>NC_136061.1:1807887472-1808487472 GCF_964261635.1 Lissotriton helveticus
ATGAGGGAGAGTGAGCGCCCATTGACAGCTGAAGAAGCTCTTTAAACTTGCATTGAGAAAAGGGCGAAACATCTGAAGTTTCCTGCTTTGCTACGACCCAGAAAGCAAAGATTAGACCTATGACTACGAGGACCCCCAGCGGCTGGGCTCTGTGTTCTGAATGGAGGTGATCTGATCATGACTTTGTGGAGCAGGCTCAATGCTACAAGGACCTGCTCGAAAAGATGGTGCCTTGCCTAGATCAGAGCATCATCCGTCCAGCATGGCCCACAATCAAGAATCCTGTCAATCAGGAGAGTGTCACTTTGCAGGATCTGCTGAAAGACGACGTATGGTCAGCAACCCTGCAACATAACTCTACTCCTCTTCTGCCCATTGGTACACTCGACTCTTGCAGCCATTCAGCAAACTGAGCCTCTGTGCCATGGTGTGAGGATTACATTCTGAGTTTCCTTTTCATCTGTTCTGGTGGAATCCATCGGTCCTAGAGAAACTACCCCGTTTTCTACCTGCTGCAGCTTATTTTAGAACCCAGAGTCCTTACATTTCTGAACACTGGAAAAATCTATGTCAGCCATTTTATGTTTGGCAGATGCAAATTCACTGTGTTTTTGTTTCTATTACAACAAATTCCTCCCATTCCAGTGTGTGTTTTATAAAAAACAAAAAGTCCGCTGAGCGGGGGCCAAAAATCCATAGCACCCGCGTCCCAAACTACTGTAATGACTGGAGGGCCTAGACTGTTAAACTATAGATCTGGGTGGGTATTGATATGTATTTATTGTCACACTGTCTCAGAGTGCCCAACGAATAACCACATTCTAGAGTAAACCTTGAGTGCTCATCCTGGCAATCATGACCTAATAAACAACCAAATCTGAGCCTCTGGAACATTTGAGCAGTGCAGAACACGAGTTGCCCAGCACCCAGTAGAGGCCACTCGACCTGGAAAAAGGTCTTCCAGATGCACTCAATGTGTAGGCTTGTAAGTTCCTAAGACGTTGTGTTCAGTTTCTTCTCTTTTCAGCCTCTTAGGATATGCCTGGCTACAAGGGGCCGAATGTCCAGGTACTGACCATCTGACCAGAGGTCTGCTCTGGTTTCCTGTCCAAACATGTCTGTCCAGTTCTAGCTATGGCCATCTCAAACGGGGACTGTAGGTCTTTTGCCAAGGTGTAAATAAGTAGGCAGTGCTGTTGCCCTGCCAGTAATCAAAAATAAACATTTGCTGAATGCTAGCACCTGCCCTACGAAACTAGAGAAGTCTCCCCTCTTATATGTATCTGCAAAGTATACAATCGGGGGCCCTCCTCTTTGACAGAGCCACAATAATTACCGTCAGAAACATTTAGAAAACAGCAGGTTACACTGTGGCAAGTTGGATTACTCATTCCTGCTTAGGGGCTCCTTATAAGTGATAAGAAGAATGGAGCTGCTTAATGCACCGCACATGCTTGCGTCAGAGCGCTACAATTCCCCAGGGCCGCTTGAGAAAGGATGTGATTCCTCCATTGGCTCTCTCCTTCAAACCTTAAATCTTCATTTGGTCTGGTGAGTGAGATCTGGAGGTCTGTCACAAAGAAGGAGGCTGGAAGGTCGAGGAGGACGAGCACGGTGCTGCCATCTTCGTCTGCCAGGAAAAGAAATAGTAGGTGTCCCACAGAGCATCGAGAAATTAATGCCTCGACATGCCATTGAAAAGGCTCCAATTTCCTTGTTTGGTAAATTTTGCAAAGAAAAGTACCAAAAACTAAAACGTCATATTTAAATAAAAGACTATAAAAATATATACAGGATGTATCATTTAGCTTTAAGTTAATATATTTTGTTTAGTCATTTCGAATAGAGTTCGAAAATTTGTAAACAGAATGTGTTAAACTCCTCAAATTTTGGCCACCAGATTGCAGTGTAAGACAGCCTGTGGAGAATGCCAGCATAGTTCAGGCCCAATTCACAAAACTAGCATATGTCTTCAATTACCGCGGCCCTGACGGCCGCGATAATTGAAGATATATGGGCTTTGGTGCGTGGAACAGACACCAATACGCCATAGGCGGAGCTAGGCGACCGCCTATGGCCTAATGCGTGTTCTGTTAAACAGCACGCACCCAAAGCCCAATGAAAATGGTCCTTGGAAATAACACGCAAAAGCTGTGTGGAATTTCCAGGTCTATTTTTGAAACCCTAGTAAAAGGGCTTTTCGCTTCGCTCGCCCTAAAAAGGACTCTTTGCGTACTGTGCACCGTAGGGATAAAGTGCTGCCCAATCCAGTTGGTAGTCCAGTGTATGCCACTACTGCTGAAGTTAATTTGGAGGTTAGGTCAGTTTCAACATCACAAACGCTGTACATACCCAGGACTCAAGAGACTATTTGACTCATTCATGGGTAGAGTAAAAGCAAACCTATCCTGCAGCAGCCTCACCGTTCCTGTGGGAAGCCCCTGTGTAGGGTCATTCCTAGTCCTGCCGAGCACGCTGCATCAGAAACATCCAAGCAGTTTAACAATGGTTTGCCTCAGTCCAGGCCACAGATGCACAGACTGCCCTGTCTCTGTGGGCTGTTCCAATCCGAAAAGGGCATCAATGGTTTTATTGAGCCAGTCGGCAAAAATGTGTGTATTTCGGACCTATCAATCCACTGAATGTGGAGTCTGAATGTGAGTGCAAATTAAGGATTTTGGCGTGGAGTCGGAGTGTTCGTGCCACTGTCAGTGCAAACATTTCGATCTTTATATCATTCCTGACCCATTCATCTCCCACATATTCTTGGTCTGGTTTAAGTTACAATCTAAAACCTGTTCTAGCATGTAGGCAATTGGTTCTTAGTAGAGTAAGAGGCTGTAGAAAGTTATGTAGGGGGGTCTTTAAGTTTCAAGTTTTTATTAATATGTTTTCGGCTCTCAAACGAGGGCCACATATAACAATCATATAATAAAACACCAACATCTACGATATTAATATACAATGATGAACAAAAGGGAAAAGAAAAGAATCATTCAAGAGAGCACCACATGAACACCGACCGGAGAGTCCAGAAATTATCACTACAAATTTCATTAATAAATATCTAAAAAACTCCTAAAAAAGTTAAAAATTTTGAAGCAAAACATTTCATTGGGTGGACAATAGAGGGCATGAAAAAAAGTATTTACATTAAGAATTCCTAATTGTAGGCAAATAGATCTCAACCATTTAGAACGAAAAGGGCGTAATATAGGGCAAATAAACAAAACATGATTTCGGTCTTGGACTGCCTTATTACAAAAATTGCATATGGGGGATGTTCCATACCACTTTGCTAAAAGAGAGTTTAAAGGAAGTAAATCATGTCGCAGGAGGAACCATAACCTTCGTACTCGATGTGGGATATTCCAGGAGACATACTGCTGGGCCTGCTTTATTGAATACGAATTTAGAAGTAATTCACCACCCTTCTTTCCATATAGGGCAATCGTATCCAATTTAAAGCAGAGTTCCCACGATGCATATTTCAGCTTGGATTTTAGTTGAGAAGGAGAAAGTAAAAACAAAGTATTTTCCTCCAACTCTAGCAATTTTACAGCTGTTCTGAAATTTTTTACTAATAATGAGAACTCATTTAAATTGCCCAGTAGTTCCTTTTTTATATATGCCCGTAAGGAACCCAAATCACCTCTGGCCAAACAGGCCACCCATCTTACTAGGGCAATCAACCCCTGTACCCAACAGCTCCGGAGGCCAAATTCCAGCCTACATGCGGACACGGAGCAAGCTGTATTAAAAGAAGAAATTCTTCTCAAAACCTTTCCCTCCATTAACTGCAAAAACCCCAATGTCTTAATTCCACCAATTCTAATCCATAAAGCAGAGTTGCAGGGATTTTTGCATTATACACTTCCAAAAAACGAGCAAAGTGTCTTTTCCCTGTAGCAGAATATAGCGAACATAACCCCATACCATGCGACAGTGCCTTACGAGAGTTATGTTCAATATGAGGTCTTTCACTTAGGTTTGCCGAGATTATTTTACCTAAAAAGGGGTAAGTTTTAACCACCTCTAATCTCTGACCACCAATAGCCCATCCAAAATCTGCAGATCTACATTTTTTCCTTCCAGTGATACACATGATTTTGCTTTTGGAAACATTAATCTTCATGAAATGTTCCTCTGCAAATAAGTGTAAAGCTTGTAGGCGATTAGATAAGCCCTTGGGAGTTAGATCTAAAATGAGGATATCATCCGCATACATAAGAACAGAAATGGATGATCCTCCAACCACCGGAGCTAAACCAACACCTACAGCAATAGAAGCAGGAAGGTCCGCAGTATATAGAGAAAACAACATGGGGGCAAATAGGCACCCCTGTTTTAACCCATTTAAAGATGGGATGGACTGAGAAAGACCCCTTTCTCCACCTTGCAGCACCTTACACCAGGTATTCGAATGAAGGGATCTTACAAGTTCCAGTAGATGGGGCGGCATACCCATTACAGCAAGCTTTCTCCACAGCGTTGGACGGTCCACCTTGTCAAACGCTGTGGAGAAGTCTATAAATGCCGCGTATACCCCACCTCCCCGGATTCGTACATATTTGTCCGTAATCACTTGAAGAGCAGTCAAATTATCAAGTGTACCATGTTTTTTACGGAACCCAGTCTGTTCCAAAGGTAAAATATTATTTGCCTCCACCCAATCTTCAATTAGTAGTAGAAGGCATTTAGCGAAAACTTTTCCAACCGCATCCAATAGAGCGATCAAACGATAGTTCATAGGTTTGTCCCGCTCGCCCTTCTTAAATAAGGGTATTAATATGCTTCCCTTCCAAGAAATAGGGACTGATCTTAATAGGAAACATGCTTTAAACAGAGGGAAGAGAATCCTGCTCCAAGTAGTAACATCCTGTTTCAATACTGAAATGGGCAACTCATCTGGTCCCAATGCTCCGGAGGAGCGCATACTCTTAATCGCCAGAGCAATGGAATCCTCAGATGGAGATTCCATAGCAGACCTACAGTCCCATAGAAGATCACTATCCTTACCCTCTATGTCATTTGATGCATACAGGTTCAGTATAAATGAACGCCACACATCCTCAGGAATAGAAACAGGGGTAGGGGAAGTTCTTACACCACATCCCTTGCCAATTATGGACCAGAATTCTCTCGATTTACCGTAAATAGAAGCCTCCCTTAAACTAATCCAGAGGGGGGAGTCTTTTTCTTTCTTTAATTTTGCTCTCACTCTGGTCCTCCTTCTTTTTAATAGGGATAACTTATTTTTAGTTTCCATAGATCCAGAGAGAAACTGTTGCCTCACTAATTTATTTATTTCTTTATTTAAAGGCAACAATAAGCTAGGGACAAAAGTCGCTTTCCTGGAGTATCTAGGCTTCTTTGCGATCGCAGTAAGTTTTTTCATAAACTTTTCAAAGTGGAAAAATTCCATCCCCTGCCATTCTTTTAGTTCGAGTAAGGTTTCTGCAAGAATATTTTGCAAACCCTTCATAGTCGTCGGGTTCCACAAGCATCTACCCGACTTACAAAGCAAAGAGACTCCTTCAGTATTTAAAGACCATGTATCCGTGACCTGTGGTTGTAATAAAAGCGTTATACTGATCACGTTATGATCGCTCATAATTGTTTGAGAGACCTTTAAGTCCTGAATAAGGAAAAAGGAGACATAGTCCATAACTACATAATCGAGGATAGATTCTCCCTTAGGGGACCTATGAGTGAATTTGGCAGGATTATCGGATGCCATCCTACCATTTACAATCAACCCCTCTGAATGGCTAAGTTCTTGCAGCAATATCTTCCCTCTTTTGCTAGTTTTTTATTTTACTTGGAAAAGTAGATTGCGGTATATTGTAAGCCTCTTCTTTAGACTTATTTCTAAACAAATTTACGCTTGAGTGGGACACTTTACTATTCAAATCGCCCACAAGTAAAATATAAGGGGGCTGGTCACATTCTAGTAGCTGTTTGACATATGAGAACATTTGCTTCAGTACAATATTAAAACCATCTTCAGGCGGAATGTATGCATTGATGATTACTAGAGAACGCTGTCTGCCTACACTGGTTAAATTATTAATAGTTATGGCTTGAAAAAGGTTGCTTTTATCAACATAATGAGAGAATTGCCATTGCAGTGCATTAGACAAAAGGCAGGCAATTCCCCCTTTTGCATGACCTTTTTTTGCCGGCGCGGCTGCTGCCTCTAGCACAAAATAATCCTTTCCACCATATAGACCATTCTTACACCAGGTTTCTTGAATGCATATCACATCCGCATTTAAAGAAAATAAAAAATCAAATTTCTCCGGACTATTAGACAACCCTGCTGCATTCCAGGATATAACTTTTAACTGACTGCTAAAGATGTTGAAACAGTCTTGGATTATCCGAGTTATTGCTAGACAAAACTCCTGGGAACCAATTCCACAGATGATTATCTTCTATTATAGGGGCAGTCATGTTCAGAGGAGGTATAATCTGGGAAACCATACGTTTACCTCTCAAAACCTTGATTTGTAGGTCTTTAATAGATTTAGACATATTCTCCTGCCTAACACCCAGCTTTGTGGCCCCTCCTCTAGGGAGGATATCCTTTCCATTATGTAAAAAGGATAACACATCTATCCCTCTACATTGAAATGATTCTGCCTGTTGTAACACAAGATTAGCTATTATTTTAGAGTAAAATTTCGCCCGTACACATAAACCATTTTCATACCTTACTAAGGAAACCAAATCAATGTCATTCGACTGAATTAGTTTTAAACAATCAATATCCTTAAAACAGTTAAGCAACCAAGACCTGTTTAGGTATAAATCAGAGTCAAATAGTGGCAAGAAGTCCAAAGTCAAGGTATCCACATATGAATTAGACATTTTATGTTGTAGAGAAGAAGAGTTTATGGCAACCTCAACCGGTAATTGAAAAATAGGCGCGGATGGATTAAGTGCCCCTGGTACAGTAGGCATAATTTTCATCACTTCTTCAATTGGAACACTGGGCGATGGTAAAGTGTTCTCTTGAAGAGGGACTTGCGCAGTATTGGTGCTGTTATGACGAGAACAGTTAACTACAGAACCATTAGTACGGTCGGTCACCTTGTTAGAAAAAATGTCCAATAAAGATTTATCTCCAATCTCTGGTTCATTATAATCATCATTGTTCATATGTTTTTGGAAAATTATTTGCCTCTGTTTTTTCTTCTTGTACTTGCGAACAGGTTTCCTGTTTTTCCCTTTATTCTTTCTACTTTTAATGACTTTTCCATTTTCATCAGAATTCACTTCAAGCTCCTTTTTTTTCAGTGGTGAAAATTGGGAATAACTTTTCCCACCGTAAGGTCAATCTCCACCAAACTGTCCTCTTTTAGGATTTGTTCTAATACCTTCATACCATTAGAAACAGACGGAATAGGTATCTCTAAGGACTCATTTTTGTTAACTATTTCAGGTATTTCTGCAGGAGCATTTTTTTCCGATGAATTATTGATGACACAAGGGAAAACGATCTCCGGGGCAACAGTAGCACCATTTTCTGCACTTTTTGCCAACAATACCTTCAGAATCTGGGTAACTGAATCCAAGGTGCAGTCAGAATTCCCAACAAATTTACTCAGTAATGACAGTATGGAGGACAGCAAGTGTTCTAATACTATTAAACAATCAGAAATAGGTCTATCCTCTTTTGGCAATCCAGAAGCGGCAATGGGGCAAATGCCGGATAGGTTAAGTAGTAAGCTCCTAGAATCATTCTGTAGTGAAGGAATATCATCAGATGTTAAAGAAGGAGTACTACTATATAGCAATAATCCTGACGGCGTTGCTCCCGATGCCGTCTTACTGTGATTTATGTGATTCAAATTTCCATCCTCCATATAACGTCCACATAATTCAAGATCAATACTAGACAAAAGGGACTCCTTTTTTTTGCAATGTCGGGACATTTTGTACCGAAGGAATTGTTAGATCGAAGTGGAATCGTATCTTTTATCTTAATATCAGGCATTTCTCCCCCTGGCGTATATTCTGGAAGATTAGCCACAGAGGATGTTGGTTTGGGTAACGATGAGGCTTTTTCCACAGCAGACTGTGCCCCCACCAGAGGCTCCATCTGAGAACCGCATATCTCCGGGATTTCAACGGGTTGTTCCCATAATTTCAATAGCTGCATCTGTCCCTTCATTAATACCCCGTTGTCAAATTTATTCCTCAGGGGGTTAGATCTAGTTTTTGTACATGACCTTCCCCCTAGGACTCTTCCGGAACGTAATTTTTTCGCAGTCATCCTGAACTAAAAAACAACCACGCAGAAAATATAACGCAGATAGTATGTATAGTAATCACTAATTGATTCACAGATTCCTCAGATATGCAAATAATAATGATTGTTCAAAGATGTTCACATATATCTCTTATAGAGCGTTCCGAAATGGCACTCTACGAAACTCACGAGAAAATGAAAATAACGTGGCCCGGCCCAGCCTACCTCAGCCACTGAGGGCCATAGAGGGCCCGCTCTTTGCCCGGTCTTCGCGCGCGTCCCGCGTACGCGTCAGGAGGCTGGGCTAAGAAGAAGGAGGAGGTGGGTGGGAAGAGGCACCAGGTGCGCGGAGTGGTGTAGTGCAAACGCTCTGGTCCTCGCAGTCCCGCTCCCGGTCTCTGCAGGTGGCCTCCTGATGTCGAGAGTGACTGAGCACACGGGCTCCCAAGTCACAGGCAGGTCTCAGGCAAGTCTCTCACGAGCGAGTTTCTAAATGCACAAAAGGGTTTCTCCTCAATGCGGCTACGAGCGGCTCCCGCGGAGCGGGGGCCGCGAGTCGTCTTATGCTCACACGTCGGAGGGGGCGGGAAGAGGCACCAGGTGCGCGGAGTGGTGTAGCGCAAGCGCTCCTGGTCCTCGCAGTCCCGCTCCCGGTCTCTGCAGGTGGCCTCCTGATGTCGAGAGTGACTGAGCACACGGGCTCCCAAGTCACAGGCAGGTCTCAGGCAAGTCTCTCACGAGCGAGTTTCTAAATGCACAAAAGGGTTTCTCCTCAATGCGGCTACGAGCGGCGGGGGTCTTTAGGTAAGGTCATCTTTAGTATTCTATAATTTAAAGGCTGTTTTTGCAAAGTTTTTTTTGTTTTCCAGTCTTGTTTTTACATTCCACCACTGTGCAAACATTCACATGTTCTTTGTTTTTCTTTTTTCAGCATTTTTAACCAAGATATAATGCATTGTATCTGATCAAATACTTAAAGTAACCCTTTCCCCTCTACCATATAAAGTGAGATTATTTGAATGCCATGCATCAAATATATATTTTCTTGGCCGAAATATTAATGTCAACATCGCACATCGAAACTGGAGTAGCACTGCTTCATCTGACTGGTTTCTCATTCAGCTGTTAAGACACTCCCGAAATGCTGATCAAACACAGATTTTGTAAATGGTCTTGGTACGTCTCAAAACTCCCTCCCTTTGATGAAGGTGTGAAAAGCATGTCCATAATGGCCTTAATGAACCAAAGCTTGTTTAGAGCATCACTTCAGGGGTGCGCGCGCTGCAACAATTATAGGGGAAACATCATTTACCACGAATGCATTACCACGCGTTACGTTTACAACGGGTCACTTACCACGCAAACGTCTTTTCACCGCGGGTGCATTCCACGAACGTTTTGACCACGCAACGCAAGCTTCATTCCTTCCAGTCTTCGTTCCTTCGTCCTGCGTGGAGACGAAGGAGACAGGGACAATATAAAGGGGGGGTTGGGGAGGGGGGGGCTCCCCCCCCCTAAAAACAAGGGGAATTAAAAAAAAAAAGAAAACTTTAGAAAAAAAACGCTATTCAGTGCAAAAGGAGAGAAAGGAAAGAGCCTCAACAACGACGTGGCGTGTACGGCAACCTAGAAGTCCTATCTCTATTTTGAAAGACGTGTTTTGACGCTGGTTACGATCGTAACGTAAATATGGCGGTGTATAGTCGTGCGTGCTCAAATGCTGCGTGGTAAAGACACATGCGTAGTAAAATTCGCGTGGTAAAGCCATGCGTGGTACAGGTAGGCGTTGTATAATCATATATTCCAATTATAGACCACAGTCTAGCGCGCCAGACTCAGTCCACCCTCATCTCACACCAGTGCCCCAGATATGAACTCTCCTATATCCCCATTCACACCACCTCTGTCTTCTGACCCACGCTTCTTGTGCATCTGCAGTCTTCCTCGGGTTTAAAGGTGGAAAAAAAACAAATATGTTTGCCAAGTCTATACTACCTTTTAACAGGTCTGTCTCAGGATCGCTTCTCTGGATGGAACAAATTTTAAGGTTAATCACATGAGCTCTTCAAAGGCTTCCTGTTTCAGTACTAGTAATATTAATATTAATATTTTCCAAAACAACACAATGGCTTTTCAGTGTCTCGGGATTCACAAATCTACGTCTTTAAGATGTTTTGGCCCATTTTCCGAATTTCTCGGGCAGTTTTGTAAGAATCGCTGCATTTTTACAAAACTGCCGATTTCGCAATGTTTTTGCAAATCGCGAAATCCTGGAGGGTCTGTAAAGCGCTCCAGTGCGCATGGGTGAATGCCCGTAATTCCGGGTTTGTTTTTAGTATTTTTTTGCGAGGTCACAGTTTTTGTTTATCGTAGCAAAGGGTTTATTCGACCCCCCCAGATTATTGGGGCATAAATTTGGAAATTTAGCGGCACAAAAATGGAAATTTTGCGGCACAAACATGGACATTTTGCTGCATTATTGCAGCACTTTATTTTACTCGTAATCATTCTTTTTCAGCCTTAAATCAATGGAAACTATTGTAGCAGATTATTCCACTTTGAAGTAGGCATGTTTAAGGTGCCTGCAGCTCTACGGAAGTACAGCTCTAATCCTAACCTCGTGAGAGGGGGCCCTATATCTCCCTGGAATGGTTTAGTGCCCATGTATGCATTCCTGCGGGGGCATTGCTACCTCCTGGACCCATGAGGCGTGACACCTCTTCACCAGGCGCCCTAGTGCTCAGTATGGTAGTTGGTGGAGATGAATTGCCTGCTGCAAAGAATGTGTGCCGTTGAGATGGCAGAACTAAGTGTGAGTGAACTATTAGTAGCGCTATAAAAATCAAATGTATGTCAGAGAGGGGCTATGGAGATATGAGCGGCACTGTTGGAGGGCAGTAGCATTGCTTAATTTGAGCCAGTGGTTTCCGGTGCTCTGCACCGTCACCTAATTGTCAACATCTGCACTGATGACAGTCTGCCACATACTGGTGATGTATTTCTGCTTTCAAGATGAACACAGCTATATTGTTTATTCATTCAATATTCTTTAAAAGGGACTAATACTAGCCGTCCAAGCCAATCCTATAGATCTGGGGGTCTGTAATAAACTGAACAGTGTCACTTGTAGGGTATGATGTTTGGTAGTTGTGTTAGTTCTGACATTGGAGGAGCTGACGGGTGTACTGGATGGTGCGAGCTGCAGTGTCCATCTGACGAGGACCCTCGCAATTATCTTCTTTTTTTTACAAATTAAGCACTGGGTGGTAGTGAAGAAATTCGTGCAGAAGGAGGTCAATGAGGGGACGCCAAAAAAACTGTGGGATCAGGGCGCCCACCAGCGCTAAAGCCAACCCTGGAATTAGTCACGGTTATGTAAAATACCGCTGCGAGAAAACACCCAGTGCCAAGATTTTTGTGCAGACCAGGTTCAACCCTGGCAGTGGCGACATAGACTTCCATATATATTTTCGAGGTGGGTAAATAGAGCACCGTACGGCTGGGTAATAACATAAAGGGTCGGGTGAGATGACATTGTACATTGAGCTTCATAATTTGAACGGGTTTTATTTGCCTCCTTTGAATGACATGGTCTCGGTCATGGGCAATGCATAATTTGTTAGCACAGTGTACTCGGAATTGGATTTGGTGTATTACCTGGCCACATTGCATCCTTCCTTTAATAGCTATCTTTGTAGCATTTAAGGGTGTTGTCAGTGGCTTCAATTTTTTTACAGTAATTATTAAGGGGTTTTATGGAGAATGTCAGATGCGGTAGGAAGAAATCAGAAAGATGGATGTGGAAGAGATGGCTAATATTTACTTCTTATCTTGCGTCTTTTGTGTACTTTGATTTTGTTGTTTGTTTCATGAAACGGAAGATGCGCAGTGGCTTTTGGTGATGTTAGAGGAATGAAAGGCGGAGTGTTAGGTGCACGTGGAATGTTGTGGGAGTGGTGGGATTCTAGGTGAGAATGTTGGTGTTCTTGAGGGGATTGTGATGTGTGCGCATTCAAATGAAGAAATGGCTATTTGGACAGTGAATCTTTTATTTCAACCCCTATTTGCAGTTGTTTCCTCCTAATCCGTGTTCTTCAACACGCACAGTTTGCTGCCATTTCCAGGTCTCTAAAATTGCATGATTATTTTATATCCTGGCAGATACACCTATGTGTGTAGCCCAGTGGTTGAAGTGGGCGGGAACGGCAGGGCACGGCGTGCCCCTACTTCTTGAATTTTATAGATTCCGTTCCCCTACTTTCTTCTATTAAACATGCGTCCCGGACTGCAGAAAGGCCAGGCCGATAGTTAACGCTCGGCTTTTGGGGACGGGCGGAATGGGCAGAGAAGGAAAATGGCTCTGTCTTTTCCTCCGTGCCCGTAGAAGACAAGGTGTCTCTTGCGGCTGGTAGTTACCCCCACTCCCTCTCTTTGTTTCCCCCATACAACAAAGCCATGTTAAAAAAGTGAATGGTCTTTTAAAGACCTGTTAAGTACTCAAGTGCGGCTGCAATGAGACGGACGCCAGCCTGGGCCGACACACACGATAGAGGAGGGGGTTGGGGGGGACAACTGTGCTGAGAAGCTGAGGTGGGGATGGTGCAAGGACACAGCAGTGCCTGTATGCTGGCAGTGGTGAACGATCCTTGGTGCCCTGTGACATGAAAGGAGGGTGGGGGAGGGTCAGGCGGGGGCCAGGAGCCGAGGCCAGATTGTGCTGGCAGTGGCAGCCTAACCCTCGTGTGATTTTTACCGGCAAGTAAAATCAGTTCCGGTGTTCTCACACCTGGGAAACCTAGGTGAAGGTTATAATTGGGTGGAAGTTAACAGTATCCCACCCAGGCATACTGCCCCTTCCAATTTATCTTCGGGCACAAGAGTGTGTTTCCCAAAATTAGTCCTGATTTTCAGTAGACACTCTGGGTGCTTGCCTTACTTTTTGAAACGTTCGTGGTTATATGTCCCACATTCAGTATGAATGTGGGGGGCTGGAAATCTGACTAGCTATTGAGTGAAAATGACTTGCTCTATAACCCTGTGATTACTCCTCAGTGTCAGTCATGACAATGATGCTGTCCGTGTGTGTGTTCGCATATGGCCCCAATGCAGAGGTGCAACTAGAGCCACATTTCGGGGGGGGGGGGGGGGCGGCTAAGAAAAAATTTCGGGGGGAGCTGAAATTTTGGGCAGTAGGCAGAGTGGAGCTGCAGGGGCTCTTAGAAGGGGTGAAACAACACGAATGCCTCATTAACATGCACATGGTCTTTTAAAGACCTGTGAAGTGCTCGGGTGCTGCTGTGTTTGTGCCCGGAGCCGTCTGAGCCCAGGCTGCCACTCACGACGGGAGGGGGGAGGGGCTGAAGCCCTTTGTGTCCAATGGGTGTTGCGCGCCTGCCCCAATGGCTTCACCAACCTTTATGCCGAAAGATGTCTTTGTATGTTAAGAGCATTGCTCATCTGTGTATTGGATGCTCATATCCACATTGGTGGCAACTGATGTGCGTTGCTGTGTACAACTTGGAGTGAAGACTGCGTGCCGAATCATTAGCGCGGTGAGGAACCATGCCACGCCCCGAAGACACCACACCCCCTCCGGCTTCGACACTCTCCTTTCCCTCTTTCAGGAAGTTCCTGTACCCCAGCCGTCACTATCTGCTGAACTGTGAAGCCTACCCTCTCTGTCCTTCACTCACTCCACTACCCATGCATACCTATCCCTGTCTTCAAATCACTCTCTCCACTCCCTTTGCCTTTCTCCCTTCTGCATCCCTCTGTCACCCCGTCACTCTACCTTATTTCCTCACCATGTTACCCTTTTCATTTCCAGCAATCAACTCTTGCCTTCCATATCTTCCTCTAACCACTCTCTCTATTAGCGCAACAATCTCTCCCTCTTTCCTCCATTGCGCCTTGCTCTTCTACCCGTCTCATCTTTTTCTGTTCATCCTGTGCTGTTCTCTCTATCCCTCCTCCCAACCCACACTTCCTACTCTCGTCCATCCCTAGCCTGCTTATGCCTGCCTCCCTCACCAGTATCTCCGATCACAATGTCTCAGAGCCATATATCTCTGGTAATGGTTTACCGAGAGTGCCCCCTATCAATAGGCTCGCACCATTCTGAGCAAGGCAAGAGAACAGACGCAAGGGGCAGATGGATAGGGATAGAAAAGGCACAAGCCCAGCCTCCGTACACCCAGATAGAAGTCTGGGCAAGCCAAGAATAGGGCCAGTCACAGGGCTCTTCTTTATTCCTAACTGGAACATAAGCAATTGGTGAGCCATTGAGGGGGAACCGTGGACAGGCCGAGGGCTCGAAGCGCAATCTTAGATTCTGTCAAGGACTGGAACATATCACCGGTGACACGAGAAGAGACAGAATCTCAGATAGAACCAATAACAGGGCCAAAGAATGGACCAGCGATAGGCTCAAGGCCAGGGACTGTGTTAGGACAAACCCCAAACAAGCATTGGTATAGCCAATAAGTCTTGCTTTTGGGACCTTAAAAGTTTGGGTGGGAAAATGCACTAACGCTGGAAGTACTGAAATACCCGCTTGATGGGTGAATTGGAAAACAAGATGTGTACAGCAGCTGTGCAATTACGAATGTGGTCTTTTTAAACCATATTGCCTACGTTTTGTAAGGCTATAATCAATGGGCATTGAAACGGGTCCCTTCTTGGCCCTGTAGTCATGACCTTAACTTTTCAGGCAAAATCACTCACTAATTTCTGAATAATGAGTTGTAAAAGGAAAAAGGTAACCATGTTGTTCCTGCTTGCATTTCACATGCTTAATTTAATCTTGCATTCCTTTTAAGTGTTTGCTTTTTCTAGGATGTTAATTTTTTTTAGGCAGCATATTGCTCTTGTCTACTGAGTAATTTGAATTGAGTCACATCCAGGTGTTTACAACAGGTCAGTGCAGTGCAAGTTTCTCTCAGTGGGGCAGTATGGCGTTCAGTGGGGGAGAGGATGTGGCACTATGGTCAGAGCTGCTGAATTTGGATCTGGGGAACCAGGTTCAGCCTTCATGACCAGTCCACCAGACCACTCCCCCTGAGGGAGCACATTCCCATACTAGACCTTAGAAGGCCCGCAATATCTTAAAAGCCCTGGTGCCTTAGCACCAGCAGGTGGACCCTAGCAGTGGCAAATGTGGGTTAACCTTGAAGGTCTGTCCGCCACAATTCATTCTGAAGTTCACCTCCAGTCTTGCAGGCAGGCCTATGAAGCAGCACACAATGGAGTGACAGTGACTCTGTCACTGAGGTCACAGGACCATTGAGCAGGGTGGCTCTAGGGCAGGGCGACCGCACCAGCTGCTGACTTCAGGTGGGGGAGTCATGTTTGCAAGTACACTATGTTTTTAAATGCACTTGCTGCCTCTTTCCTGGCCTCCAACAATTTTTGGCAACAATAAAAATGTCATGATAATTCCAGTGATTAATGTTATTAGTAGAGAGAGATGGAGTTTTGTCTAGTGGAAGTTTTGACTCATGGAAAGGAAGAACTGAGGGTTAATGTGCCTGCTGCTAAGAACAAAAAAAAAACATGTGCCATGCAGATCACAAAATGCACATAATGTAAATAGGTCAGTGGTTTACTGATTGTGTCTGAGAGACACTATTGTTACTTGCAGTTAATAAGTTAAAATCCTAACCTAGAACAGTAAGCTATTAACTGTCATGTAAGAGCTGCATGCAAACTGCAAGGTATAAATTAGACCGTTATGGTTTTTCCCCAGTCTTTGATTATCCTAATGTTGCAAAAAGGGTTAATTTGGATAGAATTCAATTCTGATTATTAAAGAGAACCCCCAACCATGGTATTATGTTTTAAATTCTGAGTTTGTGTTTCTCCAGACCAATCACTATTAAACTATGCTGCCTACTAGTATGGTTGTCATGTGACTCAACTCCTACACCTTGTCCTTTTTCATTTGTAACATTTCCTATACAGTGATTTACACACGCATAATTGATTTTCTCTGTGTAATATGTGGAATGTAAAGTGCTCTGACACCCTACACTGGTATTAGTGGTGCTGTACATTTTCTGATACTTTATTATTTTGACATTTTTACACATGCTAACAGTTTCTGCCAAGATGTGTCCTTATTAGTACCAGTGGAACATACAACCGCAGCAGTGAGAAAGGTGACCAGTCAACCTTTGCAAAGGGCCCTCCACTTCACAGCAGCACAAGTCACATTTTTTGTAACTTTTGATCCATTTGAGCTCTAAACAATTCATTAGTTAACATTGTCAGATTATGCAGCAGATGATGTATTATGTGGCAAATATGGCAGAGCCATAATTATGTGGAAAACATTTGCAAACTAGGATATTTTGCCATTCATGTTTGAACTGCTCTTGTGGAAAAAGGTAGGAGATGTGCTGGTGACAAACTCCATGGCTGGGAGACAAATGGCTTGCGATTCCACTTTTAAGGATATTTGGGACATTCTGTAATTGGAAACTAATCCCACTTTGTGAATGTATTTAATGTCAATAACTCATACTACACCTTAAATAAACATGTGTATCCATTAGTTAAATTAAATAACATAATACGCTGTAACCGTTTAGTGAAATGGGAAACAAATACTTAAAATTGGGATATTTGTCTTTCTGCCACACCTCTGACTCCGCCCACTGACCCAACCCACAGGTTATTCCCGCCCGCTGATTCTCCGCCCACAGTTCCCCTACTTTTTTTCCCCCACTTCGACCACTGGTGTAGCCTGTTTGCTTGAATACATTTGATTGAAGATTTTCAGAACACAAACACTTAGTTTCATTTTTCAGAAGTGAAAAATGTATGAAGAGCAGTTGTCGTAAGGAAAACTTGCTATTTTCTTGCTCTAAACCCAGTTTTTCTCAGGAGTACTCGTATTGCACTATGCTTTTCAAAACTCTATTTGTACATGTAAAGAGCACTTTCGGAAGACGAAATGCAAGCACTACCCGGCATTTTGAAAGACTCGCATCTTCTTCTACTGCACACGGACACAGATCCCTTAATGCCGCAGGAATAAGCAGGCAGCTATTACGGCGCCACGTAGTGATGTGGACGCGTCCAGCCAGTAAGATGTCACAATTTTTAGCCGACTTCGCTATTATTTTGCTAATCGCGAAATGCTGGAAGGTCTGTTTATTATAGGAGGGATATATTGGTTTATGTGGAAGTTTGAGATACGCTTGATAACAATAGATCCAACCACAGCATAAAAACAGCAAGCATTTGGTGCATAATTATATTTTGTTTATTTTGTGCCATTAACATTTATTAAATGTTTAACTGTGCTTGGAACTACCGCACAATTTAACAAAGTGAAAAGTACTTTCCTACTATCCTTTGCAGCAAGGCCCCTCAAGAAGATTTGAAGAGGCAAAGACTAAGTCCAGAATCAGTAGAGAGATGACAGAACAGCAAACCGACTACTACGACAATCTCCCAGTAGACAGAATTGCAACCACCAAGCTCCTAGAACAGCCTAACCCCTCCCACTAGGCACCTCAATTATGCTATAAAAGCCCAACCCACACTTGTATCTTAAGAAGGGTTATTCTACACTTGATTGGTTAAGGATGGGGGTGTACTGTCACACCACTCTCAACATGATCAGCTCACTAATTGTCCCATTATTTAATTTATTCCACACGTCCAATTCCATCCCAGGAAATCTATTTGAAACCACTAGCAAAAAGTTCTCTTCCTTCTTGCCCGGTTATGTAGCAAACTTTGTAACATATGTGCCGCTCGTGCCATCCAGAGGAAGCGTCTCCTCTGCCTGATGAATCAAATCGTGTTTCATGCAGAGTTCTTGGCAGGCCCTCAGGATTCTTGAAGGACAAATCTGTCCATCTTCCTCTTCGCTTTCAAGCTCCCAATTTTCGGTCATTTATTCTTTTCATTCCATTAACCCTTAATCCCAAGAAATCATGCTTCTATGGAAAACAAACACAGGCATTATTATTCACTTGTAATGTCTTTTCACTACACACCAACCCAATTCTGCATCTATCCATGCACAACCCATGTTAATTATTATTTTTCCTAGCAAACATAAATTGCGCGCATTAAAAGCAGCATTAGTCTTTTATTTTCGTTTTGTCAAGCCTTTGCGGCCTAGTTCAGCAGTTTAGTAGACGCTTGCGCGGTAGCATTTACCCTCAAGTTAGTAACCTTCACTAAAGGTGTGCAGTGAAAACGCGGTAAAACAACTGAGGGTCCAATCCGAGCAGGTTTTATTCCACGAAAACCCTGCTCCTTCAAGAGCTTTACACTAGCACCAGTTACATTACATAAGGGCACAGTTATTTTTTGGTAGGCACAAGGTGATTGTGTTTACATCCTTTGGCCCTGCAGGCATGCACCTGGTATGGTACTGACTCTGCCCCTGCCCTGCAGGCCTTTTAAAGTTGTGCCTGGTATGTGTCTGTCGCAGCCTATATGCCAGACACCAGAAACTTAGAAATTTTACTGATTCTGCTCCAGGCCTCTCTCGGCGTCAGTCCATCTCAAACTATTAATATAAGCATTAACCACTTCACCACCACCAACGCAGCACCAATACAGTACTGCTTCAGTATCAGTGCAGCACCACATCAACATGAACTCAGCATAGCACTAACTCAGCAAACCTCAGGACCAGCGCACTACTGCCATTTCAGCACCATCTAAGCATTACTCAGCACCACCTGAGTATCATTTAGCATCACCTGGAATGTATTCCTTATCCCCTACTGCTGCTGTTTGAATTAGAATTTAGGAACTATTTCCTTAACTCAATTCTCCCTTTATTTATGTTCAACCCCCAAATAACAAAAAAACACTAACGAGCAAGCATTACATCAGGCAGAAAGAAGCTGCCGCTTTGTAAGGACAAAACATTTAGAAAACCTTTTTTTTAATAATGTTGTTCAGTTGTACACAATGTGTTCTAGGTGATATTTAAAGGAACAAATGCTTCTACATTTTTATTATAACTTATCAACATGCTGCACAGCAGCCATACTATTCTACAACATTGCTTGCAAGCATTAGCAAAACCAATAGCTATGACTAAACACGTATAAGATCGAGACCTATTGCGATGCCAATGTTTTTTCATAAACTAAGAGTTAAAAAAATAATAATCCTCCAACACAACGTAGAGACCCGCTGCTAAGGAGAGGCTCTAAACTAGGAACGGCTGCCCATATAACTATAATAATTCTCTTCTGTCTATTTTCTTCCTTCCATTCTTCCCAGAACCAAAGGAATTTCAAAATAGTTTCCTGCTTTCAAACTAACCAGGGTGCAATATAAAGTCCTCCATTGCCTTGCTGAAGGGTTATTGAGAAAAGTCTAATCTTTCTCTTCCACCCCAATGCTCCCCAACCAGCACTTCTCAGAGTGCTTTGCCTAGCACAAGCTCTGCATAAAAGGGTATGAGCCATTAAGGCCAACTCCTATGGGGAGGGATCAGTACAATATAATGCAAAATAGTAAACTCCACGTAGCCATCAATACATATCAACTATCATAACACAACATCCACTTGAATCCTGTGTGATTGAGAATTTCTCATGTTTATTTTATGCAATTGTTTTTATCAAAAATGTTTATTTCATCTCCATCTCTTCGTCTGCATGACAAAAACATTGACAATATGTACGACATATAATGCAATTAGCAAAAATCAATACTACATACACCTAAGTCAATATAGGAAAAAAAATTATAATAAATCAAACATCTTTTCACATAACCATGCAAGACAATTTTTTGACAAATTCCAAAATCTCATAAGATTCGTGAGAATATACAACTTCCAAATAGTTTTTTAACTACATCTAATGTATTATTCCCCTGGGGATGATGGTGCATCTTTATGGTTCTTTCTCTATTTTGACTTGACCAATTATTCACTTTTTTTAGTCGCTTATACAGCCATCCAGTATCCGCACATAATACACTTGATTTATATGTAGAGAAGGTTCTCAGTCTTCTTCCACCATAATGAATGCCTATGCGTTTCGACTTCTATATTTGCAGGGGATGCCTTAGCTTTTATTACGAGGTCCTTGTCAGGGCACAACATTCAGTATGGACAACCATGTGAACAAGCATTTGCAATGCAATAGATCTCTCATTTATGAGAGTTTACGCTATTGGCATTGTAAATGACGCCTTTTATTTATCTGTTTTAAAAACCAACATATAAATAAAAGGCATTGTCATTTACAATGCCAATAGCTCAAACTCTCGCAAATGCGAGACCTATTGCATTTCAAATGCTTGTTTTCTTTCTTTTCCTGTACTTTGAGGTGACTTAGCCGATCTGCAGCTCATTACAAACCTTTTAATAAAAGATAGTGATCCCACACCCTTCTAAAAAACAAAATAAAGCCTTTTGCTTGCTGTTGGAAAGTGGGTTATTGGTAGGGGCAAATGTAGGCCTGCCACTGGCTTTAAGCCAGTAACACATGATAGGACTCAGCATAGGTCTTAGAAAATTATTCCTATGCTCAACCCTTGGTATCGTGGCTGCGAGCAGACAGGCTTAACTTAAAAGACCGGTATGTAAAGCATTTAAAAACAGCATTTCAGTAAATAATTCAGACACAACACAAAATAAAAATCTAACATCAATTTATAAAAATAAGTAATATTTGTATCTTTTGAATGACCCCAAAACAAAAAACAATCCACTGTAGGGAACCAGAGATATGAATTTTTAAAGATTAGTCACTTTCTAGTGCTTAGAAACTAACAGTGCCCCTTTTAGTCATTTCGTTTTCTTTGTTAGGGACACCTTTATAAATTGTTCTGAAGAATTTTCTCACCACTGTGGTGGGCCGCCTTCTTCAGCAAGCGGGATCCAGTTAGAACACCTTCCTGGAGTTCTGCTTGCGGGTCCCAAAGTATCCAACACACAATCCCAGGTTCTGGAATCTCCAAGAGGGCCCTTGAAAGTGTGAAACTTCAATTCCTCAATCCACTTGAACAAAACCCTTACAAATCCACTGGTACTCCAGGCTTTGAATTCTTTGTGGGGCTGTCCAGGTGAGCTCTGTTCCCCTGTAGCTTGCAGGGAGTTCCACTCTTGTCTGATGGCAGCAAGGTAATCCACAGGGCTGCAGTTTCACTTTGTGCAGTCTTCAGAGGTCAGGCCTTGGAGTTCCTTGTACAGCAAAATCTTTACAGCAGGGCACTTATTGCTTCAGTAAGTTTCAAGCAGCAGATCTGGAGGGCTCTGCCCCTCTCAGATACGTATTCAAAATTCTCTGGGTCAAGCACCAGGTCACTAATGACCAATGAGAGCAGGGCAACTCCTCATAGTTATGACCACATCCTTTAGAGTGTGGCATTAGTTTGTCCCAGAGTGCATCATTCTTCCAAATCCATAACGGCTGATTTTTCCAGCAAGGAGGTAAGAGCTGGCGAAGCATACCCCCTGGGATGGTTTTGAGCAGCTCTTTAATACAATGTGTAAAAGTTCACTTTACCCAGGCATATAAAAACTCATTTTATAAGGGTGTACCTCATAGATAACTGACCCACCACCCCTGGGATACCTAGGGGTGACCCTGTGGGTCCCTAATATGCAAAACATAGTAGTTTTTTTTTTTTTTAAAGGACCCCTACCCCCAAAGTAGAGTCTGGGCACAGTTTAAGGTTTAAAAGCTGTCCTGGCAACCAGGCTTCAGCACTGCACACATGTTGGTGCGGAATATCTGCTCGCCTCCAAACTGCCATGCCACAAGATACTGGAGACTTCTAGGTAGTTTCAAGCCCCTGCCCGATTACATCCTATAAAGCTTTTGGGGTAGGTCATGCCAATTACAGGGGCACCCCACCATACCATAGTGTACCCTAGTGTATGTTCGGTGTCTTAACTGTATTCTAATGTATTCCTTTTAGCTTGGCACTGGGCCGGGTTAAACAGAGCCCAGGGTCGGTCGGTTGGTCGGCCCAGGAGGACTTTGCAACACTTGCCTAACACAAACTGAACAACTAGACACATTTAAATAATAATAACTTTGGTTGAGATGTCATGTAAACAGTTGAGAATTTTTTCAAGTGACTTCATGCTTGTTAATGGGCACTTTACAAATATAGATGGTGGAGTCATCCACGCTCTGTAAATGGTGATTTTTGAGTGTCTCTACCTAATAATGTGCCATGCCAAGAAGGATCCACAGTTACTGATGCCTCACCATGCTCCTATAGCGCCCTGGGCGTAGAGAAATTTCCTGTCCATGCCACTGCTGGAGAAAAGATATGAAGCCGCAGCCTTTTCACAGGCCAGTCTGAAGCTGGCTACATCAAAGATCAAGTTGTCCAGGTGTACCAACGAGAAGAGCTTGTCTTTTAAAAATGTGCCTCTGTGTCTTGTACTGTATCGACTCTGGGTGGCGCTGGCACCCTTTTCATCCTAAAGCCCTTTTCTCCATCACGTCTGCTGTTTCCATTCTCTTCTTTCTGGTGCTGGTTTTAATCTTTCAGTAATCACATGCAATCTTTAATGAATAAACACAAAAAGGCTGTTGCCCCAAGAGGATGAAAGCTGTTAGTTCCATTGTTAATCAAAGCTCACTTTTCAAAACACTGCATGGCTGCAATGAAAATAGTGCACAACCGTGGCAGTGTGCATTGTCTCAATAAGGAACGAAAAAGGTTAAGGGTGGGTGTGCTGGAAGGGTGTCCCGGAACGGGAACTGAAGATAAACGGCCAAAATAATGCAAATACTTATTTTGACAGCATGCTCATAAAAGCTAAAGCTGCCGAGTTTGGTAATCCGGGTTCGAGCCTCCGCGTAGGCTGTCTCCGTACCTTTAAAAAAAATAATACAAAAACCGGCGAGCTACCAGGAGATGAAGAAAAGAAAAAGTAGTGCACAGAAACCAAACAAATGGCCACTACTGTTAGGATCCAAGTAGCAGGGCCAGTCGCCAGGGCGTTGTCAAAACAGCCAGGAGGCTGGACTAATGTACAGTATTAACCAAAGAGAGCAATGGAACGTGTGCAGTCAAATCAAGCAACCCATGAATGAAAAAGGACTGGGTGTGTTCCAACACCAGAGAAGGATTCCTTCATGCCTCTCAGTGCAAGCGCTGATTCTAGGCTCGACCTAAAAATGAGAATAGAATTGGGTAATGGTCTATTTATAAAAGCTGTTTTCAATTATATCTGTGTCAGGCATGCTGTCCTTTCTGGTGCAAATTTCTTTTTTTTGGGAGGCTAGGACTATGGGAGGAATGTGATAAATAGCTGGACCATGAGGACTACCAGACATGCATAGAAGACCCTAATATGGTCTTGACTGAGGAATTGTGTGAAGCGAGTGGTATGCTTTTTCCCCTTACTGTCTGTGGTTACAGAGGTGGGAGCCTCGTATGCAATGGTGTTGCGATGATCTGCTGTGGTCCTTGACATTCAGTTGCCCTCAGTGACAGTCAAGACCAACATCTTAACAGTGGTGGGGAACCCCGACTAAACAACAACTTCATTTTAATTATGCCCTCACTGACGTCCTGTTGGGGGACCTGGTCAAAATTCAAAACAGGGGCTCTTGTGAAAAAAACAATTGTCCCCGCCATCACCGCTGGCATTGGGATCCAAATTTCCTCATCCCACATCCTACCTGGAGAGCCTGGTGGTCCAAGCCTAGAATTCCCAGGGCACAGCCCTACAGCTCACCTGGGCATGAAATCCAAAAGGCTGGACTCTTTGGGGACGAAAAATGTTTTCGCCTGCCTAGCATTGCAGTCTATGAGAACTGCATGCCTTTTGGGTTGAACAAGTGCTGCACAGGTCCCGGGAGAGGCCCAAACCATACATTGACTGTTGCCGACAGGAGACATGCAACAAAGTTCACAATTTGTTGGTAACTGGACATGACTGACTCACTGAGGAGAGCGGTTTCGGCAACGGTGTCCCTGAGACACCACACCTGGTTCAGGACAACTGACTTTTCGGAAGATGTCCAAGCTTCCCTTATGGACATGCCTTTCGATGGCACCCATCTCTTTGGAGACCTGGCAGACTGCACTGGAATGCTTTTAGGATTCACAGGCCATGGCCAAGTCCTTGGCCCTCTTGGCTCCCCCACACCGCCATCATTCTCCATTTTATTCCTCTCGTGGCTATGGAAGGGGCTTCAAACTGCTCTAGTACCCTGCCAGCTTCTGAGCTGCGCATGCTCCCGAATCTCTCCACGTGGACAAGGGCATGGTACCCCCAGACCCTGGTCAGGTAGCCAGCGGTCATCTCTGTCCAACCCTTTCAGGCAGCTGCAGCATCAGAGTCTTTCTAGTCTGCCCTTTTATCTTCGATTTGCTCTGCATTCTGTCTTTCTGTGTGTATTTTGCTTTTTCGCCCAAAGTGCGCCGGGTATGCCCAGACGTGGGTCCCGAGCTCACTGTGTCACTGGATTCAGGCTAGCCTGGCTGATGAGGGGGTGATAGCCTGGAGCTGGTCCCAGGATGCTTGTTTCCAGTCCAGGGAGGACCGGGCTTGGCAGTTTGGGCTGGACTGTTCCCATGAGGCACCGGGTCAGACTGATTTGCATATGGCCATGTCTGAACTGGGGTGGTGGAGTGAGCTGAAGAATGATGATAGATTAAACCCAGATCAGTGGACTCTGGGTGAGTGTTTGATTTGCTCAAGCGCTCCGTCCATAATCCCCTTTGGTATTGCAGAGTCTGCATTGAGGCTGGCTGTAAGACCACTCTACTCCTACCTTGACTGTGAGCAACACAAACTGGACCATCGAGATTCCAGAGGTGCCAGAGATCTGACAACTTAAGCTTTACATTCACCCGTACACTGGGAAGTACCTGACTTCACAGATCTATCAGGAGGCAACCCCTACGCTCCTCAAAAAAACTAGAGACTCATTTCTAAGTAGGCTGTTTTGGAGAAACTCACATTTATTTCCTGTAGGAGAGTAGGATCTGCTTCCTATGGTAACCCCCACATTTTGCTGTGTTTCACTGGTTTTTCGACTTTAGACTTGCTGTGGCCCTGCTAATCAGGACCACAGCCTAGCTGTTCGCTCTAAATTGATTCCATGTACTTTAGGTACATACCAGATTGGTTACTGAGTTACCTTGTGAGCCCCTAGTATATGGAACCTTGGGAACCAAGGGCATAGGTACCCCAGAGGCCTACCAGGGGCTGAATCATGTATTATGCCACCCCTGGGAAGCCTTCCAAAATGGCACAACAGGTCTGAACTTGCAGCCTGGGTAGGGTGGTGTAAGCACCCCTTACTGTGATATAGTATATCTATATCCACCATTTAAAACACACATATTAACCTATAAGTCACTTCTATGGCAGGCCTTGATAATCCTGAAGGCTGAGTGCTTGGTTTTGTGTGAGAGGGTGCCCTAGCATGAGCTGTACCCTTCTGCCCCTCGGAATCCCTTCTTATAGCTGTTCTGTGATATGGCCATACCATATACTCTTAAGTGCATTATAATCCTTGCGGTTAATGCTGACTTTGGTTTGGCTTTATCAAAACATGTCGTGTTTGGTGTCAAACACTTTGGAATACTACCCGCCCCCGCCAGTTCTGGCGGCGGGGTAGCATTCCACTCTTCTAGATGGAGAAGACATGTACACACTGGTATACCCGGTTAAAGTTTTACAGAGCCTCAGCATCACAAAATGGAAGCTGCTGCCACAGACACGAGTCTGACCTCCTGCTGCTGGACGAAACTCCGGCAGGAGAGGCCTAGACAATAGGTTTCCTGCCAGGGAGGTGCCAGCACCTCCCCAGACAGGCTTTAGTGTATTGGGGCAGGGTGAGTTGCTTTCAGAGAATGCTTTTGAGACACTGCCTGGGCCACACAAGGTGCTTCATGCATTTCCCAGTTAAAACCGATCGCTGGGGCACTCAGTCCCCAGCTCTGGCGCGAAACTGGACAAAGGGGAAGGGGTGTAACCACCCCCTCTCCAGGTCCTCCCATAGGCTGTACCCTAGAGTTAGTCCATCCCCTAAACTTACTATAAGTATAGTAACCCAGTCCCTAGAACTTTAGATTGCCCTGGACGAAACTCTGAAGGCGAAATCCTGGACCTTCGACATTCCATGTCGACTGGAAGACGGAAGAAATCTCCCTTGGGGTCAAGGAGGAACCCAACCCCCCTGTCTAAACAGGCACCTAAGAGCATCTTGCCCGTCTGCATTTTCGAGGCTCCCGAAGAATCCGTGACACAGGACGCGGACTTCCAGACATCTCTGAGGCTGACACGAGATCCCAGCACAGCTGAGACCCGCAGCCGACACGAGAGACGTGGGACCGGAACTCCTGGACATCCTGCAATTTTGCAACTGCACCTACTTCCCGAAGTTGTGCATTGGGCTATTTGTTGCCCTTGCCCCATAACACCTTTTGCATCGAAGCTGAGAGGCCTACACTCCACGAGTGTCCGGTGAGTCCACTTTCTTCACCACAGCTCGAGGCTCCTTCGCTATCGCTAGTCCTTTGGCTAGTGGGTCCCCCCGAAGGACAATCCTTTGTTTCTTGAGCTTTCCTGGTTGTTGCAGACGTGCTCTGACTCCCCTCCAAAGGGTGACGAAGCCAATCTTGTCATCTTGCGTGGGTTGCTGTTGCCAAGGCTTGTTGGGTCCAATCCGGATACCGACGCTGCAGCTCTCGACATCCTTCGTGGGTCAGTTTTTTTCCGCCACTGGGTTCAGATGAAAGTTTCTCCGCTCCGGCTAGAAAACGACTTTTCTGCAATTTCGAAGCGCAGAACTTCCTCAAACTTCTACAAACTACCGTCGACATCTACCATAAGACTTTTCGACGCCATCGTTTCCATTCTGGTCATCGAAGTGGGCCGTTAGTCCTATCGACGCCGTGCGGCCTACACCACATGGAAAGAACTTCGTTCAAAAGATGCCCGGTATGTCAAGCGGCCACCACGAGGTCTGCAACCTCTCTCTATCGCGGAACACGACGAGTCTACCTGCACAGCTTGTGCATCCTTCCGATCGAAGAAAACTATCTGGGATCGGAGGGCCCGTCGACAGGAGATTGAGATCAGCTCCAGCACCGGAAGATATCTTCGACGAGGTTCCCTCGTTCCAGAAGAAGACTCACCTGATCTCCAGATCGTATCAGAGGCAGACGACTCAGTTGACTCTATTCAATCGGGTCAGCGCGCGAGTACTACTGCCCCTGCACCACATACACTGCCCAAACAGAAGGCAAAGGTCAGCACTCTGCCCAAGGGTCCCAGTCGAGACCAAACACCTACCTCGAAAGCCCTGCCTTCGAGCTCGGCTCCGAAGAAATTAACTACGCCTTCCAGTGCCTCAACACCGAGCAAGCCTCTTCCATCGGCACCGAAAAATAAAGATGCTTCGGCACCGAAGCGTAAACACCCTTCGGCTCCGAAGACAAAAATAGTATTGACACCGAAACCGAACACTGTTCTGGAACCGAAAGAAGCACCGGCTCCGAAGCCATCCACTTTTACACCTTCGGTGCCGAAAACCACAAAACATGATTCCGAGGTGCCCAAATCCTCGAACATGCCTAAAAAGCTGCAAACGACACCTTTGATGCCGAAAACTACGCCACGGGACGTTATAACACCTACCAAGGCTAAAGAAACCAAACAATCTCCGCCGGCACCAAAAAAAAAATCAACGCCAAAGAAGGTTGTACAGGACGAAGAACTTTTCCGACCAGATCCTCGACAAAAGAAGATATACATAGACCCAAACACAGGTCATGTAGGCGCTACGCCTCCTCAAGAGGGACCAGCAGATACACCACCCACACCTGTGGTTCCTGCCAAGAAAAAGGACTGTGCAACCTCTCCTATGCACCCTCCCTCTCCTATACCTCCCTCTTCTCCTGTTTCTCTTCACATATCACCTCCAATCTCTCCTGTCCATTCTCCATTATCACATTCGCCTCAACACAATAATGATGAATATGATTTGGGTGGAGGGGAAGATATAGAAGAACCTGATTCATACTCTGTACAGGAGGGTGTGTGGAACTTTCCAAATACAAAAAATGTTTCTATATGGGACTTTACAAACCCCCAAAATGTGCCCGATATTCCTGAGCCACAATCATACCCATCAAAACCTTCCCCTCCAGAGGGTACCATTGGTTTTGGTCATCTGTTAAACAGAGCTGCTGTATACCATGGAGTCCCCATACATTCAGATGACAATGAGGAAGATACCTTTGAGCAGTCCCAGCGTTCTGCTCAAATTCTTCCTATGATTAATGGGGTAATCAAACATGCTCCAGAGGTATTTAAAGACCCTGTACACACTAGAATATTGAATCCCAGAATTCAGAAAAATTATAGACCCGCACCCTCATATCCAGTCTATATTAAAGGACACCTACCACTAGACTCATTAGTTGAGTCCAATGCTAGGAAGAGGGCTAATTCTCAAACTTCTGGCGAAGCACCCCCACCTGACAAGGAATCCAAAGTAATTGATGCATCTGGTAAAAGAATAGCTGCGCAGGCTTCCAACATATGGCGCATAGCAAATACACAATCCATCCTCTCTCGTTACGATAGGGCTCATTATGATCAATTAGAGAAACTACTTGAGCACGTACCAGATCAGTATAATGATCAAGCTACTGACCTCATACAAGAAGGCAAGTTAATATCCAATGCCTCAATAAAATGCGCACTAGATGTCGCAGACACAGCATCTAGAGCTATAAATACCAGTGTCATACTTAGGAGACGTGTGGTTACGCATTTCAGGGTTTAAACAAGAAGTGCAAACCACCATTTTAGTATTAAATCTTTTTATTGAAAAAACAGCTCATACAAGAACAAAGATGCGTTGCGGATCAAGGATATGCCATAAGACTATAGAGGCAGTAAAATGCTAAGACCGCTACCATAATACAATCCCAACGCACCTCGGTGCTCTCCCATATCCGGAAGGACTATAAGGTCGAGTCTGCAACAATGGAGGAAAAACAATACCCTGACATCACCCGCCTCCATCACCCCCCAACCAACCCCCAACCTACCCGCCCCCCACCCCGTTCCAGGTCCATAAACCCCATGCATACAATTATCACCAACAGCCATCCACACCAAAGCCCCTCAAGATTGAACAGGCGAAGCAAACGCAAATACCGGGGGCAAGTTACCTCTCTGAATTCGGTGGCCAACAGAGCCAGACAGGGCTGCCACAATTCTGCATATTTGGAAACTTTCCTAGCTTTGATTAAGGACAGTTTTTCCATGCCAAGCACTGCCCAGAGGCGAAACAACCAGCCTTGGAAGGTGGAGGTATGTGTGGTGCGCCATAAAGAGAGAACATTCTGGACAGCAGAGCCTAGGTCGATAGCAATCAGCCTTCCCCTACGTGATTTCAACGCCTATGTCGGAGCATTCGGTAGACCCAGCAGAACATAGGCAGGGAACCTTGGGATCTCGGTATCAAAGTGTGTATCCACCTCGTCTAGTACCAATTTCCAGTAGCCCTGGATCTGGGTGCAGTCCCACAACAGGTGCACCAACGTACCCCTTTCACCACACCCCCGCCAACAGGTAACCTCCCTCGCTGGGTCCATTTCGTGCAGCCTCTCTGGCGTGTAATACCAGTACGTCACTAGTTTGGTAAAGGTGTCCGTCAAACCCATGTGGTATGCTGAGTGATGTGCCCGGTAGTAAATGTCCTCCCACTCTTTATTGGTGAGTGTCCTTCCCAGCTCCCTCTCCCAGCGGGCTCTACTCTGATTATATACCAGGGCATACCGTGCCAGCAGCATGCGTACAGGTCCAAGATGAGACGTTTATCCGTCTATCGTGTGATTAACCAGTATTCATAAGCGCTAAGCTTCCGATCCGCCTCAGTTCGCACCTGGGCGTTAAGTGCCCAGTGCCGCACCTGCATATAGTGCAGTCGCTCCGTCTCTGGCAGGCCGTATTCCCGCCGCAAATGTTTAAAGGATGCGATCCCTTCGCTCGTGTATAAATGGTACAGAGATCTGCACCCTGCTGGGCGCCACTTGGCGAAGGCCTATGCATCGCATTCTGGCCTAAAATCAGGGTTGTCTGTCAATGGCGTGAGCGGGGAAGGAAATGTGGTCAAGTCGTGTCTTATGCTAGTCTGGTCCCATACTTCCATGGGTACCCGTGTGATGAGTGAAGCATATAAGTTAGGGGGACGGTGCGCCCTGCGGAGGAAGGGGACTTCCTGTAGTGTCCGGCCCGCCACAGCCCGGTCCTGGAAAAGCCAGTGCTTCTGACTCCCACCTGCTCCATTCCACCAAGGTCCAGAGCTGCACCGCCTGGTAGTAGAGCCGCAGGTCCGGAAGGCCCAGTCCCCCCTGTTCCGGCGGTAACATGGCCAATCGGAGCTTCATTCTCGGGCGTTTGCCGTTCCAAATGAATTGGGCGAGTTCTGACTGTGTCTGCTTGATCCAGCCCTCCGGGGGACGGAGCGGAAGAGCCCGAAAGACAGAGGATCTGTGGCAGAATGGTCATTTTAACGGCAGCCACCTTGCCGAGCCAAGATAGAGGAAGATGCTTCCATTTGCCGAGTTCCGCCCGTATCGTCTGCCGTAACCGGGCATAGTTGATGTGTACCGTGCCAGGCAGAGTGTCCGCCAGCTGAATTCCCAAGTAAGGGATTGCCTCCGAAGCCCACCGAAAGGGGAAGCAGGTTTGCAAGTGGGTCCGCGTCTGCCCATCCAAGGAGAGGTCCAGTGCCTCTGATTTTGCCATGTTAACCTTGAAACCCGCCGCTTCAGCAAAGGACTCCAAGATCTCCACACACGCCGGCATTGAGGTTCTGGGGGAACCCAGTGATAGCAGAATGTCATCCGCGTATAAGCTTATCGTGTGCGTGAATGCGCCAAACTTAAAACCCTGTACCCTCGGATCAAGCTTCAATGCCTGAGCTAGCGGCTCCATGTATAACGCAAACAGCAGAGGCGACACAGACACCCCTGTCGTGTCCCTCGTTCAATGGGGAAGCGCGGAGACGACCATCCGTTGACCCTCACCATCGCCGTGGGGAAGGTATAGCATTTCAGGACCCATGTCCTGAACTTCACATCGAACCCCGCCTTTATCAGTACACTCTCCAGCTACGGCCAGTGGACTCGGTCAAAGGCTTTCTCCGCATCGATTCTGAGCAGCATATATTCCCCGCTGGTACGCGTCGCCTTCTCAATCAAATGTAGAGCTCTCTTAGTGTTGTCAACCGTTTGGCGTTCTGGGATAAAGCCCGCCTGGTCCGGGTCTATCAACCCCTGCAGAAGCGGGGCCAGCCGTGCGGCCAATATGTCCTTGTAAATTTTAAGATCAACATTAAGGAGAGATATGGGGCGATACGCCCCGCATTGTGCGCGATCTTTCCCCGGCTTGGGGATGACCGAAATGGTGGCGCCTAGCAGGTCCTGTGGAATCGCACCCGGCTCCTCGAAGGAATTGAATAACGCGGTCAGCAGCGGCGCTACCTGGGGGCAGAAAGTTTTGTAAAAAAGGCCCGTAAACCCGTCCGGGCCCGGCGCCTTGGCCAACTTTAAGGCGCGAGATCCCTGAGATGACTTCTTCGGGTCGAATGTTACTATCTAACTGTTCCGCCTGATCCTTTGACAGGGCCGGGAGGGGAACAGACTCCAGAAAGGCCTGACTGATCGCTGAGTTGAGCCTCGCCCCCGCATTGAGGGAGGCATAAAAGTCGCTGAACGCCTTTGCGATGGTCGCCGTCCTCAGTGACGCGCCTACCGTCCCGCGTGGCAATCTCCTATACCGTGTGCCGCTGCTGAATTTCCCGAAGCGCGCGACCCAACAGACGCCCGCACCTGTCCACCCCCCCCCCTCCCCCGGTGTAATATGAGTGCCGTGTCCTCCACGCCGCAAACTCTGCCCTGTCCTGGTTTAAGGCCGCCAGTTGTTGTCGTACCTGGCGGGGTTGTCTCCAGACCCGAGGCGCTCCCGTCCTCTGGTGCATCTGCTTCAGTTCCCTTGTCCGTAGCGACAACTCCTCGCGTTTACGCGCTCTCTGAGTTTTCTGCTGCCCAGATGGCTATAAACTCCCCGCGGAGAACCGCCTTGAGAGCCGCCCAGTGTGTAGCCAGAGATGTGTCCGAGGTGTGATTATGTGACATAAAATCTTTAATAGCTCCAGTGATCTTCCGCACATTGTCTGTGCGGTGTAGCAATGTATCGTGCAGTCTCCAACAGCGTGCGACTCTTGGCACCGGGGGGGAAGGAGAACACCGCCGATAACAGTGCATGATCTGAGAGTGCCACAGCCCCATATTCTACCTCTGTCGCCAGCGCTGTGAATGATCTAGAAGATAGGAAGTAGTCTAACCTTGCGTAAGTTTTGTGGGCATTAGAATAGTAGGAGTAGTCTCGGGCTCCTGGGTGAAAGCTGTGCCAAAGATCAACCAACCCGACCTCCTCCAGCCTGGCCAGTCCCTCCCGTGAAAGAGCGCCCGCCTGTGTGGTGCGTTGCCCAGATCTGTCTAAATGGGTGTCAAACACAAGGTTCAGGTCCCCCCCGATTAAAACATGCCCGTCAGGTGCTGCCGCTACCTCAGTGAGTGTCTGGTGGAAGAACTTCTCCTGGCCTTCATTAGGGGCGTAAACTGAACTAATGGTGAAGGATGAATCTCCTAGGGAGAAGCTGTAGGAGAGCAATCTGCCTCGTATTTCCGCCCCTTTCCTTCCCACCTTCCCTCTAAAACTTGGGCCACCAGGATCGCCACACCTGCAGACTTACTGGGCCCCGAGGAGAAGTACTGAAGCGGAAAGCATCGCAACTTCAGTCTGAAGCAGTCCTTTGCTAAAAGATGCGTTTCTTGAAGAAGACAGATGTCTGCCTTTGAATTCTCCAAGAAAGAGAGGGCCGCCCGCCTCTTCACTGGGTTGTTTAAACCCCGGACATTCAAGGTAAGCAGGCGCAATTCAGTTGGAGGCATAGTCAATCAGAAGGCCCGGACTCTGTGTACCTCTGTGGTGGGAAGCGTCAGTACCCAAGCTCTCGCTCGCCCCGTACCACAGCTCATCAATCATACAGGCATTCATTCGTGGACCTGGAACCACCCACCCCCCCTACCCCAACTACCCACCCCCACATCATCAACCTTTGAACAGGAGTACCCCCCCGCCCCTCAACAAAAAGTATATAGTCAACAATATTGTCCATCATCCAAGGACGTATGGTACAGAAAACAGTGGTGTCCATCCACTAGTGCCGATGCACAGGAACAATCAGAATTGGGGGAATGCGGCCAAATCCATCGCCTCCCCTCGCCGAGCCATCTCGCCCCCCCGAATCCTGATGAAATGCCACCGGGAGCGATTCTCTAGGTCCTCCACGGGGGATTGAAGGTCCACCTGTTGATCATGTATACGGATGATTTCCTGCTGCAGAGCTTCTATTTCAATGTCGCGCCCCTCGCCTTTGGTCTCCAAATCCGCCACCCTTTCTCCTATGGCGTCTGTATCGTGGCGAACCTCTCTAATCTCCTCCTGCAATTCCTTCTTCAGAGCATGAATGTCCTCCCGCAAACCACTGAAGAGGGATTCTAGAAAAGCCTTGGTGATGGGCTCCTCGGTACTCGCCGTTCCAGAGGTAGGAGTGCTGGCGGCCATCTTGTCCGTACTGGCCCGCTGACCCGACGTAGCGGGTTCTGTCCGCTTCCCCGTCGTGTTAGGGGTGAAGAGGTCCTTCATGGTCCTGTCCTTCCGGCCTCTTACGGTGGACATATCCTGGGGGGCCCACAACTGGGCCGCAACTGGTGCTATGCGACGGGACGGATCTGGGCTGCAAACACGTGGGAGGGCCCGGTTCCCGACCTGCAAGCGTAGGGGCCACCGACTGCACAAAGAGCCCCTTCGTGAGGCCCGCCGGGGCTCCTCCGAGCACCACTCGTGCGGGAGGAAGGCGTCCACCCCACCTCCACGCAATCCGCCGAGCCCTCACCTCGCTGTCTGGACATGCGCCGAAGCCACCCGATAAGCGCTCCAGCCGCCAGTCCTGGTGTAGGCCGCACCTTCCCGGGGAACGCACCCCCGTCGGTCTCCGCTTACTATGCCGGGGTCCAAACACGTTCCCTCGGGGTGTCCCACGGGGGTTGGCTATCGCTCAGTTACGTGCCCGACTTGCTGTCCAAAATGGTGGCCACCAGTACACAGTCACCCCGGCCGCCTCCGACCCACCATCCAGGCCTCGGCACCCGCGGCAGATCCCCCTCTACCTTAGACGGACCTCCGGTCAAGACCCCCAATGTCCGGCGGAGGGGGCCAACGTCACGCCGCGGTGCCTCGCCGGCTCTCCAGGCCACGCGTCCGTCCAAACTCTCACTGGGCGTTCCCCACGCCTCTGCACTGCTCCTCACCTCGGGCCACACCACATCAGCCACCAGCCAGCTCCAGCAACGGCCACAACTGCCGCGGCCTCCCAAGTGGCGGCGGCAGGTCCGCAGTAGCCTCCGGGCAACGCTGCTCCGGGGGCCTCACGCGGAAATCGCGTGGGCCGGACCCACCACCTGAGCACCGGCTCTCGCGTAGCGAAACCCCAGCCTAGGCACTCACAGGCCGGGCGTGCTCCGCCGGCGGCGTCGGCCACGCCTCCCCGCCTCCACACTCCGCTAGGCCAAGCCGGGCCGCACCTCTCTCTGCGGTCCCAGGAGCCCCAAACGGTCCGCAAGGGTCCTCACTGGCACCAGGACCGCTAGGACGGTAGGCGCTCTCCGGGGGGCCCAGACACGGGGGAGAAGGTGCTATAAACTGTGCTGTGCTAGCAGCGGGAGCTCCGGGGAGCACGTCCGCTCACACCGCCATCTTGGCCATGCCCCCCCAAACCACCATTTTAAACCAGCCATTTAATCAGAACCAATTATTTGGCCCAGAAGTAGACACTACACTAGAAAAAATGAAAAAAGACACGGACACTGCCAAGTCTATGGGGGCTTTACAGTCCACACAAGCTAGAGGCTCCTTTCGTCGCTCCTTCTACAGAGGAGGCTCCAAACAAACTGGAGCAGACACTACCACATCTTTCAAGTCACAAACATCCTCTAATAAGGGATATTATAGAGGAGGATACAGAGGCAATAATACCAAAGGAAGAGGTCGCGGTAACCACAACAATCGATCCTCTTCCACCACTAAACAATGACTTCCCTCCGCTCCCCCCACAGCATTCCACTCCTGTAGGGGCAGACTAACACAGTTCCTGCCTGTCTGGAACTCCATTACAACAGACAAGTGGGTAAGACAGATTATCCTACATGGCTACTGCCTAGAACTTACAGCCACCCCTCCACACATACCTCCCAGGCAGCGTCCAATGTCTACAGACCATCTAACTCTTCTCCAACTTCTACAAAAAGACGCTATTCAAATAGTTCCTTTACAAGAACAGGGAACAGTGGTTTATTCGCCGTACTTTCTAATTCCCAAGGAGGACGGGACACCAAGGCCCATTCTCGACCTCAGGCCCCTCAACCATTACATACAATCAGATCGTTTTCATATGATCACTCTACAACAAGTGCTTCCACTGCTGCAACAAGACGATTTCCGTACAGCACTAGATCTAAAGGACGCCTATTTCCATATCCCCATACATCCTGCGTACAGAAAGTATCTAATGTTTTTACTAGAAGAACAACACTATCAGTTCAAAGTCCTTCCATTCGGAGTGACAACAGCACCGCGAGTATTCACAAAGTGCCAAGCAGTGGTAGCAGCACACCTCAGGAGACAACAAATACATGTCTTCCCTTATCTAGACGATTGGCTCATAAAAGCCAAGTCATTCAATCAATGTGTCCAACACACTCATCAGACAATTCAAACGTTGCACGACTTAGGGTTTACGATAAACTAAACCAAGTCGCACCTGCAGCCTTCGCATGTACACCAGTATCTAGGAGCTACAATAGACACGTCTACAGCCCTAGCATATCCCAGTCCAGCCAGGATACAGAGCGTTCAAGCCTTAGTCCTCTCCTTTCAACACAAACAGTCTTTGCAAGCCAGGGTGTTCATGAGGCTAATAGGCATGATGGCATCTTGCATCTTCATAGTACCACACGCAAGATAGCAAAAGCGCCCATTACAAAAGTGCTTAGCACAACAGTGGAACCAAGCTCAAGGTCAACTAACCAACCTGGTGTTGGTGGACAGCCGCACACATCGCTCTCTGCAGTGGTGGAACACCAAAAACTTGACAAAAGGGCGGCCGTTCCTCGAGCCTGTTCCACAAGTAGTGCTCACAACAGACGCATCCCTCACAGGATGGGGAGCCCATCTCTTACATCACACAACTCCGGGTCAATGGACCAATCGGGAAAAACTGTTCCATATCAACCATCTAGAGCTGCTAGCAATATTCTTAGCACTCAAAACTTTTCAACTTCAAGTACAAAACAAGCCTGTCTTAATCCGGACGGACAATATGACAGCCATGTACTATATACAAAAACAGGGGGGGGGGGGACACACTCTCTGCAACTGTCCCAGCTCGCACAGAACATTTGGGGATGGGCCATTCCTCAAAACATACATCTGTTGGCGGAACACCTTCCAGGGGTTCACAATCCGATAGCAGATCTGTTAAGTCGGCAGTCACAACTGATTCACGAATGGGAACTACATCCACAAGTTCTTCAACCATTCTTCCAAAGGTGGGGTCATCCACACACAGATCTGTTTGCCACCCACGAAAATGCAAAATGCCCAGCCTTCGCCACCAGGTTTCCACACCCACTGTCCTAAGGCAATGCGATATGGATGAACTGGTCAGGCAGATTTGCGTACGCTTTTCCGCCTCTCCTACTGATTCCATTGGTGGTGCGCAAGCTCAAACAGCAGTCTCTGAAACTGATCCTGGTGGCTCCCACATGGGCACGACAACCATGGTTCACCACACTGTTAGAACTATCTCTAGTTCCACACCAAAAGTTACAACTAACTCCATTCCTGTTAACACAGAACCATGGAGAAATCGGACACCCAGGCCCGAACCAACTGAATTTGGCGATCTGGCTCCTGAAGTCTTAGTTTGGTTATCTAAACCTACCACCAGACTGTATGAACATTATTGAAGAGGCTAGGAAACCCACTACCAGAGCGTGTTTCGCCGCTAAATTGATTATTTTTGCAATATATTGCGAATCTTTTCCAATTGATCCCCTGGATGCTTCCATCCAAAATATCATTTGTTACATTTTACATCTACAAAGGTCTAATTTGGCATACTCTTCCATACGCCTGCACCTTGCAGCAATTGCCGCCTATTTACAAAACAGGCAACATCTGTCTCTCTTCAGAGTCCCTACAATTAAAGCGTTTATGGAAGGATTGAAAGAATAATCCCACCCAGGTTACCACCTTCCCCTGTGTGGAACTTAAATATTGTCCTTACAAGACTGATGGGTCCCCCTTTCGAGCCTCTACATAAATGTGAACTGCAGTTCCTAACATGGAAAACTGCTTTCCTCGTTGCCATTACCTCTCTCAGAAGAGTGAGATACAAGCTTTCACTATACAAGAACCATTTTTTCAAATACATCCTAACAAAGTGGTTCTTAGATCTAATCCAAAAGTCATCACTCCTTTTCACCTAAACCAGTCTGTAGAGTTACCGGTGTTTTAAAAAAAATCCAGACTCTGTAGTGGAAAGAGCTTTACACACAGATGTTAAGAGAGCTCTCTTGTACTATATAGATAGAACTAAATCCTTTCCGAAAACAAAACCACTGTTTGTCGCTTTCTCTCCTCCGCACAAAGGCAACCCCATCTCTAAAGGCGGGCTTGCGAGGTGGATTGTAAAGTGTATACAAATATGCTATTTAAAGCTACACGTACATTAACAGTTCCTCCTAGAGCGCACTCCACTCGCAAACTAGGAGCTTCTGGCTTTCTTAGGAAACATACCCCTAGAGGAAATATGTAAAGCAGCAACATGGTCTACACCACACACACCTTCACTAAACACTATTGTGTTGATGTGCAAGCCAAGCAGCAAGCTGCAGTAGGCCAAGCTGTCCTTAAAACTCTATTTCAAACCACTGCAACGGATACAAGCGACCACCGCTAGGGGAGACACTGCTGCACAATCGATGTTAAGTGTACAATCTGCAGCTCATATGCCTCGAACGGAAAATGCTACTTACCAGTATGCATCTGTTCTTGGCATGTAGAGCTGCAGAGTTGTACACGCCCTCCCGCCTCCCTGGGACTTGTATCCGTTCCAGTTTTCATCTTACTTGGATGCACACACATGGACATTCCTTTCTCTTTACTTCTACTGACTCCATCATTTCTCATCATGGCGAAAAACAATCTAAGGATGGAGCCGATGCTCATGCGCAGTATTGACCAAGGGTGGATTCCCCTATCTCGGGACTAACAGACTTCTTCGAAGAAGACAACAACCTGCAATCATCCGAGCCCAACACCAGGTGGCGATCTAATGCGAAGTGTACAACTCTGCAGCTCTACATGCCAAGAACAGATGCATACGGGTAAGTAGCATTTTCCATTTGATATATACCTTTTGTGCTTTCATTTGATCATTCAAGAGAAATTTAGAATGGTAAAACAAGCTGCTTTACATTCCTTCAAGACTTAGCCTGAAGGCTGCTCTCCACAGCTACCACTAGGATAGCTTTCTATAAAGGTTGTCTTAAACCTACCATCAATAAGGGTCGTTTGGACTGGTGCAAGGTGCCCACTAGAATAGTGGACATCATATGCCAGGCCAACTTCTCACATTTCCTTCCCCCAAAAAGTGCAGGCAGCAAGACATCAGCCCAGCTCCACCTCCTCCATTGAACTCATTGCCGCCCACCACCACCACAGTCTCCACAGAAGTTGGCCCACACACATTCTCTCCCCCTTGACCCTTATTGTCCAGGACTCCTACTTTGAACCAATCCCACCAAATAACGGCAGGGCTACAAAAGCGACCATCAGGATTCCCCCGCCTAGTAAGGCAACTGCCTTCCACACTAGCATTTAAAGAGCGACGGAGCACTACAAGATTGGAGCTCCATGTCGTGGAGGAGGACAGCTTTTTAATTAAACTTATCTAAAACCAAGTAGTCTGTGCAATTCGTGCTCATCAGGAGTATCTCTCACTAGGCGTCCGAAAAGGTAACTGCTGGTTAAATTCATGATGGGCACACCCACAATCGAAGGTACAAGCCAGTCTTGAATGACTCGATCTACATATGGGGTTATGTACTTATAAAGTCATTCGTTTTCCGCACAGCTTTAAAGAGCTAATTCGCACAGGGTACAGGATATCCCAAGGAACAGAAATTATGCAATCTTGCCTTCAGATGTCTTCTTCAGTTGTGACCTACAGATATGTGCTGACCTCTGCTTAAGTTGTGCAGCATACAGCTTCATTGTCATGCCCGGTGGAAGGAGGAAATATCTGTCATTTGTGATTTAGTTGGTGACGTCGTGTGTAATGAAGTCCTATCTTGTAGATTGCAGAATTGTATAACGTAATCAGCATCTCATTGTGGAAGAGCATTGGAGTTGTCGTTTATTGCTGTTGTTTATTAGCAAAACGTTATTAACCACTTTTGGGGGTTTGAATTCTAGCGATAACATTCCATGAATCGAAGTTTCTACATGGAAGTTGGAAGGCTTTTTTAGTCTGCCTATGTTAATATGTATGTTTACATTGGAATTGTAACTTCTCACATTTTTCGGCATTGGAAACTTGAACGCCATACTACCAAATTCCTTTTCCAGTGATGCTCCTCATTCATCCCATCCAAAGTGAATATGCTTAATTTTCTTACAACTTTAATGCCTCACGGGGATTGAATTACTCTGGCATTCTTATATCTACTGGCCTATGTGCATTACTGGAAGGACTATGTGTATGACATAATGCACTGGAGCATAGCTTTCTTTTAGCTGATACATTTTATATTTTGATATCTGGAAAAGTACTAAAACTCTGCACGGTCTCTGCTAATTAATGCCAAAATGTTTTTTCTGAAAACAGCTGTCCTTGAATTACTAATCCCTCAAATTTCCAATCCCTCAAATTTCTAATCCCTCCTCGAAGTTGGTGTACCAAGTAATCTTTTTTTTTGTTGAGCATTCTCCATAACGAATTGCATTTCTATGGTAGCTGCACTAAGTGTTTGTGGTTTAGGCATGTAGGTTTATTGGACTACCCTCTCTGCAGGGGTAGATTTGCGTTTCTCACTGACTTTGTGGCCCTAATCTCTCTACACAAGATAACTGCAGAAAAAGTATTGTTCACCTTGCTTAAATTAAAGTGTGCTGTAACTATGCAATGTGTCAGTTTTTACAATGTTGGGTAATGATGAATTGCATGATGATCTTTTTTTTTTTGCTCGTCACAAAAGAAGTATGTTTTGTGATGTATTTTATAAGTTTTATGCTTCTAAATGTGTAAAGCTCCACTTTGTGCTATGATTTGCTTTACTGCCACTAATTTCTTCAGAATGTGCAAAGGAAACTACATTGCTCTCTGGTGAGCCCTTCAAAGAGAAAAGCTTGGTATTTCCATTTGATCCCCTTTTTTATTTGAAATCGCAAGAGTGACTGAGCAGATAATACATTTTCTACGGGCCCAAAACACCAAAAGGCTACATTTATTGGGGTATATTTCTTACTCTGCATTTCATCATACTGATTGTTCAAAAGATGTTACTAATTTTCATTTTGATTGCTTTGAAGTGCAGATAAAGATGACAGCAAGCCAAGAACACTAGATCCCATATATGCAGGGGTGCATGTAGACCTTCTATAGCAGTGATTGCAAAAGATATTATTTAAAAAGTTCTGTTAGCTGAAAATAGCTAAGCTGTGGTCTGTTGCTGTTTCTGCTGTCAAAGTGAGGTGTGATCCTTAAATATGGACTTCAGTACACAATGCCCTATTTGTGCTGCTGGCCATGCGCTACCTCATCATCCGTTTTATGCCAAATGTACATGAATATCCTTAATCAAACCTATCCATGTACGCTTCATAGCTATTAGACTGCTTTTTCATTACAATGGCTGTATAAAAATTTTGATGCAGGTGATCAGCATGCTTGTGAATTGGTTTAAATCATGCATTGTTGGACCAAGCAATTTCTGCCATAATGTAATGGAGCTCCTGAATTTCTTCCAGCAGCATAATAAAATGGCTAATGAGGTGAATGGTAATGAGGTACAAATAACAGAAGAGGACGAACCCATGGATACCTCTTGCAGTGTAACTCTAGCAGAAAACACAGAACACTACAAGTCACTGATAGAGGCCGGCCTCTCTGAGAAGGTGGCCGAGAGGCTTGATGAAATATTTCAGACAGGTATAATATGCATTTTTTGTTTCTGACTGGTTGTGAAAGTAAGGGATAAACATTCAAAATTTATAGATTTAAAGTTTTATAAATGAACTTTATGATTTTGGTCTTAGGATCCGAACATTTCGTTTTAATTAGTTTGTATGAAGGTGAATTGGGTATGACACAGAATGTGTCACATTAAAGCAACTTGCATTTCTAATATGAAACCCTACTTGGATCAGAACAATGCATTGATTTGTCTGCAAGACTTTCTCAAGTATAAATGTATAGTCCACATTTTATTTCCATTCAATTAGGCCAAACTCTTGTATACCTTTTAATGTTTCTCCAGTTGGTTTAAAAGTATTGTGTTGGATATATGTGCACGCTCACAATGAATGTCAACTGGGCGCCTTTCATGGAGTATAGCGTTTTCTTAACTGCCATTATTCTGTTCCTCCTTAGTCTTTTCTTAAGGGTGCCCAGGTTTAGCCCGACACAAGAATTAACATTTTTGCAGAATGGATAAAGATCCTAACCCCAAGTTTTACAATGTATTTTGAAATCCCCTGGATTATGTAGACTGTGCCTTACACAAGTGCAAAACGTGAGTTTTCGCCATACTGAAGCCCATCCTATTGACACTGGTAGAGTTTTGAGGAGTTCTTCTGTTATAAAATTGGAAGTAAAATAACTTCTGTGTGGCTGGTGCCAGCTGCCAAATAGTTCTAGAGGTTGTGTTTTTGTATCGTAATTCACCTGTTCAGATTAGCGCTTGGTGTTCTCTACATAATGTTTTATTGCCTAAGTAAGCAGTCCCCTCATGCAAGTCAGCAATACTGAGATGTTGCACATTTGACAATCCCATGTGATTGGTAGTCCTGGTTAGTGCCGAACAAGTAGCATTTCAGAACTATGCGAAGGAACTGTTTCGAGTTTTAGTTACAGTGGGTGAAGAAATGGGAAAAGGCATCTTCTGTGGGTAAAAGTGACTCTCAAACTATTCACTTCATCCAGTAAAATAACTTAACAAGTTGTTTTAACAGCCCTTAATTTAACTTTACACGAGTTTCTTTGTTGACCAAAATAATACTGTTTATTTTTCAAATCCCTTTCTTTCTGTATACCCCCACTTGTCTCGTTATGCTACCAATAGACATTCTCATAGTATAGTACATTGTAGATGGAAAGCTGCAGTTGTGCAGTACTACCAACAGAGACTTCACTGTATATAGTACAAGTTAGAAAAGGAAAGTTGCAGTTCTGCTATACTACTAAAGGATGTCCTCACAGTAGCGTTCAATGGCGATAAAAAGCTGTAGTTTAATTATACTAGCAATAGGGGTCCTCGCAGTATAGTACAATGGACATTTTAAGCTGCAGTTGTGCAATACTACCAATAGAGGTCCTCCGTCAGTAGGACTCCTCCTTCAGAGAACGCTGTGTGCCAATTTGAACAAGTGAATCTCTGAACAAAAAACAAGTTGGAGAACTATTTGGCCGCTAGTAAAAAGTGCATTATAGCCCAGCCGCAGCTTTCCATCTCCAGTGGTAGTAATACTCTCAACAGTTGAAGAAGAAATGGGAAGGGGCTCCGTCTGAGTATTAAAATTGAAATATTTTAAATCTAATTTTATGGAGTATCACAAATTGCTGTTAAACTACCCACCCTCACCCCCCAGACCGTCCGTTAGTCCAGTAAAATAATTAACATTTAATTTTAACAGTACTTACTATAACTTTACGTTCCTTGGTTGACCAAAATTTATTAAGTCCCTCTTTGTTTCTTCATAACTCAACTAAAAAATTAGTACAACATGAAATTGTCTTAACCAAATCAAGTGACTAAAAATGCATCCTAATTGTTTTTTATAGACCCATGTCCATTTAGCATTGATCTTATTACATTGCAGCATCAAAGTGGAAACTACTTAAGGTTCTGTTTTCATTATATGAAAACATAAATATTCCAGACCAGCATATTTCATGTGCACGACGCCCCACACCCCCACGACCCCCTCCCTCCACACGTGACTGTTACTCTTGTATACCCAACCTTTGTAGGTCTCGACTATTATATCCCGCAGGGATAAATAGATGAGAGTATAGTAGGCAAACCAAGCTCTGAAACCATTGCGGATTTCGTATAGTTCATGTGGTGCACTCGTGCAAAACGCGCGTCCACATCAAACCCATCAGCCTCCCTCCCACAGGCATCTGAAGCTTCCCCAGCGTGCGCTCGGCCTCAGGCATTCACCCCAGCGCGCGCTCGGCCTCACTTCTCCTCCCCCCTAATTCACCCCTGCAGTTTCACTTTAACGGCCGCGAGGACATGCTCTCACTTCGAAGGAATGCGCACCCCGCCCCCGCATTGCCGAGAGCATTTCCCGGCCGCTTTTAATTTCATTCCCCCAAGCCGCATCTTGTTCTTTGTTTCAATCGCCCAGTAAGGACTGAAATATTTACCCTTTATCAGAGTGCCTATTCAGGTCTCTGTTTCTGATGTAAGGCATTTCATTTTCTATTTGGCGGTTGGGATTACATTTAGTTCCTCACTCTTCCCCACTTGGCATCATGAAGAGCCAAATGCATTTTTACATTAGTCTTCCTCTGTGACTTGTTCTCATGCTGTCTGGTATTGCCTTTGGTTTTATATTTCTCCAAAGCAGCAGTCCTTGTTAATAGGAGTGAAATGCAGCCAGAAAAGGATATAAGTCAGTTTGTTATATACCCTCGGAGATCAACTTAATAGGAATGTCTACAGAGCGACCTACTAAGGCTAAAAAAGATGTATGGTGACAGCATAAGATTACTTTCTCCATTCTAAGGCTTTCGAGGAACATTGGAAATTTTTGGTGCATCAAGAAATATATGGGGTTACAGGCACTTGGTCGAAATACTTCAAACTAACTGCTTATGAGCTCACAGTACAGAGATGTAATGCTTTCAAAGTAAAGAGCACACCGAGGCAGTCTATTGAATGATACTTGCTTTTGCTCATATACCCTTTCGTTAGTTTCCTGATACCATTTTGGTGCTACAGGAATTTTAAACCTTGCACCTTCCTACGGCCATGAGCCATCTTTAATACTAGCGAATCCTGTGGTAGTTGGGCTTTTTCAAAGTCTCTCAAGAAAGGCACTAAACTTCAAGGCCAAGAAGCACGAAATGATGGGACTGCTTCTCTGCATCTTGTGTGTACATGTCTAATGATGATTTCTGTTGTAATCCCCTGTTTACAAGCATTTCAACTCACAAAAAAACAGATGCAAACTGATGGCCAGGCAATCTTGGCACAGTTACCGATGGCAGTGCTGTTATTTAAGGGCGTACTATTGGTTGCAGAAGCAACCCATGTGCTCATGTTGGCACTGTTTTTCATTTCTTTTATCTCTGATTGTTTGACAAGTATCACAATTTCTTTACACAGATTTTGCCAGGAACCAAGGCGGTGGGTTGGGATGTCATTACATACGATCTCACTCAGGTCTTATAGTGTGTTGCCAACAGAATAATTGAAGGGAATGTGGGGTGAAAAAATTTTTTTTGCTGCTTAATTTATTTAAAAAGGTCCATTAATCATCTCACACTACTTCTTTTTGCTATTCTCTCAAAGATAAAGAATACAGTTTAGTATTACAAACTTTTCTGCCCTGTCTCAGACCAGTCTAGTCAGTTGTTTGAAAGGTCAACCAAGATGCACTTAAGGAGTATTTTGCCAGCAATTTCCTGGGGCCTTCAAGGACCAGATGTAAATTATTTCACCTCGGTATGAAGAAAATTGTGATGCTATTGAGCAGCTTGGTTCAGTTGACCTGTCTTTGGGTTATTTGTTTAAAAATGTTCTCCACCCACTTACCTACCATCTTTTCTTCCATCTCTTTGTTCCTCCCAACACAATAAGGGTGGGGCTGCTTAGATGTGTACCACGTTAGCGACGAGAAGTCTTTCATCCTGGTGTGCGTTGTCTTATTCAAGGTCTTTGGGCAGTGAGTTTGTGCGCCCACTTCGCCTGTAAAGTCACTGTTTCAAAAGTACAGTAGTCCATTCCTGTTGTCTATATTGAAGTCTGTTCCTTTTGTAAATGCAAGCTTCCCCAGGGGAGTTGTAGGGCAGTAGAAAATAAACCATTATATTCTATCTTCAGATTCAGACTTCAGTATCTCTGCCTCACTCGGACATTTCTCCAACACTTCTCATGTGGCTTTTCCAGACATCAACTTAAAGTTATTTTATTTTACAGAGTTTTATATAGTGCAAACTTGACCCAGAGGTATCAAATCGCTTTACATAGCACCAGTTGCGTTACATGAGGACACATTCATTTTTGTTAGGCACGGGGAGATTACGTGATTTGCCCAGAATCACAGGATGTTCAGTCATTTTCGAGACTCAAACCCAGTTCCCCTTATTATTATTATTTAAGAGTTTTATATAACACTGGCTAGACCCGGAGGTATCAGAGCGCTTTATATGAGGTACCACAAAATTACAAGATTACACCAGTTCCAATTTACATCAGGTGCTAGACAAACAATTACAAGAGCATAGAAAACGAGATAAGTGAAGTGTAGAGGGTAAGGGTAAACTGATGGGAGGGAGATACGGCAGAAAGACTAGAGAAAGTCAGCCCAAAGTCCGGCTGGGTAGGTAACGGTCGAGGGGGAAGTCACAAAACCCATCTCCTCTATAGCTATCTGGAAGCTCCATCGGGTTTGGCCAATTAGCTAGGTCTCAATGGGAAACATTTAAAGAACATGGAGGGCAAAATAAATGGAGCGGAGGGGACAGGGAAGGTGAGAAAGGGAGGGTGTACTTTTTTCCCCCTCATGTCGGTGTTTGTCAGTCACCTCCATGCTTCTCTCCACCCCCTCCTGACTGTGCTTTCTGCCATGCCGTTGTTCATTGCTTTCTTGTCGGTGTGCTTCTCCGCCTGCACCACATTTTGCTCTCGTCTATTGCTTCTAATCCCCACCCCTGCTCAGTTGCTCCCATACACTCGTCCTTCCCTTTTTTTTAAAAATTCAACTCCGATCAGCAAATAAAAAAAAAATGCAGCCGCAAATATTTGGCGGTGTGTACATGTGTGGAGTGCAGTCTTACACAATTGGGTGAGGCTGCCAGGTGATGGACTTTTTTGTTGTTTTGTTTAGCCATACTGCACAGCATTGAGGATGCTGTACAATATGGCAAAAAAAAACTTCCGGGCTGCGATGCTGACAGACTAGGTAGTCTGTGGGGAGTCGTCCGCACTAATATATGCGACGTGAAGAGAACCCTCCATCGCGTCTGCCCATGTGGAGTGAGAATCGTCCTCCTTTTGTACCTGACCCCAGCTAATTGCTGTCTGGGTCCAAACGGCTTCTAGCCGTGAGTATTACGGAAATTCCTCCATTTTATATTTTTTACACTAAAATCCTCACGGCAGGGTGCACCTTAGTGCGTGTACACCACCGGAGGATCACACTACTTGGTCCTGAAGAAAGCTGAGCGACTCTGGCTCCTAAAAGCAGAAACATGTCGACCTAATTTATTTTTCACTGTGGACTAGGTATCTCTGATAGATGAGATCGATCCTATGTCTCCACATATAATTGTTTTTAACCAGTGCTGGTTGGACTATTAATAAAGTGGTTGACAGTCCCAACTACGCACTTTTTAAATTTACCACAGAATTTTTTTGCACTCTCTTAGCATAATTTGGCTTCCTTTTTCACACCCTCAACACACACAAGAACCAGCTCCGCTGTAAACAGGCGTTGTAGCACACTGGAAAGACGCTAGGTCTTTCCAGTGGGAACCCAGTGATGAAGCATGTCACCACTAGGCTGGTGAGTGAGGGTTCTTATTAAATTCATTGTTTGTGTGTGCGGGTTTTTCGTCTTTTCCCTCCCTTTCACTTTAAACCTCATATTTGTTTTTTTTTTTTGCTGGTCCTTCACTCTTTTGTTGTTTAATAATAACTGACTAGGGGTACGAGAGTGAATGAGTATACCCTTACTCTCCCTTTGTTAACATGTAAAAAAAACATTGACCAAGCCTATAAGTGTCAAAGGCGAGACCCATTGGTTTTCACCATGATTCTTATCCCAGGGGTGATTCATCGGTCTGCCACCTGCGTATCCTCAGACTTTACCTCTCTGAGTAATGTAGACACTCCTTGTTTTTCTTTTCTTGTATTGACAAACTTAGGATCACCACCATCATCACCAGTCACGTGCTGTCACTGCCTCTTTTCTTTCTGATGCACCATCATGCCCCCCATTGTCATAACACCACAAATATTAAATGCCAAATCTGCACAGAGCCCTACCTGATTGTCTACCTTAACTTTATTTCTTAGACACCTAGCTGTGCAACATTGCAAGACCCCACAACTCGGTTTATTTTATTAGTTCAAATGTAACTAAGCAATTAGAAAGTTAATTTGGATCGCATGACAACACACTCATTCCAGTGCTTGTCCCAGTAGGCCTGTACCACCACTGTTAGCATGAGTTGGTATATGGTTAAAGCCTTAAGTCAAGGTTACGGTTTAAAAAGTAGATTACACCACATTTTGTGGTATTGCTCTTTAAGAAGCTTTGCATTTCTGCTCCACATTCGTCCCCAGACAAGGAGAGAATGCTTCCTAAAAATGATTTGGGAAATAGTGAGTTTCTAGAACGTTCTGAAGTATTTTCGCTTGCAGTTTCCTTTAGCCAGTGCAGACAGCCACAAATCGGTGTGCCTCATTCTCACGGTCTTAAAGGGCGAGGAGGAGGGGTGCACAGAAATTAGCAATAAGAGCAGTTTATCAGTTTAAAGCCATTTATGTATTAGACTTGATACCAATACCGAAACGGTTTATCCTTTCTTCATTTTCTTTAAAAACATCCCACTTTAGTGGATTGCAAAATAGTGTATTGTTTTAATTTTCTTCCCTTGCCTACTGATCACGCGCTCTTCACCACGATGTGGTGAATATCAGAGCACTTTCTTTTCCTATTAAGCTCATCCATTTTCATATATGCTTAATAAGAACATTCACATGTCCTCTGACTCCCAGTCGAGTAGGTACTCGTGCTTAGCAGTAAAAATTGACATTTTAGTTCTCCTTTTATTAGTTACCATCACTGTTGTAATCTCTTATTTTAAATTAAAACCTGTACATGTGTTTTAATTCCCAAATGTATTCACACAAATACATACTTGGAGCACATAGCTGTGCCGAGCGAAAGAGTTCACATTTTTTAACAGATTTTAGATTTATTATTGAGAAACCAAATGATAACCATGGTGATCTTCAGTTTAAGCAAGCCATTGAAGTTTTAAGTTGGTGTTCCAGATCCAGCGACTGCGCATGTTGAAACATAAAAACAAACATGACCGTGCTTTTGAGTAAGCAGTTATTTGTTCACCCTGTTGAAACTGGAACATGACAGATGTGTAGTTAAACCGAACATGCACTGCAGTCTTGAAACTGGTGTCGGTACTTGTAAGGTGAATGGCTTCCAAAAGTGCAGACTGAATGTGAACACGTTGCGCTCTAGGATTCCACCTCATAGACTTCACAGGTTCTTTAGCATGAGGCATAAAATACCAGATCCATACAGCATAGTTTAATTACAAACAGTTACAAAATCAGCACTCCAATCATCTGTGTTATGAAACAGTGTGCATATTTAAAGGAGACAAATTGGGTGAGCTGGAAATACATAAATATATAAAAACCATCCTTTACATGCAAAGAACCCTAAGCAACCTTTTCTTAGCACAAGAGAACTTAAGACCACTATTTCATCTCGGAGTTCATGTCTGGGCAGGCATACGATTTCTTGTGCCTCCCATTTTGAATTTTCGTCCACTCCTTAGACCTTCACAACATTGTTGCGGTCAGTAATAGAAGTCCTCTGAACTGCAGGTTTAAGCAATATTTGCTACAGGGATCATCTGGTATGCATGTTGCAACCAGAGGAAAAACAGAAGAGAGACTCTTTTTGGACATTATATCACCAAAACCCTATCTTTCAGCATGTACAATCTGATTTCCAATTGAGAAGTGCAGTTTTTTGGGTTTTAGTTTTTATAAAACAAAGATTGTGCCTTCCTATGTAGAAGCTGGGGGAAATAAGGTAGAGGTCAGACTAATATGGACAGATTCTCCGTGAGGATCCAGCACGTTATTGGGCTTTTCAACATTTCATCCAGTCCATGTTCCTCAGCCTTAGAGACTGAAATCTATGATCTTTTGAAGAGTTTCTTATTTCAATGAAATACTAATTGTCTGGACTTGCTGGAGTACTGTTTTGTAATAAGTATGTGGCTCCCGGTCAAATTCACTGCTGCATCCTACTTGGCAACACTTTCCTACAAAAATCACCAAGAACAAACACATCAGTAGAGCTGATCAAAGATTTCTGGGATTTTTTCTCTCTGAAAGATAGGTCTAATTCAAGGTAGATTATCTCCCAAGTGAAGCAAATGTAATGACCCTTCATTGATTACAGCGAATGGAGGTTGGATCATGAGCTGGCTAGGGTTCTATAAAGCAAGTAAAGGACTTTTCCGTGGGATCTGTAAGTCACACCTCCACATTTAAGTTCTGGTTTTCTTCAGCTAAAGGCCAAACCCAGAGACCTGTGAAATGGATGGTTTCATGCAGGATTTTAAGTATCATTCATGTATTACCACTATTCCAGTTGATAAGCATATGGTAAAACAATAGGTATCCTTTGGTGGACTTTAAGTGTGTTTTTGGTTGTTGAGCTTTTCTTGAATTGTCTCTAGTATACGTTAATACTGATTTATCGGTTAGGCTATCCACGTTCTTTGGTAATGAAGGATCTGCATTTCTTTCCATGGAGGATTCTGGGGAAAATGTACCCTCACTGAGACTTCAAGAGCGAGCTTAATTAAATATCAATGAGTTTTATACCAGTTCTATTTATTTATTAGCTAAATGTTTGCTTTGTCTAGATGGGATTGCCGTGTTTTAGAAAGTGGTTGGATCCTGTTTTGGAAGATATAGTGCCTGTATTAACATTTTTGGCCAGGGTAGGTGATAAATGTAAGGAGGAAAATGATTCTGTAGATGCCATTTAAACTGTGTTTCATAGCTTGCAGAAGAGTTTTTGATGTTTGGGCATTGGACTGAAAGTTTATAATAAAGTGTAAGAGGCATTCTTGGTATGGTACTGATGAGCCTTAACATTGCGTAGTTTTTTTTTGTTTTTTTACCACGAGAGACTAAAGATTTCTATTAAATTTGAAGTGATTTATTCCTCTGGGAACCTACCCCCTCCACCCCCCCCCCCCCCCCCCACACACACACACACACACACCCCCCCGGACAGTGGATAAACCCAGTGAGTGGTACATATCAATTTGGAGACCATTCATTAAACTGAGCTCATTTACCATTTTATATCATTCCAGCAGATTCACTCTACATTGGAAAATATTACTTCAAGTCCATATTATGCGAAGTTACTGATAGTTATCAGTACACTTTGAAAGAGCATAATGCTGACCTTTGGTTCTGACATGAGTTTTTTTTTTCTTTCATAGTTAATTTGGAAAACGATTGTTTTGTTAATGGTATTTGTGGCACGGATTATCCCACCTAGTAAATATTTTAGAACTAGCAGTAATGCTTTGATTTTCACTTTGAAGGCCAACTCCAAAAATTAAATGTATTGCGTTAACCTCTCTGGTTCAAAGATGTAGCAACTTGATTTAAGAAGTGTCATAGTGGTGGAGCTGGAAATCTTCACGTTCAAAGTTAATTTGGATTGTTCACAGTTGATGCAGAGGATTACTGATAAAGACCACCCATAAAGGAAACCCTTGTTGAAGGGGAGGATAGGCTTTTTATAATTGTAGGCCAAAGGCAATTGGATGTAACGGGTCATGTGTTTGTTGCTTTGACTGCCTTTCTTCCCCTTTGGTTCTGGCAAATTCCATTTTGTTAAAAGCTGCTGTCTGTAGTAAATTAAATGTGAAAAGGTTAATTCTCACCACCATTTCCTTGATAGAATAGTGACTTTACATCCATAATAAGTAGGGAGGTCCACAATCAAGGAGTCCGTTGTTTCTCACCTGTCCTCGCTCCATCTCGTCTTGTTCATTACTATAAATCCTATATTTTGCAACTGGGCGTGTTTGTTCACAATAAAACATCTGTAAAATCACATTTCAAGTCACTGGAAATCTGGGACACTTTTTCATACAAATCATCCTGTTTTAAGTAAATGTTTATGTATGCTTTCAATTGAGAATCAAAACCTTGTAGTTCATGAAGGTTTAAAACTGGATGTTCCAAACATTGCAGCACTTGTGTATTTAGAATACTAAACTAAACTCTGCATTTGTTAAGTTTTTGTCCTGTTTGGCTGTTTCCAGGATGCATGTTGTTGTGTGTATCATTGATTGCAGCTGCGATATATGTGTGTATATATGTGTATATATGTGTGTGTGTGTGTGTGTGTGTGTGTGTGTGTATGTGTGTATGTAAATATATATATGTATATGTGTGTTCCCCCCCCCCCCCCCATGGTAATATTGTAAAATAGGAGCGCTCTTTTTGTTATTATAGATTTGGTGACCTTTGAAGACCTTGATGAACGAGCTATAGATGCTCTTAGGGAGTTTAACGAAGACGGGGCTTTGGCTGTGCTGCAGCAATTTCAAGAAAGCGACTTATCGCATGTTCAGGTATGAATTCAGAAATCAAGATTTTATAACCGGTGTTCTTGGTTTGTTGACAACTTTTTTCCTACATAACAATCTTTATTATAATCAACATCGAGTTGCTCAAACCGAGAGCATGAATTAATGTGTTCCTTATTTTTCTCCACAATTGGTCTCTGTAGTTCAATGTAAAAACACTTAAAACTAACAAAACAGCGACAGTTTTGAAAGTTTATTTTTGGATTTGTCATCCAGTGCCTGTATGTGGTCATGGGTGACCAGAAGTGCTCTACAAATCTACTGATTTGATTGACAATTACTTGTGCTCATTGCTTGTTTTTATTTTCCTTTCCTTGTGCATGCATCAGTCTGCACAAAGTCCAGTGTAAGATAGTTGGTGCACCGAAAAGTATTTGGTCTGAACTCATTTTTGTGTTTGTATGGTTGCAGACTAATTTTATTAATTTTGCAGAATAAAAGTGCATTTTTATGTGGAGTTATGAAAACCTACAGGCAGCGAGAGAAGCAAGGAAACAAAGTTCAAGACTCCACTAAGGGACCAGATGAATCCAAGATCAAAGTAAGTTTCTTAGCATAATGGTCTTCAGTGCATAGGAAAAAATCTTCAATTAAAAAAAGATGGTCTCTTCTATGACTTTAGAGTTGCCTTTAGACTGTCCCTTCATGTTGGCATCCTTATTGAAAAACTTGAAAAACTTTGGACTGATACTGTTCGTACAAAAGGAGAAATCTTTGGTATGTTAGGTCTATTTTGGGTTCCGGCAGGCTTATTTCTTAGCTTTAGTCTTCTTTAATGTACATTTTGATGATTTGCTACTAAAATAGATTGTGGCGTACATTTCCTTATTAAATTCAGCAACCGGTCTCCATTTTGCCCACACTGAAAATAGTGTTGATTTGCTTCCAAAATACCTTTTAGATTTATGCAATGAGAAAGTGGCTAGCTAGTTAGCCAGTCTCGTAAACACAAGAATATTTGTAGGCAAAACGTGTAAATCAACCACTGGGGGAAGGGGGACGTTATAGAGCGGTTCCTCTCAACTCTACTGGCCATCCTGTTTGTATCCTGAATCGCAAAGGGGATATAGTAAGTACATAGATCTATAACCTAGTCCCAATTTCCTGAGTGCCAAAAAAGTTGTTTAGAAAACTGGAAACCTTACCCGCAGTCCTGTGGCATGCTTTATCATTAGTAGCCAGTCATCACCATGTTAGTAAATGGGGATATTCAAATGACCTCCTGGGCATCCCAGACATGTCAATTATTTTCTTGATTCCAAGGATGTGTATATTATTCCCACATGAACTACTTGGTTCAAAAGATTAATGACTGTAGCATTTGGAGCCTTTTCAGATTTGTGAGTTGGCTTTTTAATGCCAATAACATATTAGGATCCCAGGTGGGGGAGAGTACTATTACATGCATTAAAATCAGATGCCTCTTAAAGCATGTACATTGTCTCAAGCATATGAGTCTTGTGTTTGTGTATGAAAAGCAAACTGAACCTCTTCCCTTTTTTCACACATTGCTGCTAATTGTTGGAATGATCTGCCCATCAACCTCCGACTCACGGATTCCTACCCCACCTTTAAGAAAAAACTAAAAACTGCTTTATTCCCTACACCAGAATAATCAATAAGTCCCAGGTAATTGCCCAGGTTTTACTGCTCATTTTGCAGCGCCGTGATATCCTAGTAGGATGAATGTTGCGCTTTACAAGTACTCCTAACAATAACAACAATAAATCCTGTTTGGCACACTCTTATTGCGATCTTGAAGTGCTGATAATTGGTAAAGATCCAAGTAGGATATGCTGCATGAAATGTAAGCTTTCTCCTTGGTAGAATTATCTCCAAATGAAATTATGCTGGTTTTTGAAGCCCTGCCTAAGTGAGGATTCAACTAGAACTTCAGAAGCTATACTTCTGTCTGACAGTTGGGCAGCTGGATACATCTGCTATTCAACAGGCATGATTTTATATCCACTGCTAGAACTTCCCTTAGTCTTACAGAGCACTAGGACCATGAGCCTTCTTCAAAAGGTAGCTGCTAAGTTTGGCAGCCAACAATAAATGTAATAATCTTTCTCTTGACTTCTTCATGCACTGCTTTTGGTTCCAGGACAGTCCTAAACAAGCAGCCTAAACCCATTCAATAGGCTAAGATGCCAAAATTCCATAGTATTTTTCATTTAAAATAAAAGTAAGTTTATCTATTATTTCTGTAAAAAAGAACATGCACTCCTCTAGTGTACTAACATAGCCTTTTATTTTCAAAGAAAAAGGCAAGTAATAGCAGGCAATTGGCCCATAGGCTGCATAGATAATAACACATTAATAAACTGGCTCAGTGCCTTTAAGACCTCCCTGCTCCCATCATGCACCACAGGCGACAAGTCAGTTCTTTTTTCCGGCTCCTTCTGTGAGGATCCTAGAGCAATGAGCTTGTCAATTTCTGATTGTTCTACTCAGAAATTGGTTTCTTGATTTATTTATTTTTTTCTATCTCAATTTGATGTTTTTTGACTGCTGGTAACTTTATTAGTAGTTTTTTGACAATTTTGAGAACTTTTTCTGTTAGAAATGCCAGCATTGTTCAATAAATGTCCCTCCTGTTGGAAGAAGATGGCAAAGTCTGACCCACATTCTGTCTGTATTGTGTGTTTACCATCCTTGCACAATCCAGAGAAGTGTTGTTATTGCCAGCAATTTTCTAAGAAAACACTTCGAGACAGAGAAAAGATGAAGCTTCATGCCTTGTTGGAGAGAGGAAAAAGAGCGAAAAATGGGCTTGGGAGCAGCCATGATTTTAACGAGCCCTTCTCATGTAAAAACACACAGATGAGAGAAGAAACAGGGTCTTTCTTCTTCTCCAACATCAAAAAGGAAGCAGATACCTGACTGTTCCCCTTCAGCTCACGGTCGATGTCAGAAAAATATACACTGCATCCGAAGAAGTCTAGGGACAGATCACTGTCGAGGCAAGTCTACAAGGAGACTCGTTGCTTCTGGCTCGGAGCATGTCAGACCGGAGAAGCGTAAGTCTATGCCAATGGCTGTTTACTTCTTCTAAGCCACCACACACCATCTCTCTTCATTGGCAAGTGGTTTGGTGCTGAGGAATTCCCCCGGGTGCTGGAGTGCACTGCTGCAGCCTCTTTAACTAAAAAATGCTTCTGTTTGGCACACGTTAGCTCAGTGATCGCACCACCATGCTTACCATCTCTGTGAAAGCTGGGAGGGGAATTCTTCATATATTTAGATCCAATGCAGGCATAGTTTGTCGAGGAGAGATAATCGGTTGGGCACGATTCCCTCACTTAGAACCTCCCAGCGCAAATCCCTCACACGGCCTCTGAAACCTCAAGAGGGGGCTGTGCCAGGTACTCTGAGAAATGTGGTCTTCTCACTGGCCACCTGTCTACAATTGGGTGTTTGATGGCTTTTGCTCCTAATTTACACAGGGCAGTCTCATCTTAATTATTTTATGACATTGTTTCCAGTGTGGCCCGCACACCCCCATACATATAAAGGGAAACCCATAGGGGCAGAGTAGGCTCATTTTATGTCACCCTTGGCCAGTGTGGATTTTTAATCAACCACAGAATGCCTTCTGCGATTTGTACTTGAAAATGAAAATAAAGGCTCAGAATTTCAGCATGAACAATGAATGTGGCTAAACTTCACCGTAGGTTGTCTGACAACCGGTGTCTCACATGACATCTGACCACTTTGTAGATTAAAGATTATTCATACTTCAGCTATCAAAATGGTTCATGGTTTAAACTTAAATCATGAGGAAAAAGAATGCAGTGCAACAACTATAATGCAAAATTTCCTAATTTTTGCCGCCATATCCTTGGGGTCTGTCTTTGTTTTTTATATATATATATATTATTTGTTTTGCTTGGCTGCTTGCCACAGATGGTAATCAATGGACAGCTTTCAACTTATTTAATTATTCTTTTCAAGTAAACTCCATGTTTTTTTTTCTTTTTCCATTTAAATTTGTTGAATTATTACACTCTTGACACAGTAAAGATTCTTTGATGATCAACAAGTACAGCATAGTTTAAATGTAATAGAAGTGGTAGCAAAGGAATAAAGGAACTTTAGGACAGTTTGTAAGATGACGACTATGCTGGTGATGAGTTGAGGCTGTTGTCAGATTGTCTATCAATGTTTGTAATAAATAGGTAATTTTAATACTGTTGGATTTGCTCCTCCCAAAACTTTTTTTTTTTCTTCTGGTATGCAGTGTCTTTCCAGATGCTGTTTTTTGCATACCCAATTCTTAATGCTTCAGTGCTTTTGTTGCACAAAATGCAGTCGCATAGAACCCCATATTTCTCAGGAAACTGTGAAGTATGGAAAAATACACATGCTTACCTATGAAATATGGATTTTGTTAAAACTGACACCCAGACCACTCTTCAGAGCTTCACCATTGTGCGGCTACTAGGATTAAGCAGAATGGAGGGCCAAATTATGCTATCTAAATTATGAATCAAAAAAGAAAATTATTCAAAACATTCTGTGGTATTATTTTTTCCTAGTTTAGCTACAAACATTCTTTGAAAAAGCTGTAAATGATCTCGATTTTCTGCCAAATAAGATAAATCCATAATTATGTGGTCAACTTTGCAGTCAAAGAATCGCACAAATCAATTGTCCTAATTATTGTCCATTGTTTTTTCAATTTATTCGTGAAGGATAAAGAATACCGATTTCCAAATAGCAGCAGTGCAATAGAAGAACCAGCACTGAAACCCCTTGCAGATTATAGCCCGTAAGCGGACTGCTTGCGTGCTACAACAGACAACACTACTGCAACAAGGAAGTGCTATCATGAACATTGCCATAGGCAAGGCCAAATATAACATATGATACAAGTCTGGAGCACAGGACAGTTCAATGACTTGAAGTCAGAAATTCCTTTAATAACTTGTTTTTAAATTTGACATGGAAATGTTATAGTTTTGGCTGTACAAAATTCAATTTCAGCAGTATTTAATGCGCTCCATATGAAGAGAATAAAAATGTTAACAGTATGTCGTACAGTACAAACACAGCTTTCACAACACTTGGTCAAATCCAAACACAGTCAACCAGATTGATGTTGGTTGACACCTTAATTGCTTCAGTTAGGTGGTAAGAGTTCAGCAGATCTAGTCTGTTAAAGAATCTACTTTTTCCACACCTATATATTAATTTTAAGTCGATGAGAGAGCACAGCTTTGAAAAGGTTCTCCAGCATTCAAACTTTCATATATTCACATGATTGAATCACACTCTGTTGTCATGCTGGGAATTCCAGACAATCTAGCAATAATCCTGGTTAAAGTGGTCATGGACTTCAACAGCAGTGTTTTGGTTAGTAGTACTTCCACCTAATTTGAAACCATCAGAATTTCAACCAATCAGGTTGAACTGCTAGCTCTCCTGCTCCCCCTAGAAATCACCATAGCTCTGATTCCTACCATACTTTGTGCGTGAGGAAATCCCCAAGGAAAGCTCTGTTCTAACCGGTAAGTCATCTTATCTTGTTACTTGTTCTAGTCTACTCTGGGACTGGACCAGCCCTACCATGAGCTTTCAGAGAAGTGTAAGTTGTTTTTAGGATGAGTCCTCTCCCCGGGACAGGGAGACCTTTTCTCTGTCACCAACTGTCATCAAGACGGACGGATTGAAGAAATCTGTTCCATCCATATTCTACCTGTGTACAGTAAAATACCTATTCTCTGGGGCTATTCAGTGAAAAGTGCATCAGACCTTGAGGAGACGACTAAGGTACCATTGACCTCATCAAAGATGTCCTTTCTCCCTCTACCACCATTGATTGCCTTTCCTATACCAGCTTTTATACCCACCAAATTTGCTGCTTGTTTGCTGACCCACCTTCTGGATTCAGAATTGGAGGCCGATTTTAACAATCAAGATGCTTTGGAGACTGCCTGCAGTCAAACCCAACTAACTGGATGTAGAACACATACCTGACTTTGAATTTTTACCAGCTTTGCAGCAGATGATGAACGCCTTCCAAGAATTATTTTTTCAATACCCTGGGGACAACCTGCTACTGCACTGCCCCCAGCACCTGCTATGCTTGCTGTACCTACGCTTCCGACTTTCACCTCTGCCTTCCCCGTCACAAAAAGATACACCCAAAAGATGCCCTACCCAGAGTTGTCAATCAGCTACTTGTTGCGCCAACACACAAAAACATGGAGAAGGTGGACTCATCTGAGTCGGTGTATTCAGCTTTGTAGGAATAGGAGGATTAACTTTCACAGGGAGATGGCAAAAGCATTGAGGAATGAATGAATGAATGCTTTGAGGAATGTGAGAAGCATATCGTACTCGAGGATGGCGATAACTTACTCACATAAACAGATTAGCCCCTGGATCACATACCCCAGTTCAATACTTTAATGGAGATGGCCACAAGAAGTTCAATTTACCATTAGATTAGGTGGAGCAGCAGTGTTTCCTTTATAACTTTAAAGAGCAAACGTGCAAGACCATCTCATGTATAACAATACTGGGCTTCATCTTGTCAGAAGGTATATAAAATTGGTAAATGCCAGCTATGGTTCCAGCAGTGATGCCACGACTGGGGAAAAGGGATTGGCCCCCGACTGCCTTAGTAGACGTCTGAAACCATAGCCATAACTTCAATTGCCCAGCGCCGACTAAAAAACCCAATCATGCCTCCCTCAGTGCCTCTGGAAAGAGACTGCAGATAAATGGATAATTGGGCTATGGAATTAGTTTGATATCGGTGACCTCCATTAAGGCTGCTAATGCTCTCCCCTACTACACACACACACACACACACGTGCACATGCACACTCTGGAAACTTTAAAACTAGACCAATGTGTGAGGTAGATTTGACACATTGGAATTCATGCAAAGTCCACCTGTTTGCCCACCTAAAATTGACCTCTATCTTCACTTGTGGGACCTACAACAGAAGATTCTCCAATTGGACGCTATAGAGATGGTACGCAGATCCCAGAGAAACCAGTGATTTTGTTTACATTTTTGGTACAGAAAAAATCCCAAGGAGACCAATTCTGGTCCTCCTCCAAGAACTTGAAAAGTTCTTGAAAAGGCAGTCTTTGGGTGGTTAAGCTCCAAGGAGTCCCCCGATGTATTTAACCTCAATAGACCTTCAAGATGAGAATTGCCACACCCTATCGGCCGGAAGCGCAGCAGATATCTCCAGTTCTCAGTCGTAGGGCAATACTACCAATTCAAGGTGCTCCCATTCAGCCAGATTTTGGCACCTCTAATGTTAACTGAGTGAAGTGCCTAGCAGCAGTGTAGGAAAGTGCCCCTTTTTCTCAGTCCTCCTCCCCCCTCCCCCACACACACATTTTGCCTGACATCTAATGCGATCTGACTTGATGTGCCCTGGGTCCCTGCCAATCAATATTCCATGGCCTGTGTTCTTTTCCAAATCTGTACCCTTATACCCCCAATTGGCACATCTCTAGCCATAGGTAAGTCTCTTGTAAAAGGCACCAAGGGCAATGTGACCAGGGAAGGACCCTAAGGGCTGCAGCACCTATTGTGCCATCCTTAGAGGCCCTGTACCTTAACCCCCACACACTGCCATTGAAAGCTACGTGTTTTGGTGCAGGGAAAAGTTAAGTCAACATGGCACACATCCCTGTGTAGTGCAAATGACCCTATGTGTCAATCGGTCGGACAGCCTCCTGCAAGAATCATTCCTCCATGACTTAGTCATATATTTCATGTTTAAATCCAATCTTTGATCCAAATTCTTTGTTCGTATTTTTCAAATTTCATCTATTAGTTTCCATTTACTTCGAAGACCGTGTAATCCAAATTTTTTCAAATGCCGTCTGTATGCCTAGCGGGGCCTTTTCAGCGACACGTGTGGAATGGCAATTTGTGTAGAGTAGCATCGTATTATTTAACCCAATGCATTTCGGGCTATACAGCCCTTCGTCAGGGTAACTGAAAGAATGCAAAGACCTCTAACAAACATGTTCAGTGAGAGATGCCTTTAACCTTCAAATGTAAAAACATATTTTCTAAAGCCATATCCACTATGGTTTGCCCGGAGCCAATTCCATCCTAAGTTTGTATAAATAATCGTGCAAGCCTAATCATAAAACCCCTTTCCTGCTGTAAGCAAAAATTTGCCAGAGGGGGCGTGGCCAGCAGCTGATCAAGATGGCCGCACTTTAGGGGAGCTCCGGGGAGTGAAGTAGGATCCCCCCATAATCCGACATTAATCCGTCGAAAAAAGTGAACCTAAAGGACATCCACGGTGCGCGGACTCAGAGGGGCACCGAGCGCACCGGTTTTCTGCCTGGCAGGAGCTCCGTAAGGACTGGATGGCGCGACTGATAAATAGCGGCCTTCTAACCAGCATGCAGCCGGGGACTGGCGTGGCTCAGCGACTGCCGGAGGCAAGTGCAGCCTGGGCGAGGCGAGTGGCGGACGCCTGAGCAGACCGCAGGGGCAAGACGCGCACCACGCTTGTTGGCACCGTGGGGCCCGCTACGTTTCCTGGGCGCATTGTAAGAGCTGTGTTGGGCGAGCCTCGCGGGGAGGGGGGGGGGAATATAGAACACGAACCTCCAAGGCAGAACTTGGACATCAAAATGGCAGTAGAGGTGAGCCGGCCCTGACTCAGTAGCCGGTAAGTGCAGGTGCATTCGGCGCATTCGTAACTGTTAGGCAATGCCTGTTAATGCCTGGTCTGTGCTCCTCATAAAAGCTGGAACGGCAACCGGCCCAGGCAATTAAGAAGTTGGGGCTGTGGTGTTAACCCTGGGCACAGGTGCTCTGACGATCCGGGCGGCAAGGAGCAGCCGCCTGCTTCCTGAAGGCGACAGGATTCGGAGTTCTCTTGCTCATAGGTGCCCTGAGGGAGATACAGCAGCACGGAGCGAAATGGCAGCTCTGAGCGGTGGCTACTTAATACTGAACTAAGGACATACTGTACCCTGGGGCTCTGATGGATAGATAAGGCGGCACTGCTACACATATTGGGTAAGACAGCACCATACCCCCAGGACTGAGCTGCGGTTGGTGGCCGGCTCATTGGCAGTTGTCTCTCGGAGGCTGAAGGAGGTCACGCTGAGCGGAGGATTACTCTGTGCACTGCGCTGCACCGGGGTGAGCGCAAAAGTAAGGGTCCAAGGCCTCATAGATCCGGAGTCGGCGGGGGGGGGGGGGTTCCCCTCGCATGCAACCACAAGTCAAACTGGACAAATATGCTTACAATACAGACTTTCCTGCGCTACCCGATCGCACAGGCACCTCTGGAGAAAGTCTACGACCAGGAGGGAGCGACGAAAGTGACGCTAGAAGACATTGTCAGCCCTCACTAAGGTTCAGTCGATGGTGGGGACCATCTCCACGGATGTCTCGTTTTTAAGATCAGACTTTAAAAAAATGACAGCTAGAGTCACTGAGATGGAGCAAGTAACGAAATGCTTGTCAAAAGAAACCACCATGTTGCTTAATAAGGTCAGCCGTTTGGAGGTGGAAAATAAACTCATGGCAGAAAAGATGGCCCGTCCTACCTCATTAAACGGTTTCCACACTACAGTCCCGTAAGGACCTTAAGATCCTTCAGGTCAGAATTTAATCAAGCTGTCAAAATTCAAACTTAAGACTAAAGGAGGCAAGTCCTTGTCCTTCTTATCTGGTAAAGCTTGGAATTCTATTCCCAACCATCTTAGAACTCTAACTCAAAACTAATTTAGAAAACAACTTAAAACATGGACCTATTCTCTTTCTGACGACTATGTAATGTCCCTCATATAGTTTTTCTTTTTATCCTTTGGTTCATCGTTTGAGTTAGCGCCAGGATCTCTGTTTTTTATCCTTTTGCACACTGTTTAATTAGCGCCAAGCTGCTCCTTTCGGAGCGATTGTTTGCGCTTTAGAAATATACAAAAATATACAAATAAATAAATATACGACCAGGAAGGGCGCTCCCGACGGAACAACGCGAGAATCACTGGAATTCCTGAAAGTGAAGGGAACCCAGCCATGGACCTCTACGTTGCGGAGCTTATCAAATCTAGACTCCAGCCCAGAGGACTCCAACTTTTTCTCTGTGGAAAGAGCACACAGATTGCCCGTGGGTAAGCCGAAACCTGGGGCGCCCCCCAGACCAGACTTGGCCCGTACTTTTAACTTTCGCGACCGGGATGCTATATTGCAAAGGGCGAGGGTGGCCCCACCAATCCATGTTCACAACTCGTGGTGTCTTTCTTTCCGGATTACACAGCAGCGGTGTCTAAACATTGAAAAAGCTTCCTCGAAGTAAAGAAAGAACTTAGACGCAAGGAGCTTCCATACTCCATGCTGTTTCCGGCGAGACTGCGCGTGGTGGTGGACGGAAAGACATGGTTCTTCGAGTCACCGGAGGACACACATGATTGGCTCGAGGGATGGCGACGTGTTGAGGGACCCAGGCGGACGGAGAGAAGACAGCAACAGTGTCGAGAAACCGACTCGGTGGACCACGGATGGGGTCAGGAGGAGGAGGAGGAGGTCACACAGCGAATTGACAGTGAGGGCTGACTAGGGGTAATGTTGCACAAAGAAGATAGTCTGAAACAAGAAGACCACATGCAAAAGAAACATTATAACAGTGTTCAAGACTCCTAAGAAGTGTTCCTCGAGCTGGAAGAAGGGCCTTGGACCGGAACAATGAGATTGAGCAATGGGCTAAAGCGTGTCACAGTCTCTAAATTGTTCTTGAGGAGGGAATGGACTGCGGAACTCCACGGACTTCTCTCCCCCCCCCCCGCCCCCTCCTACCTACACGCAAGCACTGTTGATGGGGTTAAAGCACTCTAAGTTGGGGTGGCGGATGGTTGGGGATCAGTCTGGCAGGAAGGGGGGCGGTAAGGAGGGGGTATTTTTGCACTGTTTGTTTTTTGGGGTTTCTTCTGTATTTCCTGGGTTGCACACAGTGAGATGTTAGAGCGCAAACCAGTGGGTTGATCGGGAACTGGTCCCCATCTGAAATTAAGTGCGATACTCCAGCTGTATATGTTCTCTGTGGACAAGGTCCACCTTAGAAGCCACCGACATCAACACCAGGCTGAACATTTCACAGTGTCCTACTGTTTAACTCAGGAAGGTTTTGGGTCTGGGAGGAGGGTGAGTGGGGAGGGAGGGTGGAGTTGGAATCTTCGTACAGGATGGGAGGTACAGGTATGGGACGAAGGGATAGTTTTGTTTTTTCAACAATGTTCGCTTTTTGTATTGGCAGCAAAGTTTATAGGCATGGAATTTCGTCCTTTTTTTCCAGCAACTACGGCACACATGTAAATCCTTACCTTATCATACATGTATCATCCAACATGGCAACACAAACTACCCCTGATCTTGCAGCACACCCTACAACTCAAGTGACACCCCGTCCGTGCTCAAATGGAATGTACATGGTATGGGGGACAATTAAGAGGGGTTTAGTGCTACAGTGCCTGAAGCGATACTCTCCAACGATGGCCCTATTACAGGAAACTCACCTTACTGGTACGGCATGTAAGGCTATGGACAGATGGGGGTTCAAAATGATATTGCACTCTGCAGTTTTCATCGGGCTCGAGGGGGGTAGGCATTTTAATTTAAAAACAATCTCCCGCTAATAGTGCTTAACACAAAAACGAACGACCATGGCTGCTTTGCGGCCATAATAGGCCAATGGGAAGGACGATCACTAAATATAGTTTCCGTGTACATTCCCCCCTCCCTGCATGCAGTGATGCTCCCGGCTCTTAGTAAGTTCCTGCTTGACCTTCCGGAAGGGGAACTACTGATCGGGGGGGAGACCTTAATGCAATCATGGATGGCACCCTAGACCGCCACCCAGCAAAAACACATGCACCCGGCGTGACTCTTCTTGGGGACTTTATGGAGGCAATTGGGCTTACGGAAGTGTGGAGATGGCACCACCCCACAACGCAGCAATTTACCCTTCACTCGGGAGTCCACAACAGCTTATCCCGGATAGATTATTTTTTAGCTTCAGCTGATTGCCTTAAAAATGTTGACAGCATAGAGATGAAACCCAGAGGTATCTGTGACCATTCCCCAGGGCTACTGCTATACACATACTGTCGCGAGGTTAGGCAACACATTTATCCCATTTACCCGGGCTACCTGCAGGTTCCTAAAATTAGAAAAGCTGTTCTCACGGCGACAAAGCATTATTTTCAGGAGAATACCGCATCAGTTAACTCCCCAACTACTCTGTGGGAGGAGTACAAAACGGTCCTCAGGGGACAGGCAATTGTCTCTGTTGCGGGGCACAAACGGGAGAAGCAGCGCGACCTACATGACCTAGAGCTAGCGCTGCAGGAAGCAGAGGCCCAACACACCAGAGACCCCACACCGGCGACAACCCAGAAATTGCGTCTTATACAACAGCAGCATAGGAAATATCTTGAGGACCTGACCAGATCGCGTATGACGGCTACCCAACACATGATATGAGACTGGGGACAAAGCCGGGAAACTCTTGGCATAGCTAGATAAAAGGGAACAGAGTAACAGATGGATAGCGAGGGGAAAATTACAACAGACCTGCATACCGTAGTACACGCCTTAGCGCAACATTCCCAGCAGGTGTACACATCGACCTATACGATGTCAGTAGAGGAAGCACTAGCTCGCATTAAAGATATTGCCATGCCCGGGCTCACTCCGGACGTAGCTCTCACACTTGAGGCGGACCTCAGGGTGGAAGAGCTACATGTTGCGATGGCATCCCCGTTGAACTTTATAAGAAAATGGCGGGAACTGTTGCCCCCTACCTGCTGCACATGTATAATGACTGTTTACAGGCGGGCAAGTTTCTGTTAGATCAGAGAATGGCCACCATAGTGGCGATACCCAACCCGGGTAAGCCGGCCGATGACTGCACCTCATATCGCCCAATTTCTTTGATAAATGCGGAGGCTAAAATTCTCGCAAAACTGTTGGCGATTAGACTAATGCCACACCTCGCAACCTTGATACACCCGGACCAGTCCGGCTTCATGCCAGGCAGAAATACAGCACTAAATCTGAGACGTCTGCATGGAGTGATGGCACGCATCCCATATCTCCAGGAGCCTGTGGTCATTCTCTCCCTGGACGCGAGAATGGTGTTTGATATGGTGGAGTGGCGATTCTTATTTGCAGTGCTTCATCATCTTGGCTTCGGCCCTAAATTCTGTGCATGGGTACATCTGCTTTACACCAAACCAGTAGCTCACGTAACAGTTAATGGGCATATCTCTGACTTTCCTCTGGCGTGGGGCACCCGTCAAGGCTGTCCCCTGTCCCCACTGCTTTATGCACTGGTACTCGAGCCATTGGGGTCGTGGATTCGTTGGGAACCAATGATACGGGGAATCAGATGGATGGAAGAGTGGGAAGACCGCATCTCGTTATATGCGGATGATGTCCTATTATATATGGCATCTCCCAAGCGCTCCATACTGGTCCTCCTGAATATCTGTGAACTCTTCGAACGGGCGTCCGGATATACCATGAATTGGTCCAAATCTATAATATACGTACCGCATGGTCCTACGCCACAACTCTCTAAAGACTGCCCGCTCGAAATTGCAGATGGTATGTTCCAATATCTAAGGATCTATATCACAGCCAACTCCGAAGACTTTTACAAAAATAACCTGCTGCCCCCGCTGGAGCGCTTTAGACTGGACACAACACACTGGGAGGCACTGCCGCTCACGCTGTTGGGGAAGGCGGCACTTTTTAAAATGATTGCGCTTCCTCGTTTCCTGTATGTGCTGGAGAACAAGCCATTCCCCGTAGCCCCAAGCTACTTTAAGACCATAGAGGCCCAGGTCTACAACCTGCTTAGGGGACATAAGTCGGCACGCATAACCCAGGCTAAGTTGGTTCGCAGCTGGTACGATGGGGTAATAGCGCTCCCGAATATACAGTTAGATTACTTTTAATTGTGCTGCCCAGTAACATATCCATGAATACACGCCCCCCCCCAGGTGGACCCAGCGTTTAAGGCAGACAGGGTGGTTTTGGGTGCAGACTCTGATATCACCAATTCTGGATCTAAGGTTCCTAAACAGGTTCATAAAAAGTCAAAGATTCAAAATGACATCTCTTCTAGAAGTAATATCCCAGATACAGGATGGGGATTACATGGCAACCATCGACTCAAGACGCTTACTTACACATCCCCATCAACAACAAACACAAACATCTAAGACTCACTACCAGTTCACAGTGCTGGCATTCGGACTCAAATCGACACCAAGGGTTTTCACAAAATGCCTTGCAGCAGTAGCAGCACACTTAAGGAGGCAAGGAATACATGTATACCCATACCTCGACGACTGGTTTGTAAAAGCAAGCTCCTACAACTAATGCAAACAGCACATGCAAGAGGTCCTACAAACACTAGTCCAACTAGCGTTTTCAATTCATTGGGGAAAATCATCAATATAACCCAAACAGGTGAAGATATTCTTGGGGGCGGAGATCACCATATAGAGCAAGGTGTTTCCGAGCACGAAAATAATATTGGCAATATTGAAGGAGACATGTCTTCACCACAAGGGGCTAGCTCTGACAGTGAGGACAGTGGGCAAACTGATTGGAATGATGGCGTCATGCATACATTTAGTCCCAAATATCCACCTCCACATGAGACCATTCCAAGAATGGATCCAACAACAATGGTCACAGGCAAGAGGGAGTTTGGAAGAAATAGTGGTTGTCACGCAAGGAGTACATCGAGAAATAGCGTGGTGGAACAAGAAAAACATAACACAAGGGAAAACATTCACACAACCAACTCCTACAGTGACTGTCACAACAGATGTCTCCCACATGGAGTGGGGAGCACACACAAACACCCTCAAGGTAAGGGGATTGTGGTCACAACAGGATGCGATCAAACACATCAACTACCTAGAGCTGAAGACAGTGTTCCTAGCCTTGAGTCTTTCAGAAACAACTGTACAGACACAGGGTACTAATCCAGACAGACAATACAACCACCATGTTCTGCATCAACAAACCAGGAGGAACACAATCGGTTACCCAACCAGTGCTAGCATATGAGATTTGAAGATGGGTAATTCCAAGGCAAATAGACTTGCTAGCAATACATCTACCAGGTAAGGACAATGTGTAAGCAGACATGCTCAGCAGACAGACGCCCGCATCCCATGAATGGGAAATCAGTCAACAAGAAATCCAGAAGGTATTCAACAAATGGGGAACTCTGCAAATAGACCTATTTGCAACACACCAAAATGCGAAATTCCAAAACTTCGCATCCAGACAACCGTGCAAACGGTCCCTAGGGAATGTGCTATGGATACGCTGGTCAGGTACATTTGCCCACGCTTTTCCACTGATGCCACTGCTACACAGGGTACTAAACAAATGCGGAATCTGCAACATGACCCTAATGCCGATAGCACCTCAGTTGGCCAGACAAACCTGGTTCTCACAGATAATGGACATGGCACAAGCACCGGCACACAGGTTTCCCACAATAAAGGACCTGTTAACGATGCTAAACAGAAGGGTGCTACACCCAGAAAGCCTCAGCCTAGCAGCATGGCTCCTGAAGACTCACCTCACACCTCAAACTACCAGCAAGCACAATGACGGTGCTAAGAGAGGCAAGGAGGCCTACCACAAGGAAGTGCTACTTAGCAAAGTGGAATAGATTCTCCGAATGGTGCATTAAGGAGAAACTACAGAGAAGAATTACCAAGGAATCAACAGTGCTGAAGTACTTGACACATCTACTAAAAAATAAACTAAGCAACGCATCACTAAGAGTGCACTTGGTGGCAATAGTGGCTTACACAAGAGAAGAAACCGGGAAGAGTTTCTTTACTTCCGAAGTAGTAAAGAGGTTTCTAGAAGGGGAAAAAAGGATCTTGCCATCAAACAGAATGCCACCTCCAGCATGGAACCTCAATGTAGTGCTGACTCAATTGATGAAGACCGCATTTGAGCCTATTCATAAAGCAACACTGCATATGCTCACGCTAAAGACAGCCTTCCTTGTGGTTATCACAATACTACGAAGAGTATGCGAAATACAAGTGCTAACACTGCAAGAGCCCTACCTACAAATACACAATGACAGGATCATAATAAGGACTGATCCACATTTTATGCCAAAGGTGGTGTCAGGGTTCCACAAAAAACAGACAATACAAATACTAAGTTTGATCCAAAAACCAACCACAGAAAAGGCCTTGCACACACTGGACGCCAGAAGGGCAATAATGCACTACATAGAAAGAACAAAAGAATGCAGGAAAACAAAGCAATTCTTTGTGTCTTTTGCCAGCAGTTTTCTTGGATGACCAGTTACCAAAAATACCATTGCACGTTGGATTGCGCACACCGTACAATTCTGCCACAAACAGGCAGAGCAAGAATTGCAAGGAGCAACACCTGCTCACTCAGCAAGGAAGAAAGGAACAACAATTGCGTTTCTAGCAAATACGCCTGTTCAAGATATTTGCCAAGCAGCAACATGGTCCTCCGTGCACACGTTCACTAAGTACTACTGCATAGATATTCAGATGAACAAAGAAGCACAAGTGGGACAGAAGGTCTTACAACACATATTCAGTAATCAACGCTCATCTTCCACCCAGCCACCACAAACCTAGCAAACCGCTGCAAAGTCTATGCACAGCATAGTGAATCCAAAAAGATTCACGCTGCAAAACGTATCGTTTCTTACCTGTCCGTGTAGTTTTGTAGCTTGAGGACTTTCTGGATTCACTAGAGACCCCACCCTCCTCAGCCAGAAAGATGAGGCGGGAGGAAGACTATTAAAGGACAAGAACCAATGGGGAAAAAAAGAATCTGAAGATGGCGACCAAATAGTGGTATGTCTACGCCCACCTAGGCCACGGGGAAAAGAAATAGAAACATACGAGAATTCTGGACCCAACCACTAGATTGCGGAATAATGCACAGCATAGTGAATCCAGAAAGTCTTCAAGCTTCAAAACTACACAGACAGGTAAACTATACGTTCTAACATTTTGGGCTTAAAAATGTCCCAAGTGTTGAACTGTTTTGCCTGGGGAAAAACAGTAACTTTAACTCGAGAGCAGAAAAGTTGTACTTACCTTGTATTGTGAGATACTTATGTGTGGTATCTAGGCATACCAAAGTAATCCAGAAGTAACTGAAAAGTATTCTAAAATTGCTTTCTGAATCAATACCAACCTGTAACTTTTTGCAAATACAACCACAACTGCATTTCCTTGTGAAGTCCTGCATTTGAGAGTATTTTTTACTTACCTATGGCAAGTCCTGCTTGGTTCTAAAAAATAAAACAGAAGTATACCTTTTTATACTTACCCAATTGGTCTGGATTCAGCCTGAGTGTGTGCCTTCAGTCTTGATTGAGTGAATACAATAAATGCTTAACACAGCCTCTTGATAAGCCTAACTGCTCGCCCACACTACCACAAAAAGAGCTGTTAGTACTTACCTAATTTAGCTTCTGCTATACCTCTGGGGACTCTCTGGACTCTGTACACCCTGTACCTAACTATAGTATGTAACAAACCCGCTTTCTAAAACAAGTTACTGCCTTCCTCAAACGACAGGCTCAACAAGTGTACCTGTGACTGGCTTGTCAAAAGTCCAGCATGGCATGAGACAAAGGATTCTACGGCCACCTGCATCTGTCTTTCGTAGGTTAGGCCTCCATCAAAACAGTGAAAAATCCTCTATGGAACTACTTATGACAGTTCAGTTCATGGGACCCATACTGTACAGGTAATTGGGAAAGGCATACCCCTCTCAAGAAAGAGCGGTGAATCTTCATGACATAGCAAAGAGCCTCTTTACCAGGCAATCGGTTACAGTCCAGCAGTACAAACCTCTGCTGGACTTAACGTCATCTTGCATAGACCTTTTGCAGGCTCTGAATGAGAGCTCTCCAGCAAGTAAAAGACAATCAGTGGAAACAAATAGACGGCTCATGGGACAACATGCTGCATGACGTCTGAAACAAGTGCTGTCAATAATGAATTTGTAGATCTGTATGGTGCAAGTGCTGTTATTTTCCAGGCCTCTTTCCATCCTTCATCTGATAGAGTAGTGCTAGCCATGGATGCTTCTGTGGACGGCTGGGGAGCTCTCTTGCAGGAACTGTCAACTAGATGCCTCTAATCAGATGTAGAAAAGACGTTCCAAATTAATGTTCTTGAGCTTCAGGTTATAGGACTGGGTCTGCAAGCATTTCACCCAAGACTGGCGGTCAAGCGGTCCTCGGTAGGGTGAAAATACATCATGAATGTTAGACCACCAAACTGGGGGGATGGGGAGGTTGGGGGGTTGATTAGGTCCTTGCACCTCTCAGAAGAGGCGCAACTGCAATCGGATTGGGCTTTTTCTCGCTGAGTCTGCATAGCAGTGGAACATTTCCAAGGCCATCACAACGATCAAGCAAACCCACTCTGTGGACACTGATAGGCTGCCGATAGTGGCAGCTCCATCAGGAGCAAATAAACTAAATCTTCCAAAAGTGGGATCTCCCCTCTCTAATTGCTCGCCTCTCAGAACACTAGGAAATGCCGGACCAATGTCTTTTCGTATACAGTTTCTTAATTTCCTCTTATCCCTAGGGTACTGAGGAATGTAAAGTGGATCAGTGTGCCCTGATTATCATTGTTCCGGTATTACCATGCCAGTATTTGTACAGCGAACTTGTGCAATTATCTCCGCTTCTGATGATGCAGCTGAAAGCGTACTCCAGGCTTCTCTCCACGCACAACAGATCACCATCCCAAAGTACTGAGCTCGAAGCCATTGTCTCTGACCACTTGGAATTCAGTCACTTGGATCTTCCTATGGAATGCTGGACCATGTTGACACAGGCACGAAGATCAGCAACCATTAAGACATAACAAGCTCTTATGGGGGAGGGGGTGTTGGGTGTGGTGGTCACTCCAAGAGCTGGAGTTTCACTGGGTTGAAGCAATTAAACTCTATGCGCATAATGCACTGTATTAAGGGTTTCCAGAAATCCTGGAATTTTTGTCCGTCTTGGCTAGATTGTGTGTTATCCGTTCCCCGTGCAAACAATTGCACTATCGAGGACGGGCTGTCTGTTTCCAGCAAAGTGTTACAAGTTGATGCGCTGCTAAGAGCAAGTAACTAGTGACCTTCGTCTGTGTGTGAGTCATGGCAGCTAAAGCTGAGGGGCGGATACCTAAAATGACTGTGAAAGGGGAAGAAGGGAGCAGATAGCCTATAACGTCTTTGATGTGGCCCAAGATCGCCTTAAATATGTGGTGATCACTTAACACAACCACCACATATGTCGCAAGTCAACCATGTCTTCTTTACATCAGAGGGAGGTATCTGGGTAGATTCAGGAGAGTCTGATTGGTGTATAATACCATTGAAGCATTCCTTTGTATGCCGTCTCTCTGAGGGACAGACTGCGGTAGGTTTTGGGTATGGCTCGCCACCGTCTCCCATTGCTTAAGAGGTATGTCCCACTGAGTAGTGTTTTGCCATGCTGTTTGGTAGGTGTGGGTGCGTGCTGGCTGGGAACCCTCGAGTGAATAATGGGTGTTGGAGATCAAGCCATTAAATGCGCTTACAAGCTTTCCAAAAAGGTTGTAGGGTTGGGTAGCCGCTGGATAGATCGAGGGGTTTATCACCAAGTGTCTCAGCTGGCAGTACTGGAGCAATGAAGCTTCTGAGCTGGTATTCTGTTTGCATTGGTCAAAAGACTTTATAGTCTCTCCCTTGAAGAGGTTGTGGAACGTCCGACAGCCCCGATCGCACCATAAGCTGAAAGAAATGAGAGCGCGTGCCAGGGAGAAGTCCGGGTTTCTCTCAATAGGCTTGTTAGGAGAGGGGAAGGTAGTCTGTCCTTTACTGAGGGACACCTTTTGTCAGATATCCAGGACTGTCTTGGTGGGAGTAACGATATAGGCACTTTGCGGCCGTGCCTTCCTGGGCAACCAGACCAGGTCCCACAGGGGCTGGCATGCCACTTCTCTGTCCATGTGAAACCAGTGTTTCTCACGCTCCTGGACAACCCACTCGGAAACATAACGCAAATGGGCTGCCCAGTAATACTTGAAGATTGGGGCATTCTAGGCCTTCCCTCTCTCGCTGGAGCATTACCAAGGCATTAGCTATCCGGGATCGTTTCCCATTCCAAATGAAAGTTTGGATGTTGCGTTGCAAATTCAGAATATCATCTTGTGGAATTGCGTAGGTAACGTCTGGTAAAGATAGAGGACATGCAGGAGCACGTTTATTTTTATGATGTTTAAACGTCCCAGCCTGGAGATTTGTATGGGTTTTCACCTCTGGAAATAAGATTGTATGGAGAGGTGGAGCTGTGGCCAGTTAGCTTGGGACCAGGAAGATAGTGTGGAAGTGATAGTGAGACTCCGATATGGAATACTGTCCAGCACCCACTGAAAAAGCACAAGGCGCTGTAGGGACGGCAGATCCAGGGTAGGAATAATTAAATTCAGGACGAATGACTTGGTCATGTTAACCTTGAAGCCGAGATAGTCTTGTAGACCTGTAAGCAGGACACTACGCTAGAGAGAGACCTCTGGTTGGGTAAGCGTGAGAAGGTCATTTGCAAAGAGGCTAATCTTATGTGGTTGGCCTCCAAATGTGATGACTTTCACCTCATCTGACATGCAGATCGGGAAGGCCAGAGACTCAGTCGCTTGGGAAATAGAGGGCGACAATGGACACCCTTGACGTGTTCACTGGAGAATAATTACTGGTCTCATGTTTTTTTTTATTAACACGGACTGTGGCCATCTGCACCACATGCAATACCATTGTCTTTGAGATTAGCCCAGGCCCTAGTCCAACTTTGACCAGCACTGCCTGTAAGGGCCAGCTAACTCTGTTGAAAGCCATTCTGTGGTTCCAGCGAGAGATGGCATGCAGCGATCTCCTAATGGTGTGCCTTTTTCTACTAAATGAGCTATATGACTGACACTATCCGCACACTGCCCCAGGCGTTTCAAACCTGCCTGGTCTGGGTTGATGAGGCATGTGAGGTAAGACTCCAGTCTAGTGACCAGTATTTTAGTAAACAGCTTTGCAACAATTGAGTAGGGATATGGGGCGGTATGAAGAGCAGAAGGTTGGGTCTTTGCCTGCCTTTGATATGAGGGAGATTTTGGCTGATGCCATCGTAGATGTTGGGCCCGTTTTTTGTGTGAAAGACCTAGTCGCAAGAGGTGGCCTTGTAATTGGAGCAGAAAAATCTTATAACAATGATATGGGAGACCATTGGGTCCCGGAGTTTTCCCCAGGGGCAAGCCACGTACCTTTGAACTCAGTTCTTCCAGAGTAATCTGTACATCCAGGATTTCCACATACCGTGGGTGTAAAGGCTCACTTGAGAGTATAGCAGTTGATAGTGATCATGGAAGACCTGGAGTTTGCTGCTTTCTGTAACTGCCCATTTCCTGCCCTCTGTTTGCAGCTTTGCAATATGCACCTTAGTCCGTGCCTGAGGGAGTTTGCAAGCCAGAAGCCTGTCCACTTTGTTGCCTCCTTCATATAGGAAGCTGGGTTTCTGTTCTAGTAATACCCCCACTTTTTGCCAGATTTCTGATGCACTTTGGCAGGGATCCAGGACACATCAAGTCAACCATGTTCCCAGGGCCTGTGTTCTTTCCCAAAACTGTACATTGGTACTCACAATTGGCACCTCTCTAGCCACATTCAAGTCTCTTGTAAAAGGTACCATGGGTACCAAATGCAGTTACCAGGGAAGGCCTCTAAGGAAGGCAGCACATACTGCACCACCCTTATAGGCCCTGTACCTTAACATACGCATACTGCCATTGCAGGCTACGCGTTTTGGTGCAGGGAAAAGTGAAGAGTCGACATGGCACACATACTTGCCATGCAACCCACTGCCTATGGTATAGGTAAGACACCCCTCTAGCTGGGTGCGCTATACCACTGGTAAGGGTACAGTTCATGAGCACTGTACCCCTACAGTGCCGAAGTCCATCCTTAGACATTGCAAGTGAAGTAAAACCATAAAGAGTAGATGGCCTGGAAGTTTGTCATTACAAATTCCACACCACCATAATGGCTTTACTGAATTATGTGAAGTTTGGTAGCAAACGTCTCTGCATAATAAACCCACATGGATGCCAGTGTTGTATTAATGATACCATGCACTCAGACAGCACTTTAGAAGTGCCCCCTGAAAAAACTGCCAGCCTCTGGTGGGTTCCCTGACTGGTAAACACCACCCTGCCAGGCGAGACCAATTTCTGTACCCCTGGAGTGGGGGCCTGCACTCCCTGGGCACAGAAATAAACCCTTTCCTGGGCAGAGGTGGTCACATCTCCCCCAGGTCAGGAAGAGCCATCTGTGGCAGGGGAGCTTTAAAGGCCTCACCGCCTTTGTATCACTGCCTCTCCTGCTATCAGGAGCAGCGCCCCTTCCTGTCCCACTCCCCTTTCAGCAGGATGACAGACAAGAAAAATTGGAGCAGCCAGAAGGTGTGCCCATCTCTGCCCACTCTAACCCTCGGGTGGCTAGGGGAAGTCCACCAGTCAGTGCCCGGCATCTTGCCTATGGCAGGCACTCCAATTGGGATTAGGGATTGTGCCCACTCCCCCATGTGGGGTGAGCACACCAAGGGTGTTGTCACCCTAAGATCAGTAGCCCATTGGCTACTGACCTCGCAACCCCTAAAACGCCCCCTAATTACAGTATTTAGGGGGCAGCCCTAAACAAAGAAGGCAGATTCCCACAATCTAAGAAGGAGGAAGAAAGAAGACGCCCAGCAGAGGAGACTGCAGAAAAGAACTGACTTGGCCCTGGCCCGTCTGCAGTATCCAGAGATCCAGTGCCAGTCGGTCAGTTCATCTTTATTCGGATACAACAGTACCCATAAAAGCACAAAAACAAGTACATATTATAAAAACGACTATTAAAAAACAGTTTACAAAATTCATTCTACAGATCCAAAAACGACTTTGTGCAAAGCTATACATCATCACAGTGCAAATAGATTATTAAGGTAAGGGAGCAATTAGGTCACAATGCATAATTATTTATAATAATGTCAGGCATCAATCATTGATCTACGAGCCCTTACTGCCGATTTTAAGAAAGTGCAAGTGCGAAAGATAAGGTCCACATCATCTAAAGCTAACATAGAGCAAAATGCTGCCTCTAAATTGATCTGTCTTCTCTTGTTAAAATAGGAACATAAAAACTGTTTAAAATATTTGGTATAGTATTTACAGAAAAATATGAAGTGCTTGATAGTTTGCTCACTCCTCCCATCACAAGGGCACAGGTTCGAGTTTGGATCAGGACTGTGACCCAGTGGGAAGGAAAGTGCGAAGCAAATTGTGCCAGCTCTCAAACGGAACAATAGGCTCGTCTCCCATCGGCTCATTGGTAAGGACAAATACATATGGAGTGGATGACTATACCGTTCGATGTCCATGTAGTTGCACACACTAATTTTTTTGGCCTCTGCTACCTCGCGCTCGGTCTTATATAGGGAGAACAGAACGTTCTGCATTTCTTTTTTTGCGACCTTAGTTGCGATTGTGGGGTCCCAGAAAATGCTTTCCATGTTAATGCTGCGCAAACTGCTCAACGCTCCACTCAGCCATGGGATTTCTAGCCATTTAGCACATCCTAAACAGTCCTTGATAATTGCTTGGGTCAAGGAGGCTGCTTCATTCTTCCATACTGCAATCCACATAAGTGCTGGGCGAGCCCTAATAAAATCAGTAATAAAATTAATATTGAGCTCTTTGTGGGATATGTAGTAGGAGGTTGAGATTGGGACATTTAATAATTTCCTGCAAAACGTATTCTCCTCCTGCTGTATACCAGAGCAGTTGACTGTCCCCCATATCTCAGCGCCATATGTGGCTACCGGGATACAATGGAGTTTGTAAATCTTTTTTATGGCTAAATTTGCTCCCTTGGTCTTGGGGCGGGGAATGCTTAGCATCGAATTGTTGGCCTTTGAGAACTTGCTCCTGGCGTGAGCTAAGTGCTCACTCCAGGAGCCGTTCGCAGCAAAGGCCAAACCCAAATATACAAATGATTTTACCGCGGTCATCTTATGGGTGTCTATTACCATCGGGCATATAGCATGTTTACCCGGGCCGCTGCTCATTAAAAACAATTTTTTAAAATTGACTTGCAAGTCTAGGTTTTTCATAAAAATATTAAAATCTTCGACCAGGAGGCGTAGTGAATTTGATGTGCGACCTATTAAAACTGCGTCGTCGGCATAAAGCAGCGCTGGGATGGGTACTTTATTAATATATGGAACATCTTGGGTTGCCAGTTTCAGGGAAGCATTCAGGTCATTGATGTATATTCTAAAAAGCAAGGGGGCCGACACGTAACCTTGCCTGACCCACCTGCTGGTGTTAATGGATCCTGAAACCTCACCTCCTGCCCCAATTCTTACTTGGGCCTTAAGGTCTCCGTGCAAATAAGCCAAAAAGTTAACCAGGTTTACGCCCAGGCCCTTGGACAAAAGGTTTGCCCACAGTTTTGATCTATTTATGATCTATTTATGGATGCAAGATGGCCACCTGGTAGGAGCTCTAGCTCCGGAGCTCCTAGTGCTTGGGATCCCTCTCCTGGAATTATCCCTGATAGCACTCATCATCTTTGGATCGTATACAAGTAACTGGATTCTAAAAGTAACTGGATTCTAAAAGTAACTGGATTGTCGATGTAACTGGACTGCTAGGACCCCTGCAACCCTCAACGGAACATCGGCGGAGCACAGGACGACGGGAGCTGACCACCGGAGGTACTCACCCGAGGTGACCCGCCAGAATTTCGCCGTTGCCTGCACCGGATTTCGTGGCGGTGAATGCCTGGATCCCTGCTGCAGATGCTGGTGAGGCTCCGGACGGACGACTGACCCCTGCAACCCTCAACGGAACATCAGCGGAGCACAGGACGACTGGAGCGGACCATCGGGGGTGTTCGCCCGAGGTGACCCGCCAGAATTTCGCAGTCGCCTGCACCGGACTTCGTGGCGGTGAATGCCTGGATCCCTGCCACAGATGCCGGTGAGACTCCGGACAGACGACTGAATCCTACTCGCCCGTGCGAGTGCGGAGTTGCCCTACCTGCCTTCAATCACCGCCTCTGACCACCCTGCGGGGACCCCGGCCTGGACCGCGATCCCCTATCATCGGTGAACCGGGCGGTCTGGGTGCTTGTCAGCTCGCGGCTAGACCCACGTGGCTAGATCTGGATGCCTTTCAGGAGTCGAATCAAATTTAAGGCTCTGTGTATAGCCTATAAGACCTTGAATAACCCTGGACCACGGTTTCTAAAAGAAGCACTCCGCCCTGCGGAGCAACGCAGAACTTTACGATCCTCGGCAGCCTTCTTGCTGAACGTCCCTCGGACAAGAAAGGCCACCTGGGGAGACAGATGCTTCACGACAGCCACAGCCAAACTGTGGAACACCCTCCCACTCCATATCAAATCCGCACCCACGCTTCTTACATTTCGGAAAAACCTTAAAACATGGCTCTTCTCCTCCTCCTAACTCCCCCGTCATACTTTAGTGAGCTCTGAGATCACCAGCGCCGAGACACCCGTATGGGTATTTGTGCGCTTTAAAAATTGCAAAAATAAATAAATAAATAAATACTCGTGCCGGTGGCTGGATTCATCACAACCCGGCGGCGCCCGGAGAGGGTAGCGCCCTGCTGACACAGAGGGCTCGTCTCCCGGCTGTACACTTGCTGCCCAGAGCTGCCGGAGTGGAGCCCTGAGGCGGGCGGGACCCGGGGTGATGAAGGACGACTGGAGCTTGCCCCGTTTGCGCCTGGAGCAGGAGAATATCGAAAGTGCGGCGCCGTCGCCCAGGGAGAGGCAAGAGAGCCCTGAGGCGGACGGGAAAGCACACGGCATCGCTGCCTAGGGAACTGCAGAAACAGGCAATCGGGAAACACACAACAACGTCAACGCCTATCGAGGTGGGAGGAGACGCAGCTCAGCTGCTTTGATCGGGCACAAACATTAACCAACAACGGGCCAGAAATGGATGCACTATGCAGCGGTGCACTTAGACCCTCGATATATGCAAAACGCTGCTTGCAACCTCAACGTACTTGCTGAGCAAATTTCACAATAAGGTATTTATTTACCCCACTCGCTTTTACACACTTTTTAAAACTTCCATTGTTCAAAATGGCTGGGGTAATAAAACTGTAGCCATAAATCCCCTCCTGTACCTCTGATGCTCACAAGGCCCGGCATCTTAACTCCTCCTCCACATAAGACCACCAAACTAGAGACTCTCTCCCATCAAGCTAGGAACTGGGCTTGCTCAAACGGAAACTGAAACTGCCCTTCCCTGTTCTTAAAGCAACAACAACAAAAAGAGGACTATCATCTCCATCTCCCCTAATTGGCGGCCATTTTAGACTGGTCTCTCTCTTTCCTTAGCGGCCATCATGGACTAGTCATATTCACGATCTGACCATACCCTAAGAATTGGCCTTATTAGAATAATCTCAACTACCACATACTTCTCATAGCTCTGTTTCTAAACCGTCGTGGGATTAGTTGTCTACCTTTTATTGCTGTATTATACTGCTACTGGTATATAATGCACCGATCGCTACCTCATATATTCCTGGCTGCTCACTAGTGTCATCTTGACTCATGTAACTTGTTGTTTGCATTTGTATTTTGTACCAGTATACCACTAGTATTATACTTCTACTTGTTTACTGCACATTTTTTGTAAGTGGCACCCAGAGCACTTTTAATTCTTGTACTGCACTGATTGCTACCTCTTATACTTGTACATCTTTTGTAAGCAACACCCATCGTCTGCACCAATTGCTACCTCTTATATTTTGGTTATGGTGGTTGCTCACTAATGCCACTCTTGTCCCATGTTGTCGCACACCATCCCATACCTACCTAAACAGCCATCCTAACATGGATCCGATCGGCAAGCACACACATAAAGACAAACAATCACTCATCATTGGAGTTTCTTCGTGCTATTTAATGATCAATCAACTGGAATAGTGGATTTGCCTCAGTACAATTGGGATTCGTGAGTCTGATCTGGACAGCCTCAGCGCAGCCTGACAGTCCTGAAGGTATTTACATGCACACTATTTAATTTCTATCTTGAGCATGCCGGCGCTACACACTTTGCCCTGAAAGATACAAAGCTATCTGCTCACAAGCTATTCACGCGGCATGGCGATCCTTTTACTCGTCTCACTCTCCTTTACCTAAAATGGCGGGGGCCATATACCGGAGCCATAAATCGCCTCCACTGCCCACCAGATGACTGTGAAGCTGCATACCAACGTGGTCACAGGTCACCATAACAGAGATAAGTCTCCCTCCTCGCCTCCTGAACAGCATGGAATCTAATCTCTCCCCTCCCCTCCTAACAACACAGAGGATGGACTAACTCGACCTGCCCCTGAAAGGGAAACTATCTCTCTGAGGCACATCAACAATAAAGAAAGGACTACTTCTGGCTCCCTATATACTACCCTGGTGGCCATCTTTGAATAGTTCACCACTGGGGGGGCCATTGTAGACTAGTCATCCTCACCTACTGCCCATACTTTTATCACTGAGGCTTATTGCCCCGCAACCCCACAAGCTCCCCACCTCTTCTACCCACGCCTCTTCCACCATGGAACGCTTGGGCGAGCACACCTACAAAATCATCTACCCACCTGAGCTCACCAAAAAAAAAGCCAAACGCTACAAACACAATTTCCTAAAGGCACACCCCGAATTACCGTGTGTGGACACCTACTTTTCACTGATCACTGGAGCCACGAACAACGATATCATCTTCTACACTCCACGTAGAGCACAATGGAGGAAAGCGTTCCTCTCCACTCTCACTATTCACACCACCAATAAATCCGCTCATGGCATAACTCTTTCTATCGCACCATCCCTAGTTTTCCCAGGCAGAGCCACAATCACCATCTACAACAATGGGACCATTCTACTCCAAGGCAGCGATAGGAACCTTGACCGACTAGACAACCTATTCCCTACTTTCTTAGAACACATCGCCAAACGGCGGACCTCCACTCCGCACACATCAAGCTGCACAACACCTCCCAACACCAATCTTCAATATACCCCGCCTTGCCCATTGCAACAGCGGAATGACATACACCTCTCCCATCCCCCCAGTGTTATAGTTAGTCACACACCCGACGTTACCCCCCACACCCCTCATCCACAGACGAAGATCATTCCCCCTCAGACTTCCAACATACCCCTACCCACCCTTCCCCCCCACCTCACACCTCATACGAGTCTTGCTGAACGCACCACCGCCCGGAGTATAACTCCACCCCCCCCCCCCACGCGGCAAATCTTCTTCCCACTCTACCCCCCCCACTCCCCCACACTCACAACTAGCACCCCAGAACTCGCCTCCTCCCATACAATATCTCCCCTCCTCTCCCCCATACTCAGCCCCCGCTTCCTTCTTATCACCCCTATTGTCTTCGACCTTCACTCATCCCTCAGCTCACCGGCGCCGCCTCCCACCGACGACCCCACCATTACATCCCACCCTCCCCCTACATCACCCACACCCCTCGCACACAAATTTTCGCACCCACCGAATGCCACCCCACCCACTTTTACCGCAGAGCCCTCCACTAACGCTAGCATACCCCACCTCACCGCCCCAAATTCGCCCCCCAACTCCCCTCTCAACCTCTCGCCCATGGCCCACATCACAAACACTAACCCCAATCCACCTCTGGACCTGATTTTATCCACCCTCCTACAACTCAAAGACGAGCTCCGCACCATCAAAGAACTTCTTTACACACCCTCCAGACAACATCGACCCACCACCACCGTATCCAACAAACTACACACTCTCCCCACAGTCCCTCGCACTCCACTCTCTCCGCACTGGCCCACTATCCCCGCCCGCAACAACACCCACCGCCCCCGGCGTGCCCTTAACTCCCTGTCGGACCACGACTTATGCACCCTCCTCCGCTCTTTTGGCCCAGGTCCGGTAAAACACATAACCCCCACACACCTCCCCATACCCACAATTCTCACAAATCCCCTTAGGCACCCAACTCTAAGCAACAGAGTTTCTGTCCCAAACAACCTCAGAAAAGTCCCCCTATCTCTAGAACACTCGACCTCCCTTCTCACCCCAGACTCAAATGCATCCTTCTCAACTGCAGATCGGCCCAGAGACACTCCTCCGACATTGCAGATCTCGTCACATCAACGGATCTTGACCTAACCATTTTGACTGAAACGTGGCTAACTGAAGCCTCCACGCCTATTATGGACATACTAGTTCCCCCCAATTACCACATCATCAGACTCGGCAAGACGGGCGGGGGAATCGCATGCATTTTTAGGAGCAATCTCTCCGTTACCAAAGTCACCTCCCCCTCCCTCACTTCCTGTGAACTCTTCTGCCTCTATCTCCAGCGAGGGCAAACCAGTATGTGCTATACATCTCATCTATCACCCGCCTGGGGACAACCTCATCTTCACCCAACAACTCATGGACACTATCACTTCCAACGCTGGTCGGCAGATCACTCAAATCTACCTGGGTGACTTTAATCTCCACTGGAACGATCAGAAAGACACAGTGGTGAATAGTCTCAAAACTTTCCTTAATGCGCTTGACCTCACCCAAATATGCAACAGCCCAACACATGATAAAGGTTCGATACTCGATCTCGTCATCGCCAAAGAGGACTCTACCCAACTGGGGGCAATCCAACCTTGTGATTGGTCAGATCACCACATCATCACCTTCTTTATCAATGAAAAAGTCAAACCTTCCCCGGCTCAACCCACCAAATCCAAGATCTGGAAAAGGGACATGAAGAATCTTTTACCCCAACTCCCTACCTCCCCACACCTACAGGCTCCTCCTTCCCCCTGCTGACGTCTCTGATGTTCAATCACTGACCGACCTCTACCTCGACGCTATGAACTCAATAATCAACGAAGCCGCCCCACTGCAACTAAAGAGAGTCTTCACCAAGAGCTCGAACCCTTGGTATTACGGCAGACTTAATGAAGACAGGCGTGCTATGCGATCGGCAGAGCGCACTTGGAGAGCTGACCCCTCATCACTACATCGCAAAACGCTTAAGAACAAGAGAAATGCCTACTTTAGGAAAATCAAGCGTGCGAAATCTGACTTCTTTAGACTCCAGCTTGACCAAGCGAAAAACCGACCAAGAAAATTGTTCGAACTAGTCAAAAGTCAAACAAAGCCGCAACCCTTACAATCAAACAACACAACAAGCGATATCCCACACAGTGAAGACTTTTCTACTTTCTTCAAGCTAAAGACCGACAACATAAGAATTGATCTCTTCAATGATGTAAGCCAAAACCCTGGCCACATCAGAATGTCTAACACTCAGCCTAAGAATAGCGCATCATGGACGTCCTTCGACACCTACTCTGAAGAAGCAATACACAGACTGCTCGGCACCTTGAAGCCCTCTAATCACCTCACAGACTCCCTACCTGCTAATGCTGTAAAAGACTTCACCCCCATGCTCCTTCCACTCTGGACCAAAATCATTAACAGTTCCCTTCAACAAGGTCTCATCCCTGACTCTCTCAAGGTGGGGCAAGTCACGCCCATACTCAAGAAACCTACAGCTGACCCGCCTGACCTAAACAATTACCGTCCCATCACAAACATCCCCACCTTGGCCAAACTGCTGGAAAAATGTATACAACTCCAACTAACAAAACACATTGATAAGTTTGACCTCCTCAACCCTCATCAATCAGGCTTCCGAGCGAAACACAGCACGGAAACGGCCATGACTCACATAATTGATGACGCCCTCCAAATTCTTGATCGCAATGATTCATGCCTCCTCATCCTTCTCGACCTTTCATCAGCATTTGACACGGTCAAACATGAGAACCTCCTGAAGCTGCTAAACACTAGAATGGGCTTATCCGGGACTGTTCTCAAATGGTTCACTTCCTTCCTACATAACCGGTCTCAGAAGTTCAAGATCAACAATGTGCTGTCCTCGCCTGTGCCAGTAGACCTAGGCGTTCCACAAGGATCCTCCCTTTCACCCACACTGTTCAACCTCATCATGGAACCACTTGCCACCTTGCTCCAAGCATCCAAGGTATACTTCCATATGTATGCTGATGACACTCCACTTTACCTAAAGGTACAATCCCCGGATGATATCAAACTCCTGAACTACACTCTTATAAAGACCCAATCGTGGTTGGCCGACAATCACCTCAAACTAAATGCTCTGAAAACTGAGTTCCTACTGATATCACCCCCTGCTAAAATTACCACCACCCAAATCTGGCTCAATCACCTAACAGCATTCAATGTCCGGCCCACCATCGTGGATTCTGCGAAATCCTTAGGTATCACACTTGACGCAAAGCTCAACATGCAACAGCACATTAGCAAAGCAACGAAAGGAGCTAATTTCCAAATCAACACATTGAGGAAACTTAAACCCTTCCTCCCAGCCAAAGACTTCCAAAATGCTGTACAAGCCCTCGTCATCCCCCGCATAGACTATGGAATTGTGACACTCAGTGAACTCCCTCTAGCAACAACTGCACCCCTAAGAGCCTCCTTGAACGCTGCCGCGAGACTCATTACTGGCTCAAGAAAACACTCTCATATATCCCCTGACCTGAAATCCCTGAAATGGCTGCCCTTTGAAGCCAGAATACAGCAGAAAATTGCTGTTATGACGCACTCGGCCGTACACCACAAGGCACCCAACTACCTCACACAAAAGGTGACTATATCAGGAGGTTCGAGATCCAATAGAAGTACAAAAAATCTACTTCTGAAACCCCGCAGATTCCGGAAGGAAAAAACGTACAAACGCTCCTTCTCAGGAATGGCACCGAGGATCTGGAACGCACTCCCTCCTGAAACCAGGCTGATCTCCTCCACGGCCCTCTCCAAGAAAGAGGTGAAAGCCATCCTTATGGCTAAGCTCACCTGAACTTTATTGTTGTTGATCAGAGACTCCGCACCGCTATGGTATCATTGGCTACCTGATTGTCTAATGTCAAATAATACCATATTCTTCCTGATTGCGATCCTTTTATTCTTCTTGTTTGTCATAATTCTATTATGATTAGTCGATCCTATTATGCTACTCACTAACTACCTATTATTAGACTATTCACGTTAGCTTGCTGAAACTCGACGTCCCTACCCCTTGTTCTCTGTAACTTTTAGATATTGTCATAAGCCATCCCTTTAGCCTAAGCTCTCCTGATTTCTATTGTAGTTGGATCAAAGACTCAGTATCGTCTTATATTATCGTTTACCTGATTGTTTATTGATATTTTATCAGCACATGACTGCTATCAGATCATGATTTTGAATTTTATACTGCACCCAATATTATGTTGCGTCACCCTCCTGCTATCCTCACCCTTGTTTCTGTGAAGCGCTCTGATATCTGTAAAGATCTTGTTCGCACTATATAAAACTCTGAATAAATAAATAAATGAATAAATTTACTAGGTCAAAAGCTGTGGACAAATCCATAAAAGCCATGTAAACCGGGGATTTCTTGGCGACGGCATATTTACTAATAATTAGGTTCAGGTTGAGGCTCCCTTGTTCCTACCTTGCTTCTGAAACCCAGCTGACAAGGGTCTAAAATGTTAGTTGCTTCTGTCCAATCTATAATTTTGTTATATAGAACTCTACCTAAAATTTTAAGGGTGTTATCTATTAGGGAGATGGGGCGATAGTTACACGGGAGTGACCGATCGCCTTTTTTAAAGATCGGTACTATTATACTTCTGGCCCATGTATCCGGGACCTTTGCCAGGGTCAGATTATTAAAAATATTCAGAAGCAAGGGGGCCCAGAAAGCCGAGTTCCATTTGATTAGGTCTATTGGCAGCCCAGCGGGGCCGGGCGCTTTATTGCCTAGGCTTTGGTTAATTGCTTCAGTTACTTCTGAGATGCCGATGTCTATACGTGTTGGGACACCAATGATAGGGGTTGAGTCAGACGAAAAAGGGACAGAATAAATAGTTGAGAAGTGATCCACCCAAGCCTCGCTAGTTATATTGCAGCTAATTGGTGTCATTGACTGCCCCATGGAACGCACTGTCTCACTGCCGCCCAAAAGATGTTGCCGTTTTTTAGGTTTGCAGCATCGGACAGCTTGTCCCAACTTTCTTTTAAAACTTCATTTTTCCTATTTTTTGGTACCACCTTATAATCATTTCTTGCTTGTTTAACCGTCATGGGGCATCTTGGTTGGAGCCCTGCGGAGGTTCCTATTTGCTTCGGAGCAATCATGGTTGAACCAGCTAGGGGCAGATGCCACCTTTTTGGCAGGTTTTGATATGATGGTTTTGACAGACCGGCATATCTTCCCAAAATCCTCAGTTACCTGCGCAGGTGATGATTCAAGGGAAAGGCAAATCTCAATCAGAGGCATGTTATTTTTTGCCAGTGTCCTAAAGATTTCTGCGTTATCAACCCCCATCCAAATTCGGTATGAGAGATGTTCCGTCCGATTGTTTAATGTTAACTTAATGGGGATATGATCCCCAAAGTCGGGAGGTGTAACCGCAGCGGATGCCACCAGTTTTTCTATTAGAGGGCATACAAAGACGTAATCTATTATAGAGCCACTCCCCCTACCTCTGTATGTCGGGTGATTATTCCTATGGGAACCTTCGACTAAATCCATAACATTCGATAGGTTGTACGATTTAATCAACCTTTTGAGTTCTCGGACTCTGATATACGAGAATTGAGCACAGAAAACTGTATCCATGTCAGCGCCATGACCTTGAAATTTGGCATTAAAGTCACCACCTACTAAAATACCCAAAGGGTCACCCTAAGCAGATTGGTTGTCCAGGTCTGAAACAAAATCAAATAACTTTAAAAAGCTTTTGTTGGGAACTGACTGGAAGTCATTATTATAAAACTTATTTAAATAACATTGGATGCCCCTTTTAAACAGTACTGCTTGGAGGTCTAAACTATTTGTTGGGATTACTTTGAAGATCCAGTGCCAAGCGTCTCCTTGTCCTGCTGACGACAACCTTGAAAACCCCTGGGAGGACTGACTGCCTACAACAAAGACCAAATCTCCTGTGAACAGCGGCTTTGTTAAAAAAGAATCAACAAAGCAAGACTCCGAGCCTGCCGAATACAAAGAAACCCGATGCCTGGAACCACCACAGCCCCCCACCAACGGCCTGAGTCCTAGTGGCCCACCTCTCCCATCGCATTATGCACAGTGTTTAAGGCTCTGAGGAGACTGGGCCCGCCCTGCCTTGCTCACTATTTCCAGCTGTACAAACCGGGCAGGCTGCTGAGATCAGCGGATCAGGGGCTGGTTGTAATCCCACGAATCAGGAAAGCCCGATGGGGCGGCAGAAACTTCTCTGTGGGGGCAGCAAGGGCCTGGAATGCCCTCCCTCTTGCACTGAGACAGGCTACAGAAATATTGCCATTTAGAAAACTTCTGAAAACTTGGCTGTTCATTCACTAGCTTTAGGCCTGGCCCAGAGAGCGTTCATTCAGCGCCAGGACACCATCTGGTAACAGTGCGCTTTATAAATGTCACAAATAAATAAATAAATAAATTGAGGTGCTCCAGAGTCCGACTCCACTGTGGTTGGCCCCTCCAGGGCTCCCTGACGTCACTTGCAGCCTCTGCACGAAGATCTCACCCCCCGAGTTTTGCCCAGTAAGATGAAATATGGAGCAGAGGACCAGAGGTGTAGCTACGTCCTCAAGCCCTCCAACTTGCTTGCCCAGCTGTTGGTTCCTCCCAGATGATGTGCTGGACCCAGCCTGCTGCCAATATCCAAAACTGAAAACTCTCATTGAAAACAGTGCAACCAACGCCAAATCAGCACCCTGCACTGAGCTGCTGCTGTGGGTACACCTTGTGTGCCAACTCAGATCCCCCTTTGCCCTGATCTAAACCCTAGGAGCTTTGCTCGCACAACCTTGTGGCCTGCTCATGAGAAGCCACTAACCGGAGGCCCCCTATCCCTCATTGGATAACATTTGACCTCAGCTCCCGCCCACCCTAGTGTCGCTGAGGGTGCTTTGAGTGCATCCTTGACCCTGGGTGCACCTTTGTTCTAACCCTAGAAACTCACCCCTCAAGACAGTTTACCTGCAAAATGATAACCGTATGTTCGAGGCATATGAGCTGCAGATTCTACACTTTGCATTAGATCGCCACCTGGTGTTGGGCTCCGATGATTGCATGTTGTTGTCGTCTTGGAAGAAGTCTTTGTAGTCACAAGATAGGTGACTCCTCCCTTGGACTATAGTGCGCATGGGCATCGGCTCCATCCTTAGATTGTTTTTTTCCGCCACTGTGTTCGGATGAAACTTTTCCGCTCCGGTTCGAAATCTACTTTTCCAGTACTTCGCGTAAAATTTTCTACAAACTTCACCAAACAACTTTCGATACCTATAAACATCGACTAGACTTCGTCAGCTCGATTCCGGTCGTTGACTCGGGCCGCTGGGCCTACCCACGCCGTGAGGCCTACACCTCATGGAAAGGACGCCACTCAAAAGATGCCCCGAGTGTGGAGCAAAATTTCCACACAGTGACATCACGAGGTCTGTAACCTGTGCTTATCGCCAGGCTACGACGAACCCAGCTGCACAGCCTGTGCATCCTTTCGATCGAAAAAGACCATTCGGGATCGGAGGGCCCGTCGACACGACATGCAGAGATTAGCGTGGGAACCAGTGGATATCTTCGACGAAGGTCCATGTGTCCCGAAAGAAGATTCCGATGATCTCCAGATCGTATCCGAGGCAGACGACTCCGATGACTCCATACCTTCGGGTCAACGCGTGAGTACCACTGCCCCTACCCCAGCCCAAACACCAAAATCGAAGGCAAAGGCCAACACTCCGACTGCGGGGCCCATTTGAAACCGAAAAACCACTTTGAAAGCACCGCCATCGAGCCCGTCTCCGAAGAAAATAATGAAGCCTTCCGGTAGCTCCATACCAAGCAAACTGCATGTGCCGATACCACCTGCTCCCTCTGCACCAAAACAAAAAAGTCCCGGTTCTGAAAGACACTCCGAAACCGTCGACTCCGAGAGACAGAGCGGCTCCGAAAACAACGAAGCCGGTTTCTGATGCCCTGAAAACAGCTTTCACTCCGAAGCCGATACCCTCGATGCCGAAACAAACAAAGCCTGCTTCCGATCCTTCCAAGTACACGAAACAGGCTTCGGCTCCAAAGACAATACCTTTGGTGCCAAAATCTACGCCAAAGGACTCAACATCGGCTCTTAAGGCTAAGGACAAGCAACAACCCGGTTCAGAACCGAAAAAACTGTCGCCGAAGGCTGCGCCTCAAGAAGAGGAGCTTTTCCAACCAGATCCTTTACAAAAAAGGATCTACATTGATCCAGAAACAGGACCTGCTTCCACCACACCACACAGGAACAGCACCTACACCTCCAGTGCCTGTCAAGAAGGACTCTGCCACATCTCCTATGCACCCTTCTTCTCCTGTATCTCCTTCTCTCGCTCTTCCATTTCACCTCAAAATTCTCCTACTCACTCTCCACAAAATACACCTCAAGATGCTGATGATTATGAGTATAGCATGGGTGGAGGGAGAGATCCAGATGACCCCTTTCCCTACCCAACAGATTCACCAGACTGGGAGTATCCAAACCCCCAGGATGTACCAGATATTCCTGACCCACATATATATCCATTTAAACCTTCTCCTCCAGAAGGCAATATTGGTTTTGGACACATAATTAATAGGACTGCCTTCTATCACAATGTCACCATGCATTCAGATGAGGCAGAGGAAGATTTTTTACTAGACACTTTTGAAAACTCCCAAAAATCTGTGCAAATACTGCCAATGATTAAAGGAGTCATTAAACATGCACTAGAAGTGTTTAAAGATCCTGTAAGAGCTAGAATCATAAACCCAAGGATAGAGAAAGTACAGAGCAGCTCCTGGGGATCCTGCCTACATTAAAGGACAGCTACCCTTAGACTCCCTAGTAGTTTCAAACGCTAGGAAAAGAGCAAATTCCCAAACATCAGGTGAAGCACCACCTCCTGATAAAGAATCAAAGATCATAGATGCTTCAGGAAAAAGAATAGCTGCACAAGCTAGCAATACATGGCGCATTGCTAACACACAGGCCCTCCTCGTAAGATACGACAGGGCTCACTATGATCAGATAGAGAAACTCTTACAACACCTACCTGACCAATATAAGGCACAAGCAGATGACCTCATACAAGAGGGTAAGCTTATATCAAATGCCTCCATGAAATGCGCACTAGTTGTAGCAGACCCTGCATCCAGAGCAATAAACACCAGTGTCCTCCGCAGACGTCATGCGTGGCTACGCATTTCAGGATTTAACAAGAGGTACAAACCACTATATTAAATCAACCATTCAACCAACAACAATTGTTTGGTCCAGAGGTAGACAGCACTTGAAAAAATGAAGAAAGACACTGACACAGCCAAGTCTATGGGAGCTCTGCAATCCACCCAAGCAAGAGGCTCCTTTCGTCGCTCCTACAGAGGAGGCTCCAAACAAGCTGGAGCAGACAATTCAGCTTCCTTTAAAACAAATACACAACCCTCCTCTAATAAAGGATACTTTAGAGGAGGCTACAGAGGCAACCACAACAAGGGAAGAGGTCGAGGAAATAACAATAATCGAACCTCTCCCAACACAAAACAGTGACTTCCTTCTGCTCACCCAACAGCATTCCACTCCTGTAGGGGGCAGACTAACACAGTTCCTACCTGTCTGGAATTCCATCACAACAGACAAGTGGGTAAGACAAATTATTCAGTATGGTTACTGTCTAGAGCTTTCAGCTACCCCTCCACATATACCACCCAGACAGCGTCCAATGTCCACAGAACATCTAACACTTCTACAACAAGAGGTTCTCTCATTGCTGCAAAAAGATGCAATATAGCTAGTTCCGTTAAAACATCAAGAAACAGGGGTTTACTCACTCTATTTCCTAATACCCAAAAAGGGCAGAACACTAAGACCAATTCTAGACCCAAGGCCTCTCAATCTGTATATTCACTCCGATAATTTTCACATGATCACTTTACAACAAGTGCTCCCATTGTTGCAACAAGGCGATTTCCTTACCACACTAGACCTCAAGGACGCCTACTTCCACATTCCCATACATCCTCACAGGAAGTATCTCAGATTTGTACTAGAAGGACAATACTATCAGTTCAAAGTCCTTCCATTCAGGGTCACAACTGCACCACAAGTGTTTAGAAAGTGCCTATCTCAGAAGACAACATATCCACGTCTTGCCATACTTAGACGATTGGCTCATAAAAGCCAAGTCATTCAATCAGTGTGTCCAACACACATCTCAAACAATTCAAACACTGCACTACTTGGGGTTTACAATCAAGTACACCAAGTCACACCTCCAACCCTCTCATATACATCAATACCTAGGGGCTACCATAAACACCAATACAGCTCTAGCTTATCCCAGTCCAGCCAGGATACAGAGCATTCAAGCCTTAGTTACAAGGTTTCAAAACCAACACTCTCTCCCAGCCAGAGTGTTCATGCAACTAATAGGCATGATGGCATCTTGCAGTTTTATTGTACCATATGCAAGACTGCAAATGCGCCCATTGCAGGAATGTCCAGCATATCAGTGGAATCAGGCACAAGGACAACTAACAGACCTGGTGTTGGTGGACAGCCACACACATTGCTCTCTGCAGTGGTGGAACAACAAAAACTTGTCCAAAGGGCGGCCGTTCCCCGAGCCAGTACCACAGATAGTACTGACAACAGACTCCTCCCTAATCGGATGGGGAGCACATCTGCTCCACCACACAACTCAAGGAAGATGGACCGCTCAACGAAAGGTGCTTCACATTAATCACTTAGAGTTGCTGGCAATTTTCCTAGCACTGCAGTCCTTCCAAGTGCACATACGGAAAAAAGCTGTCTTAATCCGGACAGACAACATGACAGCCATGTACTACATACAAAAACAAGGAGGCACGCTTTCCCTGCAGCTGTCCCACCTCGCACAAAACATTTGGTGATGTGCCATTCCACAAAAGATATATCTGCTTGCAGAACACCTTCCAGGAGTTCACAATCAGATAGCCGATCTGTTAAGTCGACAGACACAACAGATTCACGAATGGGAACTACATCTGCAAGTTCTTCAACCATTCTTTCACAAGTGGGGTCATCCAGACCTAGACCGGTTTGCCACACAAGAAAACGCAAAATGCCCAACCTTTGCCGCCAGGTTTCGACACCTGTTGTCCAAGGGCAGCTTTACCGCCAATCCCACTAATACCTCTAGTAGTACGCAAGCTCAGACAACAGGCTCTCAAACTGATCCTTGTAGCTCCCACGTGGGCACGCCAACCGTGGTTCGCCACACTGCTAGAACTCTCTAGTTCCCCACCAAAAACGGTCTCTGACATCATCCATGCTAACGCAGATCCATGGAGACATCAGGCATCCAGATCCAAGTCAACTGAATCTGGCAATCTGGCTCCTGAAGTCTTAGTTTGGTTACCTTAAACTGCCACCAGACTGTGTGAATATCATTAAAGAAGACAGATGACCTACTACTAGAGCTTGCTATGCTGCTAAATGGAAAAGATTTGCTATTTACTGCACTAATAATCACATTTACAGAGATGTAATCTGGCATATTCATCTATAAGCTTACTTATTGCAGCCTTTGCAGCATATATACAAAACAGATAACCTATGTGGTTGTTTAGAGTACCAACAATAAAAGCTTTTATGGAAGGATTAAAAAGAATTATTCCTCCTAGGTTACCACCCTCTCCAGTGTGGAAACTAAACATTGTTCTTACCAGGCTAATGGGACCCCCTTTGAACCTTTACATAAATGTGCATTGCAGTTTCTCACATGGAAAACAGCTTTCCTCATTGCTATTACCTCTCTTAGAAGGGTCAGTGAGATTCAAGCTTTCACTATACAAGAACCATTCTTACAATTACACCCTAACAAAGTGGTTCTAAGGACTTATCCTAAATTCCTTCCTAAAGTAATTACTCCTTTTCATCTAAACCAATCTGTAGAGTTACCAGTGTTTTTTCAAAACCCAGACTCCGTAGCAGAAAGAGCTCTACACACGCTATATGTCAAAAGAGCTCTTCTCTATTACATCGATAGGACCAAATCGTTTCGCAAAACAAAGCAACTATTTGTAGCTTTCTCTCCACCACATAAAGGCAACCCCATTTCTAAATCAGGAATTGCAAGGTGGATTGTTAATGTATAAAAATATGCTATCACAAGGCAAAACACACATTAACAGTTCCTACTAGAGCGCACTCCACACGCAAACTAGGAGCCTCCATGGCTTTCTTGGGGAACATCCCCCTAGAAGACATCTGCAAGGCAGCAACATGGTCTACAACACACACCTTCACTAAACACTATTGTGTTGATATGCAAGCCAAGCAGCAAGCTGCAGTAGGCCAAGCTGTCCTCAAAACTCTTTCAAACTACTGCAACGGATACAGGCGACCCCCGCTAGGGGAGACACTGCTGCACAATCGATGCAAAGTGTAGAATCTGCAGCTCATATGCCTCGAACGGAAAATGCTACTTACCAGTATGCATCTGTTCTTGGCATGTAGAGCTGCAGATTTCTACACGCCCCGGGACCTGTATCAGTTTTATCTTAATTAAATATACACGCATGGACATCCTTCATTCTACTAACTCCATCATTTCCCATCATGGTGAAAAACAATCCAAGGATGGAGCCGATGCCCATGCGCACTGTCGTCCAAGGGAGGAGTCGCCGATCTTGTGACTGCAAAGACTTCTTCCAAGACGACAACAACATGCATTCATCTGAGCCCAACACCAGGTGGTGATCTAATGCAAAGTGTAGAAATCTGCAGCTCTACATGCCAAGAACAGATGCATACTGGTAAGTAGCATTTTCCTTTCCTCCAATGGATTGCATTGACTGTTGTCCCCTGAAAAACTAATAAGTGTGGTGGGTGTTTTGTAAGAGAACCTAAGAAACTGTTTTGACAAACTGTTTTACCCATCTTTTATCTACGAAATGTCAAGAGTGTGATACCCAGGCATATCAACCTGAGTAGAAAAAGTAACTTAAAAAGTAATCTGAAAAGTAACTTACTAAGTAATCTAAATAGTAACTGAAAAGTTATTCAAACGTTTTATGAAGAAGTGACTTACCTCTAACCAATACAATTGCATTAATCTGCATTCAAACTGTTTTCTAACTGCATTATTCTTGCAACGTACCATTACACTTATCTGTACCAGGCCTGGCCTTAGTTTTACAAATAAAATACAACTAAATATTTTTATACGAGCCAAATTGGTCAGAGTTCAGTCTTTGAGTGTGTGAAATCATTTATTGCCTGAGTGTCTACAATAAATGCTTAACACTACCCTCTGATAAGACCTTACTGCACGTCCACACGACCACAAATAGAGGGTAAGGTATTATCTACTTTAGCCTCTGCCTACCTTTGGGGATCCACTGGACTTTGTGTACACTATCGTACTTTTAGTATAGTATATACAGAGCCACCTTCCTACACTTCATAATAGCGCTGTCGTGTGTGCAAAGCTGGCCACGCAGTATAGAAAGTCATTGTTTAATCCAGCGGGAGGGAGTGGCTTTATCTACTTGTTCCAATTGTTTGATCTTGGCCATCAGGTAAGGCTGTCACTATGTCCTCTTGATTTCGCGCAGTTGCATTTGTGGCGATCGTACCCTGAATGGTAGCCATGAACCCATCCCAAAGAGTATGAAGGGGGGTTTCAGGGAGAGCATTAAGGGCGAATTAGTCTGCAATACCTTTATGAATCTCAGCAACATCTACTGGGCCCTGGAGTATGTGAGGAGGTAGGCACCAGTGCAGTGGGCTCCTATGGGATAGATAGGCCATGAGGCTCCCAGGACAACTGTAGGTGTGCATGGTCGGAGATGGTGATGTCTGAAAGCTGTACTACATTTAGGTGTCCGAGAAGAGAGGGGGTTACCAGTGCGTAATCTTCCCACGAAGTGGGTGAGTAGAACAATTAGTCAGTCGTGTTTGGGTGTTTATACCGCCATGGGCAGGAGGGGCAAGGGGGGGGGCTAAAACCCTCATCCAATCCAGCTTCTTGGGGCTACTGCCAGTAGAATATCCCCTCCGGGGCCCTAACGCTAGGCAGCACTCATTTCCGGGAAGGCTAGCTGGTATGCTTAAACCCCCCCCCCTCCCGCTGCCCCACCCCCCCACCCCACCCTCCATGTAGTGGATATTCGCTGTCACAAATAACAGTTTCCATACAGTGAAGTATGACCTGAAAAGGAAAATGCAGTACAAGAACAGATTAACCGGATCTAGCAGCAATCTCTACGTTTTACAGAGACTGGCACAAAGTGCACCAGACCCGCTGGAGGGGGTCACCATCCTGAGGGATGAGTCGCCGGGGATGACCATCAGACGGAGAAGAGTCAATGACAGACTACAGATTCCAGGACCCCTCCTAGGCCCTGCGGCCCAGCGCAGCCAGTATCGTGTTGAAGTGTGGACAGAGCCGGTACACTGTAGGCCTAAAGGTGTGCGTTAATATGCTGAATTACCTGAGTTTCGATGGAGCCTGTGACCGAGCAGGTGAAGGAGGTCCTCCCCCCCCCCCCCCCCTCTTTCCTCCCCTCCCCCAAAAGGCTGTGAAGGCAGTGGATGATGTCGCGTATATTTTTTTAAAGAGGACACTTCAGCCTATTACCTATCCTGGTGCTGTGGGTTCACTGTGGTCCAGATGTGCCGGAGATCTCGCCCAGGGGCACCCCGTTCAGGTGCGGCATTGCCGTTTTGAGAGCCCTCTGCGAGACTCTGCAATTGCTTGGCTTCAATGAGCAGGGTTTACCCTCCCATGTAAATAAGATGGTGAAGGGGTGACCCCATTGATATCTAATTCCATGTCACTTAGCTTGTTGGTGATAAGACTGTGCAGCAGTTTTAGCCGATGTGCTTATGCAAGACCTCTTCCATAAAGCTGCCTAAAGGAGCTGCTGCATTTTTACAAAGTACTTTAAAAGTAGCATAGATGGAAAATAAAGGATCAAAGGGGTACCCTACAAAATACTGAACCAACTTCTCCTGTACTCCAGACACCCTTTGGATATTTGAGATATGAGGGCTACAACCAGTACCTATCTTGTTTATATGTAGTGTCTGCATTTTCAGACCAAACACTATTAAGTTCTGTGCCTAGTCGAAGTAGGAGACTCCTCACATAAACAACCACCATACACCGTTTGGATGGCAATCCCATTTGCAAGGCTTCTCGTCATAGGTATGCTCCTCTGCAAGCAGAGGTTCCTCCTCACCTCTTTACTATTCAAGCAGGCGGAACTCCTAATGTTTATTCATAGACTTACCCCTACATCTTGGGCCCTCTAAATAGGAGTGGTGTTGTCCACCTTCTTTAGCTTCTAAATAAATGTTGTCCCTGGGCAATTTAATCATACGGACCCTTGGCGCATAGTTAAAAACAATTTACATACATATTGCACATGGCCAGCATATTTTTTTGCCATAAAATGTATAGGACCACAGTATCAACCAATAATGCGCCACTCCTAAAATTGTTCTTTGTTCTCTTCCTTTCCAATTACCTTCCCTGGATGGATTCCTGAAAAAGAAACCTAACTGTGTTCATTGTTTTCTGCTGCAGTTTCCTCCCTGTCTTTTTTCAAGAACCCTGAATTATTTAGCCATCTACACCCACCCAGCTACCTTTGACTCTATAGTTGTTGGTTGGCATCCACATGCTGGACCAGGGACGGCTACTCTGCAATGGCGGAGGGGCATCGCCCCAGTGGCTGAGTCCACAGCTAAAAAATAAAATTCTGTTTATCTTTTTATTTTCAAGCAGCTGGCTCAGTTAGCGTGCGCACAGAGGGGCGGGCCGGGGCATGGTAGGGGGTAGGAGGAGTGCTATGTGCACTGTAAGTGCGCAAATGTGTTTGGCTGTCTAACCAAAACACACATGCGCCCTTAGGTTTTTCTAACCCGGCTGCATTGAATATACAGGCTGGAGAAACCCCACAGACTCCTTGAGAGGAGCTTTTTCCAGCCCCTCAGGCCAATTCTCACGCTGCTCTGCAGTGTGAGGATTGGACAGAGTATGATGCAGCCCCAGTGCCTGCTGGGACAAGGAGACGGAAACACTAGGAGGGATGTGGACAACACTTAAGGTACGCTTTTTTCTTTTTATTATTAAAGCACCCTTGTGCTCCCTCCCCCTCGCAACCCAACCCTTTTTAGGTCTCGGCTGGCGTTGGATTTTTTTTGTTTCTTGCGCATCTGCGCCTGGTGCCCAAGGGATGCCCGGCTGCAAGGCCTGCAGTTCCTTTAACCGAATAATCTCGATGACGGATCCTCACCGCTTGTGCCTCTGCTGCATGGAGCGTGAACACGACTCCCATGTCGTGCTCCGGCTGCCGTACCATGTCCCCGAAGTCTTTGCGGGAGTGGTCCCGAACGCACCTCGAGGCCCGGCAGTCGGCTCCGTGTCGTTCGAGGTCCTGGTCGCGGAGCCAACACCATTTTGCCTCTAAGATGCCCTCTGTCGTACATTTTACATTAAATCCCACACTGGCATCAGTGTGGATTTAATGTGCTGAGAAATTTGATGCCAAACTTCTCAGTCTTCAGTGTATCCATTATCATGTTGTGGACTTCGTGATTACAAACTCCCAGCATTATATACTCGTAATGACAACACTGCCCTTACAGGGCCCAGGAATGAACTTGGGCACTGTAGGGGTACATGGCTCATGCACCTGTACCCTCACCACTGGCATAGGGCACCCACGTAGAGGGGTGACTGATGTATGCCTGGGCAGTGGTTTGTGGGCATGGCACACAGGGATATGTTAAATAAACAAAAAGAGGAGTACCATCATTGGGAAGTCAGAAGAGATTCCTAATGTGGTGGTAAGCTGACAAAAGGAAAGAATTTATCCTTTTGTTAAAAACCCCTCACTCACCAGCCTAGTGGTGACATGCTTCATCATCGGGGTCCACCCTGGCGGCCTAGCGTCACCAGGGTATGCTACAACACCTGAAGTACAGTGGAGCAGGTTGTGAGTGTAAGTGCAAAAAAAGTGTGTTAAAAATTGTCCTGGTTTAACTTAGTGGGAGAATAAATTTTATTTACAAGTAACTGGACAATATTAAAAAGGTGAGGGTATATTAAGGCCAAAAGTATCTCTTTTGTGTATACTGGTCTACATGTTTCAACCGAGGGTGGGATATACCAGGTTTTCATCAGGACCGCTATAACAGGGAGCTGGACGGTATGTACCCCCTAAAAGGCACACCCAATCCTAGTTCCCTGTGGCCAAAATAGCAAAAAACGCTAAATGGTAAGGAGACTCTAACCATGTTGGGCGAGTCAGAAAAAAGGGAAAAAAGACCTGTGGGAAGGAAAAGAGAGACATACATAAATCAGACGTGAACTATGGTACATGCCTGTTACGTTGTGCAATGACGTGTCTTTTGTATCTTCGTGCTCGCTGCCACTCATATTAGGAAAATATTGTGGGTGTCGAGGTGAAATTATCACGGGGTGACTGGGCCCAATTTGGGCTTATTGTCGAACTACAACACGCATACTTATCAAATGGTGCGTGCTTTGTGGCAGCATGATCGCTGCCCTTTGTTACATTTATGCAGTCTAGCGTACTTTCTCTAAAGTGATGTGATATCACATTCTCGTCTATCCATTATTGTGGTCGCGAGAAGAAGGGGTTAAAAGTGCATAGATTATCCGTAATAGTACATTCGACATCCAGGGACTTACTGACACATAACATGAAGGACAAACAAACACAGATTGGTTGCGAATTCATGGCTAACTCTGATTCCAGTGTCTTATTCATTGGAGGGCGGGAGGGGGTATTCCCACTGTTCTAACGTATTCTGTGAAAAATATGGAGTTTGGCTGTATATCGGGACATCACTTTTAGCCCATGGTCGCCGCGTGATGCAGTGGGTAAATCGATTGCGTGTTAGTCTTAGATCCTGTAAAGAAAAGCGTTTCTACTTAGTTATATTGTGGTGAAAATGCCGAATACCTATGCATGCCCTCCGCTGCCCTGCTACAAAGCCGCCGAGTCTCGGGTTTGTCTAAATAGGGAGTCGGCTTCCGGGTAGTGCGGGGTTTCGGCGGTGATCACGTGGTTGTTGCTAAGGCAACCAGTGTGTGTCTTGTGCTACGGATGCCTGGAACGGCAAAAACTAGCAAAAAAGGCAAGAGTATTGCTCGTAGCCTAGTTCATAGTCAATCATCTATTGAAAGTTCACAAAGAACAATTTCTCCACTTCAGATGAAATCGAACAGGTGCTCAATACGGCTAGTGTACGAGCAGGCAGATGAATTCGAACAGGTGCTCAATACGGCTAGTGTACGAGCAGGCAGATGAATTCGAACAGGTGCTCAATACGGCTAGTGTACGAGCAGGCCTGCTCGTACACTAGCCGTATTGAGCACCTGTTCGAATTCATCTGCCTGCTCGTACACTTGCCGTATTGAGCACCTGTTCGATTTCATCTGAAGTGGACATGGAGAAATTGTTCTTTGTGAACTTTCAATAGATGATTGACTATGAACTAGGCTACGAGCAATACTCTTTCCTTTTTTGCTAGTTTTTGCCGTTCCAGGCATCCGTAGCACAAGACACACACTGGTTGCCTTAGCAACAACCACGTGATCAACGCCGAAACCCCGCCCTACCCGGAAGCCGACTCCCTATTTAGACAAACCCGAGACTCGGCGGCTTTGTAGCAGGGCAACCAAGGGCATGCATAGGTATTCGGCATTTTCACCACGATATAACTGTAAGTAGAAACGCTTTTCTTTACAGGATCTAAGACTAACACGCAATCGATTTACCCACCGCATCACGCGGCGACCTTGGGCTAAAAGTGATGTCCCGATAAACAGCCATACTCCATATTTTTCACAGAATACGTTAGAACAGTGGGAATACCCCCTCCCGCCCTCCAATGAATAAGACACTGAAATCAGAGTTAGCCATGAATTCGCAACCAATCTGTGTTTGTTTGTCCTTCATGTTATATGTCAGTAAGTCCCTGGATGTCGAATGTACTATTACGGATAATCTATGCACTTTTAACCCCTTCTTCCCGTGACCACAATAATGGATAGAGGAGAATGTGATATCACATCACTTTAGAGAATCGATCAGTACGCTAGACTGCATAAATGTAACAAAGGGCAGCGATCATGCTGCCACAAAGCACGCACCATTTGATAAGTATGCGTGTTGTAGTTCGACAATAAGCTCAAATTGGGCCCAGTCACCCCGTGATAATTTCACCTCGACACCCACAATATTTTCCTAATGTGAGTGGCAGCGAGCACGAAGATACACAAGACACGACACTGCACAACGTAACAGGCATGTACCATAGTTCACGTCTGATTTATGTATGTCTCTCTTTTCCTTCCCACAGGTCTTTTTTCCCTTTTTTCTGACTCACCCAACGTGGTTAGAGTCTCCTTACCATTTAGCGATTTTTGCTATTTTGGCCACAGTGAACTAGGATTAGGTGTGCCTTTTAGGGGGCACATACCGTCCAGCTCCCTGTTATAGCGGTCCTGATGAAAACCTGGTATATCCCACCCTCGGTTGAAACATGTAGACCAGTATACACATAAGAGATACTTTTGGCCTTAATATACCCTCATGGTATCTCGCCTCACCTTTTTAATATTGTGCAGTTACTTGTAAATAAAATTTATTCTCCCACTAAGTTAAACCAGGACATTTTTTACACACGTTTTTTGCACTTACACTCACAACCTGCTCCACTGTACTTCAGGTGTTGTAGCACACCCTGGTGACGCTAGGCCACCAGGGTGGACCCCGATGATGAAGCATGTCACCACTAGGCTCGTGAGTGAGGGGTTTTTAACAAAAGGATACATTCTTTCCTTTTGTCAGCTTACCACCACATTAGGAATCTCTTCTGACTTCCCAATGATGGTACTCTTTTTGTTTATTTAATCCGTCCACAGGGGAACAGGAGTACTCTCCGTTCACTTTCTCTGAACACGATCCCTTACTCTCCCCTTTGTTAGCATATATACACAGGGATATGTGCCATGTCGACTCCGTTTTGCTCTGCACCAAGACACACTGCCTGCGAAGGCAGTGTGTGTGTGTGTCAAGGTACAGGGCCCCTAAGGCTGGCACAAGAAGTGCTGCAGCCCTTAGGGGCCTTCTCTGGTCACAGTGCCTTGGGTACCTATGGTACCATTTACCAGGGGCTGACATGTGGCCAGAGATGCCAATTAGGCTTCAATGCAGTTTTAGGGAAGGAACACAAGCCCTGGGTACCCGATTGGCAGGAGCCCAACGCACTCAGTCAAAGCACATCAGCAATTCAGCAAAATGTGGGTGCCTACCATGCAAGAAAGAGGGCACTTTCTCACAAATGCCTCAGTGGGAATTGAACTTGGTGCTTACCTATCTTACGTGTGCTTCCTTTGAGCCGCTGCATAACTGTCCTCTCAGGCTTCTTACTTTGAAAACTGCCTTTCTGGTGGCCATCCACGCAGGGTGAGTGAGCTACAAGCTTTTCTTCCAAGCCTCCCTTTTTGGCTGTCCATCCGGACAAGGTCGTCCTTAGAGCTAGACCTTCCTTTCTTCCCAAGGTGGTTACTTCTTTCCACATTGGCCATACCATCACTTTGCCCACCTTTTTTCCACCTCTGCAACCTTCAAAAGAGGTAGAGAGGCTCCACAGTCTGGACCCAAAACATGCGCTTTCCTTCTATCTGGATCGCACAAAGCAATTCCGGGTGGATGACCAGCTCTTTGTTGGGTACGTGAGCGCTAAGAAAGGGCGGGCCGTGCACAAACTGACCTACTCCAGGTGGGTCGTTTTGTGCATCAAATCTTGCTACTCTTTGGCAAAGAAGGAGCCTCCAGTATGACTGCGTGCCCATTCCACCAGTCATGTAATGTTTTCACTTCATGGTTTGCACCTTGTCACTCAGCCTGCACTGGCCATCTGTGGAATTTATATATAGATCTCTTAGGGTGGCATGAGAAATTTGCTGCAGCCCTAAGGGATCGTCTTTAGTACTCCTGCCCTAGCCATTGCGCCGTTTCTTTGATGGATCCACTCTTAATTTGCCTGGTACCTGGAGTCTGACCACGACTCGAAGTCATGCACAGACTATCTGGCCATGGCTCCAAAGGCTTTGAGGAAGCTGTCCCTAAAGCTGCTTGCAACTTGGCTTTCGACTCTAGACCATTTGTCCCCGAGGTCTTGTTCGCGGTCTAGAGGAAGATCAGGACCCTTCTCCGGGAGTCCGAAGTCCTCGTCCTCCCACTTGAAGTTGTCGGGTCAGTCAGGCGAGAGGCAAAAGATACTCAACCGAACCCTCCCGGCAAGCCTTCGAGCCCCAGCACCTCAGAGGGGCTATTACGGGTTTTGCACCTAGGTTTTGCACCCGGGTTTTGCACCCGTGACTCCGGCCTCTGTGCCGATAACCCCTTGCCCACCCATTCCCCCCATGTATTCCGTGGTGATTCGGGACATGTGCCGATGGTGTCGCTATGACCTTCTCCAGTGCAGACGCCTCACCGAGACTCCCAGTACTAGCCCCATTCTTATCTCCAACGACTGAGCCGTATCCACGCCGATTCCAGTGCAGACGCCATCATTGGGTCCTAGGTGGGTTCTTGAGCCTTATTTTGGGGGCTGAGAATGGCGGAAGATTGGGAGGGGTCACTTGTCCCTTTACAAGACCAGCATGAATTGAATTGGTATGGGGAACTGGGTGAGGCCAGTAGATTGGATATCTTACCAGATTCTGCCCTGCTACCTCCCCTAACTGTGGCTACGGAGGAGGAAGCATCCTATGCTATGGTGGTGAGAAGGGCAGCTGAGGTCCTGGACCTTTCAGAAACCCTTTGGTGGAAGTCAAGGCGAACATCTTAACAGTGGTCCTGCAGCCGGGTGTCTTCTCCTCGGAACCCCTCCTGCTTTTCAACGAGTCCTTGACTGATGTCTTTCCGGGAGCCTGTTCCAAGCCCAGCAAAGGGACTCATGTGAATAGGACAGTTGCATGCCGCTTTAGCCCTGCTCGGTGACCCAATGTTCCTCACCAACTACCCTACCCCAAGAGGTTGGTGGTCCAGGCCTCTACCTCAGAAGGTGCGTTCCCTTCCGCACCCCTGTACAATGAATCCAATAAGCTGGATAGTTGGGGCAAAAAGAAATTCTTCTGCCAGCCTTGCGGTCTGTGAACACCATGTCTATTCGGCCATTGTGCCCGTTAGTTGTGGGAAACGTTTGCTCAAGTGCTGCCACTTGTCCTGGATTCTCTCCCAAGCAGATGCAGCAAAGTTCACCTTTCGTTGTGGGCTTGACACCACCATCTCGCTGGGAGAGCAATGTCGTAGACCGTGGCTTTTGACGGCACGCCTGGCTGAGAATTTGTGGTTTTTCTGTGAATGTCCAGGCTTACTTATGGGCATGCTATTTCATGGCACCCCATCTCTGACGACCAGGCAGACACGGTCCTGTAGTGCTATGAAATCTTGCAGGCTATGGCCAAGTCCTTTGACCTGTCTGTGACCACCTGTTCCCCATGTCTCCTTTTTGCCCCTTTTGTAGCCACAGAAGGGGGTTTCAGTCGCGCCAGTCATATCCCAGCCACAAGACTGCCCAAGTTCAGCAACCTCTGTGTGGCAGGTCTTTTTGACCCATTGGGTCAGGCAGTCAGAGGTCGAGTCAGTCCACTCCTTTCCGTGCAGCCTCAAAACCTTCCTAGTTCGACCCTTCAAGATCATGGGCGGCCAGTTGATGGCAGGATCAGCCGCCGCCACCACCACCACCACCACCACCACATTCAAAACATCACATCGGACAGGTGGGTTTTATAGATAGTCCGAAAAAGCTACGCCCTCTACTTCAAGACTACCCCTTCCTCCATGCCTCCGACTTACCACCGACTGATAGAGCACCATCCAAACTCTTTTGGCCAAGGGGGTCATAGAGTGGGTTCTGTCGCCAGAAGTAGGCTGTGGTGGTTATTCCTGATACTTTCTGGTCCCAAAAAAGGGCCTTTATCCTCTTCTAGATATGCAAACCCTCCACTACTTCCTCAAAAAAAGAAAAGTTTAAAATGTTCACTCTGGCTCATGTCTTGTCTGCCCTAGACCTCGTAGACTGGATGGTTGCCTTGAATTTGCAAGACACCTATTTTCACAATCCAATCCTGACTGCCCATCTGCTCTACCTGCGGTTCACGCTGGGCCACAAGCACTTTCAGTTCACAGTGCTCCCCTTTGGCCTTACCAGTGCCCCGTTGGTGTTTATCAAGGTAATGGCGGTGGTCGCAGCTTATCTGCGCAGATCACCGGTGGAAGTCTTTCCCTATCTCTACGACTGGCTGTTGAAGGCGAGCTCGCCCCACACTGTCCTCACCCACCTCCAGACTACAGCGGATCTCCTGCTTTCGCTGGTGTTCACTGTCAACATACCGAAGTCACACATTACTCCCTGTCAGATGTTCCCTTTCATCGGCGCTGTAATGGACACAGTGCATTTTCGGACCTATCCTCTCGAGTGGCGAGTCCAGGACTTCAGCCTCTATCCTGGATTTTGGTGCGATTGCCTCACGTATTCTGCTAGTGACACATGCCAGATGACATATGCGGGCTCTGCAGTGGGACCTGAAGCTCTAGTGGTTACAACATTAGGAGAATCTCTCCGACGTGATCCAGATCTTGGAGGGAATTGCACAGGATCTGCGGTGGTGACTGACATACCACGATTGTCACAGGCAGACCCCTCTACCTTCCCCTACCAGATCACACAGTAGTGACAGATGCGTCACTCCTGGGATGGGGTGGTGATCTGGCAGAGGAGGGCATCCGAGGCCTCTGGTCTCCAGCGAAATCCAGATTCGACATCACCGTGCTGGAGCTCTGAGTGGTTTGCTTGACATTGAAAGTTTTACTTGCTTCCATAAAGGAAAAGCTGCTACAGATGTTCATGGGCAACACCACTGCCATGTGGTACTACAACAAACAGTTCGGGTGGGGTCCTGGACCTTTTGTCAGGAGTCCCTGCATCTCTGGACATGGCTGGAACAGCAGGGCATATCTCTGGTGGTTTTACACCTGGCAGGTTCCCTGAACGCCAGGTCTGACGAACTCTGTCATCGAACCCTAGCAGATCATGAATGGCATCTCCATCCGGAAGTGAAGTATGGTCTCTTTCTTGAAGTGGGGAGATCCTTAGTTAGCCTCTGCCTAGAATGCACAATATTAGCAGTTTTGCATGCTGGAATTTCCAAGGCGGCACTCGCTCAGCTGCGCTTTTCGTCTGGAGTGGAGCTCAGGCTTTCTAAACGCCTTTCCACCAATACTACCCCTGTCCAGAGTGATCAAGACGATCCGGAACGACTGGGCCCACGTCATTCTTGTGGCTCAGGACTGAGCACGGAAAGATTACTATCGCAAGCTTCTCTAACTGAGCATCAATCCTCCAATCAGGCTACCCCTTCTGAAGGATCTTCTGTCGCAGCATAGACACCGAACCTGTCAACTCTACGTCTGTTTGACACATTTGATCTTCCTCCCTAAGTCTGTGATGTTGTTTTGGCAGCCAGGGATCCCTTTAACAAGACTATGTATGTCTGCTAGTGGCAGATATTTGTCAAATATTGTACAGAACAATCTACTGATAATCTTTCTGCTTTCCTCTCTCGAGCCCTTCTCCGTATTTTGACCATTGCCCAGCACTGCTTTGCTCTGGGGACTCTTAAGGGGTACCTTTTGGCATTGTCTGCTTTCCTAAGGCTGCCAATAAACCCTCTAGATCATGGGTACTCACAAACTTTCTGTCGGGGGCCAAATTGACAGTGTAGTTTGTGGCTGAGGGCCGCACTGGTAGGGGTGGGGTCAGTGGGGGCGGGGTCAGTGAGGGGGCGGGACTAGAGTAAAAAAAAACCTGGAAAAAAAATTAGACAATGCTATCTTAACAGACATTGCATAGCTTCATGCACACATTACCCCAATTCCACCACAGGGTTACTTTTGGCCCATCCTTAACCCCGCAATAGTCTGCAATGTCTTGCAAACGCAATGGCGGTGAGGCAAGGACCAAAACCTGCAGAAAGTCAAGAGGACTCCCAAGGGTTTACTTTTTATTCCAGAAGCAAACTCCATGACTCCTGAGGCCAGTCTCTCTCTCTCTCTCTCTCTCTGTCTCTCCCAGTCAGTCAGTCAGTCTCTCTCTCTCTGTCATTCTCTATCTCTCTCTCCTCTCTTGCCCTCTCTCCCCCCCTCCGATCTGTCAGAGCCCTCCTCTCTCTCTCTGTCAGTCTCTCTCTCGCTCTCTCTCTCCCAGTCAGTCTCTCTCTCTGTCAGTCAGTCAGTCTCTCAGCCAGTCTCTCTCTGTCAGTCATTCTCTCTGTCAGTCAGTCAATCAGTCTCGCTCTCTCTCTCTTTCTGTTAGTCAGTCTCGCTAAGTCAGTTAGCTAGTCTGTCTGTCAGTCTCTCCGTCAGTTACTCTCTCCCTATCAGTCTCTCTGTCAGTCAGTCTCTGTCAGTCAGTCTCTGTCAGTCAGTCTCTGTCAGTCAGTCTCTGTCAGTCAGTCTCTGTCAGTCAGTCTCTGTCAGTCAGTCTCTGTCAGTCAGTCTCTGTCAGTCAGTCTCTGTCAGTCAGTCTCTGTCAGTCAGTCTCTGTCAGTCAGTCTCTGTCAGTCAGTCTCTGTCAGTCAGTCTCTCTCAGTCTCTCTCAGTCTCTCTCAGTCTCTCTCAGTCTCTCTGTCTCTCTCAGTCTCTCTCAGTCTCTCTCAGTCTCTGTCAGTCTCTCTGTCTCTCTCTCTCTGTCAGTCTCTCTCTCTCTCTGTCAGTCTCTCTCCTAGTCTGTCAGTCTCTCTCCTAGTCTGTCAGTCTCTCTCCTAGTCTGTCAGTCTCTCTCCTAGTCTGTCAGTCTCTCTCCTAGTCTGTCAGTCTCTCTCCTAGTCTGTCAGTCTCTTTCTGTCTCTCTCCTAGTCTGTCAGTCTCTTTCTGTCTCTCTCCTAGTCTGTCAGTCTCACTCTGTCTCTCTCCTAGTCTGTCAGTCTCTTTCTGTCTCTCTCCTAGTCTGTCAGTCTCACTCTGTCTCTCTCCTAGTCTGTCAGTCTCACTCTGTCTCTCTCCTAGTCTGTCAGTCTCACTCTGTCTCTCTCCTAGTCTGTCAGTCTCACTCTTAGTCAGTCAGTTTCTCAGTCCATCAGTCTTTCTCTCTTAGTCTCTCTGTCTGTCAGTCTCGCTCCCTCAGTCATTCAGTCTCTCTTTGTCAGACAATCAGTCTCTGTCAGTCTGTCTCTCGCTTAGTCAGTATCTCTAAGTCAGTCAGCTAGTCTGTTTGTCAGTCCCTCTCTCTGTCAGTTACTCTATCAGTCACTCTCTAGGTCAGTCTCTCTCAGTCAGTCTCTCTGTCAGTCTCTCTAAATCAGTCTCTCTCTCTGTCAGTCAGTCTCTGTCAGTAAGTCTCTCTCTCTCCTAGTCAGTCAGTCTTTCTCTCTCTCTCTCTGTCAGTAAGTCTTTCTCTCTCCTAGCCAGTCAGTCTTTCTCTCTCTCTCTGTCAGTCTTTCTCTCTCTCTGTCAGTCAGTCTCTCTCTCTGTCAGTCAGTCTCTCTCTCTGTCAAGCACTCTCGCAGTCAGTCAGTCTCTCTCTCTCTCTTAGTCAGTCAGTCTCTTAGTCAGTCAGTCTTTCTTAGTCAGTCAGCCTATCTGTCAGTCTCTCTCTCTCTGTCAGTCAGTCACTCTCTCTCAGTCAGTTAGTTTCTGTCAGTCTCTTTCTGCCAGTCAGTCTCTCTGTCAGTCATTATCTCTCTCTTAGTCGGTCAGCCTCTCTCCACTCTCTCTCACCAACCTCTCATTAGCTCTCTCTCTACTCTCGCTCTCCTTTTTCTCTCTCCACACTCTCTCCCCCCTCTCTCTCCACTCTTCCTTCTCTCCTCTCTCTCCACTCTCTCTCTCTTCAGCTCTCTCTCCACTCTCTCTCTCTCTCTCTCTCTCTCTCTCTCTCTCTCTCTCCTCTCTCTCTCCTCTCTCTCTCCCTCGCCATTCACTCTCTACTCTCTCTCGCTCTCTCTTTCCATACTCTCTCTCTCTCTCTCCACTCTCTCTCTACTCTCTCCACACTCTCTCTTTTTCCACTCTCTCTTCATCTCTCGCCTCTCCACTCTCTTCTCTCCTCTCTCTCTCTCTCCTCTCTCGCCTCTCTTTCTCTGCTCTCTTTCCTCTCTCTCTCTCTCTCTCTCTCGCTCTCTTTCTCTCTATCTCCACTCTCTCTCTCTCTCTCTCTCTCTCTCTCTCTCTCTCTCCACTCTCTCTCTCTCCACTCTCTCTCTCTCTCTCCACTCTCTTTCCACTCTCTTCTGTCACTGGTAAAAGTGGGTTTCTGGAGGGCCACGGGTACATTAACTGCAAAGTCAGTGGCCGCCAAGGAAGGCCTGCCGGCCGCACTATGGGTACCAGAAGGAAGCAGCAACAGTCCTGGGGAGAGGTATGCTTGGGAAAAGTACAGGGATATTTATGATTCCCCTTCAGTATCTATGTACGTTGTGGACATATGCATGTGAAAACGATGCTGTCAAAATCGTAATTTGGTTCATTTAAAAAAAAAGAAAAGCTATTTTGCACGTATGATTAGCATACCTCACAAATTGAAACGTTGTGTACTAATTGAAAATACTTACCAGGGCTGTGTGTGATATTACCAAGTGTTCAGCAACATTAATTTCTAGGTTGAGGCCCTCCCATGACAGAGCAGTAACACAAAGCATCCTCATGTGAAGTTGCACGAGATTCCTGATTCTTCTCGTGATTACTTGAATTGTGACCACCTAAAATCCCTTGTGCTTTGAGTTTCGTATGCCTCATTATTCAAATGATAAAAATGTACAATTTTGAATGCCCATGTACATGTGCTTGCTCTGTGGGGTGAACTATTTCCATGACGTGTTTGTGGCAGGCTAATTTACCCAGCCGGGGTCACGGTTTGAGGAATAATTTTTGACATTCCTGCACTTGTAAGTGTGCAGTGTGCACCCAGACCCTGGCCGAAAGGGCATCAGCAAATTCCCCTGTCCCCTCTCCCCCCTCCCGCTACCCCCAAGTGTGTGTCAGCCCGGCTCAGCTTCCCGGCACACACACACAGCCGCACCAGAGTACTCCACAGGTCTTTAAAAGGCCATTAACTTGCAAATGAGGCTTTGTTGTATTTCGCCTCTTAGCGCCCCTGCATCCCCACTCTATTATCGGAACATAGCCCAGCCCCCAGAGAGCAGAGTCTCTCGGACTCCAACCAGCGGTGTTTGCTGACACACTTTTTTTTTTTTTTTTTTTTTAAAACACCGGCAGGATGTCTGTAAGGTCCGCGGGCCTCCAAGGAAGGCTTGCCGGGCCGCTGGCGGCCCGCGGGCCGTACTATGAATACCCCTGCTCTAGATTTACTTCCCCCTATTGCAAATCGATTTCTTAAGGGGCTAGTACATATGTTCCCATTTGCCCCATGTGCGCTCCTTTTGAGCCTCTGCACAACTGCTTCTTCAGCTGCTTTCCATCAAAACAGCCTTTTTAGTGGCAATATATTCTGCTAGGAAAGTGAACGAATTGCAGGCTCGGTCATCCAAGTCTCCTTACCTGACCATCTTCCTTATAAGTTGGTGCTTCACACTAGGGCCTCTTTATTACAGAAAGCGGTAACCATTCCATTGGGGCAAGGTGAATTCACCTTTCCCACTTTCTGTGCTCCTGCAATTCTGTAAAGAGGAGGAGCGACTTCACTGTATGGAACCAAAAAGAGCATTGTTGTTCTACCTTGACCCCGCTAAAGAGTTCGGGATGGACGACCAACTCTTCGTGGTTTACGTTGCACCAAAAGATGGTTGTGCTGTGCAGAAGAGTACTATCTCGCTATGGGTTGTCCTCTGCATCAACATTAGCTACACTCTGGCCAAGAAACAGTCTCCTGAAGGCTAAGAGCTCATTCCACCTAAGCTAATGGTGCAACTATAGTGTTGCAAAGTGATGTTTCAGTTTTTGACATTTGTCCGGCAGCAACTTGAGCGTCACTGCACACGTTCACTAAGCAGTACTGCCTGGATAGACCAGTTTTGCTCTGTCCTGCAGGACTTCCGGGTCTAAACTTGTCCGCAGTCACTCCTCCGGGCTTGATATTGCTGGGGCATCTATACTAAGGTAAGGAATCAGTGGCTATATTTTGCGATCAGATGGAGAAGTTACTTAACTTTGTAATGTCTTATCTGGTAGAGACATCATCTAACTGCAGATTCCTTACCTACTCACTCACCCATTCATCCTCCCCCCACACTGCGGACAGGTTTTTAGGGTCAGGGCTTATCCCTTTCAGGGTCCTAGTTGTTCGGAAATACTCCACTGTCAGTGCACCTCATGGCTCTGTGCTGCTGGTGTGGAAAGTTATTAAAATTAACTGACGTCAGCACATCGAGGTGGCGACTATAAAGGTAATGCTGTCGTCACGTGGAGCGAACCACCGCCACCTACTGGCACGCTTGGGTAGTGCTTGACAAAGTCTTCTGGATCAAGCATGACATCTGTGGAATTCCAAGGTATTGAATCTGAATAGTGTCTCTACCAGATATGGAGTTACCAAACCTAGGTAACTTGTCCATCTGTCTATTGTCATAAACCCAAAAGTGGCTGAGAAATACTTTTAGAACAGTAAACCCATTTTTGACCTCCTCTCAAATGGTTGTTTAGAGGAACTTGATATATCATGCATCAGTGTGTGACAAAGAAACTAAATGTTGGAATAATGTTAATTGTGTTCAGTTACTAACTTTGGAAATTTTCAGTCTTTGCTAGAACGAACGGGGTACACTTTGGATGTAACCACCGGACAGAGGAAATATGGTGGTCCTCCTCCAGATGATGTCTACTCTGGCTCCCAGCCCGGAATTGGGACAGAGGTCAGTTTTCATATTTATTTTCTTCCTTTTAGCATAATTAAAAAATTTATCGGTTTTGAAAACCTAATCCATTCTTGTGTGTCTTTATAATCTATACAAAGGAATGATAATGCTATTTGACAGTGATCTGCTTACGAATTCATTTGTGTATTCTAACCTTGAGGAAAGCACTACCCTTTAAGACTTTCAGTGCTATGGTTAGGATGATTTTGTAGGCCCCGCAAAATGTGTGTTTGCATATGTATGTATACATTATACAGTTATAGTTCAGACGCACTCTCCATTGAAAAGGCATTTGATTTGCCTGTGATTTTTGACTCATGAATGGATTTCCAATCAAATTTGCAGCTAATCAGGACAGTGACTTGAGGGCAGGCATGCCACTCTTTGTTTGATCCATGCATTGGAAAAAAATTTGAATCGAGAGGTGGTGGTTGGGGAGTCTAAAGAACTCCTTTCATATGTATTATCCTATAAGAAATTTTACTTGCTGAACTAATTTACCCCAATCTTCTTGGCATGAACCTAGATCTTTAATTAGTCTACCTTTATTCTTTGGCATAATCCATAACACTATTGTATATCTAGTGTATAAAATTGCGAAGTAAAAAATCTTAAATCCTGTCATCACAATTGCTTTTTTTGTATTGTCAAATTTGATTGGCTGATTTTTAGGTCTCTCCTGAGCCAGCGCTTGAGCTGGAGAGACATTTAGTAACCGGGTTAAAAAGTGATACCCACAGGCTTTTGCCAGCCACCAGCTTGCTGTCACGCGCACAAGTGCGCGCGACGTGCATAGCTATGCCTCTCCACCTCACCACTCGCGTTTCTTTTAGCGCGCACATAACTCCCGGGTTCTGTTCCTCGCGCGCGGCCACTGCTTGTTATACAGGCTTTACTAATTCACTTTTCAATTTTAATTATCTGCAAAGTGGAAAGTGTTCACAAGACCTCGTTGTGAAATAAATTGCATCAATCCTAGTTCACGCACCTCCTCCCTCTCACCCAGCCCGCTCTGCAGTCATCGCTTCTTCCACACACCCAAGGTGTACCTGAACACCTCTGTAATGGGATCAATGACTTGTGCCGTTTATATTACCTGTTTACCTGACTGTATATTGATATGTTTTATGTATTTTATTATTATCCTTTCATGTTAGTGACTACTACATTGCTCCCATTACCTCTGTTCATTCCTACTGCCCCTACCCTGTCATTGTGAAGCGCTCTGATATCTGTAAGGATCTTGTTCGCGCTATATAAAACTTTGAATAAAAAATAAATACACAGTGATGGGAGTATGTCTGCGGCATTGACCTTCGACCCCAAGAGCTTCCCCGAGCAACATACAGTTGACAAGAGCTCAGCAGTTTCATGTTACCCTGGAAGTTGGAAATGAGGGAGAATACCGAGAAACGCCAGATGGCCGACGCTGCGCACGCCGTCTGCACGCCCTGTTTTCGATTTTTATTTCGTTTGTGTATTAACAATCCATGCATTTCCACAGTTTTAACTCTATTTTCTTATGCTGAATAATAGTTAAATTTAATTGTGACACTATATAATAAACTATTTAGTATTGTAGTGCTATCGGCACAGCGAATTCCTTTTTTATGAGTTATGTTAGCCTGTAATTAGCTTGTATGGTAGAATTCTGTTTGTTAAACCAATACACATAAAGTGGCAAAGAAATGCAACAGTTGCATTTAGGAAGGGCCCGCCTAGGAAATGTTTTGAGATGCAGGTACCACACATATTTTATAGTTTTAATCTTAAATTAGTGAATGACTTGTAGTTTCCACACCTTGGATAAGCAATATGTGCTTAATTGAGCCTGTGGGGCATGGATATGGAATGACCCCTAGCCTGGGATCTTATAACCTATGTAGGGTACTGCTTCTTATGGCAGTGTGACTCCCACCGCTCAACTACGTCATCATACGACCCTCTTGTAGGAAGAGTTTACTTTCAAACACAACGTCACCCTCTGTGGAGTCAACAGCATATCTCATAACTTCATCTTCGGTGGAGACCACAGCCTATCTCATGTCGTCCCCCCTCTGGTTTACTTTCAAACACAACGTCACCCTCTGTGGAGTCAACAGCATATCTCATAACTTCATCTTCGGTGGAGACCACAGCCTATCTCATGTCGTCCCCCCTCTGTGGAGACCACAGCCTATCTCATGACGTCACCCTCTGTGGAGACCACAGCCTATCGCATGACGTCTGCTCGCTGAGTACATAGTTTACCGCAGGTGTGGAGTTTGTCTTTAGGACAATATTGCCTATTACAGGTGCTCGGTCTGTACATAGGCTTCAGCAGTCTCTCACAGGGGGCAGTCTGTGCCCATATCCAGAGACTATCGTATCATAGGCGCACCACCTGCAAAACATAGATCACCGTTTATCACTGGTGCGGCGCTGGCCTTCAAGAGACCACCGTTTATCACAGGTATGTCATTTGCCTATCACAGAAGACATCCTAACACAGGACCTTCTTTCCCTATAGGCCACTAAAAGTAGGTGATTGTGCGGCCACGGAGATTTTCGCATAATTATACATTTGACAAATTTGCCACCAACTTTCCATAATCTGCCATATAATCTGCAGATTTTAACAAAAAATGTTGTTTCTAGCTCAAATGGTTCAAAAGTTACTAAAAATGCAGCAATACAAGTTGCCACGTGGTGATAGACCCTTTGCAAAGTTTGAAGGATCGACTTTCTGTTGCTTATTGCTAAATGTGGGTATTAAATTGGTACTAATAGGGTGCAATCAATGCCCAGGCAATTACCAAGTTTAATAATGACAAAGAAATTAAGTAAAACTTTTACAAAATGTGGCGCATTGTGCCACATAATTTGCATTTTCTCTCTGCATAATCTACTCAACCCCGTGTTTATCCCCCTGCCCCCGCTCTGTCCTAACACTTATCAGGTTCAAAGCTTGCCGTGCTTACCACCCTGCTCTGTCCTAACACTTATCAGCAGGTTCAAAGCTGCCCCGCTCTGTCCTGACACTTGTCATCCGGTTCAAAGCTCGCCGTGCTTACCCTCTGCCCACCCTGCTCTGTCCTAACACTTGTCATCCGGTTCAAAGCTCGCCATGCTTGCCCCTGCATTGTCCTACACTTATCAGGTTCAAAGCTCGCCGTGCTTACCCCCCTGCTCTGTCCTAACCCCTATGTTATGTTAGCGGGTATTTATTAAGCTCCAGGTTCAAAGCATTCAAGCATTGGCATAGCCAATAGGCCTTGCTTTTGGGACCTCATAAGTGTTTAGCAATGCAACAGTTGATGTTGTTGCACCAATGATATTGTGCTGCATAACTAAATATTTATAAGGTCCCAAAAGCGAGACCTATTGGCTATGCCAATGCTTGTTTTTGTTGCAATCTTAAAAGCACAATTTTAATAGGGATTTTCTTACTTTAGAAAAAAAAATTGCATTATCATGAAGGTGGGGCGGTGGATTACACCATGAATGGTGTCAACTCCAGAAATTCTGGAGGGGGTGACAGAGGCATGGACAAAATTAGCCAAGTTTATAAAGAAAAAAAAAAGTTTTACAATTGTTGTGGGGGCAGCTGCTCATGATCCTGGCTAAAGGCACCGCTCAGCATACCCAAAGTCTATGAATATACTCTCTGTAGAAAAATATGGTGAGTGGTTTACGTTAAGGTCTGGCATAACTAGAGAAACTCTGTGATTTTGCATGTTTGAGCCAGTAATATTTAATATTCAGTCTATAACAGCACGAAAATATTCACTTGAACAGCATAGTCCGCTAAGATATGGCATGCCATGTTTCTCACACTTATTAATGTACATATTCAGTTAAAAATAAACTAGTTAAAGTGGAGTTATGGTTACGAACAGAAATTTAAAAAGAACACAACAGTTATGGTTAGGACCACGGTCCATCTATCACACGACAGTCGCTCACACCAAATGCAATCTTGTGACTTCACCCTTAAAACGTGTGGTTAGCTTATATTGTAATACATCTATCTGAAAGAGACATATTAGTGATAGATTCCTGGTGGCGGTTTGTTTGTCGGAAGGGTGAACGCACCGGACGAGTGTACCTTTGTCCCTGGGGCTCCGCAGAGGCGTGCAGCAGCCTGTGGGTCGTGGCTGTCGGGTGGCCGGGCTTAGCTCCGCTGTCTGGGACCAACACCTGCTTCCGGCTGGCCGGGCTTGGCTCCGCCGGTCGGGCAGGCTACAAACTACAGCCCCCATCAGCCCTTGCTCCAGGACGCCTCCCCTACCATCACTGCACTGCGCCAGGTGGCGCATAAAGACCCACCCACAGCCGAGGACCGGGTGGCGGTTTGTTTGTCGGAAGGGTGAACGCACCGGACGAGTGTACCTTTGTCCCTGGGGCTCCGCAGAGGCGTGCAGCAGCCTGTGGGTCGTGGCTGTCGGGTGGCCGGGCTTAGCTCCGCTGTCTGGGACCAACACCTGCTTCCGGCTGGCCGGGCTTGGCTCCGCCGGTCGGGCAGGCTACAAACTACAGCCCCCATCAGCCCTTGCTCCAGGACGCCTCCCCTACCATCACTGCACAGCGCCAGGTGGCGCATAAAGACCCACCCACTCCCTCGTCCCGCGAGCACGCGCGCGGGACGCGCCGGGCTAAGCCCGGGCAAAGGGCGGGCCCTCTGAGGCCCTCAGAGACTGAAAGAGACTGGACTGGGCCACCCCCTTGATATCCACTCTCTCTTGTCCACCTAAGGTATTCATTATTTTAACCAATATATTAAGCAGTGGGTAATAGGTCTGATGGAGGCCAAAAGCAAAAATAAGGTAGCGGCTAAAAAGACACCTATGCTTACTCGCTCAACCACAAGAAAACAAATTCTGGCGCCGACCCCTCTACCTACTTTAACTGCCATCGACAGGATGTTGCAACAAAAGATTGGTGTTGTTGTCAATGCTATCGAAAGCACAGAAAGAAGATTATCACTACCAGCGAGTATGTGCTTAATAAATCAAACCCCACACACAGAAAATGTACATGTTAGCATTCCAAATGAAACTACAATGTCACATGATTCACTTCTATTGGAATCATTTGTAGGTTTGCCAAGGTATGATTTAATTAATTCTGATGTACCACAGTTTACGGGACCCACTGTTCCTTGTACTAGGGAGAGTAGATTGTCTATAACACCTGACTTATCAGCGAGTATTTTACCACAGCCCCTAATATCTAGTATTGTGTCTGTAACTAATGGGGATTTGAAGTGCTGTGTTACTAATTCTGTCACTCCAACTGTACAAATCAGTGACACTAGCCTGTTAAGTAGTGAAACTGACGGTGAGACCGTACCCTCAAAAAGGAAATTAACCCAAAGTCGAAAAAGGTTAATAATAAATAATCAGACTAAAATATACAGACGGAAGAAGAAGAGGGTTATACAAATTTCAGAACCCAATGTAAGAGAAGGTGACAAACAGCAAAATGGTGGAGGGAGACAGGCAAAAGATATAAAGTCACTGGAATTGTAAACTCTTAATGTCGAGGCAGTTATAGAACGTCTCGAGAAAATAGTAAAGGTTTGCATTTTACCAGTGATGGAATCCCTGGGAATTTTAAGTAAAAAAAATAGAAAATCTTGAGAAACTGGGAATAGCCAACTTGGATGTCCTTGAACAACTGGGTACACAAGTTATATCTCATTCAGTTAACTTAAATCCCGGGAACCAGAATAATAGTAAACCAAGAGCAGTAAATTGTGCTCCTAATGCGCCCAATGCGAAGGGAAATCTGGCACCCTCTACAAGTGGAAGGCAAGGGCCAATAACCACCATCCCCAAGGTAGGTCGAGGGAAAAAAGTAGATGGGGGACAAAGTAACATCAATGAATTCGCCCCCACTAACAAGAGCTTACCCGCACTAAGGCGCCATATTAACAATGTTATTCCAGCTACTATTAATCTGCCACCTGATTGCAGACCATTCGTAGCAATACTTGCGAACGTCCCCAAGTTGTTGCCTAACCAATTCGAAAACCAAGAAACCTTGAAAAATAAGACCTTGCATTGGTTGGTGAAAAATTGTGGATTCCCATTACGTGGCGCGGAAGAGATTATAACTACACAGAGGGTAGGCTGGGTAGGGCCAAACAAAAAGGAAATAGATGGGGACTGCATAATTATAAATTTTAGGACCACTGAGTGGGCAAGAGATTCGATTTTGCATGCACCGATGCCATCTAATCACGAATATAATATTACATTGTTCCCACTTGATTATTTTTATAGGAACCAGTCAGGAAGACACATCACTACATATAACTTCCAGCATCCAAGAGTGGTTCCTACTAAATATCCAAATGTCGTACCTAATTGTCCCCCCCCAGTGCCCAACCTAGTGCCCAACCTGTATGATAACTTCGCGGTCCCAACTTTTAATAGATTCCAGCTGCTCAGTTCACTTGAGGAGAATGATTGACTGTGCGAATTACCCCTGACCCCGAGCTCTGGAAGCACCGTAACAGGCGATACATTAACATCTACTCAGGGTAAAGAGCAGGGTGATAAACTGGGTAAATAATATAACTGAGACGCAAGTAGCTTCATCATGTACTGAGTTATGTATAGGCAATGTTGCAGATAATGAATTAACTGTAACCAATGACAACGCTAATGTTCCTCTGATTGCAAGTTTAGAAGTTTCAGTTTTGTCTAATCACATTGAAAGTACAGAGATTAGTAATGCTGACTCGCTTGTATTTAACAGTTAGAATATAGCTGGAATTAATTCCAAATTAGGTACTACATTTTGGGACAACTTCATCACATGTGGTTATGACATTATCTGTCTACAAGAGACATGGCATACAGGATTAATAGAAGTTGAAGGTTACAGTTCCTACAGTGTGGCAGCAGTGGCTTCGAAAGCTGGTAGAGCTAAGGGAGGTCTACTGACTTTGGTTTCAACTAATTTGACAGAATTTATGCTTGGGGAACACTCTATAGTCTGTCAACATGCGTCTATATTGCGCCTAAAACATAGCCATGGTAGGGATTTAATCATTGTGAATTTCTACAACAACATTGTGGGCCCCAAACGAGATAGGATTGTCCCCGATGTTGAACGTGCTATTGAAGCTGCAATCTCTCTTTCCAAGAATAACTATATAGTTCTGTGGGCAGGTGATTTTAACATTCAAGCCTGCAGATACGCCCGGAAGGGGATATGTGGTCACCACGAGGATTATGTAGGGGGTGACAGTGTTTATGTTAACCATTTCCCGCACAGTAACTATGGCAGCGCATTGAATAATTTAATAGCCAAGTTTAATTTGGAACTGCTTGATTGTATAAAAAACAAAAATAATGACATTTGTCCAACTTTTAGGGGGAGAGATGCCCATACTAATATAGATCACATCCTGGTGTCTAGTGGCTTAATTTTTACCAATGTTTGGGTAATAGAGCAGCCGGTGAGTGGTCATAATAGCATCTCTATGGAATTAATGGGCTGGGGTCAAAAAAGTGTTGTGAGTAGTAAAGCTGTTCACGGGATTGCCGCTGAGAGACCAAATGGAACAAGAATCAAATGGATCAAAATTAACCCCAATAAATTAACAAAGGATATTATTTGTAAATGTACCAGAGAGGTTGAATATTGCCTTGCTCCTAATGTGATAGCGCATGATGTTCTCTCCAACTTTATGAAAATTACATGTACAGTTGAAAATTCCCTGTTAAAAAGATACAGAAGGGTAAAAGAAACAAAACTGTATGGTTTGATAAAAGTTGTGCTGAGACTCTGAAAAGACTAAAAAGTGTATTGAATGCTAGACCTAGAAATAAAGAAAGTCAGAGAAGAACGTAATAATTATAAACTGGCCCTGGCAATTAGGAAAAGGGAGCTACAGGACGAGGCCTGGAATAAACTTGATATGGCCGCTGTAACTAAAAACCATAAACTTTTCTGGGAAACAATAAATGGCCCATTCTTAAAGAATGAAAATACCCCCGAGGTTAGTTCCCATGTCAGTTGTCTTGCATGGATTGTACATTTCTCAGAGATTTTTATTTCGGATCTTAAAATTGATGGGTCGATTTTATGTTTTAACTGGAAGAAAATGCAGTTGTTTTTAACTATGAATGAAGTGATAGATGCAATTAAAAAAAGTAAGGGTGGTAAAGCCCCAGGGCCCGATGGGGTACCCATTGACTTTTATAAGCATGAAATAACATTATGGGCACCAATCTTAACTCGTTACTTTAATGCTGCGGTGGAAGATGATTTACCACTGACCTGGGGCCAATCAATTATACCCCTTTATAAAAAAGGACCCAGGTCAGAGGCTAGGAACTATCGTCCAATCTCTCTTTTGGACTCGACAGTTAAAATCCTTAGTCGAGTCCTTTTAGTGAGATTGGAAGCCTGGGCCGAGGAGAACAACATTCTGTCTCCAGTGCAGTATGGGTTTCGTAGGGGATTAGCAACACAGGAACAGTGCGTGAACCTGGAACTCATAGTTGGCAAGTATACCAAAGCAAAATCAGGTAATCTTTATCTATGCTTTGCCGACTTGAGTTCCGCGTTCGATCTGGTGGAACACGCGCTGCTCTGGCCCATATTAATATCTATGGGTGCCCCTACCGAAATTATCCATCTGCTAGCTCGCTTGTATAGTAATTTATCATGCAAAGTAAGGTTTGGAATAGATGGAGAGTGTACCCCTTTCTTTGAAGTCAAGCGAGGCATCCGTCAAGGATGCGTATTAGCTCCTTTATTATTTTCACTTTTTAATAATCATGTGGATACATTTCTGAAACTGACTAATACAGATGCTCCAACTATAAATGGTAACCCCGTCCCTGTCCTTTTATATGCGGACGATATGGTCCTCCTTTCTAGGACACAGAATGGTCTACAACAACTAATTGACCAATTTAAAATTTTTATTAAGAACAGGAATTTGAAAATCAACAAAGGGAAGACCGTCACCATGGTTTGTGGTAAGAAACCTAGAAAACACAAACCTTTTTTCTTAGATGGAGAGAAATTAGAATCTGTTAATAGTTTTTGTTATTTAGGAATCAATTTTTCGGGTAATGGGAAATGGACAAATGAACAAAATAGCGTCCTTTTCAAAATGGCCCGGAATACAAACTGTATTTTCAGATTCGCAGCGAAACTGGGGGATCGCAGAATTCGTGAAATGATAACCCTTTTTAATGCTAGATGCATCTCCTCTGCTATCTACGGGGCTGGAGTATGGGGGTATGATGCACAGTGTACTAAATCTATCCAGGTGAGGTGTGGTATATAAATAAATAATACCGGATCTAGGTTTGTCTGGACATAGCAATAACAGATAGCTCAATAAATAAGAGTCAAGATTCGAGGTAGTAGGAGTTTGCAGGTTTAATACAGCATAAAGGACAGGAACAGGACAACCTGCACGGACAAGATCTGGGATGAGCGCGCTCCAGGATAGGACAGGAAGGAAGGAAGGAAGGATAACTTTAATAACAAATGCATAACATATATATACTAAAACAGTTACATTACAGTGAATTACAGTAGGCGGAGCAGTGGGTGTGGTCAATAGCAGTCGCGAAACATAAGGCATAAAAGTGGGTGTAACAGGGCGTATACATAGACATGTGATGTAAACGTAACAGAATATGTCATAAATGGGGCGGAAACATGGAGGGGGCTACCTAAGGAGCCGGGACCTCTAACCTAATGGTGCGCGCAAACTGACAATGACGTGTTACTAGGAGAAGCTGGGGGCTATGAACTCTGTGCTAGGAGCAGAGACTGAAGTCTGGAGAGTCAGGGCGACATGTGCCTAAACAATATCTAGTATCTGATGTTTAGAGAACATGTTGATAGAATCCAAAAGTTATCGGGGTAAAGGCTAACAGACTCTAAGAATGGTGCATGCATTATTCTACATGTAGTGCGTGATGAAGAATATTAAATGACCATTAAATGCAGTATTTCTCTTACATGGAGACGTAAAGGCTAGACGATGACGGAAACTATTGATGCGATTCAGTAGCTTAGGAATGCAGAGAAGGAGGGCTGGACTGATAACTAGAATCATAACATACTCTTGGCAGACTCAGAGGCAGAGCCAGGCTGAGCCGGGCACTGCGAGCAGGAAGTAAGTGAAGGGTCGAGGAACACAGGTGGGGGCTGTATCGCTCCTCAGCGAGGGCTCAGGAGACAGGAGCTGAATCTGGTGTCCGGGCCCTTTTGAGGCCTAGAAACGGGGACTTTACAATGAAATAACGTGCACACTGAGAAACGTGGCAACGCAACTTTACATAGGCCTAATACTCGTAGCTTTTACGAGAACTGGAAACTGGCATACTAGTGATGGACACAACTGTAATTGCGTCTTTAATCAAACATGGGGGATACATATGCATATTTAATCATGCACACATAACATAAGATGGAGGACACGTAGGGACACAGAACATGGCAAAATTTACTTTTCCACATTCCCTCCTTGTCACTACGTTTCCATCAGGAAACATCAATATTCATGATACCATCTATCATTTCATACAGTATCATTTGCTCGTCTCGAATTTTCTTGGAACTGGATTTAGAACGGGACTTGGGACTAGGAATACAAGAGGTAGCACAAATGCCGCAAATCGCAGGGCCACATTGTAAACAGAGGCAGCAACTGAATATGATCGCTACTGTAATACCTAGAAAGGACAATACTTTCCATCCCCAGGCAGAAATTATATTCCAGAACCAGCTGCACCATGTCCAGGTGCCTGGATCTTGGTGTAACATATGGGCAATTTTATGGAGTCTGGTAATAGCTGAATAAACAGACGGCGCGTTATTAGGAATGAAAATGCAGCAACTAGATCCGATGACTCTACAGGCCCCGCCCCTATCGGCCAGTATGACGTCAAGGACGAGACGATTCTGGAGCACGACAATTCTCATAAAGGATTGCTCTTCGGTTAAGTTACCTAGAGCAGAAGTAGTCTCGATCACTACTGCTTCAAGTGTTCTGGTTAATCTACGTATCAGTTTACTATTTACAACAGTACCTAAGTAAGGGAAGACACCTTTATTGATATCTATGTATTGCTCTAGAGCAGTTTCAGTATAATCGACAATCGGGAGATTTCTCTTGTGTCTAGTATGTACTAGGTGGGAATTCCTATGATAGTCAGGTGGGGCTAGGAAAACTGGTGGCAGTAGGAAGGCGATGTAACATGTACCATCCCAATCAAGGGGCAGACGAACATATGCGGTCTGACCACAAACAAAATAAGAATGAAGTGAAGCTTTGAAAATAGATTTCCCACTGTCACTATACTTGACAATAGTAGTACAATCACTATGGCCTATATGTACGGAACCATTATTTCGGACACATAATTCACCTTTGACTGGTAATACTGACATAGCAGGTAAGTCTGGAGTAGAATCAGACTGAACATTCAGGACCATAAAATTCGAAGAATAATTACCTAAATTATAAACTTCATTTTCTAGATCTAACCCTGTTCTGTGGGGAAGACCTTGCTTGTCTGGGAAACATGTACTGTTAAGTAAAGACATATCTGTTGAGGATGACGTTAACGTGGACCATGCTCCACACGAACCATTATGTGAAAATGGATAAGGAAAGAGTGGCAGAACTCCCTTCGGTGTCTGGAAAGGGGGGAGTCGACCACACACCCAACAATTTGTGGCATTGCTGGTCTGGTGTGAATAATGTAACATGCGGATAAAGGAGTTATTACGCATAGCAAGACGATAAGAAAGTTCATGAGGAGGCAGATCACTAAACGTGTGCTCTACTGTAACATTAGCAGACTTATTTACATGAGAAACTGAAAAACACAAATAAAATGCATAACTGGTGCAGGAAATCATAATGCTAAAATATAGCAGAAAACATAAAATAATAGTGCAACTTTTAGAGTTCTCACTAACTCTCTCTCTGTGGGGGTCTATTATATACATGTCAGAAACCGGTCTAACCGTTTCACCTAGGGGAGGACTTAGACAATCAAACTGGCTGACTTATTTTACTAGACCTTAGTTTAAGCTTATACTCCTGCTGCGGAGTTTTCTCTAACAGGGAAGGGTTCGTAGCAATGTCTTTTGCGGGACAGTCCTTAAGAATAGTACTTTGGCAGTTTTTAGAATCCTCGGAAATGTTCTTTGAAACAGGTTTCAGTCCATAAAACTTTTTTATATGCGACAGATGCACCCAGCCTTTCCTGCCCTCCAACTTCACGGCTGTACGGGTGGTTAGGAGGACCAGTCGGGGTTCCTTCCAGCGAGGCTCCAGCGGACTTGAACGATCAAAGTTCCTGACAAGAACCATGGATCCGGGAACGATTTCATGCGGTGCCACCTCGGTATTGTCTGGAAAGGCGGCAGCAACCTGTGAACGACAAGAGTTGAGGGCAGACATCAAGGAAGCTAGGTAATCTGTCAGCATATTACTTGAAACATCGGTAATACTTCGAGGTCTAGGTGTACCCCACATGTTAGGGGGGCGGCCGAATACGACCTCATACGGGGACAGACCTGATCTGGAATGTGCGACCATGCGCATATAAAACAAGGCAACTGGCAGAGCTACTAGCCAGTCCTCACCTTTCTCTTTACATACTTTTGCAATTCGGATTTTCAGGGTCTGATTATGTCTCTCAACGAGACCAGCTGCTTCAGGATGGCGTACACAATGGAACTTCCACTGGTACCCTAACAAAAGGGAAATATGTTTCATAAGCTCGGATGAGAATGGCTGGCCGTTGTCTGAATACACGACCCTAGGGAGTCCATAACGGGGGAAGAATTCACGAACCAACTGCTTGGCAGTGGTCGCGGCTGTGTAATCTGGGACTGGATATGCTTCTGTCCACCTGGACAAAGCGCATACAACTACAAGGACATACTTGAAACCTCGACATCGCTCCATCTGAATATAATCCATCTGGAGGACCTCAAAAGGGTGGTCAGGGGGCTGGAATCCACCTTGTTCCACCGGGACACTTTTACCTGGATTGAACTGGCAACATATCATACAGGTACGGACTTTCTGCTTGGCTGCAGCTCGTAAATGCTTGTTGAACCAAATGGTCTGGATACTATCTAACATAGCTTTTTCTCCTAAATGTGCTGGACTATGTGCGGTATTGATAATGACTTGAACCATAGAATCGGGGAGAAACCATGTGGCTTTACCCTTCGTTACCCATCCCTGATCTGTCTGGACCCCTCCTTGTTCGGACCATTTCTTGATTTCATCGGGAGTAGCATGTAACTGGATATCTATGACATCTTGAGTAGGGTCCTTAACTGTCATACAGGTAGTCGGATCTGGAGTGTATGTCGGTGTCTTATTAACTGAAATGTCTGGAGTCTGAGCTGTAAGCTTGGCTGTGCGATCTGCTAGATCATTACCTTGGGAAATAGTGTCAGTAACTTTCGTTTGTGCTTTGCATTTCATGATAGCAATAGATGTCGGTAAGTGTATGGCATCTAACAGAGCTTGAATAAGGAGACCATGCTGAATCTTGGTTCCATGAGAAGTCATAAAACCTCTCTCCTGCCAGAGCACTCCAAAGTCGTGTACGACTCCAAATGCGTAACGTGAATCTGTGTAAACATTAACTTTCAGGTTCTTGGCGTGTATGCAGGCTTGAGTCAGAGCGACTAGCTCTGCTGCTTGAGCAGACAAGATGTCAATACGGTGTGTTTCTATAACTTCAGTGTCTGTAGTCACTGCATACGCGGCTACTAGTTCTCCTGTACTTGTTCTCATACATGAACCATCCACATAAAGTGTCAGGTCGGGATCTGGTAATGGAATATCTGTCAGATCTTGTCTTGGCTTAGTCATAATGTTAACTACTTCCACACAGTCGTGTGTGGCAGGATTTGAAGTAACTGACGGTAACAGTGTTGCAGGATTTAGAACGTTGCAGCGTCTGATTTCTATGTGTGGCTGGAACAGTGTCAATTCATAACCTGTCAAACGTGCAATTGTCAAGTGCTGAGTCTGTGTTCGGTTTAAAAGAACTTCCACGGAGTGTGGAACTTGTACTGTCAAGGAATGTCCTAATACTATGGAATCACTTTGTCTGATAGCTAGTGCTGTGGCTGCAACTGACTTGAGGCACGCAGGCAGCGCCTGGGCTACAGGATCTAATGTGCTCGAAAAATAAGCACAGGGCTTGTACTGTCCTGCTTGATCTTGTGTAAGAACAGATAATGCTGTACCTTCACGTTCAGTGACGAAAAGTGTAAAAGGCTTACTGTAGTTCGGTGTAGCTAGAACTGGAGCTTGGCATAGGGCTTTCTTTAACTCGTTGAAACTAAGTGTATGTTCAGATGTCCAAGGGAGGACAGTCGATACGGCTGCCTCCTGTGTCGTTAACTGTATCAGTGGTTTAGCTAGAAATGCATACTGAGGAATCCATTGTCTGCAATAAGAAGTAAGGCCGATAAAAGCACGTACCTCCTTCTGGGTCTTGGGCTGAGGAAGACTCGCTATTAACTGGATACGGTCAGGTGTCAACTGCCTACCCCTCTTGGACAGTAAGTGGCCTAAATAGATCACTTGCTGGACACAGAATTGAAGCTTCGAAGGGGACACCTTGTGCCCCATCTCGGCAAGGAAATACAAGACTGTAAGGGATGCTCGCTCGCAAGCACGTTCAGAACGGGCTGTGATCAGTAGATCATCGACATACTGGAGCAGGGCAGTGTCAGTTGGCATGTGAATATTGTCTAGTTGTCTCTTAAGTGCTTGACTGTAAATACTAGGACTTTCTGTGAAACCTTGAGGAGCTCGTGTAAACATATAGCGCCTTCCATTTAAACAAAATCCGAAAAGGAACTGGCTGTCTGGATGAATGGGGACACTGAAAAATGCGTTCTTGAGGTCTATGACTGAAAAAAATGAGGCTTTAGAATCAATGGCTGTCAATAGGGAAGAGATATCTGGGACAACTGGGTACTGGGGAATAATACATTTGTTAAGCTCTCGAAGGTCAATCACTAATCGATATACTGGGGGTGCATTTGGATCAGTACGTTTCATAACTGGAATGATCGGAGAATTACATACATTGGAGTCAGTTTCTACAACTACTCCTTGAGCGATGAGCTCGTCAATAATTTTGGATAAGGCTGCTACAGCCTCAGGTGGCAATCTGTACTGTCTGATTCGTGGTAACACTACACCTGGCTTGAGAGTCACACGATGGGGTGTGATTTGCATGAAGCCAACATCATTTGGACCTTGTGCCCATAGATGCTGCGGAACATTAGACAATCTTGGATCAAAATCTCGTAATACATAGTGACCCTTGAAGTCACGTAGGAACAGTCGTATTCCCTCGGGGGAACAGCAAATAACTGCACCTAATTCTTTCAGTGTTTTAATACCTAACAAATTTTCTGGACATGACTTCGTAAGTAACAGATCAGTAGTGCGGGACAATGGACCTACTTCTAGAGTAACTGGCTTAGATATCTCGTTTACAATAGGCTTTCCTGAAAATCCAAGGGAAACATTTCTAGAGCCTGAGAGCGGAGCCCCTGGAACCTCGGCGTGACTGATGGTGGTCCTACTTGCCCCTGTATCAATCAAAAACTTTGTCTTTCCCTAGTACTTGACTATGAACATAGGGACCCTCTTGATCTACAGGTATCTCGATGAGAGGCAAGCCTACCTCCCTCTCTAGGCTGTTTCATGAATATGGCTGATACTCTGGATACTCGGACTGTGCATACTGGTACATCTGCTGTGTAACATGCTGTGTTGCAGCAATAGGCTGCGGTGCTGGAACTGTCTGTTGTGCATTCTGTGGCTGAGAAGTCTGTGAAACTTGTTCTTGTCTAGGCGGACGTGGTCTTTCTTTAGTCTTACCAGTAGCTATGTTATGTTTCAGAACTGCACACTCGTTTATATAATGACCTGGCTGTTTACAATAATTGCATGTCCCTTTAACGGGAACTGCAGGATGACTGGCTTGATTCGTACCCCTCTTCTGACTGTCTTGAGGAACAGATTGTGCAACTAGTACTTTCATTTTCGTGTCTTTCATACGTTTTCTTTCATGATCTTGCTCTTCTCTGATTCTATTCTGGTGGTATTGAAGCATCTGTAACATCTGGGACGGAGTATTAGCTTGCCAGGTACTTTCGACTTTCAAAACTCGATTCTTAACTTGTGGACTTGAATTCTCGACTAATTTAGTAACAAAAAGATGAGGGTATGACTCGCTACTTGTCTTGAGGCCACTGTTAATACTAAAGCATTTCTCGAATCTAGAATAAAAATCACTAGTGTCTTCGTCTTGTTTCTGTTTACAGGCTGAGATTGCATCCCAGTCTTCCTTTTTAGTGGCTAATAACCTTGGCAAAACTTGTATCAACAGTTCTGGTAATTCTTTACATTTCTCTCCTAGACCGGTACCTAGTACTCGTATCTTATCTTCAGCTTCTAGGACTGCCCAATCGATCTTTTTCTCTCCCACCTCCCAATCTTTTTCCTTGAGTTTCTCGTATACCCCTGCGGGCAACAGGACTTTTAACATTTTAATTATATCTGGATACGTGTATTCTCCCATACGGAGCATGTCTTTTAATTCTCGGTGGAACCCTGCTGGATCTTTGTCATGACAGGGAATTAATTTCTTCATCTCTAAGAGTTCCATCTTTGTAATCGGAGTGTAAACAAACACTCGTTGCATTTCACCATCTGTTGTCCTGACTGGGTGTACTTCTCGTAACGGGTTCTGTCTATCTATGTAAAAGGGTTTACTTTCTGGGGGTGAGACATGAACAAAATGCGGGTTCAAAAACGTTCTATATTTGTGGCGCTGTTCTAGAATGACACTAATTAAATCGGTACCTAAACCTTTCCATCTATACTGGAGTAACTCGTTCAGGACATCGTGTAACGGACCAGGATCAGAATGCTGACCCTCATACAGAGTAATGAGGTGCTGGATCATATACATACCCACCAGTCGTTGCTCGGCTGGGGGCAATTTCAGAAACATTTGTGCCACTATTTTGTCTGGAAAAGTGGTAGAATCAGTAATCCATCGGACTGCTGATCGGGCTAGTTCTTGTTCATGCATAGTACTTAACTCACTGTAACCGATTCGTGATTTCAGAATGTGATCGGTAGCTTGAAATACTTGTTCTAGAGAACCTTGTTCTGGTGCTGGATGATGTAAAACTGACTTGTGTTCTAGGCGCAAATGGCGATCTGGAAATCTAGATTTTCCTACATACGCTATTCTAGTGGGATTCTCGTCGTCTACCTCTTCGGTAGTCATTTTCTTTCTCGCTCACTTGTGCTGCTTTACGTTGTTCGTGTAACTTTAGTATTTCCTTACGAATTTTCTTGTACATACTCTCTATACTACTGATAGTCTTGTGCTTACCCTCGGCTATATTATCACTCCACCTTGTCAGGATTCTCATTTCGGCCGGATCTTTAGTCGGGTAATCTTGTTCTCTTATTAGACAATTAATCAGAAACTTTAATAACATGAGCTGGATCTCAGCTTTCCTTTGAGACATGGCTTCGCCAATACTTTCTGGATCATCCCCTGTACGGATGAAACGATATATTCTGTCTAGATCTCCTTTCATATCTGGTAGGGTGTCCAAATACCCGGTCACCCGTCTTACACGGATGGAATATATTACTGTACTATCATCACCTGCAACTGGATCATAGCGGCATTCAGTAAGAGCTCGTCGGATATCTGCAACGGACTTATATTTGGGCGTACGCTGTAACGCACATTCATGTAACTCGGCCAACGTTCTACGTTGGTGTGGTGGCGGGGTACCAGGAGGACCTCCTCCTGCGGCCCCTAAACTGGAATCATCGACTGATACTCGTCGTACCGGTGCGGTGGGAAATTGTAATGTAGGCTGGACCGGGGGTACCGTAGCAGGTACTGCAAAAGGTGCCCCGGTGTCTGGGGGAGCAGGAATTGCCTGATTTACAGGGACTGGCGGAACAGGATTTGCATATTCCGGGACTGTGTCGTCCAAATAGGACGAAATAAAAATATCAGCTGCGGTCGGTTTGTGACGTAGCTTAGTCGGAACTAATGGTGGCGGAAAATTACTGGGTGCCTCCGGGGTCGCTTTTGGCAAGCCCTCGGCAAGAAGAGGATACATACCCTTAATAAGGGCATGCCTCTGTCTGTCTGACTGTTCTGTTTTAACTCGTTCACCTATCTCGATTAATTCCCTTTCTTGGGCTCGTTCTAAGGATTCTCTACTTAGTTCTGACTTTCTGATTTCTTTTTCGGTTCTCTTATGAGATTCTTTGCGCCATAACTCGATGGCATCTTTCTGTGACTGTCTGGCTTTCTTTTTCCATAATGCTTCTTCTACTTTCATGATGCACTCGGCATCCCACGTACCTGATACGGGCCATCTATACTTTTCCTCTAACTCTTTGGTATACTCTACCCATAAATCTAGATATAATATGGCACTTATGCCATGCTTCTGATACATAAAATGACCTGGACTGTCCCTAGGCGGGACAGGAACTGCTGCTTCTAGCAGACCTTTTCTAGTTTTTAGCTGGCGTAGTTTAGAAAATAAGGGCATAACTGAACTGTAATCTAGACACAATACAATACACAATGAACACGATAATTACTCCACATTCATACCACGACATTAAAGTACATGAAGAACATTTAAAATAACAGTTCGAACAGAATACTACCTGGAATACTGAAAACAGAATACATGAATTTTCTCGAGAACAGGACTGACTAGAACAGAAACTAGATGCACTGCTGAAACAGTACGAAACTTACCGGTCTCATAAAGAGACACGTCAGGACCCGCATCCACCGAAGTGGACACTTCGTTTTGGGTCTGTGTACCACCAAAACCCACGGACCAGAGTCAATTAGATTGACCCTGTCTAGATACTACCCCAGCAACGGTACTCACCGGGCAGCAAGAACGGAAGGCCTCGGACTGGACTGGACTGCTTCGACGCCGGACGGACGAACTTCGGACTTCTGTTACGGGTGGGCCTCCGGATACCTCGGACCTTGGACTCTCGGCTTGGGCTCTGGTCGGGACTCGCCGCGTTCCTCCACCGCCTCGTCTGGATGCTGGACCGCCACCTCCGTCTCCTCCGTGGGCCTGAGGGATACTTGAAGCAGAAATATCTGCACGTGCACGGTATGGTTCCGTCACGGCTGCAGAGGGTCAGGGGGCCGGCGTGGCTTCACCGGCACGTGGGGAAAGGGCAAGTCCCTATTCGGGCGCCATTATGTGGTATATAAATAAATAATACCGGATCTAGGTTTGTCTGGACATAGCAATAACAGATAGCTCAATAAATAAGAGTCAAGATTCGAGGTAGTAGGAGTTTGCAGGTTTAATACAGCATAAAGGACAGGAACAGGACAACCTGCACGGACAAGATCTGGGATGAGCGCGCTCCAGGATAGGACAGGAAGGAAGGAAGGAAGGATAACTTTAATAACAAATGCATAACATATATATACTAAAACAGTTACATTACAGTGAATTACAGTAGGCGGAGCAGTGGGTGTGGTCAATAGCAGTCGCGAAACATAAGGCATAAAAGTGGGTGTAACAGGGCGTATACATAGACATTTGATGTAAACGTAACAGAATATGTCATAAATGGGGCGGAAACATGGAGGGGGCTACCTAAGGAGCCGGGACCTCTAACCTAATGGTGCGCGCAAACTGACAATGACGTGTTACTAGGAGAAGCTGGGGGCTATGAACTCTGTGCTAGGAGCAGAGACTGAAGTCTGGAGAGTCAGGGCGACATGTGCCTTAACAATATCTAGTATCTGATGTTTAGAGAACATGTTGATAGAATCCAAAAGTTATCGGGGTAAAGGCTAACAGACTCTAAGAATGGTGCATGCATTATTCTACATGTAGTGCGTGATGAAGAATATTAAATGACCATTAAATGCAGTATTTCTCTTACATGGAGACGTAAAGGCTAGACGATGACGGAAACTATTGATGCGATTCAGTAGCTTAGGAATGCAGAGAAGGAGGGCTGGACTGATAACTAGAATTATAACATACTCTTGGCAGACTCAGAGGCAGAGCCAGGCTGAGCCGGGCACTGCGAGGCAGGAAGTAAGTGAAGGGTCGAGGAACACAGGTGGGGGCTGTATCGCTCCTCAGCGAGGGCTCAGGAGACAGGAGCTGAATCTGGTGTCCGGGCCCTTTTGAGGCCTAGAAACGGGGACTTTACAATGAAATAACGTGCACACTGAGAAACGTGGCAACGCAACTTTACATAGGCCTAATACTCGTAGCTTTCACGAGAACTGGAAACTGGCATACTAGTGATGGACACAACTGTAATTGCGTCTTTAATCAAACATGGGGGATACATATGCATATTTAATCATGCACACATAACATAAGATGGAGGACACGTAGGGACACAGAACATGGCAAAATTTACTTTTCCACAGAGGGAGAATGCGTTTTTAAAAAGATTAATTTGTGCTCCAGTTATGGCTTCAACAGAGTTAATACACAAGGAATTAGATATGTACTACATCAATGATCTAATTGCCCTTCGTCCTCTATCCCTGTGGCGCTCAATATGGGTAAAGGAGGAAACCAGGTTCACACAGGACGTAATAACAGATTGTATTAAACTTGATTGCCGATCGAACATTCCTAGGCTGAAGCATATACATTATTGGTATAAAACTTTATATGGACTGGACATTTATAATGATTTAACAATGGACCCTATTTTATCAAAACGGGAGTTGAAGGTCTCGTTTATGAAATATGCTGAAGAGACCAGGCTGGAAAAATATACTAAACAGAGCACATTCATTTTTTATCAACGCTATAATATTAATGTTGGCTTTCAAACTTATCTTGTAACAGTTAGTATTCCATCCCACCGTTTCGTTTTAACCCGTCTCCGCCTAGGAATTGCGCATCATCTTGTGGCTTTTCCTGTGCCCAAAAAACCTGGAACTTGTGTATGCCCATGTGATGGTAAATCAAAGCAGAGCACATGTCACTTTATACTATCTTGTACTTTTTATACTTCTTTAAGGAAATATTACCTGAAACATATCTTTTTAAAATATAATACGCATCATCTACAAACAGCAATGTCACTAGTATTTAATCTAGAGTCTCCAGATGTATGCTTTTATGTGGCTACTTATATTTTAAAATGCATCTCTGTAAGAAAATCAATTATTGTATGAATTTTTGTTAGTTGTTAATTGTACTATGCACTTTAAACTTGATGCTGCTGAACTACGTATTTGTATTTTGCACAAAACCATGGTGCACTTTGAATTTGATGCTGCTGAATCATATAATTGCATTTTGCACATATATTGTTGTTGGACTAATTGCTGCTACTAATATTTTTCTTGTGTAGGATTGTTTTATTACCTGCAGTTTATTCATTATTATTTTAATCCAATAGTTAGTTTAGGTGCTGCTAATTGGATATGCACTTTAGAATTGTTAATTTGCACATATACTAATCTTGAGAATACTTAGCACTTTAAATTGTATATTTGCACATAACCAAAGGTCGTAGGATTGTTACGTTTTTAGCCAAATTTGTTGATCCTATGACTATGCATTTTTAATATTGTTAAAATGTTTTTAACATGAGTGCTATTATGCAAGATTATTTTTGAGATAGCTTAATTTAGTATTGTGTTAAAAATTCTCTTGTGTGTATGCTGCTATATGGTTGTATTTCTTTTACAAACCGAATAAAGCATCTTTGATAACTTTGATAGATTCCTTATCTTAGACGTACCCCCAGGCGTCAAGACTGGATCCGGAAAGTTTTCTTCGGCAGTACCCCTGCGCTTCGGAAGGTGGTGTCGTGCGGCTCCGCATCCGTCTTAGGTGTCCTGATCGCCGGGATGACGTCGCCGCAGCTACTTAGACGCTGACCTCGCGCACTGACTTCAGTTCTTGAGACTTTTGTGTCTGTCTTTTTTTAATCTATCGACTCCTGGTGTGGTAGGGTTGCCCGGTTTTAAATTTTGAGAAGTTTGTCCCCGCAAGATGACCATGACTGATCTGCACCAGAGTGTCTCTACTGCCTGGTGCTTGGGGCGCGACCATGACCCCACGTTGTGCCCCGAATGCTGGGCCATGGCTCTGAAAACTTTGTCGGAGCGCTCTCAAAAGTTGCCTGAGGCCCGGGAGTCTGCTCCGCCCCGCTCAAGGTCCTGGTCCAGTGGGAGGTCGAGGGACCGGTCGCGGAGCTGCCATCATCGTTCGAGCACATCCTCGCACTCATGGTCAGGTAAGACTAAGCACAATAAGTCGAAGGAGCGCTGTCGCTCTTCGCCTTCCCCTAGCCTGTCGTGCGACATGGCTGAGGGTGCGGTTTGTTCCGCCCCCGCGGCTCCGGTGGAGCCTCTGCAGTTGCCGATGGCTTTCCCGCCTTTCCCAGGTCAGTCTGCGACTCCGGCCCAGCTGCAGGACTTCCTGTCAGCCATGGGTCGCTTCTTTGGCTCGTTGGGCCCCGCCGGCGTGCCTTTGGGCCCCACGGGTTCGACTGGTGGTCCTCGCCCTTCTTTGTCGTCGAATCCGGCCCGACTTAGTCGACGGCTCTGGCCTCTTCGCAGGGAGACCCCCTATGGATCCATGCATTTTTCTCCAGAACCCGGCTCACTGTCTCCTTCTACCGTGGCTACGGAGGAGGGTGGTACTTATTCAGTGGTGTTTCGGGCAGCCGAGGCTCTCCACCTCGAGCTCCCTACAGTGGCTGTCAGGACTAACCTCCTGACCTAAGTGCTTCGGCCGGCGGCTTCCTCTGCGGAGCCGCTACTGCCCTTCAATGTCGCACTTTCAGACGTTCTCTTGGGCACCTGGTCCAGGCCCAACACAGGGGCTTCTGGGGATAGGAAAGTGGCCGGCCCCGGGCGACCCCATTTTCCTCTCCCAACACCCTACCCGAGAGCTTGGTTGTCTAAGCCTCTGCATCCCCGAGCGCATTCCCTTCCGCACCTCCAGACAGGTTATCCAAGAAACTGGAGCAGTTTGGGAAGATTATTTTCTCTTCCGCCAGTTTGGGGTTGCGGTCTGTGTACACCGCATGCCTCTTGGGCCGTTATTCCCACTCTGTTTGGGATACGGTGGCGCAGGTGCTGCCTCAGTGTCCGGAGGAGGCCCGGACGAGGCCCGGACGCTGCTCTCCCAAGCTATTGCTGAAGGAGGAGATGCAGCCAAGTTTACAATTCGTTGTGGTCTTGACACCTCCGACTCGCTGGGCTGAGCGATTTCCAGGGCAGTGACGTTATGCCATCACGCCTGGCTGAGGATGACTGGCTTTTCCGGGGATGTCCAGAACACTCTGGACATGCCTTTTGATGGCACTCGCCTTTTTGGGGACAAGGCAGATAGTGCGTTGGAACGCTTTAAGGACGCGCAGGCTACGGCCAAGTACCTGGGCCTCTGGCCACGTGCACTCCTTCGGCTTCTGGGGCACCCAAACACGTTCGTTTCAGAGCCACAGACCTGCGCAGCAACAGTCTCAGCGCAGCCACGGACGTGGGACCTGCCGAGGTGATTCATGGGGCTAGCGGGCGGGTCAGTCCACCACCACACCTGCTACCACTGCCTCCAAACCTTCCTAATCCGGTGTTTCATGCCCATCAAACGCCAGTGGGTAGCAGGATTCGCCATCACTTCACCCACTGTCGCACCATCACTTCAGACAGGTGGGTTTTACAGATAGTCCCTTCAAGTCTACCCATCCAGCCATGCCACCTCAAAACCACTGCATTTCTGGAGATCACTTGATACTTCTCCAGCAGGAAGTTCAGGCTCCCGTGGCCAAGGGGGCCATCAAGCCCGTTCCGATGCCAGAAGTGGGTCGTGGTTGTTATTCCCACTACATCCTGGTTCCAAAGAAGGACAAGGGCCTACGTCCTATCTTAGACCTTCGGAACGCCAATCGCTTCCTCCGGAAGGAGAAGTTAAAGATGCTCACACTTGCTCAAGTCTTGTCTGCCCTAGACCCGCAAGACTGGAGGGTGGCGTTGGACTTGCAGGACGCTTATTTTCATATCCCTGTCCTGCCGGCCCACTGGCGTTGCCTGCGGTTCACGGTAGGCCACGAGCACTTTCAGTTTTGCAGCATGAATCTTTCTGGATTCACTATGCTGTGCATTATTCCACCATCTAGTGGTTGTGTCCGGAGTTGTAGTTTTTGTTTTTTCCGTGGCCCGGGTGGGCGTCGACATACCACCATTTGGTGTCCTTTGCATCGTCTGCGCGCTTCCTCCGGAAGCTCCCACCTTTGGTCGCCATCTTCAGATTCTTTTTTCCGCTGTTGGGTCTGGATCATTGTCTGAGTTCCAGAGTTTTGGAAGAGGAATCGATGGAAAACAGGAAAAATCCTCAAAGTCGAAGATTATCATCGCACCAGATTACAGGCCAGGTAGCTGGGACTACTAAGGAGAAGAAAATTTCGAGAGAACTCCGCGTTCACACAAATGTGCACACAGAAGGCTCCCTGAGCGCAGGAATGGACAAAACCCCCTTCAAGTTTTGCACCAATTTGCACCTCATATACGCCCAGAAGGACCAGCATCTGCAACCTCTGTCTGCTGCTTGACCACAAAAGCGAGGACTGCAACGCAAGCTTGTAGTTCACTCCCAAGACCCTCCGGGTAAGAGTGAGGCAGAGAAGGGCGAACCACACCATGCAGGGGTAGGGTACCCCTCCATCGCTCCGAGACTTGGGCCTCTCCAGTGGAGAGGAGGACAACCTCACCGAAGGACCAGATGATTGCATGGTCGTCGAAGTTCATAAGAAAACGTCAAAGGAGGTAAGAGTCGACGACCCCCAAACACTCGACCGACACTCGAAAGAGTGAGAAAGTCCTCGAAGGGATCAGTGCCGTCTAAACACTCGACGAAAGCAACTGCACCCAAGGACAAAGAGCCCAGCGGATCCTTCAAAAAGGACTTCCGGACGTCGAAGACCCACGAAAAATCAAGGTCATCGAAGAAGCCCCCAAAAAGGACTCCTCGAAGTCCGAGAAAGGAAGGGTCGACAACTGCTTCAACGACCGCGAAGCGCTAAAGCCCTCGATGCCAAACAGGCTGCCGAGATGGAAAGGAAGCCTAGGAGGGTCGAGGCCAAAATGGCAAGCATCCTGCAGCGGAAGGACTTCGACGACAGAATGTGTCCGTACACCATCTCGCTGAAGCCCGTGGCAGAGGTCGAAAGGGGTTTCGAAGACCATGAACCGCCAAACGCCTGAACCGGTTGAAGAGCAGGAGGAAGAGGCACTGTATTACTTTGAGGGAGAAGGTGAGGAGGAATAGCTAACCTACCAGGACTCGACGTCCTCGGAGGCACAGGACTTAGTGGCAGGACCTCGACACCTAAATGCCAGAAGGAGTAGACACATACCCTTGGAGGCCTTCACCATCAGATGATACAGGGATCTACAATATGGTGGTCCAGAATGTTGCACAGACATATGGGGTAAAATTGGAGGAGGAGAAACCCAAGGCTTGCTTTCTTCTGGAGACTCTTACACACACAAACAAGAAGTCAATTCCTGCCCATGCTCCCTAGTGTGCAGGACCAGGGCAGAGAGGCTTTCAGCTGTGACCTCCAGAACAGAGAATTACAAGCACTCCTCAAAGGACCCTACATACATTCAAGGATCAGTGCCAGCCGATTCAATAATTACTGCAACGGCTAGGAAAAGGGCCAATGTGCCCACAAATGCAGGACCACCTCCTGACAAGCAGAGTAGGAGAATGGACCTCACGGGGAAGAAAGTAGAACGGAGTATGGCAATCCAAGGCGCATCGCCAACTCCAACGCCCTAATCAACAGACATGCATACCAGCACTGGGAAGAAGTAGGGCAACTCCTGAAGCACCTACCGGAACAGTACCAGCAAAGGGCAGCCCACCTGGTAGAGGAAGGGAAAAAGATGGCGAACACATGTTTAAAGTCGGCCTTGGAAGCAGCGGAGACGTACAGCAGGCAGATGATGATTGGGGTGACAGAGGGAAGGCACGCATGGCTTAGGATTTCGGGCTTCAAGCATGAGGTACAGAATAACATCCTGAACACGCCCTTCAATGGAGAACTATTTTTTTTGGGAAACCAGTTGATGAAAAGTTAACTCGACTCAAAGACAACAACACTGCAAGGTCCATGAGAGCACTGCAGTTCAGAGTAATGAGAAGGGGTACGCTCTCAAGAAGGCCAAATGGTAGGGGAGGCAACCAACCAAGTACCTTGTACCAAACCTTCCAACAAGGTAATCAGGGAAACGGCCAGGGACCGCAGCAACTGGGACAGCAGCAGCAGAACTGGGAGTACCAGCCACAGGGCCAGTCCTTTCGAGGTCGCTCAAACGGACGAGGACAGGCACGGAGAGGACTAACCACCTCAAAGGGACTTCGCCAAAAGGCAGACGCCCACCCAAATAACACCTCAAGGGGGGCATCCACAGAGAAAAAAAGTCAAAGAACAGATTTCCCAAGACCAACCATTCCCCTAACATATAACACCAGTAGGAGGCAGAATAAGGGACTGAATGAAAAAAGGTCACAACAGACGAATAGATGCTAAACATCATACAATACGGTTACTGTATAGAACTAATAGAATAACCTCCTAACAAGAAGCCAAGCAACAAGTCACACTATGCAAAATAACTTTACCTCTTGCTACTAGAGGCACAGGAACCACTCAGCAAGGAGGCAATAGAGAGAGTACCGTACAGGGAAAGAAACAAGGGTGTTTATTCCAACTACTTCCTCATACCAAAGGTAGACGAAACACTAAGGCCTATCTTGGACCTAAGGTTCTTAAACAAGTTCATAAGGACACAAAGATTCAAAATGACATCTCTGCAAGAAGTAATGTGATGTGATCTGACAAGGAACTTACATAGCGCGCTACCACTTCAAGGAGTATCTTGGCGCTTGGCGTAATACCCCAGGTACAGGAAGGGGATTACATGGCAACTATAAATTTAAAGGAAGTGTACTTTCACATCCCCATCAACGGAGGACAGAAGCGCCTACTAAGATTTGTGATCAGCAACACTCTCTACCAGTTCAGTGTTCGCATTCTGCAAGAGGTGCTCCCGCAATTGCAAATCGGGGACTTCATGGTCACAATAGACCTCAAGGATGCCTACCTGCACATCCCAATGAACAGAAAGCACAAGCATATGCTCAGATTCACCATCGGAGAAAACCACTACCAGTTCATAACACTAGCCTTCGGGCTAAAATCAGCACCAAGGGTCTTCACAAAGTGCCTCGCAGCGGTCGCAGCACACCTATGAAGGAAAGGAATACACCTATATCCTTACCTGGACGACTGGCTAGTAAAAGCAAACTCATACCAGAAATGCAAGCGGCACGCACAAACCGTGACGACCACGCTCATAAACCTGGGGTTCTCCATCCATTGGAAGAAATCCTCAATGGAACCGGAACAAGTGAAGATTTTCCTGGGAGCACAGATCAACACCTTACAGGGCAAGGTGGTCCCCAGCGAGAAGAGGGCGAGAGCGCTAGTGAAAGAAACTCTGCTCTACCAGAAGGGGCAAGCTCGGACAGTGAGGACTGCGAGCAAGATCATGGGCATGATTGCATCATGCATCCACCTAGTACCAAATGTACGGCTCCACATGAGACCCATTCAAGAATGGCTACAGGGGCAATGGTCACAAGCTACAGGTCGTTGGGAAGATCTAGTGGTTGTATCGCACTCCGTGCAGAAGGAAATGACATGGTGGAACATGGAGAACATAACATGGGGAAACCCTCGAACGCCCCCAACACCAACAGTGACCATCACCACAGACGCATCCCTGAATGGATGGGGCGCTCACATGGAGGAACTCAAAGTGAGAGGACTGTGGACACCAGCAGATGCTACCAAGCACATCAATTACCTGAAATTGAAGACAATCTTCCTTGGATTGAAAGCTTTCCAAACGAGGCTGTACAAGCACAATGTATTGATACAAACAGACAACACCACAGCAATGTTCTACATCAACAAGCAGGGTGGGACACAGTCAGCCATGCTTTCAAAGCTAGCACAGGAGATATGGAGATGGGCCATCCCACTCAAGATAGACCTGTTAGCCATACACCTACCAGGGAAGAACGTACAAGCAGGTGGCTCAGCAGACAGACATCGGCATCCCACGAGTGGGAGCTCAATGCACAAGAGACAAGGTGGCTGTTCGACAGATGGGGAACACCATCAGTGGACCTTTTTGCCACACGCCCGAATGCAAAATGCCAAAACTTCGCATCCAGACAGCCCGAGGAGGGATCCCTGGGGAATGCCCTATGGATAGATTGCTCCGGGACATTTGCTTACGCTTTACCCCCCACCCCCGTCCCCCCGATACCGCTGATGCACAGAGTGCTCAGCAAATGCAGAACGAGCAACATGACCCTGATACTGGTCGCACCGCAGTGGGCCAGACAGACATGGTACTCGCAGATCATGGAGATGACAGTGTGCACCCCACAGATTCGGCAAAAGAGAAGACCTGCTCTCCATGCAGAACGGAGTAAGTGCTGCACCCAGAACCAGAGAGCCTGAGCCTGGTGGCATGGCTCCTGAGGACATAGTTTGCACATTTAAAACTACCAGAAAGCACCCTGAGGGTTCTTCGGGAGGCACGAAAACCTAGCACTCGGAAGTGCTATGTTGTGAAGTGGAAAAGATTCACAATGTGGTGCAGAAGAGAAAAGCTTCAGAATAAAATGATGGACTCCACAGTGCTCAAGTACCTCACGCACCTGCTGGAGAGGAACCTTTAGTTCATCCTCGCTAAGAGTTCACTTGGCAGCGATAGTCGCTTACACAAGAGGAGAAACGTGCAAGAGTTTCTTCACATCACAAGTGGTGAAAAGATTCCTGGAAGGAGCGAAGAGGATCGCACCACCAAAACGGGTGCCGCCACCTGCATGGAACTTGAACATAGTCCTAACGGAACTCATGAAAGAGCATTTTGAACCACTTCACAAAGCCTCCCTAGAGATGCTAACAATGAAAACAGCTTTCCTGGTGGCAATAACGTCCTTACGCAGAGTAAGCAAACTTCAGGCACTAACGCTATTTATTTATTTATTTATTTATTTTAGAGGTTTTATATAGCACTATCTGGACCCGGGGGTATCAGAGCGCTTTACAATTTTAGAGACAAGAAAGGTCAATAAAACAGGGGACATACATAGCATCAATGTAAATAAACAACATAAAAGTCTCCGTCTGACAGATTTCAAAAAGATAAATATGGGAAATAAGCACAACAAAATGTGTAAGATGTGATAAATCAAACATATCAAAAGGCACAAATTGAAAAAAAGCGGAAAATTGCAGGGTCAGGATAGGAAGGTTAGTGGTCCGTTAGGTTGGTAAGGAAGAGAAGCGGGAGGGGCAGAAATGGGAGGGGGTTGAAGGGGATGCGGGCTGAGGGTGGACAAGGGAAGGGGGGAGCAAGGAGGAGTGAAGGCGGTAAACAGGGAGGGGGAAGTGACGAGGAGAAAGGGCGAGTAAGGCTAAAAACAAGGGAGGGCGAATGCATCTAGGGTCGGACAGATGTAGCCAGTGGAAGAGAACAGATATGGATTAGGGTATTTATTGAGGAGATGTAGTTTGAGTTCTTTTTTGAAACAAGAGTAGGAAGGGTTGCAGCGAAGGTCAGTTGGAAGGGCATTCCAAATGCAAGGAGCGTTGCCAGAAAAGGATCTAGACTGGGTGGTTTTCTTTTTTAGAAGGGGGGGGATAAGAAGGAGGGTGTTAGTACTTCTCAAGGAGCGGGAGCAACCGGCTTTAGTGAGTTTGCTAGCGAGGTAGGTCGGTGTATTCTGATGGAGAATTTTGTGTGTAATGCAGGCCGTTTTGTAAATGGATCTACCTTCAATGGGGAGCCATTCAAGGGTTTTAAGGGCAGGGGATATGTGGTCGAATCGCTTGCAGTCTGAGGTAAGCCTAGCTGCAAGGTTAAGCACAGATTTAAGAGGTGCTAGGTGGATCTTGGGAATTCCGGTGAGAATGGCATTGCCATAGTCGATGCGAGAGAGAACAAGGGATTGGACTGCTAGTTTGAAATCATCGATCGGGATGAAGGGCTTGATTTTCTTAAGGTGGCGGAGAGTGAAGAGGGCTCCTTTGGCAGAATTATTGATGTGTACCTTGAGGGTTAGGAGGTTGTCCAGGGAGATCCCTAGTGATTTGACTGAGGAGGACAGAGATAAGGAGCAGTTGAGGGCGTTAAGGTCAGAGATCCACTTCTGAATGGGGAGCTGGTTATTTTTAGGGGAAAAAAGAATGATTTCAGTTTTTTAGGGTTGAGTTTGAGGTGGTTACTGTGGAACCAGGATTGGATCTTGATGAGTGTTGTTGAGTTGAAGGATGTCAGCATGAGTTTTAATCTTATAATAGAGTTGGGTGTCGTCAGCATAGAGATGGTAGTTGATCCCGGCTTGTTTAAGAATGAGTGTGAGGGGTTCCATGAAAAGGTTAAAGAGAGTGGGAGAGAGGATGGATCCTTGCGGAACTCCTAAGGAGATGGAGGTAGGGTTAGATAGGCAATTTTGGATTTTGATTTGTTGAGAATGGTGTTGTAGGTATGAGACAAACCATTTGTGTGTCGTACCATTCAGGCCGAATCGATCTCTAAGAACATTTAGTAGAGCAGAGTGGTTAACAGTATCAAACGCTGCAGAGAGATCAAGGAGGATCAGCAGGCTAGATTCACCATTGTCAAGTGAGTGGTGGATGTCGTCAATAATGTTTAGCATGGCGGTTTCAGTGCTGCATCCTTTCCTAAAGCCAGATTGGAAGGGGTCTAGTAAGTTGAAGTTTTCAATATGTCTATCTAGTTGGAGAAGGACACATTTTTCCAGGGCTTTAGAAAGAAGGGGAAGGTTGGAGATGGGACAAAGGTTATTGAGGTCGTTTGGGTCTGCCAAAGGGTTTTTGATAATGGGGGTGATTTGGCCTAGTTGCAATGAAGTGGGGACACAGCCGGTGGCAAGGGAGCTATTGATAATAGAGGTCCAGGAAGGGGTGATGATGTGTTTGAGGTTTTGGACAAGTTTGGAGGGGAGAGGGTCTTTGGTGTGGGAGGAAGGCTTGAGTTTGGAAATGATGTTAAAGACGTCTCTTTCAGTGACTGGCTGGAAGTTAAGCCACGTGGCATTATTTTTAGTAAGAGAGTTAGGATGATTGGAGTCAAGGAAATTGGAGGGCAAGGGGGGGTGAGGGAGATCAGAGTTTTGATGGGCAGTAGTGGGTGTAGGGGAGTTATGGTGGAGGGTGGGATATTAAGAGAGATGTTTGGTTTGGTGGGAGGGATCACAGTAGAGAGGAAGGATTGCTCAATAAGTTTAATTTTGTCTGAAAAAAAGAGCTATTTCTTCACATCTAGTCGTCGAGGCCAGTGGGACAGGGGGGGCGGAAGTAGTTTGATTGCGCACAATGTTGAATAGTTCTCTTGGCCTATTCTGAGCTCGATCTAGTTGTGATCTGAAGAAGGAAGTGTTCGAGGCATGTGGGCTGCTAAATTCATATCTTAGCATTAGATCGCCGCCTAGTGTTGGGTCCGGATGATCGCACATTGTTGTCCTGGAAGAGTCTTCGAAGTATCCTGAGATAGGTGGCTCCTCCCCTGGACTACAGTGCGCATGGGCATCGGCTCCATCCCCAGATTGTTTTTTTCCGCCATTGGGTTCGGATGTGGTCCCGTCTTCTCTTTGTCGGAACCGAGAAAAACTAACTTTTTCAGGCCAAAAGGCCTTGTATTTTCTAGCGTCGGTATTGTTCGCGCACGGTCTCGGGTTCTTCCAACTCTTGAAGTCGGATTCAACGGAGTCTACACTCTTCGAACATCGAGGCCTTCTCATCGCGACACGACTACAACTTTACAGCATGGAGCGGAGTCCGTTTAAGTACTGTCCGCTCTGTGGGTCCAAGTACCCACATATAAACCTCCACCCGGTCTGTAACAAATGCCTTTCACCGGACCATGACGACGGCAAGTGTACGGCTTGCGCTCAATTCAGGTCGAAAAAGACTCTCAAGCTTCGGCGCGCGGTGCGCCTGGAGGCCAGACAAGCGGCCCCCGATCCAGAAAACATCTTCGGCGACCAGGACGAAGATGAACAGGGTCATCTTCTCCAAATCTCCCCACCCGAAACTGAGGTCGAGGCGGATCCGGAGGACGACGACGGAGTCGCGGGTCAAGACCTTCAATACGTCGACGAGGTAGGGGACGTCGAAGAGATTTATGGGGCCGCGGCAGATAGCTCTGGAGACGAGCTATGCCCCGAAGGTTTCGAAGATCAAGATCGGGTCACGGGATCGCCAAGTGGCCTTACCCAAGACCCAGTGCCGCAAGCCACGGCCCCGCCATCAGGCCCGGCCACGGACGTACTTGCTGGGCAAGCCGGATCGAAACCGAAACCTGCGGTGTCGACGACACCTCAAATGGCCGACCCACAAAAACATACTGCACCCGCTGCCGCATCGGCTCCGTCGGGCTCCGGTCCGCAGAAGCCGAAGAAGTCGATCGATTCCGCTGGAACGAAATCGGCGCAGGAGGAGGGATCCTCTAAAAAGGGTGGTCGGCACGGATCAACCGCTGCGACACCGTCCAAGCACGCCAAGGCCAGCGGCGTAGTGGATACGGAACCGACTCAAGCGCACGGATCAACTGCTGGCACGTCTGCGCATCGGTCCAAGGACTCTGGGTCGGCGTCAACTGCATCGGCGCCCAAACCTCAGAAGGGCCACCATCACGTCGGATCCGAGGGGAAGGTCAAGACGTCCTCGTCAGCGCCAAAAGCCACTGTGGATGAAGCGTCTCCCATCGCCGCTTCGCTGCAGAGAATCAGGGAAAAAGCCGCTGCTACGTCGGCTCCGTTACCGTCGCCTCAGACGCCGAAGGATGCTCCGGCCAAGCCTAAAAGCAAGCTTCTCTTCCTTCTGCCGCCGAAAGAGGCTCCGAAGGCTTTTTCTACAAAATCGACGCCAAAGAAGGCGGATTCTTCTACGGCAGGGGTACCTTCAAGTCGAGAACTCGGATCCGAGGATGATTCTGAGCACTTCATCGACGCCAATACAGGCAAATTGACAATATACAAAAGAAGGATCACATCAGAGCCTCTAGACTCCTATGTTATCCCACTAAAGAAGAAAAAAGTTCCTCTGGACGCTTCTAACCTCATAGAGCCTATCCAGCCTCCTCCAAGAAGAAGCCCTACTCCCTCACCAGACCATTCTGATGGTGAGGGTTACAATGAGGAGGACCAATACACCTTCCCAGTAAATGAACCAGATGCACACACAGATGCATATGATGACATTGGTGACCAAGGCACCCAAGGTGTGGGGCAAGACCCACAGCCTTTCAGTGCACGTGCATCCCCCACAGAGGATTCTGCAGGTTTTCATGCACTAATTGAGAGGGCAGCTGCTAATCATGATGTGGACATGCATGCTGACCCGGTTGAAGAAGACTTTCTCTTTGACACGTTTTCAGTCTCTGAGAGGACTGTAAAGACACTGCCTATGCTCAAGGGAGTCCTCAAACATGCTGCGGACATCTTTAAGGAACCCACTAGGGCGAGAGTGGTCAATCCACGCATTGAAAAAAAGTACAGACCAGCACCTGCAGACCCTGCATACATTCGGGGACAGTTGCCGCTAGACTCCCTGGTGGTCGCCAATGCCCGCAAACGGGCCAACTCCCAAACAACGGGTGAAGCTCCTCCCCCGGATAAGGAGTCCAAAGTGCTAGAGGCAGGGGGCAAAAGTAGCTGCACAAGCTGCCAACTTTTGGCGTATTTCTAATACACAAGCACTCTTAGCACGTTACGATAGGGCGCATTATGACACCCTAGAACAGATTGTACAACACCTGCCTCCAAAGTTTCAAGAGGGCACAAAACTGCTTATAGAGGAAGGAAAGTTGATCTCCAACGCAGCCATCAAGTGTGCACTTGACGCCGCAGACACAGCAGCTAGGGCGATCAACACTAGCGTCATGCTAAGACGACAGGCTTGGCTCCGCATATCTGGGTTTAAACCTGATATTCAGACAACCATCCTTAATCAGCCAGTCAATCCTGATCGACTGTTTGGTCCAGACGTTGACACCACCCTCGAAAAGATAAAGAAGGACACAGAAACTGCTAAGTCCATGGGGGCCCTACAGTCACAACAGTTTCGTGGCAACAATTTTCGTCGCTCAGGTGCACGTGGAGTCACCAGAGGACAAATGGGTCAACAATCTCAATTCTCAAAAGGTGGAGCACAATCCTCATTCACAAAACAGAACAAGGGAGGTTACAGAAATAACAGCAACAGAGGTCGCGGCAGAGGAAACAACACCTCCCGCTCCTCTACCCCAAGCAAACAGTGACTCTCTGTCACTGCCCCCCGACCACTTAACACCTGTCGGGGGGAGACTGCAGCAGTTCCTGCCCATCTGGAGAAACATCACCACAGACAGGTGGGTGCGTCAACTAGTCCAGTATGGTTATTGCCTAGAGTTGAAATCCACTCCACCCAACATCCCGCCAAGGCAAAGGCCTATGTCCGCAGAGCACTTGCACTTATTGCAGCAGGAGGTAGTGGTGATGCTGCAAAAAGGCGCAATCGAGCTCGTGCCAGTGGAGGAGGAAGGCACAGGGGTGTATTCCCTGTACTTCCTTATCCCAAAGAAGGACGGATCTCTCAGACCCATTCTGGATCTACGTCCCCTAAACCGGTATATACTGTCAGAACATTTCCATATGCTCACACTGCAACAGATTATTCCCTTATTAAACCAGGGGGACTTCTTAGCAACCTTAGACCTCAAGGATGCTTATTTCCACATACCACTACACCCGTCCCACAGAAAATACCTCAGGTTCACTATCCAAGGCAAACATTATCAGTTCAAAGTCCTACCCTTCGGAGTCACCACAGCCCCAAGGGTGTTTACAAAGTGTCTGGCGACAGTAGCGGCGCACCTCAGGAGGCAGGGCATCCATGTCTACCCCTACCTGGACGACTGGCTCGTTCAAGCCAAGTCAGAACAACAGTGTGCCGCGGACATGTCGACTACCATTCACCTCCTTCACGATCTAGGTTTTTCGTTGAACTACCCAAAGTCGCACCTTCAACCGGCGCATGTCCGGCAGTTTCTAGGCGCGACGATCAATACCCTGACAGCCGTAGCTCAACCAAACCAAGTCAGGATAGACAGCATGCAGTCTCTGATCCTGAAGTTCAGATCACAACACTCACTTCCAGCGAGAGTGTTCATGCAGTTGATAGGCATGATGGCCTCCTGCATCTTCATAGTCCCTCACGCACGGCTACATATGCGCCCGCTCCAGGAGTGCTTAGCAAATCAGTGGACACAGGCTCAAGGACAATTAACAGACCTAGTGTTGGTTACCAGTCGGGCATACGACTCTCTGCATTGGTGGACTCCACACAACCTTTGCAAGGGCCGACTGTTCCAGGAGCCAGTGCCACAGATTACCCTGACAACGGACGCATCTCTCCAGGGATGGGGAGCTCATCTGCTCAATTACACTGTGCAGGGACTATGGACGACGCAGCAAAAGAAGATGCACATCAACTATCTGGAACTGATGGCAATCTTCATGGCACTCAAGTCCTTCATTGTACATCTGTGCAACAAGGTAGTGTTGATCCGGACGGACAACATGACCGCGATGTACTACATTCAAAAGCAGGGGGGCACCCACTCGCCACAGCTGTCTCATCTGGCTCAGGGCATGTGGAAGTGGGCCATTCAAAGGAACATCTTCCTCATGGCAGAACACCTCCCGGGCAAGGACAATCTAATGGCGGATCTGCTCAGCAGACACAGCCATCAAATGCACGAGTGGGAGTTGCACCCATCTGTACTCCGCCCGTACTTCCAGCGGTGGGGTCATCCGGAGATAGACCTGTTTGCAACAAGAGAAAACGCAAAATGCCAACACTTTGCCGCCAGGTTCCCTCACCCACAGTCGCAGGGGAATGCGATATGGATGAACTGGTCAGGCAAATTTGCGTACGCTTTTCCGCCAGCCCCTCTGATACCGCTGGTGGCGAGAAAGCTAAGGCAGCACGCGATGACTCTCATCCTAGTTGCTCCAACGTGGGCGCGCCAAGCATGGTACACCACGTTCCTCGAACTCTCAGTAGTGCCGCATCAAAGACTGCGCCTCACGCCCAGACTTTTGACGCAGAACCATGGAGAAATTCAGCATCCAGATCCGCAACAGCTCAACCTGGCGATCTGGCTCCTGAAGTCCTAGAGTTCGGATACCTTAACTTTACTCCAGAATGCATGAACATCATCAAGGAGGCAAGGAAGCCAACTACCAGAGCATGCTATGCTGCAAAATGGAAGCGTTTTGTCATTTACTGTACGGCTAATAACATCACCCCGCTAGATGCATCTATCCCTAACATCATTTGTTATCTGCTACATCTGTACAAGTGCAATCTAGCGTACACTTCCATTCGGATACATCTATGCGCCATAGCGGCTTATCTTCAGAACAGGCAGCATCTCTCGGTCTTCAGAGTGCCTGCCATTAAAGCTTTCCTTGAAGGTCTGAAACGAGTCATTCCCCCAAGAACACCACCAGCTCCGGTGTGGAACCTCAATGTGGTCCTCACCAGACTGATGGGACCACCTTTTGAGCCACTGCACTCGTGTGAACTCCAGTTCCTAACGTGGAAAGTAGCTTTCCTAATAGCTATTACGTCACTGAGGCGTGTTAGTGAGCTACAAGCGCTCACAATCCAAGAGCCTTTCATTCAGATTCATCCAAATAGGGTAGTGCTACGCACTAACCCCAAATTCCTTCCGAAGGTGGTGTCACAGTTTCATCTCAACCAAACTATTGACTTGCCGGCATTCTTTCAAAACCCACAAACGGTGGCGGAAAGAATGCTCCATACCTTAGATGTACGGAGGGCGTTGATGTACTACATAGACAGGACACAACCCTTTAGAAAGACAAAACAACTTTTTGTTGCCTTCGCACCACAACACAAAGGCAACCCTATTTCCAAAGCAGGAATAGCCAGGTGGATTGTTAAGTGCATCCAAATATGTTATCAAAAGGCCAAACGCACTCTAACAATACCCCCAAGGGCGCACTCCACACGCAAATTGGGGGCATCCATGGCTTTCCTAGGGAACATTCCTTTAGAGGACATTTGCAGAGCAGCCACGTGGGTTACACCACATACCTTTACAAAACACTACTGTGTTGATGTGCATTCCAAGCAGCAAGCTGCTGTAGGACAGGCTGTTCTCAAAACTCTCTTTCAGGTTTCTGCAGCTGGCACGGGCAACCGCCGCTGATGGAGGGACTGCTATGTATTCTATGCTAAGATATGAATTTAGCAGCCCACATGCCTCGAACTGAATATGCTACTTACCAGTATGCATCTGTTCTTGGCATGTAGGGCTGCTAACATTCATATCGCCCACCCTCCTCCCCGGTGCCTGTCGCAGCTGCAGATATACTATTGTATTCAATCATTAGTATGGACATCCTTTACACTTTTCACTCCATCTTCTGCCACAATGGCGAAAAACAATCTGGGGATGGAGCCGATGCCCATGCGCACTGTAGTCCAGGGGAGGAGCCACCTATCTCAGGATACTTCGAAGACTCTTCCAGGACAACAATGTGCGATCATCCGGACCCAACACTAGGCGGCGATCTAATGCTAAGATATGAATGTTAGCAGCCCTACATGCCAAGAACAGATGCATACTGGTAAGTAGCATATTCATTTTTGTCTAAAGATGTGTTTTTTATAGGACGATCTAGCAAGTCTGAGGCGGGTCAGGTTAGAAGGAGAGGGGTGCTGTCTCCATAATCTTTCAGTCAGTCTGAGTCTACGTCTTTCATTATTAAGGTCTGTGTTAAACCATGATTTGGAGGGGATATTTCTTTGCTTTTTGAGTTTGAGAGGGGCAAGAAGGTCAAGGGTAGTAGTGACAGCTTTGTTATATTGTTCGGTTAGTTCATTCGTGTTAAGGGAGGGTGGGATAGCGAGAAGCTGGGCATGAAGTTTGGATTCAAGTAAGTCGGGAGGGATAAGACTGAGATTTCTGATCAGTTTTGTGGGTTTAATAGTTTTGGAAGGAAGGGGGGAGGCAGAGGTGGTTATGGTGAACAGGATACGGTGATGGTCGGACCAGTCAATGGGAATGATGTTAGATAGGAGGCTAGATCTTTGCTGGTTATGATAGCGTCAAGGGTGGCTCCTTTGGAATGGGTTGGCGACTGACCGATTTGATTGAGGTCATTAATTTCGAGAAGGTCAGATAGGAGGGAGATTGAGGGTTGTTTAGTATCATTCCAATGGAGATTAAAGTCTCCCAGGAAGATGTTTTTAGATTTGGAAATTGAGGATTGGGTAAGAAGGTTAGATAGCTCATCAATGAATGGGTAGTGATTTCCAGGTGGATTATATATATTGTGAAGGCGGATGGGGGGAGAACCCTGTATTTTGAGTTCGGCTACGAGGTATTCAAAGGAGGCATATTCTGCGTTATTGATAAGGGAGAGCTGTAATTCGTCTTTAAAGATGATAGACCCATCCGAAAAGGCGGTGGTGTAGCTATCTTTCCTAATGATTGAGTAGCCCGGGGGTGAGAGTATGTCAAGAATGCTTGTAGAGTGGTCATTAAGCCAGGATTCTGTAAGGCACGCAATGTCGATGGATTCGCTAAGGATGGTTTCAGAGATTTCTATGGCATGTCGGGCAGCGGAGCGGCAGTTAACAAGCATGCAGGTGAGGGGTTTGGGAGTGGGTTTGGGAGATGGGAGGGCATGGATGGAGGTGAGAAGAGGAGGAGGTCTAGGTGAGACAGGTGAAAGGGGAATACGGCTAGTCCCCAATATGACGGGGATGTTTGAGAAGGGGGGAGGCGTGTTCATGGTAGAGTATGGAGGGTAGGAATTTTGAAGGTCGGAGATCTCCCGGTGAGAGAGGGTGCAAGTAGTGCGGAGTGGTCTTTGAGCCCGGCAAAGCAAGGGAGTCGTTTTCCATGGTTTGGAGGTGGTGGGGTTTATTAGACCGGGGCTAGCGGTGTTTCTTCGGGACGGTGATCGCTGGATTTGAGGTTGAGGAAATCGTTCCTAAGACGAGAAAGATCTCTGGTAAGAGTGGAGATGTTAAGTTCGATGTTGCGAAGGGAGTTTGAGATAAGAGTGAGGGAGTAAATAGAGTGTGGGGGGGAGGAGGACAAATGGGGTTCGGAGTTAGCTGCAGAGGGGGGTCTGCTCTGAGGAGGCAGTGAGCAGATGCAGGCAGGAGGCCTGTTCTGAGGAGGGGATGAGCCGAGGCAGGCAGGAGAGCAGGGAGGGCTGTAGTTAAAAGGGAGAAGGAGTGGCATGTCGGGGTAGAGGGGAGATGAGACCTCTGTGGAAGAGAAGTTTGGGGATAGCAAGGAGGTACAGTTGCGGAATGGTGTAGGAGTGAGGGGGGAGCTAATGGGAAGAGTATAGTTCAGGGAGGGAGAGGATGAGTTGGGAGAAGAAGGGTGTGGGGTAGTGGGATTCAGAGGGTGTGAGGCTGAATTGGGAGGGGAGGAATGAGGGGGGATGGAGGAATGGAAGGGTAATCTGGGTGAGGAGTATTGTGATTCTGCGTGAGTGAGGGGGGTTGGAGGAGGAATGGTAGGGGAGACTGAGAAAGAGGGCCAGGAGGGTGGAGTAATAGGTAGGGGAATGGGTGGGCTGGTTGGGAGCAAGGGGGATTGGGAGTGAGGGGTTGAGGGGAGGATCAAGGGGAGAGTGGAGGTCGTAGTGAGGAAAGAGGGGATAGGTGACAACGTATGCATAGTGTCTTTGGATGTTGAAAGGTCCGGGGCGGGAGAGGTGGGCTGGTGGGGCAGGGTCGGTGGGGAGAGAGGAGGTGGAGGGTATGGGGGGCTGTTGGTGGAATTGGAAAGTTGGATGGCCAAGGATCTGAAATGGAGTTCGAAGGTGTTAAGATGGGGTACGGACGCTTGGATGAGGATGTTACCAGTTTTGAAAATGGAGATGTTGATTTCACCACAAAAGGTTGGAGATGGAGTGGTGGAAAGTTTGTCGCCATGGGGTATTTTGGAGGTTTTAGTGACTGGGAGATGTTGTGTGAAGATTCTTTTCCATTTAGAGGGGCGTTTGGAGTAGAAGATGTAATTCGTTTTAATGGGGGCAGTAGGGCTGTAATAGTTGTCAACAATAAGTGTTTCCGGATTTTGAATGAGGAGGTTGTGTTTGAGTTTTTTTCTAGCGTGTTTAGAAAGATTGGGGGGGGGGGGGGGTACGGGATGGACCAGGAGTTGGGACCATGTTTAGATAGAGAGAGATCCTGGGAGGGGGAAGGGATATTGAGAGGAGGCATAATGGGCAAAGGAAAAAGTAGGGGAGAGGAGAGTCAGATAATCACATGCGTAGTCAAGGGAGAGGCAGTGGGTTGAGGCTGTGGGGGGAGAGACTTGGGAAGGGAAGAGTGGAAGGACGTAGTATTGGTAAAGGGTAAGGGGAGAATTCGGCAGAGGAAAAGAACAAAGAAAGGGAAAGTGAGATGATATGAAAGAAAGGGGCAGGAGTCAAGAGAATGAGGTAAGTGAAGTACGAAGGAAGTGAGCAGAATAAAGTGCATCAAAACAAACAAATCACATCACCGCTACATATGGGGGGAGCAAAATTAAAGCAATGTTGAAATATCCCCAGCAAAGCAAACAATTAATCCCCGCAAAGCTACACAAGGTGAGGATCGCTAGGCTCAGGAACAAAAGTACCGGGTCATCAAACTGCACATATTCTCAAGTTGGGTGCATTTTTAAAAACAGTCCAGCGAATCAAATAATCATAGCACAAAATACACAAAGGGAGGTCATGGGCCATAGTGTAAAAAAAAAAAAAAAAGGGGGCTAGGAAGGCAATTGAATAGGAGGTTGTATCGAGGTTGACACAAATCACTACAAGATTGGCAGTGTAAGATAACTAAAGGGGGGAGGAAAAAAACCACAAAACATATAAGACATATTGTAACTGGCGCTTGTTAGAAGCATCAAAAGTAAAACCATAAAAAGCATATGAGGGGCAGATCGAAAAATTAACAGGACATGTAGGATAAAATAAATAAAGGGGGACGAAGTTCAGGATTAGGCCACAAGGTGGAGCTCCAGGCTAAAGAAAGGGAGCAGTTTAGAATTCAAAGGAAAAATAGATCAGGAGTGTTTCTGTTGAAAAAGTGGCGTTGTTATTCTAATGGCAACGCGTCCGTCTTGAGGGGCCTCGAAGTCGTCAGAATCTAGGTTTTGGCACCATTTTGTACGGCTAGATTGGATCACGCAATTTCGGTGTAGTTGTAACTAGTCCATTCAAGTCAGTGTTTCGCTCCTGGAATTTCACCTGGCCTGCCACTATAAATATAAATATATATAAACCCCCAATTTAAAATCAGCGCTCCCAGAAAGTGATTTCTCTTGATTTAAACAATTCGATTGCCAAAACAGCTAAGGCATTTCAGGGCTTGGCGAGGAAGGCCTCACTAGGTGCCGGTGCTGAGTTTCAAAGCTCAGCCTGCAATCTCTGCTCGGAAACCAGTCAGCCGATCTCGTGAGTCCTAACTCACAAAGTCAAGTAAGCTGAGGCTTGTTGGGGAGAGCGGGAGCAATGCCGGTTATGAGGGCTGAGCTGTGACAAGGCAGCGCAGGGGAGGCAGGTCTCACCTTGTGTCGGTGTGGGATCAACACACCAATAGCAATTTTATCCGGTGGGGGGTCCTCGCACAATCCGATGTTGGTCGGGCAGTCGGGACATCTGTATCCAGTATCATGGCGGTGAACTGGGCAAGCCACGGAAGAAGCAGAGCTCTGGAATGTTTCAAGGCGTCCGGCAGATCATAGGCACTCGGAGGAAGCGGAGATGAGCAGTGTACTCCCAGGCACTCTGTGGTAATTAGGAAGATAAGGAAGAAACTGCAGTTTTCAGCCGAAGGAGATCTAGACAAACCAGCAGCTGGGTCGGTCGTCACAGGTCAATTGTTGTTGGCCTCCTGCAGGAGGAGAGAAACAAGCGGCGCATTTATCAGCAGGGAGGCGGCATGGAGCAGGGGAAATACTTCCGTGCGGCTCATCGGAACAGAGCTGCATCCCTGATGCGACGGGGGCCCCAGCACACACAGCCTCTGAGCAGAGAGCACAGACCCACTGTTAAGGTCTCGGTGGCAATCCAGGCCGGACCCCTGCAGGCGGATTAATCGTTGGGCGGTCAGAGGCCAGGAGGAGCGTCGGGTCTCCAGCGCGAACGGCGAGGTGGAGAAGTCCTGGAAGGAGAAGCCCGTGGCCTGCGTCCTCGAGGTGCCCAGCCCGGAGGGTGTCGATGAGGCAGGAAGGTCCCGGTCGTATCGGTGTAGAGCGTCGTGCAGATAAGTGGAAAATATTTTCTTTTCTTAATGCAATCCAGTTACTTTTAGTGATGCTTGTAAGTCGACGGAAAACGGGTGGATGGCGGGTAAAACGAGGAATATTGTCCGATGCAGTGATCCCCTACCCTGGAGCTCTTGCAAGAGAGCTCCTACTCGGCGGCCATCTTCCATTCTTCTAACGCTACAAGAACCCTGCATACAAATACACAATGATAGGGTTGTGATGAGAACAGACCCACACTTCATGCCAAAGTTGGTGTCCAAGTTCCACATGAACCAGTCTATACAGATACCACGTTTTTTCCAAAAACCAGCCACTAGCGCAGAGCGAGCTCTGAACACCCTGGACGCCAGAAGGGCAGTCATGCACTTTATTGAGAGAACGAAGGGACACAGGAAAACAAAACAGTTCTTTGTGTCATTCGCCAACAGTTTCATGGGAAAAGCAGTAACCAAAGAGACCATTGCACGATGGATCGCACAAACAATACAGCTCTGCCACAAGGGAGCAGGACAAGAACTAGCAGAGGGGACACGTGCCCACTCCACTAGGGAAAAGGGTGCTACAATAGCCTTCCTGACTTACACACCCATACAAGACATATGCCTGGCGGCAACATGGGCTTCGGTGCACACGTTCACGAAGCACTACTGCGTGGATATACAGATGAACAGGGAAGCACAAGTCGGACAAAAGGTGCTTCAACACATATTCAATAACCAACGCTCATCTTCCACCCAGCTGCCACTGAAATGAGAAACCGCTACAAAGTCTATGCACAGCATAGTGAATCCAGAAAGATTCACGCTGCAAAACGAATAGTTTTCTTACCTGTCGGTATAGTTTTGCAGCTTGAAGATCTTTCTGGATTCACTAGCGAACCCACCCACCTCCGCCAGAAAGATGAGGCTGGAGAGATTAAAGGTGGTTAAAACAGAGACAAATACTAAAACTGTTCGACTGTATTGTTTCAATCGTGGTTCCCATCAACGCGATTCTTCGCGACTTCAAAGTCTTCGATTCCGGTCGTCGACGAAGGCCTTCGGGCCTACCTGGGCCTTGCTGTCTGGCTCATGGAAGGGACACCATTTAAGAAGTGTTCTCAATGTGGGTCGAAGTTTCCCCACACCGATCTAAATGAGGTGTGCAACCTTTGCCTCTCACTGGAGCACGAGGCCAGAGACTGTTCCGCTTGTGCCTCCTTCTGCTCCAAGAAGACGATTCGGAACGACTAGCTCAAAGAACCATGGCTCGCCCGTCATCTTCGATCCTGGGCGACATTTTCCAAGAGGGTGTCGACGTGCCAGAGGAGGAGCAAGAACATGGCGGTGACAGCGACTCCGAGGCCTACGACTCAGACGTTGAGGACATCACTCCGGCACAGAGGGTCGTAAGTACACACGTCGACCCCGACCCTTCCTCGACACCCTCCAAAAAGGCTTTGGTCACACCCTCGCGCGCGGGTGCACACCGAGAGACTGCTTCTCATGCCCCGCTTTCAGGCTATTCAATGAAGCCTAATAAGCCTATAGGCGACTTTGGCTCGAGTCAGCCTAGCCCCGGTGCCAGCACACACCTACCGGCACTGAAAAAGAAGCAATCTTCTTCCGTCTCCATGCCAGCTGCTTCCTCATTTAAGCACTCTGCGCCGAAGACTGGCACCGGCTCCTCAGCACCAAAACCACACTTGTAGCCGAGCAAGAAATTGCCACCAAAGCACCCGACTCTCATGCTTCGGAGCCGGAAAAACCACACTTTCCACCGGACAAAGACACTACAAAAGAACATGTTTCTAAGCCAAAAGATGCTACCGGTTTGGTGCCGAAAAAGCCTACGGAACCAAAAACCTCTGCACCAAAGGATCTACCTCCCACAGAGGAACTATTCCATCCAGACCCTACACAAAAAACTCTTGTTAAAGATCCCAAAACTGGTCGATTGACTCCTGGTTATAAAAACGACCGTTAGAGACGCCTGCACCAGCTCCTCATTCTAAGAAGGGCATTGCGACCTCTCCTCTAATACCTTCTCCTCCTCCACCACCTCCTCCCCTGCCACATCACTCCCCTACACCATCTCCTACTCCATTAGAAGATGATGATGACTGGGATAACAAGTCAAGTCAAAAATACTTTATTTTGACTATACAGCCATAAAAGCACAACATATTTTACATTGGATAAAATAAAACGAAGTATTAAACGAAAAAGGACAAAGAAAAGTGGATGATCAAAAACAGCCATTCGTTTGTAGACAAAAATAAATTTTATCTATACCACAGCCTTAACAAACAATAGTTGACTACCCAGGCCCCAAATTAGTGGCGAACAGCATGTCCAGAAGACCCAGATCGCATAGTTAAAAAATGTTTTAACTATTGAAGACAATATCAAATCGCATACAAAATTAAACTGTTTGTTAAAAAAATAAGTTTAAAAGAATAAGATTAAAAATTGACATTCCTATGCTAACAAAGTAAACACTATTGTCATCACATTCTCTGAACAATACTATACAGCAGCAAAGGGCAATGGAGAGGTGATATAAAGGGCAACATCAACTGTTGCCCATCTCTTTCCCCTTTAAGATTCCTCTATGAGTACACCACATTGCAAAAAGGAATTTCGAGGTGGCGACTACAAATAATGGTAGTTTTTTCGTTTTTAAGTAGCCTAAAAACCTCGAAATAGTTTCTAAGCCCTAAGTTTCTGCACAGCTGGAGAACCCACTTCGATAAAGACCTGTGGTATGCAGGACAGAAGAGCATTACATGGAGTTCTGTTTCTTCCGAGGCAGAACAGCCAGGGCAATCTGATTTAGCTGTACCCTTCCATTTATTCATAAATGCACCTAACGGAAGTGTTCCATGCCTAAATTGTATAAACTGGTTTTTTGCCATGAATGGTTGAATACTGTCAAAGGTCTTTTCCAGTTTATATTGCTGCTTGGCGTCAAGAAACCTTGATGTCAAGGAGCATGAGGTCGTGCTTTGAATTAATTGGGCAAGTTTATGTTCCTTCAAGGCTAGAGTTAAGGATTTTTTAGAAATACTAGAACAGGTCTCCTCAGGATTTGACCACAGGTTACCACAACCCAATAAAAATCACAGATTCCTGACATAGGACAGCCATGGTAGATTTGTAGCCCCCAGTTTACACATAACATCCCTCAGTTCCTCCCTATAATTAATTAACTCTGGCGTACTCCAAATGCGGCTCCAGAAGAGGAGAGGACGAGAGGTGATTAAATCTGATATGGGGCCAATACCCAGGTCCATCCTAAGCGGGGTTAAGGGCGTGCTTTTTGGGAGACCCAACAATTGCCTAACGAATATATTTTCAGTCACCTGTAAAGGATGGGGTTGACAGTGTCCCCAAAGTTGGGCACCATAGAGGAATGCTCCCCTTGCTTGTGTTTTGTAGATTTCAGCCCAGGGAGCAGTATTTATACACTTTAAGGATGCCTCCCATTGACTGCGTTAATTTCAAATTAGCCTTCATTATTTGTGTCCTCCAATCCATTTTGTCATTCAATGTGATGCCCAGATAATCGAAGATGGGGACTCTCTCTAGGGCTCTACCATCCATTTGGGGATGTGGACAGTTGGTAGTTTTGGCATGAAAAACCATATATTTTTTTTTTGTTTATCACCAAGTACTTTTTCCTACAGAATGAACTAAACTCATCCAAAACGCGCTGCATTCCCATAGATGATTTAGACAGGAGCAACATGTCATCAGCAAACATTAAAGCTGGTATTTTCCTATTTGCTAGCCTTGGTGAGTCTGTGTCCTTCACGTCCAAGAGTGTATCAATTAAGCCTTTCAGGAAGAGAAAGAAGAGGGTTGGCGCTAGCACACATCCCTGCCTCACCCCTTTCTCCACAGGAAAAGGTGCAGTCAATTCTCCATTCTTGCCAAACCTTACCCTTGCATAGGTGCCTTCATGAAGGCGCTTTAAAAGCTGGCACAGGTAAACCGGCACCGACTAGGTCAAATAGGAGTCGCCATAGCTGCTCACGATGGACCAAATCAAAAGGTTACTGTCTTCCAGTAAATTAGTTGTAATCTAAAGATTTGGTCTATGGTCGAAATTTTGGGCCTAAATCCTGCTTGTAAGGGGGTTAAAATATTCGACTTGTCCATCCATGATTGCAGTCGCCCCAAAAGGACGTGGGCAAATATCTTTTGAGTGACATCGATAAGGCTAATAGGCTGATAATTTGCCGGATCTTATGGGGAGCCTTTTTCAAAGATTGTAATCCTCTACGCGCCAGCCCAAGTCGCGGGGACCTCCATACCTTGAATAATAGTGTTAAATAAAGACTGCAAATAAGGAGCCCAGACAGCCTCTGCTGTTCTGAACAGGTCACAAGGGATTCTGTCCAGACCTGGTGCCTTATTAGGAAGTATCTTGCCCAATGCCAAGGTAACTTCCAACAATGTGCAGGTAGGTGGTACCGTATTTAGGGGGATATGAAGAACATCCACTAACCCTTGCGCTTCAGTATCGTTCAGGTACTTAGAATATAAAATTTTAAAATGCAATCTCCAAGCTTCTTCTGCTAGATTTGGAGCAATGGCCAGGTTGCCTTCGGAATAACCAGTCTTCACTGGATTCCAAAAGCAACACATATCTCTGAAGACATCCTTATTCTTAACTTCTTGTACCAGTGCAGTCTTAGCTTCCCTGCACGCCTTGTTGAACCATTGGTGCTTCGGTTTGGGGTCGGGCTTATTGTTATTTTCATGTTTATAAAAAAAGGCTGCCAATTTTAAAAACATCTCCCGATGATTGGTTTTCATCATCAGCATTAATTCTTGATCTTGATAGTTTTCGATCATAGAGAAAGCAAACTCTAAAAAAGGGATAATCTCAGTATACAAGGACGCCATTTTCTCGTCTGATGCAGCTATTGTAACCCAGCGAACTCTTCTACCACCTTCTCTTACGATTAAATTTGGAGGGGATTGGGTGGGGTGGCCCTGATCTTTCCTAAACTGAGGAATACACAAGTCGAGTATTAATTAATTCTGATCGCTTTCACATCGTGGTTGAACAACAAAATCCCGGGCTTTGGACCATTTCTCAACATCAACCAAAACGTAATCAATTATGGAGGCCTGTCCTATTTTGTTGAAGGTTGGGTTTCCCGGATTATCTGATCGGAATCGACCATTACAGGCCCTAAGCGAATAAGTGAATGTAAGTGAGGTCAACTGGAGGACAAGGGGGGACCACCCCCTTGTTGGATAAGTGTTACAATGTGGGATTGACCAAACAGTCTTCTTCACTTGTAATATTGGAACTTATGCCATTGAGTGGTTCAAAATGGCAATTAAAATCCCCCCCAACAACTCGATGGACAGACTCCGGAAGGGTCGAAAGAAAGGAAGACAGAGTCTAAGGTCAGCGGGGTTTGCCCCAACTTCACTGGCCGCGAGTATACATTTATAATCACCATTTTAGATTGGTCATTAAGCGAGAGGAGAATACAAAGTATGTCCAAGGAACCAGTATCGAGGACTTTATTAAAGCACCCCAAATGGGTTGCAATCCAAATGCAAAGGCCCCCTGAGGGTCTCCCCCTTTGACCCTGTAGAGCTGGGATTGAGTAAGCTGCATATCCTAGCCTATATAATGGAGTAGCAGACCATGTCTCTTGGAAGAGACATGGCTCATGGTTGTCAATATAAGTCAATATAAGCTCCCCAATCAGGATGATCCAACTTTCAGGCAAGACCTGCTATGTTCCATGAGAGACCCTTTGTGTTGTGTAAATTATTTCAGTCAGGAGGTTGGGAGTTTCCACCTCCTGCTGAATTATTTGACAAAGTATCCCCTCATAATCTTGTGAAGTTCCCGAAAAATCCCCCCGTATACTCGATGGGGCTCCCAGTCCATCCGGATCTTCTGTAACCTCCGGTAAATTCCCAAAATAGCAAACCCCTTGCTCAATACTTTCACATTTTTGTAACCGTGGTGGCTGGGTGGTTATACCATCAGCAGCTTCTACTAAAGGATCCAGTCAATCAACTAGATCTAAGCTGCTGAATCTGTTACTAACTGGGATATTCAACTGGATTGTTTCGGGGCTTGTCTCTTATTTGACAGAAGGTCAGTTTGGACTCTCGTTTCCCATTTTTTTGTATATGCCTCCCATTCTTTTTATCAAAGGAGTGGGAGGATAAAAATAACCGAGGGGAAGTGTCCTTGCATGGTCCCAATTTAAAATATGATGAACCGCCCTAGTATCCCCAAAGTTAATCACTAAGCAATCCCCCTGTATGTCTTTCATTTTTTGTCCCAGCCAGCTAACCCGCCTAGCAAAAAGGATTTTGCTCTGAGTTAAAGGGGGCAATGGTCTGTTTTTGTTTATCCAAAAAATAACTTTCTTTTTTAATTCCGGGTAAAGCTCCACTCTATCTATTTCCAACTCAGGGACTCCAGTTAGAATAACAGTATAAGGAGTCGATGCAGGAGTCAGGTCTATACATGGGAGATTGGGTTTAGATGTGGGTCTATTAGAGTCCTCATTATTCCCATAGTCTCCTCTACTTTTACTGGAAAAATTACATCCCGCTGGCTTGCCCGTTGTTACCATTGTCATCGGGCCATGGCCGTCCACCCTCTCCTTTGATGCCCCAGGTCGAGACCCCCCTCTTTCCCCCCCCCCCCCCCCCCCCCCCCCAAGATCGTAGAGTGGTTAGCTGAAGAGAGGGACTCTATTACAGTGTTAGGTTCTCTGCAGGCAGTGTAGGGGGATATGGTCACTTGGTTACTCTGTTGTATAGAGGCCTGTTCAGAAATCTTCAAATTGCCCAAAGTTTCAGAGAGGGCATCAATTTTGCTCCCCCATGAGTCGATCAGCAGTGTAAGCTTCTCTAAGTGTTGTCTAAGAGCTTCTCACTGTGGATGTAGTTTTTCAAGTGCTCTTTGATTTCTCTTGGCATATTTGTAGCCCATGGCGGAGGCTCTAGTGCTTGTTGACTATTTCCACCAGGTGTATTACTCAAAATCTGAGTCTTTGGTGCTACTCATTATTTGCCTTTTGTTTCCTTTGGGCACCTTTCCTAGTTGCCCCACCCCCCCACATTAGATTTGGGACCAGTAACAGGAGGTGTCTTTTCCAAAAGTGGCATTGGATCAGGAGTAACTGACAAATCTACTATCTGAGATGAGTCCGAGACTCCTTTTTCCAAGGTCAAGGATGGGCATGGAATTATTGGCGTCAAGGAGAGCCTACGTTCTGTGCGCTCTCTCATTAGAGACCGCTCGCATCGCCTGCCGAAACATTTTGTCAATAGCAGTTGGTTTAATAGTGGGAGTGCGCACAGAAGCTTTGTGTGGGGTATTAGGCCTTAAAATTGGAGGCGGACTCTCCCCCATACTTTGAGCGGTAGCAGAAGATTTCTCAAAGGAGATGGGAAAAAAATGAGGAGTTCCAATAAGAGATATACGCTCCCTATAATACTTCTGAAGGGCACTAACTGGACCTCTCAACAAACTATGGTAAGCAAAAACAATTTAACAACACTCAGACAGTCACAATGGGACTCACTTTACCCCGCTTAACAGAGAGGTGGCTCATCCAATCTCATCCAGTCTCGGACGGGCTCAGACCGGCCCGCTCTTGGCCCGGGCTTTGCCCGGGGCGCTCCCGCCCCGCGGTGCGAGGGCCCTACTCCGCTTATCAAGCTCCTCCTGGTGCTTGGTGATGGCGTAGATAGTAGGTGCCACACAAGAGATGCCCGGACTTGGAGTCCTTCTTCCGTCCCACGCTGGTGGTGGCGAGGCAGCGTGAGTGGCGAAGAACCGGGAGTGATTGTTCCGTTGCAGTCACCCAGGACCGATAACCAGGTATGTGCAGCAGCGTCCTGGCGTTAAAGGTTAATAACCCATTTGACACGGGGTGGTGCAGATAATGAGCCACTAGATAATCCTAGTCCTCCTGGCTCACCTGACCCTTGGGATGATTATAGTACCGCAGACGTCCCTAACATCCCACAAGATGACATGTATCCCTCAAGGCCTTCCCCCACCAAAGGACACTATGAGATTTAACCAACTTGTCCATAGAGCTGCCCAATATCATGGAGTTGACATTCATACTGACCCAGTAGAGTAAAATTTCCTTATGGATACCTTTGATACCACACAAAGGTCCACCTCAATTTTACCCATGCTTAAAGGGGTCATTAAGCATGCGACTGAGGTCTTCAAAGATCCAGTTAGGGCTCGAACTATCAACCCCCAAATTGAAAAGAAGTATAAGGACGCCCCCTCAGACCCAGCCTACATTAAAGGGCCTGCACCACTAGACTTCCTTGTAGTCTACAACGCACGCAAAAGAGCCAATTCCCAAACATCAGACGAGGCTCCTCCACCAGATAAAAAGTCTAAACTCCTAGACGCCTCAGGCAAACGAACGGCGTCACAGGCAGCAAACATTTGGCGTATTGCTAATACTCGGGCACTATTAGCAAGGTACGACAGGGCACATTATGACAAGTTGAATCCATAATGCAGCACCTTCCTGACAAGTACAAGAATAGGGCCAATGAACTTATACAAGAGGGTGGGGCGTGGCTTCGCTGAGTTGCAGAATAGCCGCACATTTGAGCGGCTCCATTAATCTTTAAATTATCCGATACTACCCCAGGGGACGGAGACCCAGCTCGTGACTGCTGACAGCCAAGTGAAGAGGCGACGCAGTAAAGGTGATTTCGGCCGCTGTTGAGGCCAGTGACTGTCAGCGGCCGAACGGTTTTGCAGGCCTAGCACCGCGGCCGAGGGAGAAAAGCCGCGGCCTGGGCGTGGATGATCTGGCCGGAGTGTGTGCTGTGCAAGTACCGGAGCGTGATAAAAGGACACTCCACCTCCGCAGGATTTTACAGCAGCCGGCGGAGTCTGGCCTCTCGGATGGGAACTAGAGGCTCTGGAGGGAACCGCAGTAGTGCCTGGTGAGTGGACCGCAAGTCAGAGTAAGCGCTACTGGTGAAAGACTCGAGGGCCTGAGCTCGTGGACTGCCAACAGTGCGCCTTTAGACACCATACAAGGTGCGGTGCGGCAGGGCTCTGAGAAAATTGTTGCAGTATGTGCATATCTTAGCACCCGGAGCGGAGAGCAGACAGGAGCAGGAAGAGCTTGCACCGCCGCCATTTTATGTGAACGCGCTTGGGGATAGAGACGCGAGCGGTACGCCCTCCGCCTTGCGGGTGCTGTGGCGCGGTTTGAGATCCTTGAGATCCTTGAGATCCTTGAAGGGGGGGCCCGTATATAGACAGTGCGGCGGGGGCCCAGCTAGGAAGTGTGTCCAGTGTACATGGGCCGGCTGATGCGGTATGCCCGACCTGCTATGGAAGCTGTTGGGCACATACATAATTAGTTCTGCATGCGTGCACACCATTGACAGTACTATGTATGGTTGGAGGAGAGTGGCAGAGAAGGCAACTAGGAGCACATTACTGCAGTGTGGAGTGTGCACACCGTTGAGACTTCATAACGAGGGGATTGCCACTGACTAGTCACCCACATCTCAAGGTTGGACACACACAGTGTTTGGCAGACCCGGATCTGGGATCCACGGCGTCCTGAGTAGATGTGGCGACGGGCGCTATTTGCGGAGGGACAACAGGGAGGGTGTCCAACAACGGTTGTGCTGCCTGGCGGCCCCGGGGGAGATGCTTGGCGCCGGGGTGCGTCAGTTGAGACCTCAAGCACTAGGTGCTGGGCTGCCTGCAGATTATATTAAACAGGAGTAAAGGAGACACTTGTGGCCGAGATCGTCGGCTCTTGGTCCCGGCATAGTTGGGTGGGCCGCTTCATCCTCCCTGGGTATAACGGAGTGCAAGACCGAGAGTCCAGCACCACCCTAGCAGAGAGCACACCTGGTGCATGTGTGCAACGAAGAAAGGGGAAGGATCTTTGCAGCCGCTGCTGCAACGCCGGACGAGGGGTGACGCAATGGGGAAACTGGATACGCGGCAGCCCAAGATCACCTTTGACAAGAAAAATAGAGCAGCGGAGGGCGATGCCGCACAGCCGGAACAGAATGAGGAGCCCATCACGACACAGCCACCTGAGGAAGATATCCGGGCGATGTTTAAAGATCTGAAATCCAGCCTCCAAGGGATTGACACGAAAATGGACTCCCTGGCTGAGCGCATGGATAGGATTACACAGCGAGTAGAGAAACAGGAGGGCCACCTTAGCGTTTCAGAAACCAGTCACAGAAACTGAAGAGGGGCAAACAGACAAGAAGCTGCGAGACATGGATGGAGTACTATACGCGATCAGGCAAAAGCAGGAGGATTTGGAGGCCAGGTCGAGAAGGAATTACATACGCATAACGGGGGTGTCAGAGACGACTGACATTCAAAACATGGAAAAATATGTAGAAATGATGATGACTGACCTATTTGGACAGGACCTCTCTGCGATGTTCTTGGTGGAGGGCGCGCATCGCACTTTGGGGCCGAGACCGGGGGCTCCGGCACGACCTATACTTGCCAGGGTGCTCAACTATAGGGGCCGCAACACGATACTCCGGCTGGCAAGGGACAGGGGTGAGATACAATACAAAGGTAATAATATCGCATTGTACCCTGATTATACACAACAGGTTCAGGCTGCTCGTAGGGAGTTTCTTCCAGCAAAAAAGATTTTTCAACAGATCGGAACTAAATATGCTTTAATATATCCTGCAAAACTGAGGGTTCAAGGACCTGGCAAGCCTACCTTCTTTATGGACACGAAGGCTGCCATGACTTATGCAAAAGCAGCGGAAGGCGACCAATGCTTCACAGACTGACAATAACCTGAGTGATAATGATTGACACTTCCGGACCGGATCGCGGGATGTCCAGATAAGTATTACCTGTGGGCTCCCCTTGGTCGTATACTGGTGGACACTTGCTGCACTCGCATATTTACGTCTTGTAAAGTTTCTATTGTCACTTATACCATGTTTAAACTGACATGTTTTGGATCTGTACCTAATGTCTATGTTCCAGAGTCTGGGCTTACCGCCCTTGGTGGTATGTTATTGGACCGGCCACCCTGCCAAGAGTGTAAGGGTGTAATACTGGTGACCTCACGTACCTCCATGGGATGAGTCCCACGAGTTCACTACTGGGAACCGATAGGTTACAGTTTATGGGGCATGGGAGGGAGAATTCACAACCTGTTTGGGGGGTTGGTGTGGGGGGGTGGGGGGGGGTGGAAGTTAAGTTATGTTTTTCCTGCTAAATCTGCCACACTCTGCATCCAAATGCAAGAATGTACTGAGCGATAATAACACCGCCATGTTTGTATGGTTGCACTGCCCTCGCAGACTGAGTTATATGTTTGCTTCCTACAATGGGTTCTAATGCAGGGGGCATACGAATTACTTCACTGTAATAATGTATTTCGTGGAATATCAGGGGTCTGAATGATCGTAGGAAAAAGACTGGTTCAATCGTATCTCTTAAGACGCGGGATAGACATCTGCCTACTCCAAGAAACGCACTTACTGGTTACGGCAGCAGGTACACTCCGGAACGCTAGATGGGGGAGATAGCGATGGCAGGCTACTCGACATACTGCAGGGGGGTGGCAATCCTGATACGTAGAGGCCTTCAATGGAAAACGCACCATGCCATCACAGACTGAGAAGGGAGGTACCTACTTCTGCAGGGCATGCTGTACGATACACCGATGGTGATTGTAAATACCTACGGGCCAAACACAGACAGTCCAGAATTTTCCAACATATTTGTCAGAGAATACAGACATTGGGGAAGATGGCGATCTTATGGGGAGGAGACTTTAATGTTGTGCTGTCAACAACTCTGGATAGGCAGGGAGTGTCCCGCGAACATCATCCCAGAGCTGCCCAGACACTGGCTAATATTATACTGGATCTTCAATTGATTGACTCTTGGAGGGCATTGCACCCAACAGTGAGGGAAGGCACATGCGTAACATCACCGGGGTTTGTGGTCTAGATTAGACTATTGGCTGGTGACGAAGGATGTTCACACCTGGGCCACGGATGCAACACACTACCCTCGCACCTTCTCTGATCATGCACCTACGGTATTGGCCCTGCAAATTCCCGAGCCATACATACAGCCATTTGCTTGGAGGTGTCCGTCAGGAGCCCTATTAGACCAGGTTTTCAGGGAAGAACTGAGCGGGAAAATAGAAGAATACTGTTCGAGGCATATGAGCTGCAGATTGCATACTGTGCATAGATTGCCACCTAGTGTTGAGCCCGGGTGTTTGCAGTTTGTTGTTGTCCTGAAAAGGAGGAGTCCCCTATCTCGTGACTTCCAAAGAACTTTTCAGGACAACAACAAACTGCAAACATTCGGGCCCAACACTAGGTGGCGATCTATGCACAATGTGCAACCCTGCAGCTCTACATGCCAAGAACAGATGCATACTGGGTAGTAGCATTTTCCTTATGCTGAATGAGGGATCGGTTGACTCGCCTGGGGTGCTGTGGGAGGCCTTTAAGGTGGTGACCAGGGGGAATTGTATTGCGTTAAAGAAAGGTGTTCTTAAGGATATTCGTAATACGCTAGGACAATTGGAACATGAAATAGGAGAATTAGAGCAGGAATTCCAAAAGAATCCCTCCCCTTCCGTTGCTTCATCGATTAGGTCTTCATTGACTAAGTTTCAAGAGGAGCCAGAGAGGGAAACCTCCTATTTACACAAGTACGCAGGAGCCAGATGTTAGGATCGGGGGATAGAGCGGGGAAGACGCTGGCAGGCCTACTGCGAGCTCCGAGGGGGGCTGAATATATAACGGAACTGATGACATCTGATGGTATTTAGACAGGACTTCACACGACATTCTAGCCACCTTGTCCCAGTATTATCAACGCTTGTATACTACCTGCACGGACCCGAAATTAGAAGACATAACTGACTATTTAGATACAGTAGCACTGGCGTGGTTTAATAGCGGGGCCCGGGAATACATGGAATTGCCAATCACGGCGGAAGATATACGGCAGGTAATCAGCAGTATGCCGTCTGATAAGGCCCCCGGCGCAGATGGGTTGACAGCTGCCTTTTATAAAGAATACGCTGACATTCTCGCTCCCAGGCTACTACACATGTTTCTGGAAGCAATGGACGCAGGCACACTCCCCCCTACCCTGAGGGAAGCCACGATAATAGCTTTGCTCAAACCTGATAATGAGCCCACTTCTCCCGATTCCTACAGACCGCTGTTGTTAATAAATCTTGACGCCAAGATATACGCCAAGCTCCTGGCAAATAGGCTACAGCCAATGCTGCCACAGATCACACTCCCGGACCAATCCGGATTTATACCGGGGCGACCGACTGCTCATAATTTGCGCACGTTGTTCGGACTCCTACACTACCAGGCCCCTCACGTGCAGGCCCTGGCGGCGCTGTTAGATGCCACCAAGGCTTTCGATTCACTAGAATGGAAGTTTCTCTTTCTGTTGCTGCCCCATATTCATCAAACCAATTCAACTTCTTTACACGAACCCGGTGGCGAGGGTGCAGATAAATGGACTGGGGTCAGACTACTTTATTATCACACGTGGCACGAGACAGGGATGCTCTTTGTCGCTCTTACTCTTTGCCATCGCAACTGAACCCTTGGCAGCCAGACTCCGCCAACATCACACGCATAGGATTTACTTCCCGAGGTCTATTGATCTCGATGTATGCAGATGACATGACGATTATGTAACTAACCCTAGGGATAACTTTGATGCAGTGATGAGGGAATTGATTAAGTATGGCGGCCTGACGGGGATCCAAATCAACTGGACAAAATCCACGACACTAGCACTCGCGGACGAGACTTTACCATGTGGCACGGAATATCCCATACAGTGGGCACGAGAGGAGGTACGGTACCTGGGCAGTGTTAGAAGTAGGTCTCTGCAGGGATTGTGGACGGCAAATTACGGTAGAGTTATGAACTGGATGGAAACCAAGGTGCAGAGGTGGAAACATCTGCCGCTCTCATTGCTGGGTCATATAGCACTTACAATAACTCTTTTGTATTTATTTGTCAATATTCCAATGCCGCTCACCGCGCACTTTTTCAGGCGCCTCCGGACGGCCATACTTGAACTAGTGTGGGCGGGAAGGCAACCTTGTGTCGCCTGGAACTTGCTGACTTTTAGTCAAGGGGGGCTGGGTGCCCCTGACTTTGAGCTCTATGCATTTGGCGCGCAGGCGCAATACTTACATTTCTGGCAACACCCTACCCCGTATCAGCCACATGTAGCAATAGAAATAGACAAGGTTGCCCGATTCCAATACATGCGGCAGTGTACCAACACTATAAAAGACCATCAAGAAATCGATACGGTTGAGGCGACACGTTGAGCATGGAGGGGTATAGCGAAAAGGGCAGGCGTAAAGGAGATGTATGCTCCATCTATGCCCATAGGGGGCAATCCGCTACTAGCACCGCTGACGGATAAAGCAAATACATTAAGGCGAAAGCACATGACTTGGTGATGGGCAGCGACTTATACCCGAACGCTATGTTCTTAACATTACAGCAAATGTGCAAGGAACAGTCCCCTTCGGTCTCCGAATCACTTCTGTATTATCAGCTTAGGGCAGCTTGTAAAGCACGGTACACTGAATATCCTCAGGAACCACCAACTCTGCCTGCATTAGAGATTGTATTGTCTAACCCACTGAGACAGAGTCCAGTTTAAGTCTCTTTGCTTGGTGTTCAAAGCCTTGAATGGGCTGGGGCCTGTTTTCTTTCGAAGGAAATTTGTATGGTAAGTCCCTACGAGAACCCTCCGCTCCTCTGGGGCAAAGTTGGTAAAGGTGCCGAGATTTATGAAAGTTAGATCAGGCGGCAGATCTTTTGGGGTTTCAGCTGCGAAGCTTTGGAACACTCTGCCTTCTGAACTGTGAGTGAACTTCTCCCTTTTAGAAGGAGACTAAAAACCTGGTTGTTTCTGAAGACTTAGGTGGCTCTTGTGATATGACTCTGAACTGCTAGCACCAGGATGCCTGCCAGATGACAGTACGCTCTGGAAATACATTAAATAAATAACCCCTCATCGAAGAAATTGATCACACGCATATATAGTATCACACAAAACCCATCTCCCATAGCATTGTACACCTCAAAGGCGGAATGGGAATGTGATTCTAAATTACCAATTACAGACAAACAGTGGGTATTATGCTGCTCGCAACTGAAGAACCTATCGCCGAATTATAGACTATAGCTGATACACTTCAACTTTATACATAAGGTGTATCGCACGCCAGTGCAATTGCACCATATGAGATTTCACCCAGGCACTACATGCTGGAGATGTGGACACCACAACGCGACATTTTAGCACCTGGCATGGTCCTGTAGATCGATAGCGCAGTTTTGGACGGAGGTAGTCAAACACATTGGAGACATTACCATTGTTCGGGTGCCACTTACACCGCTGGTCACGTTACTGGGATTTGTCTTGGAGATCCCCAAAACTCGCGCAAATTGGTGTCCATGCTGCTACTACTGGCCAAACGACAGGTGGCAATGCACTGGAAGAGACCCCAGCCTCTGGTGGTTGCTGGTTGGCTACATACTGTCACATATTGTAAGCATCAGTTGACGAGGTACTGGGACTTGATGCCAAGCATGTCTAGGCCAGTAGACATATGGGAGCCATACGGGAATTGGTGGGAGTCTGGGGATGCGGATCATTGTGAAGAATGGCTACGTGACTAGCATAATTTGACTATGGCCCAGATGTGGTAAATTTCAGGATGGTGGGCGAAAAGGATGTCCTGTAGCCGCTTTCAGTTGTGTGGGGAGGGGTAGTACTGCAAGGTTCAGAAATGAGGGCCGGCTGTCACGCGTAACTAGGCATACCACACAGAATTGGAGATAGGCAGATTGAGCAGATGTGGGCAGATGGGGGGAGGGTTGGGGGGTAGTTTCGTGTTTATTAGTTTATTTGCAAATAGTTTGCAAAGGACTGTTAAGTATGATGTTATTGGTATTACTGTTGCCTTTTAAGATCTAACGCAGATGTATGCCCCAGAAACATTCGCTGCCGCCCCCGGGATGTCTGCTTTTAAGCTGTGTATTTGATTCTAGATGCTTGATATCACACGCTGCCGGCCTCAGGGTTGTAGGCACAACAAAGGTGTGTAACTTGGGGAACGCACAATAAATCTCTTTAAAAAATTTTACAAAACTTTTATACTGGAGGGTAAAACCATCACCAATACCTCTATTTGTTGTGCCCTAGATCCAGCAGATACCGCTTCAAATGCAATTAATACCAGTGTCCTTTTGCTTAGGCATGCCTGGCTATGCTTTTCAGGTTTCAAACCTGAAGTACAAAGTGCCATACTCCATCAACCCTTTGATCAACACTTATTTGGGCTTAACGTGGACGTATCCCTTGAAAAAATGAAGAAGGATATGGACACCGCTAAATCTATGGGAGCATTGCAGTCGCAAGCTCCCAGACGCTCTTTTCGTCGCTCATCCTATAGAGGCACCCCTAGAGGCTACTCTTCAGATAGTCCCTCTACTTATTACAAAGCCCCTACCCAATCCACCTACAGTAGGGGCTACCAAAGAGAGGGTTCCAGGGGTAACAATAACATAGGCAGAGGCAAAACTAACAACTCCCGCTCTGCCTCCACCCCTGCCCAATGACTTCCCTCCACTTCCCCCCCCCACATTCCACTCCAGTTGGGGGAAGACTACAGCAATTCCTTCCTGTCTGGACCAACATCACATTAGACAGGTGGGTGCGACAAATAATTCAAGTAGGTTACTGTCTCGAACTAAACTCTACACCCCCCCCCCCCCCAAACATACCACCCATACAGCGTCCAACGTCACAAGAACATTTGCTACTGCTCAGGCAGTTGGTAATATCCCTCCTACAAAAAAGCGCAATAGAACCCGTTCCACTGCATCAACAAAACAAGGGAGTTTACTCCCTGTACTTTCTTCTCCCAAAGAAGGACGGCTCTCTAAGGCCTATTCTAGATCTCAGACTACTAAACCTGTACATACAATCAGACCAATTCCATATGGTCACACTCCAGCAGGTCCTTCCTCTCCTTTTACAAATCAACTTCCTTGCCACTATAGATCTCAAGGACGCCTATTTCCACATTTCCATTCACACAGCTCACAGATAGTGCTGACCGTCCAGTACAAATCTGAGATACTATCAATTCAAGATACTCCCATACGGAGTCACAACAGCACCAAGAGTGTTTACCAAGTGCCTAGCAGTAGTAGCAGCACACTTAAGACAGCACATTCACGCCTTCCCATATCTCGACGACTGGCTCATAAAAGCCAGCTCATACAGTCAGTGTGTACAACACACTCACACCACCATCCAGTTACTCCGCAACTTGGGGTTCACAGTAAACCATACCAAGTCCCACCTGCAACCATCCCACGTACAACAATATCTCGGTGCCACAATAAACACCTCAACAGCTCTAGCTTATCCCTCTCCTGCCAGGATAACAAATATGCAAGCTATCCTAACCAAATTCCAACCGCAACACACTCTTCCAGCTCGAGTGTTCATGCAACTCATAGGAATGATGGCCTCTTGCATATTCATAGTGCCTCATGCAAGATGTGAGAAAGTGGCTCGAGTGTTCATGCAACTCATAGGAATGATGGCCTCTTGCATATTCATAGTGCCTCATGCAAGATGTGAGAAAGTGGCTCTATATATACTGGACCAGAATAAGGTAGTGTGTATAGAGTCCACAAACCCCAGAGGTTAAAGCCAGGTGTGACCTTACTCTCTAAAGTGGTAGCTTGGTCGAGCAGTAAGGCAGTACCAGAGGACAGTGTAAAGCATTTGTTGTACACACTCAGTCAGCAAAATGTTTCACACACTCAGACTGAACTCCAGGCCAATTGTTTTTATATCAAAATATATAGTTGTTTTATTTCTAGAACCAACAGGTATCAAAAATATACTGTTCTCAATAAGAGAGGTCTCCTATGAGTACTTTGCAGAAAGGCAAACTTTGTAAAGACAATAGTTACAGGGGTTGCAGTAGGCAACACAATTCTGGCGGCGCGATTTTCTGGAGGGCTAATCACCGGAGTAGGGAAATCAGCGTGTAAGAACACCGCAGCAGCTAGTGGAATCAACGGCTGCCTGAACGGGACTCCTTGGCATTTTTGGCCCATAGTGACTGAATCGGGGACGCTGTAGCTGTGTAGCTGTGAATCTTAATTTTGCCACTTACGGATTGCCAAACCTTGCTGAAGACCGCTGAAGGGGCACGCTGTCCTTTTGCAGCCGGCCGGCCCACACTGCCAACATCGAGGAGCTGGGACTACATTTCCCAGAGGTCTGGGGCGCTGACTGAGCGCGTCATCACTGGGCGCCAGGAGGGCTTTTAAATTGCAGCCAAGTCCTACGCAGTGCGGGAGCGCGCGGGACAAGCCCGGGGCCGTCCTCGGCCGGGCTGGGCCACATCACTGTCATCTACACTGCCAAACTGTAAGCTTTGTATTCTCTGGACTGTTCTCACTGGGCTGGGGTGTGAAAGGGGATAATAGTACTTGTGTGATTTTTCCTGCCATGAGTAAAAGGAAAGTGGGGGACAAGGTGGTGGGCACACTTGATGCCTTCCTCATAAGAGCGGAATCAGTGTTAATTCATGAGATTGAGGCTACCGAACTTAGACTCTCATTTGATCCCATTCTCTTGGGAGGGGGGGGGGTTCACTGCCATGTACCTGCTACCCAGTTATCACCAGATGCAGCCGTATCCAACACTCACCCCCTGACTACGTCCCCAAGCTTGTTCCCCAATAGCCCAGACCCACCGATCTCTCAGTCCCAGAGCAATGCGAGTAGCCCGGCCATGGTTAGGACAAGAGGGATGAAGGCCTTGGGGGGGGGGGGGGGGGGGGGGGGGGGGGGGTTATAAACAAAGAACCACCAAACAAAAAAAGGAAGGGGTGTGGCACTAAGACACATAAGACCCCCCCCCCCCCAGTGGCTCGAGCGGGGTATTTGTTTTCGGCAACTCAAGTTCTATTACTGATAATCCCCCCCTGGTTCTTACTAATCCCCCGTTGAATAAAAGTGATATTTGCTCTATATTCAAGGAGCAAATAGCAGTCCTTCTTGAACCGCTCCTAAAAAGATTAGATTCTGTTGATCTTAGGCTGTCCAAGATTGAAGTTGCATTGGCAGGCTCATCCCAAGCGATCCCGGCCCAGCCCAACAAGAATGCTATAGCAGGTGCCACTTCAGCCAGTGTGGGGGATATTCACAGGACCCAGGGTGGTGTGACGACGAGTGCCCAGATATTGGTGGGAGGGGCCCAAACAGAAGGGCGCACTAGGAGTACACCACCTACTGGTGTCAGTAATGACAAGATTATGTCTAACCAAAGACACCTCACGACAGAGATTAAGGAGGCAGGATGACAACTGTATTGATGCTCGGCCAAAGAAGCACCCCTATCTACACCTGCCACCCGAAGCAACACCTTATACTGTTATTTTAGCAAATGTACCCCCCTCTGCCCCAGGATTCACATGAGCACTGGTCGACCCTTAAAAACAAGGCCCTCCATTATTTGAATAAAATAACCGGCATTGGGGATGGCTTATACCAGGAATTTAAAATGGTAAGACGCATTGAATGGGTCGGTCACTCCACCAAAACCATTCCTGGAGACTGTGTGGTTTTGAGCTTCAGGTCTCCGGGGCTGGTTCGTTATATTCTTGAGACGGTGGGTCACGCTCCATTCGATAAGGCTACCATTGGTATTCTCCCCCTGGGTTTTTTCTACAGGGTGACTGTCTTAGGCCTGATTTCTCCATACAGTTACATAATCGCTTTGAGCCCTTCTCCACTCTCGAAGAAATAGACTGACTGGGGGTGGATGTACAGGGAGGATTAGCATTGGGTGAAATCAAGGCGGGTGTAGGCGACCCTAGGACAACTAATTGCCCTTCACAAGTTGTACCTAATTCACAAATCTTGACCCCCATTGCCGTGCCATTGGTGCCCGTTAGCTGCCCATTGGTAACAGCAGACGCCCCTGGTCGTTATGACCCCGCACCGCCGTGGAAACCCCTGGCTATATCTTCTTGGAATATAGCGGGCTTGGAAACAAAGGCTGCATCAGCTGATTGGTTATCATTTATTGATGGCGAATACATTTGGGCCTTTCAAGAAACATGGTCAACTGCTGATATGTTCCACGCTGGCTACTTAAACTTCTCCAAACCAGCATTAAGGGGCCTTAGGGGAAGACCAGTGGGAGGGTTGACTTGCTGGGTTAGACAAGCTGACGGTATAACCGTGGACGAGGTCCACTTAGATTATCCAGATATCCTGGTCATTAGAGTCAGATCCACAAAAGGTCTTGACCTACTCTTGTTTAACATTTATGCCAGGGGCCAACCGGGTGGTAGGAGCTCACAGGTCATCACAGCTCTCGAGTCCTTTTTGACCGAGGGCATAATTAATGCAAATTTGATTATTGCAGGTGATTTTAATACTTATTTTGAGCCTTTGGACACTGATGATGGTAGGCTCAGCGATGAGATGGATGTGATATGGGGTGTGCCACAGTTGGACCTCAAGCCCATAAAAAAATGGACCGAGGCAGCACTTCAGGTTAAATGGTTGTGCTTGGAATGGGGCCTCAGGGCTGTAAATGGAAGGACCAAGTCCGAAGCCCTGGGTGCGATGACCTTTGACAACGGGCGCTCCAAAAGCCGAATAGACGACATCTTAGTGAATGTGGAAATATGGCCCCTAGTCCTAGATATGGAAGTTCATCCTCGGCCCGAGAGTGAATGATAGGAGTTTTCTGTGGCACACAAACTCCGGTGGCTGTCATTAACCCCAACCAAGTCATTCTGGCAAACGACCTGAGAAGGGTACGATGGGCTAAGGTGGTTCTCGATGAAAGGAAGGTGGTAGAGATTAGGGAACTAGTATCAGGGTCACTAAGGAAACTTAACGAATGTGGCTCGCAAGAGGTCCTTAATGCCGAATTACCTGGGATACACAATGAGCTTTTCAGTGGGCTGAAAAGGTTCTTCATTAACACTAAGCCAGCAAGGAAGAACCTAAAGCTTAAATCCAATTCATGGTATAACTACTTATGTAGGTTGGCACATAAAGCTCTTGTGGTGTCCATCAAATCAAGGGATCACCCAACAGGCTAGAATTACTTATAAGTCTACCCTAAGAAAAGCAAAGAGAGACTGGGATGAGGAGCGATGGCAGGACCTCCTACTAGCATGTAAAGGCAGGAATATGACAGTTTTGGGACCTAATAAAATGGGGGAATGGGCAGAGGTCCATCATTCCAAATAACAATGTGGACCCACAACATTGGGTCACATTCTTTGAAGCCCAATTTCAGCAGGGCACGGAAAGTGAATCCCCTGCCCCGCACATTATTACCGATACCCCCTTGCTATTCAGCACCAAAGAGGTCGAGGCAGTCTTAAAGATCATTCCACATGGTAAGGCGGCCGGGCCTGGTTGTATTCCAGCTGACCTATTCAAGCAGGACTCTGACCTTTGGACCCCATACATTACCAATCTAATCAACTCTTTAGCGGTGGGGGAACCCCAATCCCTGCATCTTGGGCCGGAGTGGAAATTATCCCGATCTATAAGAAGGGGGATCGCTCCACTCCGGCCAACTATAGATCCATTAGCCTCATAGATGCACTACAAAAAATCATAGCACGAGTGCTTCTGCGTAGAATACAGAGTTGGATGGGCGAAGAGAACATCTTATCCCCACTACAGGCAGGGTTTCGAGCGCACATGGGGACCCTGGATCAAGTCTGCAGATTTGTCATGCTTCATTGGAAGGAGGTTCTCTCGGGCAGATCTTCGCAGCTTTTGTGGATTTAAAATACGCGTTTGACCTAGTCCCGAGATCAAAACTGTGGGATGTTCTCCTAGGATTAGGGATGCCCAAGGAATTATTGGCCTTTGTGGTCAGACTTTATACCTCCATCTATGCCCAGGTTCGATGGGGGAAACCGGGTGAGGTCACTGAGAAATTTAAAGTGGGGAAGGGCGTCCGTCAAGAGTGTGTGCAGGCCCCCACCCTATTTTCACTATTCATAAATGGGGTGGTGCGGTACTTTGATAATTGCCCTACGGACGCACCCATGCTAACTGGCCAAAGGGTGCCACTGCTTATGTTCGCAGATGACACCCTGATTCTATCTAAAACGAGACAGGGGCTTCAGCTTGCACTGTCCCGCTTGGAGGAGTTCTGCTGCGACCATGAACTAGTGGTCAACGTGGAGAAGACTAAATTCATGGTACTCCACAGGGCCAGATCTTTTAATTCAAGAGTTTTCATGAGCGGGAAGCTCTTGGAGCAGACCAATGTCTTTACTTATCTAGGTGTCACCTTTGGTGAAAAACTGAGCTGGACCCCTCAGGTGAAGTTACTTGCGCTGAGACAAGCACAGCTTGCGGGAGCACTGATAAAGGAACATAGGCTGTCACAAACTAAGCCTATAGCCCCCGCAGTCAAAATATATTCCTCGTAAATCACTCCGGCAATTTTATACGGCGCTGAGATCTGGGGATTTAGTAATCTAACCCATTTTGCCTCAGCCCAGAATAAATTCCTAAGATCACTTGTGGGCCTCCCCAAATCCACCCCCTGTATCCCTCTACTGTTAGATCTTGGATGCCATGCAATTGAGGATATTGCACGGTATAGGATGCTGGTCTTCTGGAGAAGGCTTTGGACAACCCAAGAATGACATCTATTCGCAAGGGGACTGACTGAAGTAAGGGGATTGGACCGCTCGAATAAGATTCCATGGTTAAATAGCATCAAAGCTTTGCTCTTTGACATGGGGATGAAGGACCTGTGGGACAGTCCAGTGTCCGCTGAATTCCCACCAAAAGCAATCTATAGAGCAGCTTATTGGAATCATATTAAAGTTAGGAGATTTTCCACTTTGACTAGTCCATCCCTGTCTAGTGTTTTCTGGGAATTCAAAGATGAAACCTGTTTGGAAAGCTATTGGGATGTTATAGCGAAACCTAGAGATCGCAAGCTTTACCACCAGTTCCGAGTTGAGACACTTCCGCTTAGGAAGTTTACATGTTAATGGAAACCTGTTACTGGTGATAAATGCCCTTTCTGCTTGGAGTGTACAGAAGACATTGACCACCTACTATATGTTTGCCCTGCCTACCAACAACCGCGAAGCATGTGGCACAAACCCCTATGTAGATCCCTGGGAACTAGTTCAGCGTTAACTGCTAAAAGGCTATTGAAAACTAGTTGTAATGATACCGTAGTGATAGGGGTAGCTACGTTTCTGAGCTGGTCTTGGGCCATTCGGGAGAAAAATGGAGGCTTTATTACTTAGTCCTGACACTCCCAGGCTTGGCATGTTTAAATTGGAATTTTATGTTTTTTTATCTATTGTCTCGCAGACATTTGTAAAAGTCTTTGCGTATGATATATTTAATTCTGTTTTAATGAATTTTATCTTTTTATAGATATTTATATTTTTAACGGTAACTTGCAACGATAAATGTTGTGTATTTATGACTGCCCACAGCTGTATTTTGTCCGGTCGCTTCCCCAATTCAATGGTAACTACTTGACGCGGTATCACCACATCCTCCACTTCTTAGAAGAAACTACTATATCCAAATGAAGAGCTGTTCTCTTGTCCGGTCGCTTCCCCAATTCAATGGTAACTACTTGACGCGGTATCACCACATCCTCCACTTCTTAGAAGAAACGACTTCTTAACCACTGGTTGAGAAGTCGTTTCTTCTAAGAAGTGGAGGATGTGGTGATACCGCGTCAAGTAGTTACCATTGAATTGGGGAAGCGACCGGACAAGAGAACAGCTCTTCATTTGGATATAGTGACCGGGATTTTTTGATGCTCATGAATCTTGTTGGAATCTAAAGCTTATTCAATGCGCTCCTGATGAAGGGTTCAAGCATGACCCGAAATGCATTGAGCAAAAGAAGAATTACAGATGAAGCTGTCTAATTAACCTTTTTGTAACAAGAAATTGATGTTTTGTTGAATGTTTCAGACAAAGAAACTTATAAAAGGTTGCATTTTGGTGTCGAATTAAACCAAACATGAATGCGACAATGTAAAGTTCTAATCTTTGTGTTAAAGTGTTTACATTTGGTATAAATACCATTGCTATTGTGCGTAGGGGTTGAGTCCTATGGTCTCAAGATAGGTAGGTTATTTTAAGACACGGGTCAGACAACCGTGCAACCCCTGCAGCACGCCCAGAGTAAATAGATGACAATTTTGAATATTTTTGAGTGAAGCAAGAGTAAAAAATTTCTAAACAGGTGTGCATCTCTACCCGAATCTAAGCTTAAATAGCTAAAACACAACAGACATCAAAGTATGAGTGCGCGTCTATCAGTTAAATAAATATGGAAACGTACAGTTTTGCAACATTATTTATTCGCAAAACACAAAATAAATATGGATAAATACAGATAAAATGGGCATGCGCTGCTCTGGCAAGACATTTAGTGAGTGGTCTTTAAAAAGCCGACCACAGCTTTTTGTGTGGCATAGAGCGTGCGGTTACGTTCAGTTACGAGCAGAAGCGCCATCTGGCTTTCCTCTCGCTCTCCCAAGAGCTCGCCTCTCTCCGCCTCTGTCTTGCTCGTGCTTCAACGCCCCTCCCCCACCACAGAGCGCATCTCGTGGTTCTTGTTGCTCCTTCTCTCTGGCTCCCATTGTTTGTCGCCCTGCCCTTTGCTTAGTCACTATACCGGTCTTCTGTTACATGCTCCCCCTCTGCCCTTTCTGTCCTGAGCGCAGTTTACTTGGCAGTGGAAGACGGTACTTGAAAGTAATCAGCAGAAGTCTGTTCCAAGCTGCCCTTGTGTTCTCGTCATTCCTCTCTCTGCCTGTACTGGAGCTCCAGAACATCTCCTGTGTTCGGCTCCGTTCCGATTACCTCTGTGTCCTCCACATCACCCGTTCTTTCACTCTCGCTTTCTCGTTACATGCCCATATACATATCCCTTCATTTTCCTCCACTTCTCCCAGGTCTTGTGCTGTCACCTTTTTTTTGATCATTCCATCAAGTCCCATCCTTACTTTTCTCTACCTTCTCTTTTTGACACCCTGCTACTCTGTGATTTGTTTTCGCAGCGCGATCTCACTTTTGTTCTTATTTTGATTTCCCTTCTTTTCCTTTTGCTGTGTCATTTTGCTCTTCATTTTAGCCAGGTTTCCACTGTTGCTACATCTCCGGTTTAACCTATTCTTTCCTCAATTACGCTCTCCTTCCTACATCTCCTCCTCCTCCCTTCTCCATACCGCATCTTTTACATTCTGACATCTCCCTCCTCCTTCCTCGTTCTCTCCTTTGAGTCTCTTTACGTCGTCACTGTTGGTTTCTTTTCCATTTCACTCCCTCAGCCGTTCACTAGATCTCCCACCTAGAGCTTTCTCCTCCTTGGCTGACTCCTGCTCCTCCCTTACTCTCCCTTCTCCTGCCCTCAATTTCGGAGAGCAACGTGTAAATCCGCAAAGAAAGCCCTTCAGTACGTGGATGCTGGAGCTACAGGAGCTCTCCCAGCACCTCTAGTTCCAGCTCCACCAACTGGGAAATAAAACTTGAAAACCTGTTTTTCTTAAGTAAACAAAGCATAGGCCTATCGGGAGCATACCAACTGAATAATGTTTACTCTTCGCTGAATATGTCAAACGATTGCTGCATTGATGGAATCCATTAAAAACAAGCATTGGCATAGCCAATAGGTCTCGCCTTTGAGACCTTATAAGTGTTTAGCCATGCAACAGTTGGTGTTGCACCAAGGATATTGTGGTGCATAACTAAATACGTATAAGGCCCCAAAGGCGAGACCTATTGGTTATGCCAATGCTTGTTTTATCAGTGTCCAGCACATGTTCTTAAAATGGTTTCCCTGGTCACTTACACTGGCAGTAATTGAACTGGCCAACACAGGGGCAGATCTGCTCATGCAGCTATGTACACATATGTAGTATAGTACACCTTGCCTAATTGCGGTCAGGCCTGCTGTATGGGTTACTTATCTATACTGCATGAAGTGTCTGAGGCATGGCACACAGGGATGTGTTGTTTTCACGTTTGTCTACATCAATAAAACAGCCTGCAATGGCAGTCTACATGAGCTAGGCGAGGGGGCCCTTCGGGTGGCAAAGCACATGCTGCAGCCTTGGGGACCCTCTACAGTATACCTGCCCTGTGTACCTGGGGTACCATTTACTAGGGACTTGCAGGCAAAGAGATCTGGCACTGGTATACCAGGAACCCAGTGCACTTGCTCTAAAAAATGCATTGAATACCAGGTAAAGTGTGTATGTGTGTATTGGGGGGGAGGGAGGGGGGGGGGTGACCATGTCAAAAAAGGCACTCTCCTACATGCAGGTATTCAATACACTTAATTTCCAGCGCGACTAGAGATCGTTTATTTGAATAAATCTATTTTCTCAACAATGTAAGGTGCAAACTTATTCAAACAAATACCTACCTGGGTTCTAAGCATCTGCTTGTTGCGGACCCTTTTGTTTATTCCAGTGTGTACATTGACCTGTAGGATGGGAATGGTATTGGCCAAATATGCCAGTTTGTTACATGCATTAGGAAACCCACTGAGGCAGCTGTATGTCTTAGCATAAGCCTCCACCCCGCACTCAATGTTTCAACCCCCCAACGCTCACCCCCATCACATCTTGTCGACGGCCATCAGCTGGACATATGGGCCTCACTTTGCCTGCTGTTGCGCGAAAAGGTAGAAGAAATCGACATCATGTGATATTCAAAAGTCTGAAGCTGCGGTTGCATCAAGATATCCTTTCCCAACGGATACTTTCTTGGATGCTGTAGGAAAGGCCCATTTTTTGCATAGTTACTCCCCACTTTTTACCTGACACATGTTGCACTTTTGACTTGGTTTGCCATGTGTCCTTGCTAATCAGGTTCCCAGGGCCTGTTATTTTCTACAGCCATACTTCTGTACCCACAGTTGGCACATATCTGGCCACAGGTAAGCCCCTTTGAGAAGTTACCAAGGGCGCTGTGATCAGAGAAGGCCTCTAAGGGCTGCTGCACCTATTGTGCCACCCTTGGAGGCCCTGTACCTTAACACCCACACACTGCAATTGCAGGCTGGGTTATTTGGTGCAGAGAAAAGTGAAGAATCGACATGGCACACATCCCTGTGCCATGCCTGCAACCCACTACCTAGGGCCTAGGTAAGTCACCCCCTAGCAAAGCGCACTAGCCACAAGTGAGGATACAGTGACATGAGCCCTGTAACCCTACAGCGTTTTAAGTCCGTTCTTAGACATTGTAAGTGTAGTGGCTATAAAGAGTATATGGTCTGGCAGTTGGTCATTACAAACCCCACAGCTCCATAATGGTGTTTCTCCAGTATTAGGGGTGTCTTTCATAGATTCACATGCTTGAATATCCCCCGTCGTCGAAGTGGGAGTCCCACGGTACATAAAATAGCAGTCATATATGCATGTATACATGAAAATATAACTAAGAAATATACATACATATAGTGCAGTAAATTGTAAATTCTAAAAGTACCATAGAACATAATAGGCCCATTGAAAAGCCTAAGGGAGAACTCACTTTAGTAGCATATCTGAGTCATTATGTGTTGGATCACATTCCAGCCAATCAGGCTGTAGCCTCCTCTAGAACCTTCTCCTCAGAAGCCCAAGTCCTCAGATTTTCTACCGCACGTCGTGTGAAGGGAGTCTCCCTGAGCTCTGCTCAGTTTTCTTCAACTTTACCTGTTTTTTCTTCAAGAACATGTCTTCAAACAAGAAATCCCTGTTTAAAGCCTGCCCTTCATGTGGTAAACTGCGCCTTTTCCACGAGGATCCACACAGTAAATGCATTTACTGTCTCTACCCAGACCATGAGGTGAAAAACTGTAAGTACTGTCGCACTTTCCCTCCTAAGACTCTGAGAGATAGAGAGGCCCGTCTCCTTCTGTGGCTACAGAAGTTGAAGACTTCGGAGTCTGTGGTTTCTGATGTAGAGAGCCTGTCATCTTTTACTTCAAAGTCCTCTCAGAAGCGTGGGGCTGAGACTGAGGTTCCTTCTCCTTTTCTCAAGAAGAGTAGACTGTTGGATCCCTCTAGGATTGTCTCCCCACAGGATTCGCTTCAGGGCACGTCTACGGGACCTGGTTCTCTGACGTCTGCGCCCAAAGCCTTACCTACCAGTAAGAAATCTGGTTTTGGCTCGTCGACGGGCTCGTCGACGCGCCCGTCGACGTCTTCAGCGTCGACGAAATCCATTTCTACCACCTCCACGTCGACGACGACATGTTCCATGTCCACCGGCGCTACGTCGACGACGACCACCTCGTCGACGGCGACCTCGAAGGTGAGACCCATCTCTTCAGTGGTGAAGATCTCGTCAAGGGTAGACCGTCGACGACGAAGCCGTCGACGCATCCATCGTCGGCGCATACACCGTCGACGAAGACCAAGCCTCCACTCAGCGCCCCGTCGACGACGAAGCCGTCGACGCATCCATCGTCGGCGCATACATCGTCGACGAAGACCAAGCCTCCACCCAGCACCCCGTCGACTGGCCCGTCGACGGTGCCCCCGTCGACGACGCCTCCGTCGACCAGCACTACCTCGTCGACGGCCTCGTCGACGACTCTCACACCGTCGACGCCTTCGTCGTCGACGGCCAAAGCTCCACTCTCGTCGACGAATAAAGCCCCGCTTCCGTCGACGGGCCCGTCGACGGACAAGGAATCCTCGTCGACGAAGAAAATTCCGTCCAAGTCGACGCCGATGGCCTCTTTGTCGACAATGCACCCGCCTCAGGGTGTTGCTGACGGTGCCGCATTTACGCCAATGGGCTCGTTGGCGTCGCACCAACCTCTACCAAAATCGGCTTCCATCTACACAGTGGTTACTGCTTCTTCTTTGCGGACCATACCACTCATCCAACTGAGTCCTGTGAGGAGTGGCGCTCGTCTTCCAGACAAATTATTCCAGTCTGGTGAGGAAGAATCCGGAAACGATTCGGAAGTGGAAGGATTATTTACACAGGCAACAAGTCCTTCGGATTTGAACATTAAGTGCCAGGAATATAGTGACGAGGGTGATGTGGTGGACAATGTCGAAGATGGGACTGACTTGTTTCCTGTTGATACGTCCGAACCGGTGCCTTCAGAGCCTATTACCCAGATACCTCTGTCCTTGGTGATGAACCTTCAGCACATGCTGGATGATTATAACCGCAGGTTTCCTTCTTCTACTCCTGCTTCTCCAGCACCACTGCCTCCTCCGCAACCTCAACCGCAACTTCCTCAGGCACCTACACCAGTTTCACCGGATGGTGCTCGCCCTGACACTGGCGACGAGGATCCGGATCCTCACAACACAGATGACGACGACAATGACGCAGACATGGCTGAGTGGGACAATTATAGGGCTCAAACACCTTCCACTCCGCCCACCTCGCCTCTACATTCGCCCCCAGTGGACATGGCACATTTCCACAATTTGATGATCCGGGCTACAAAACGGTTTCATCTCAAAGTCGAACAACAACAGCATGAAAGTGACTGCTTTCTATATGACTTTAAAGACATCTCACAAAGGCAATCCCACACTATACCAATCGTGGAATATATTTGGAAGGAAGGCCTTAAATTGATGGAACGTCCCAATTCTGTTCCTGCGGTCTTACCCAGATTGGACAGGAAATACAAAGCACCGGCGTCTTCTCCGGCCTGCTTGGTGTCTCAACCGAAGGCAGATTCGGTAATTACTCAGGCTGCACAAAAAAGATCGCGCAATCCTGCAACGCCACTCACGTCTCCTCCTGATCAGGAAGGCCGCAAATTGGATTCCATAGGAAAGAAATTCACGACCATGGCGGCTACTACAGTGAGGGCGGCAAACACTCTGGCTATACTGGGCTGTTATGACCGCCAGATGTGGTCCGAGATTGCTGCATTGATTCCTCAGCTGCCTGAGGCAATCCGGACAGAAGCACAGGCGATTATTCACGAGGGGGAGTTGATTTCTTCCGAAATCATTGATTGTGCACTCGATATTTCCTCCACGGGATTTCGACAATTGGCGGGGGCTGCAGTTTTGAGGCGTCAAGGCTGGCTGCGCTCTACCACTTTCCGTCCTGAAGTACAGGCAAGAGTCCTAGATTTACCGTATGACGGAGAATTATTGTTTGGCAAACATGTGGATGATGCCCTTGAGGCGATAAAAAAGGACACTGACACTGCGAAATCCTTGGCGAGCCTACAATACAAGAAACGGCCTTTTCGGGGTGCACGGGGTAGAGGCGGAGGCTCCTCTACTTTTCGTGGCTCAAGTCAATATCGTTCATTCAACACCTACAACGATAACAGACAGCGGGGTGCCTATCAATCTCAAACTCGACAATCCACCTCCAGGCCTTACCAAAGGAAATCCACTTATAGAGGTGGATCAAACACCAAAAAGCAGTGACTGCCTCAGACCCTTCCTTTTGCCGACCGTACATCTTGGAGGTCGCATCTCGAAATACTTTTACAAATGGTCCACAATCACCTCCGACCAATGGGTCCTGGACGTTATATCCAAAGGACATACCCTGGAATTCACAAAATTTCCACCCACTCATCCACCTTCGGGGCCACCACCCCCTCATTTCAAGGACCTTCTGGCCCAGGTGAACTTAATGATCAAAAAAGGAGCCATCGAACTAGTTCCGCAAGGTCAACGCGGCAAGGGGTTCTATTCCCGCTTTTTCTTAGTCAAGAAGAAGTCGGGGGAATGGCGTCCAATATTGGATCTACGAGCTCTAAACAAATTTCTAATTTCAAAAACTTTTCAGATGTTAACTCTGATCCAAATTCTGAATTTTCTCAATCCAAGCAAGTTCTATTCCACAATCGACCTTCAGGACGCTTACTTCCATGTGCCAATCCACCCCAGACACAGGAAGTATCTCCGCTTCACGGTCGGGCAGCTACACTTCCAATTCAAAGTCCTTCCATTCGGCCTTCGCTCAGCACCAAGGGTTTTTACCAAGATCTTGGCCCCCGTAGCTGCCATCCTACGTCTCCAAGGTATCCAATTTTACCCATACCTGGACGACTGCCTCATCAAGGCAAGCACTTTTCACCAGACGGAGCAGCACACTCAAGTTTGCGTCTCCCTTTTCCACACCTTGGGGCTGTCAATCAATTGCCAGAAGTCACACTTTCAACCATCGCAACGGAGAAATTTTCTCGGAGCCTTGCTAGATTCTCGGCAGGGAAAAGTGTTCGTTTCCCAGGAAAGACAGGACCGCATGTTAATGATGGTGCGCTCCCTCCAATCAAAACTGTCCGTTTCTGTCCGAATGTTCAAATCATTCCTTGGCATGGCCTCCTCGTGCATCCACCTCATTAAAAATTGCAGATTGCACATGAGGACTCTCCAGGAGGAACTGGACAGGCAGTGGAAACAGGTGTCGGGGTCCTTCGAGGACAAGGTCCTTTAAACACCTCGCATACAGAAAGCGCTGGAGTGGTGGGCTCACCCTCCACACATATCTGCGGGCCGTTCATTCCAGGACGAACCCCCAACTCTGACGCTTACGACAGACGCGTCTCTCGAAGGCTGGGGAGCGCATCTCGACGGCATGTCTGTGAAAGGGAAGTGGACGGCAATACAACGAACTTGGCACATCAATCGTCTGGAACTCTTGGCGATTTTCTTAGCCCTCAAATCTTTCCAGAGGTTAGTGCGGGGACACACTTTGCTGGTGAGGACGGACAACACCACCAGCATGCACTACCTCAACAAGCAGGGCGGCACGAGGTCTCTTCCACTTTCTCAACTAGCACAAGAAATATGGGATTGGGCGATTCAACGTCAAATTCATCTCACAGCCATTCACGTGCCAGGTGTGGCCAATGTTCTGGCGGATTCTCTCAGCCGAGCATCATCAGACAATCACGAGTGGGAACTCAATCAGCCCACGGTCGAGTACATATTCCGGCGGTGGGGCCAGCCACGGATGGATCTTTTCGCGACTGCTGTCAACAAGAAATGCCCACGCTTTGCAAGTCGGCATCCCCACAGAGAGTCGAGCGGGAATGCATTTTCGATCGATTGGTCGAACGATTTCATCTATGCTTTTCCTCCACTTCCTCTGATCCCTCGATTGTTACACAGGATGAGGTTCCAACCTTGTTGCATCATCCTGATCGCACCCAAGTGGCCGAGACGTCCATGGTTCACGGACCTGCTCCTCTTCTCGCAGTCCCATCCGTTGCCACTCCATCCTCTGCCGCACCTCCTCACGATGCAGCAGGGACTAATTTGTCATCCGGATCCAGCATACCTTCAACTCCATGCCTGGAACCTGAGTACAATGAATTTGCACGTTTAACTATTGACAAGGACTGCAGGGAGGTGTTAGCGCGGGCTCGCGCACCCTCCACCATAAAAACGTACCAACTCAAGTGGAAACGTTTCTGTGTCTGGTGCCGCACCAAGGATTTGGACCCAATGACTGCAAAACCTGAACAAATTTTACCTTTCATTTTATCCCTGGCAAGATCAGGTCTGTCCCACTCAACTCTTAAAGTGTTTCTGGCGGCGATTTCCCGTTTCCGCCATGATGGTTCCACATCTTTATGTTCTTCAAGGATCATTAAACAATTTTACAAGGGCCTTTTTAGGATGTTTCCACGTATCCGTCGCCCTCCGCCTGCCTGGCGCTTGAATTTGGTCTTGTCTCAACTGCTTCTACCACCATTTGAACCTATTCACTCGGCAACTCTTAAATTTCTCACGTGGAAAGTTGCTCTCTTACTCGCCTTAACGTCCTCAAGACGTGTCAGTGACATCCAGGCGTTTACCATACAGCCTCCTTTCCTAAAATTCTCCAACGAGGCCGTGACATTACGAACTAATCCTAAGTTCATCCCGAAGGTTCCCAGTGACTTTCATCTCAACGAACCTGTAATTCTGAAGACTTTCTTTCCTGCTCCGCAAACTCCAGCTGAGCGGTCATTGCATTCATTAGATTTGAAACGTTGTCTCAAATTCTACATTCAACGAACTGCACCTATCAGAAAATCGGATCAATTGTTTGTGGCATATGGTCCAACTTGCAAAGGACAACCTGTTACCAAGCAGACTATTACCAGGTGGATCTCCTCTACCATATCCTTCTGCCACCAACGGGCTGGAAAGCCCCTTCCTGCTCCTGTTCGAGCTCATTCAACTAGAGCAGTGTCTACTTCGGCTGCCCTTTTTGCGGGGGTACCCTTACGCCAGATCTGCAGAGCTGCTACTTGGTCGAGCAGCCATACTTTTACTAAGCACTACTGCCTGCAATCAACAGACGCCGCGGATGCGGCAGTGGGTCAAGCGGTGCTGCGGAATCTTTTTCAGTAAAGGTGAGCCTCTGTTGCTACCCGCCTCCAGTCATAAAGGTTTTTTCATAATTATGTTTTGGTATTTAGTGCATATTACCATATATATATATATTTACCTTCTTTGCTTGATGTATTACCTTTATGACTCCTGTGATGTTTTTACTGCTTTCTACTCTATTCAAGCATGTGAATCTATGAAAGACACCCCTAATACTGGAGAAGAACTATAGTTACTTACCTGTAAACTGTGGTTCTCCAGTATTGGTGTCTTTCATAGATTCACATGCGACCCTCCCATCCTCCCCTCAGAGGCTCTCTTTCTCCTCAGGCACTTTTACTTACTCTGTGCTACGAAAATCTGAGGACTTGGGCTTCTGAGGAGAAGGTTCTAGAGGAGGCTACAGCCTGATTGGCTGGAATGTGATCCAACACATAATGACTCAGATATGCTACTAAAGTGAGTTCTCCCTTAGGCTTTTCAATGGGCCTATTATGTTCTATGGTACTTTTAGAATTTACAATTTACTGCACTATATGTATGTATATTCTTTAGTTATATTTTCATGTATACATGCATATATGACTGCTATTTTATGTACCGTGGGACTCCCACTTCGACGACGGGGGATATTCAAGCATGTGAATCTATGAAAGACACCAATACTGGAGAACCACAGTTTACAGGTAAGTAACTATAGTTCTTCTAAAACCTGGGAAGTTTGGTAGCAAACTTCTCAGCACATTAAACCCACACTGATGCCAGTGTGAGATTTAATGTAAAATGCACTCCGAGGGCAACTTAGAGATGACCCCTGAAAAAGAGCCAGCCCTGGTTTAGTTCCTGAACAGAGGTGTCATGCCTCCTCCCTCAGGATGGGCTGGGTCCACGAGGGGGAAGCTTCAAAGCCTGCCCCCTTTGTGAGCTGTCCTACCTTTTGCTGCCTCCAGCAACTTGCTCCCATCTATTCTGCCCCCCACTTTGGGAGGGAGAATCGGCAGGAAAACCAAGCTAGGAGGAGAGGTGTGCCTACCTTTGCCAACCCCACCTATCAGATGGGGGAAGCGAGGTGAAGTACACCTCTGCATCCCCTGCAGCTTGAAGATGAGTGGATCGAACCAATCAGGAAGAGGCTTATGCCCCCCTCCCACTAGAGGGTGGCATACTAGGGGGTGTACCCACCCCAAGGAAGGGACCCATTGGTCCCGACCTGAACACCCCTTTTAACGCCCCTAAATCTAGTATTTAAGTGCCACCCTGAACCTTGCAGACTCAGATTCTAGGAAGAAAAAAAAGACCAAAGAGCCATGCTGACCCAAGAAGAAGACACATGCAGCTTTGACCCCAGCCCTACCGGTCTGTCCCGCCCCCAACCTGCCTACAGCGAAGAAGCCAATGTAGCCAGCAGCCCCCAAGAGCCTGGAGGACCTGGCCTGCAATCATCTTACAGACTGTCTCCCGTGAGCACTAGATTTGCTGAAGCAAAGACTCGCCCACAGAATCAGGATCCAGGCGGCTCTGCAATTCTGCACCTAATGCCCCCCCCCGCCCCCTACCGACTGCAACGGGAGCTGGTTAGAAGACCCGATGCCCCACGGCCTTTAGTGGCCCAACCGACTCTGTCCCCAAGAACTCAACTTACCTCTCCAGCCAGTGGTCACCTTCAGGAAGTCTCGCTACCCGAGCCTGCAGCAACTTTGCCAAATCAAAAGTCTCTATTGGAAACCACAGGGTTCCCGACGTAGTCTTGGCACACTGCACCCAGCTGCCCCTGTGCTGCTGGTGGTGCTGCTCCTGTGCAGACTGTTTGCCCCTGCAGAACTGACCTTAACCCCAGGAGCTTTGCTCCCACACCTGAGTGGCCTGCTCATAAGCAGTCCCTGACCGAAGGCCCCCTTAGCCCCTTTAGCTAACATTGGGCACCTGCACTCTGCACCTGGGGCCCCTAGTGCAGCTGCTGGTACAATTTGAGTGCCTAACTGGACCTTGTGGAACCTTGGTCCTAACACCCAAAAGTCAGTCCTTTAAGTTGTTTACTTACCTGTAAATCGTTAATGCACTTTCTCATATAAGGACCAATGTTACGAGTTTTCTGTTCCTAAAAATGTGTTGGCCTGTATTTTGTATGAAAGAAAAGTAACTGCGTCTTAAACTTGGAAAAAGTCTTACTTACCTTGGTATTGTAGGATCCACGGTGAGCTATCTATATCACCCAAGTAGTCTATGTAATCAAAAGTAGTTTCTATGACATTTTTACTGTTTTCCAAGCATAACAAACCTGTCATGATTGCAACCCCATTCCCCTTTACATTTCTGTGTGAAGTGTTGGCACAGGTCGATAAAAGGTACTTTCAATTCTAAGTCCTGCTTTGTTCTAGAAATAAAACATAAGTATACCTTTGTTATACTTTCCTAATTGGTCTGGATTCTGACTTATTGTATGTAATCAGTCCTTGATTGAGAGAATGCTATAAATTGCTCAACGCACCCTCCTGATAAGCCTAATTACTTGCCCACACTACCATAAAGAGCCCCTCTAGTGATGATCTAATTTAGCTTCTGAGTATCGTAAAAAGGGGCAAAAAAATGTTGCAGAGGATCAGGCCATCACTAATAACTCTTTTAGATGTGCCTTACATGCAGCAGATGCAGCCGCAAGAGGAATAAATACCAGTGTTCTTCTTATGAGACACCCTAGACTCAGGCGCTCCTGCTTTAAGTCAGAAGTACAAAAAGCAGTTCTTAACATGCCCTTTGACAAGGAATAACTTTTTGGGCCTCAGGTGGACTCCACCCTGGACAAAATGAAAAAAGATAGACGCTCCCAAATTTATGGGTGCTGTGAGATAGTGCCTCTTTTGCTTGGTTAGCCATCCTCTTTTTGCCTGGCTCCCTGCCAATACTACTTCTTCTCTAAAACAAACTCCCAATTGGTACTTCTGCCCCCTGTAAGTCCCGTTCCCCCCCCCCCCCCCCCCCCCCCCCGGACCATGTCACTACCCTTGCAGCCTGCATGCCCCTGTGAGAGGGAGAATACTAAAAAGTTGACATGGCACCCTTTCTGAGTGACAGGCCAGCTAACACTGCCCTCTAGCAGGCCTCTCACCCCTAGGCAGGGTTCACTACAGGGTTCACTATAATACAAGTGAGAGCATATCTGCTTGAGCAGGTATGCCCCTACAATATTGGGCACCATTTCCTAATATTGTAAGGGCCAGTGAAGCCATAAAGAGTACATGGGCTGAGAACTCAACAACTCTAGTTCCACGGCATTATGATGGCTTTACTGAAATACAGGAGTGTTTGGTACCAAAATACTCCTCAATAAACCCACACTTATGCCAGTGTGTGATTTATTGTACCATATACCCGGAGGGCACCTCAGAGCTGCCTCCTGAATCCCTTCATACCCTGGTGTGGTCTCTAACCGCTGTAGGCAGCCAGCCACCACCAGACATGTTTCTGGACATCTGGGTAGAGAGCCCCTACTTTTTGGGACCTGAAACAATTCACGTCCTGGAGTGGTGTCATGCCTCCTTCCCTTGGATGGGCCAGGGCTCAAAGAAGACCAGCTTTAGAGGCCTGCTATACTAGAAATGTGAACCCCTCCCCCACCCTCCTGCTGTGAAAAGATGGCAGCCCCAAGTTTACACCTCCACTTTGGGTGAGAAAATTAAGAATGTGTGCCCACCTCTGCTAACCGCACCTCTAAGGCAGGGGAAGCAACGTGAAGGACACCTTTCAGTCCCGCCATCTTGAGGATGGGGGGACCCTCATAATCAGGGCTAGGTCTATACCCACTCCTGCAGGAAGGTGACATAATAGAGGATGTAGTTAACCCAGGTGCTGCGCCCATTGGCCCTACCTGCGACTCCCCTGAAACACCTCCTAAATTTAGTATTTAGGTAGCTCCCCCAGACCTGGACCCTGGCTCTGCGATGACCTAAGAAGAAATAAAACTCCCTGCAGCAGAAGCCAGAAGACCACTGTGTTGTCCCCCTACCATACCGCCCTATCTCCAGCTTTGAGGACCCTGCCACATATCTTGCAACAGCGACCTCCAAAATCTCTGGGAGTTCTGTTGCCTACAATAAAGACTCCAATCTCCCGAGGACAGCGGACCTCTCCAGAATAAACAGACTCCTAAGGCTCCGGATCCAGGCATGTCTTCATTTCCTCACCTCTCTGCACCCGATACCCATGGTCAGAGACTGAGTGGGCCACTTGTTCAGTGAAGTCTCCCTGACGAACCCGACCTAGTGTTTGACGTTGGCTGACCTATCCTGCGCTCCACGATGGCGCATGCATTCCGAATCCAGAGGTTTACCGCGACCAGCAAGAAGATTCAGATGTCCAAAGGCAGTCCTGCACCCGATGCCTCTGGTCCTTGGTGAGCTGAACCAGCGGTTCACCCTGCTGTCATTGGTCTTCTTCCTGCAACCTCCAATTCCACGCCTGCAGCCTCTTTGCTGACCAAAGAAGCCATCACAACATGGGTTTCGACCTTGTTACTCAACTGAGTCTGCCCTGATTATGGCAACGGAAAACATACGAAGGACAATGGATGAAGGCGGCAGAACGGCCCTGATCTTATTAGACCTTACAGCGGCGTTCGACACCGTGAATCATCCGGTCCTAATAAGCAGACTGAGAGCTCTTGGCTTTGCCGGCACCGCGCTGACTCTTTTAAAATCTTTCTTGGATTCTCGAATTCAGCAGGTGCACTGGGATGGTCTACAATCCGATGAATTCACCCTGCCGGGCGGGGTTCCCCAGGGCTCTGCACTATCACCTACACTATTTAATTTGTATGTCACTCCTCTGGCCGCTCTAATCCAAGCTCATGGCCTACAATTAGTGTTGTACGCAGACGACACTCAAATTGTAGTGTCAGTATCCCAGTCAATCGAAGCAACAGCTGAGCGCTTCAAGACTTGCCTCATTAGTGTAAAAATTGGATGAGTGGTCATTTTCTAAAATTGAACACGGATAAAACCGAGATAATTGAGTTTGGCCAAAAACCTTCCATTTGGAGTGACCTTTGGTGGCCCCCTGAGGCGGGCTCTTGTCCTAACCCTGCAGATAAGGTCAGGAACCTTGGTTTTATGCTAGACAAAGATCTCTCGTGCAAGGCGCAAATCAATCAGGTGACTTCCACCTGTTTTTATACCATCAAGATCCTCAGAAAAGTGTTACCATACATTCCGTCAGCACTAAAAAAAGACGGTGATGGGTGCCCTGGTAATGTCCCAAGTGGACTATTGCAACTCACTCTACCTGGGCACTGGAGAAAAACAGCTGACAAAACTACAGGTAATCCAAAATGCCGCAGCCAGGGTCCTGCTGAACCTACCACGTCGCCATCCAACCTCTAAAGCCATACGCGAGCTTCACTGGCTGCCAATTAGAAGCAGAATAAAGTTTAAAGCCCTCTGCCTGGTCCACAGGTCCTTGTATGGCAAGGGACCTGATGACCTTACCAAACTTCTTCCTCGGTACTTGCCAGCTCGCACCTTGAGATTAGCCAACCAAGACTTAATTTGCCAACCTAGAATTAGGAGAGCTCGTTGGGGTGGAAAATCCTTTTCCTACCAAGCCTCTAGATTGTGGAACTCTCTGCCCCCCGCATTGCGCTCACAAAAATCCAAAATGTGTTTCAGAAAGGCACTGAAAACCTGGCTTTTCTCTCTGCAGTAGAATCTTGCTCACACCGCTTTCTTTGTACTACAGCGCCAAGACGCCGCGGCATTCGAGCGCTTTATAAATGTTTCAGTCAGTCAAGAATCCTCATTGAGAAGCATTGGGCGCTCCTTTGCCGCTGGTGATGTACGCTTGGTGCTGCTTTGTGACCCCCATCTCCCCCACCTGCTTGGCCCCTGCAGCCGATTCTCTTACCTGCAAGCAGTGTGGCTCCAGGAACCCCCTGTCTCCATAGGAAAGTATCGGATTTAAATCCGATTTTGACCTCCAAATCCGGCCGCCCCTTGCTGCTAGTGGTGCAGGTTTGGTACGTACCTGACCCTTGGCCTTTGCTGACTTTTTGCTCAGAAGACTGACATTGTAAGTTCGATACTCTCCTGTTAAACCGCAATATTGTGTGAAAATATCTGAATGTAGAGTTTTGAAAATGAAGTATTTTTGATTAAATGCTTCCTCACCTTATTGCGAAGACCTTGGTCTTTAGATAAAATGCAAACAAAGAATAATTTTATCAAATTGATCTGGATCTCCTTTTTGAGTTGTGTCCATTATTGATCATGTGTGTGCAATACATGTCTTACACTCCTTTATTAGGCCTAAGGCTGCTCCCCCACACTACCGCTAATAGAGCACTTGGGGTTTTACATTGAGTCCTGTACACTTGTGGGGAGCCCCTGGGCTCTGTGCATGCTATTCCCACCTAGTGATGATATCATATACAGAGCAGCCTCCTGCAGGTGCCTAACAAACTAATCCATCTAGCGGTTCCTTTCATTGCCCAGGAGTTAGTGACTTATCTAAATCCTCAAACACTGACGCCTCCACTTCTAAACAGAAGAAGGGCCAATCTACCTACTACAAAGGGCTTTTCAGTAGCACCTTTATATGTGGCACCATTAAAGGCAGAGGCAGGGGTGCTTCAATCCATGGCAAACAGTGACTGCCCAACCCTTCCCTCCCAAAAACACCTGTCGTAGAAAGACCTCAGTTTTTCCATCCAATCTGGGAATCTATCACTACAGACCAATGGATACTAGCCATTATTTAACATTGTTATTGTCTGGCGCTCATTACCACTCCATCCAACATTCCACCTCGCACTAAGTTTCACACAATCACCTAACGCTTCTCAAGCAAAATGTGCAGTCTCCTCCTCAAATGGGCTTAGACCCAGTCCCTCTTCAAGAACTGGGCACATACATTTTCTCTGCCTACTGTTTCCCAAAAAAAGACTAATCTTTACGTCCAATCTTGGATCTCAGATCCCTCAATTACTGCATCCTCTTAGAACATTTTCACATGGTCACGCTTCAGGATGTCATTCCCCTTCTACAACAGGGCGGCTTTATGGCCACACTGGACCTTAAGGGCGCTTACTTTCACATACCCATACACCCTGTTCACCGCAAATACCTCAGGTTTGTCACAGCAGGACAACACTACTGTGCTTCATGTTTTCACAAAGTACTGTGCAGTAGTGGCAGCACACTTAAGTCAACAAAATGTTCACATATTCCTATACCTAGACGAGTGATTAATCAAAGCTAGCACCCATCAACAATGTCAATAACGCATTGTTGACAGTGGATCTACACCAAAGATTAGGGTTTACCATCAATGTCCCCAAATCTTACCTTTAACCTCTTCCGATTCAACCATACTTGGGGGGCATCACTCAAGACACAGCTGGGGTTAGCTTATACCAGTCCAGCTCGGATGCAAACTTTTCAAACCATTTTACCTCTGTTCCTGTCAAACACACTCACAGTTTGAACTGTCATGTGTTGTAAGAAAGGGCCTTCTTTGTGCATGATTGCCCCCACTTTTTTGCCAAACTTTGACTGAGTGTGCCCTGGGTTCCGGCCAAACAGGTACCCAGGCCTATGTTCTTTCCCTAAAGTGCATTGAGGCAAAACCCAATTGCCACTCTTTGGCCACAAGTCAGTACCTTGTAAATGGTACCACAGATACCAAGTGCACTGTGGCCAGGGAAGGCCTCTAAGGGCACTTATTGGCCCACCCTTAGAAAGTAGGGAGGGTGGGGGGGGGTGTTAGAGTGTGTTATAGTGTGCGTGTTATCAGAACAAAGTAATCCAAAATCCTTTGAACAAAAGCAGGTGCGGACCACTTACTGCAATTCAAACAGAGGGGGTTGCACAGGAGAGTGAGAAGCATTGGTTTCACATGGACTGGGCGGTGGCATACCGGCCATTGTGGGACCTCGCTTGGTTGCCTAAGCACTCTCGCCTCCGGAGTGGATTTGTCACGGCGCTGAACAAGACAGTCCTTGATCTATGGAACAAAATAGCAGTCAAAAGGGGCCTGACCACGTTCCTGTCCCCACACACTGCTATCGCACACAATCCTGAGTTTCGCCCAGGCTGGCCAAAGCAGGTGCTCCGTGCTTGAACTGAAGGGGAGTGTCCGACTATTGGCACCTTGTTCGCTGGAGGCGTCCTCAAGTCCTTTGACAAATGCAGATCTGCCTTTGCGCTTTCGCCAGCTGCCCACTATCAGTATATGCAATTGCGCCATTTGGCTTTCCGCCCCCGAGATGCATGCTGTGGTGACACATCCCTTCATACCGTTCAAGAAACTGGTGAGAACTTTCGAGAACGCCAAAGGCCTTATCTCCAAGACTTACTGGGTGTTACAACATTCTATCCCACTGCTCCCGCATCTCTATCAGACCACATGGCAAGCTGCTACCTCAGGAGGGCTCACTCCCAAACAGTGGGAGAAACTGTGGCACGATATCCCTAAGACCTACCGTAGATTTACCTCCCGTGAAACCGCCTATAAGCTGATGCTCCAATGGTACTGCACACCCTCTCGGCTGGCCCCCATGTATCGCTCCGTCTCCAACCTATGCTGGAGATGTGGGCTGACGAAGGCACTCTCTAACATCTGGTGGTCCTGTGAAGTGATTGCTACTTTCTGGAAGGAAGTTCTGAGCCACATCAAAAGGGTGGTGGGCTACCTGATCCCGCCACTGCAACACGTGGTGATCTGGGCATCCATCCCCCTAATCTAATGGCAATGACTGGGGCGGATTGGGCTCACTAGCCATCTCCGCTTGGCAGCGCGGCAACTCCTAGCATGCACATGGAAGCAGACCTCGACCTCATCCATAGTTCAGTGGTTCCTTCGGGAGTGGCATGCACTGGCTATAGAGAGGCTTTCACACAACATACTGAAAAGCAATTCCAGCGTGATTGGCAGCCTCTGCTCTCTTATCTCATGCGCATTAAATTCATGTGCTTTAGCCCCCCGAATCTCAGAGCCTTGCAACTCTTCCGAAGCGACTGACGGATGCATGAACCCCAACTTGATGGTAGCTCGGCCGTTTTGGGATTGTTAGCTGATTTCCTCACCGGGATAGACCCCCTTACCTCCCCCACACCTGCACACTCTGCGACGCTCCAACATCACATGCCTCACCACGACCTGTGCTGTTCTTGTTACTTTCTTATTACTGTTCACTTCTTTCTACTACAGCTGCCCTGGCAGTGGCCTTTCCGGCGCACATACACGCTTAGCCTACTGGACACAGAAGGGATTCAGAGCCTTTATGGGTTGCCTGGTGTCTACTAGCCCTGAGGGGCATTGTCCCTGCCCCCTGATCTCACATGCTGGTTGTCGCCGTCTGGGGCCTTGAACTCTCGACTTCATGGGCACATGTTGACACTAGATGATTTTACGTCCCCTATGGGTCTTGGGCTTTTTCGCACCTTACCCAAACCTTGGTGCAATGTTATAATTGACGCGGCCGTCCCGAAGAGGTTGTAGGCGACTCGCTGTGTACTTTCCTATAGCTGTGTGACATTTATTGTGTGAATGTGTACAACAAATGCTTAACACTACCCTCTGATAAAGCCTTACTGCTCGCCCACACTACCACAAATGGAGGGTAAGGTGCTATCTACTTTAACCTCTGCCTACCTTTTGAGGTTCCCCTGGACTCTGCACACTATCCCTCCCTGAATGCTGTAAAGAAGTAGAATATTATTATTTTTTTAAATTCTGGAAATCTGTGGCAGCCAGTTGTATACAGTGAGTCTGCACCATCATTGCCCTCTGACTCCTCCAACAGGATTCCAGTGAAGCCCTGTGAAGGAAAGTACTGTTTCTTTACATGCACCCCCCATTTTTGCCTGACATCTGATGCAACCTGTTTGATGTGCCCTGAGTTCCTGCCAATCAGGTTCCCAGGGCCTGTGTTCTTTCCCACAATTGTCCCTTTGTATCCACAATTGGCACATCCCTGGCCACAGGCATGCCTCTTACAAAAGGTACCAAGGGCACTGACCGAGGAAGGCCGATTAGGCCTGCAGCACCTATTTTGCCACCCATAGAGGCCCTGCACCCTAACCCACACATACTGCCACAGCAGGCTGCATGTTTTGGTGCAGAGAAAAGTGAAGAGTCAACATGGCATACATCCTGCGTGCCATGCCTGCAATCCACTGTCTAGGTAAGTCACCTCTCCAGCAGGGTGCACTAGTCCTAAGGTGAGGGAACAGAGGCATGAGCCCTGTATCCCTTCAGTGTCTAATTCCATTCATAGTCATTGTAAGTGTAGTAAAGATATAAAGAATATATATGGTCTGGAAGTTGGTCCCTACAATCTCCAGAGCACCAATATGGCTTTACAAAAAACTGGGAAGTTTGGTAGCAAATGTCTCAGCACATTAAACCCACACTGATGCCAGTGTGGGATTTAATGTGAAATGCAATCGGAGGGCATCTTGGAGATGCCCCCTGAAAATCGCCCTGGTGTGGTTCCTGAATGGCTGCCCACCATTGCAACCACCAGACAGGTTTCTGGACCCCTGGGTAGAGGGCCTCCGCTCCCTGGGTCAAGAAACAAAGCCCATCCTGGGCAAAGGTGTCATGCCTCCTCCCCCGAGATGGGCTGCACACACGAAAAGGTTAGCTTCAAAGGCCTGCCAACCTTTGAACGCTGTACCTCCCTTGCTTCCCCCAGCAACTGGCTCCACTGGTTCTGATGCCCACTTGGGTGGGAGAATCGTCGGGAAATCCAAGTTAAGAAGAGCATTGTGCACACCGTTGCCAACCCCACCCCTCAGGTAATGGAAGCATGTTGAAGCACACATCTCAGTTCCCTCCATCTTGAGGGGTCTCTGCCAATTAGGAAGAGGCTCGTGCCCCCTCGCACTGGAGGGTAGCATCATATGGGGGGTATCCACCCCAAGGAAGGGACCCATTAGTTCCAACCTACATGCCCCTTTAACGCCCCTAAACAGGATCGGGTGACCAGCGGCAACACAATTAAAGCTGGCTGACAGCCATAACCTCACGAATAGTGTCTCACAATAATTAGTAGCTTCATATTCTGAAAACTCGTCTGCATCACAGAATATGGAACCTGCTTAATGAGGAACTTTAATTAAATGGAATTCTGGTCTCTTTTACCCTTGAGACCATGTACTACTATTTACCTCGGGTGGAAGAAAACTGACAATATGGACCGTAATCATAGGAATTTAGCCCTGAAGAAGTCGCTGTGGACCTCATGGTAGCGACAAAACACGTGTTGGCTGGGCTAAGACTCTGTACCAAGGAACACAAACAAGAACACATTCTGGAACCACGTAGAGCAGTGGATAAACCGTGTTTGTTTCTTTCCTACCCTCATTACTGTGCTAACTTAAATCTATGTACCACTAGTGTTCGCTGGGGAACTTGGAGGACTTTAGAAATGCTGTTGGAGCCCTTGTTCTCATCTGGCTGTGGTAATGTCTTACTCTGTGGCCTCCCAGACTTCTTATTCACATGCAGCATAAGAATCCTACACACTGAAGTACTTCGCATCTAGGGCCTGAATAAACATCACAACACCCCACACCTGATGGAACTCCATTGACTTTTCTCATCAGCCCACACCATCTTCAAAATCATCTGCATCAATTACAAAGCCCTCTCAACCTGAATTGTCAAATCAAGCGCACACAACGATATCAATGATATGGGTAATCAAGATATAAAGTTTTCCAAGGATAAGATCACACACTAGTGTTCATTTTCATTCTTGTTTTAATGAGTGTATGGATGTTTCTCCTGTTCAGAGGAGATCCATGTAGAAAGAAACCAGCCGACACGTGTTTCGTCAGTAAGGGTGTTAACCCTATGACTCATCAGGGCTGCACTAGTATAGAAGGTCGTGTTCTCGGGGGAACGGTGATAATTCCAAACCACTCCTGTTCGGGTTTGTAGGGTCCTAATGTGCACGGGTCTGCACAAGGAAACCGGTTAAATGGACCAATATGTAAAGTCCGACAACGGCGAGTAATGCCTGTTGTCACTTTTAAAGCGGCGTTTCCGCCGTTCGGGTGAAGTGAAAGGTTTCCCGTATCCGGAGAACACCTTTCACTTCTAGCTTTTTGCCGTGATTTTCTTATGGCGGTTTCTACTGTCCTAGTGCTGTATCCTCTAGCCACAAATCTAGATAGACTTTCTTGTTGTTTCATGATCATATCTTCATCATTACTACAGTGTGTGTGTGTGTGTGTGTGTGTGTGTGTGTGTGTGTGTGTGTGTGTGTGTGTGTGTGTGTGTGTGTGTGTGTGTGTGTGTGTGTGTGTGTGTGTGTGTGTGTGTGTGTGTGTGTGTGTGTGTGTGTGTGTGTGTGTGTGTGTGTGTGTGTGTGTGTGTGTGTGTGTGTGTGTGTGTTTTATATTTTATATTTAAACTTGAGTATGTGGGGATGATACCAGTATCCAAAATAGTAACTAAAAGAAGAACATGGCTAACAATGAAAATTAACAATAAACACTTGATTCTACATCACAATAAAATGGTACGGCTATTCCTCCGCCCCCCCCTGTCTACTTAATTCTATTGTGCTTTTGTTAATCACTCTTGCACTACAGCACTGGGCTTCCTGCCGGGAATTCTACCTTTGCAGACGTGTGACTGGACGTCCACCACTATACATCCCCTGTACTTTTGAGGCCAACACAATTTTCCCATGGTCTTTTTAAGGGTTCTCTCCGTCAGTAGTTAGTCCCTCTCGGGTAGAGCCCTTCAAACCTTTTTGCTATGAGCCCCCCCTAAGGGAAATGTTTTCAAGCCGGGCCCCCCCCCCCTCCAAAACTTTATGCAAGACTAAGTGAGCAGGAGTGGTATGGCTGAGCGTAGGGGGCTAGGAGTATGAGATAATTTCAAGAGTACTTTTCTGTAGCTCAAATTCTGCACTAAATATGAGCAAGATAAAAGAGCAAATATGTCACACAAAATACAAATTGACCAAAACCCTCTGCCTCACATAATTACGGTGTAGCCTCAGCCCTGAGTAGCCATCTGCCTCGGCCTTTCCCTACCACGCCTTGCCATCCTTCCAGCACTGAAATACTCTCTAATTCTTTCAGACACTAATCACCTGCCTCCCCTCCCCCCACATTTTTCCTACACTTTACATCAACGGTTACCTAAGCTCTAATGCTAGCAAAGCCCTATACCTCTTTTGCAAAGAAAGACAGTAGTGATTCTGATGCAGTGGGCCCCTCAAACCCCTGAGATCAATTGCCACTTTACTTGCTTCACTAATGATAGCTGTGGCCTTGGGAAACAGTCTCATCACGTTTTGTTAAAAATATGGGCCCTGATATTGCATCCTACCCTTCTGTAGTCTGGCCCAAGCTAACCTGTCACCTCTGCTTTGACATTCACCTCCCTTGGGCCATTGGTATGAGGCCAAAAATACCTGCATAGCAAGGGTTCCCACAGATCTAATGCAAACAAGGAAAGGTAGTAAAACCGCCATAACTGCGGTTTAGTTGGCCTCTCATGCCACTGGTCCTCAGTGCCATTGCACCGACAGCACCAGTGATACTTACAGCCCTAGGAAATAGGCTTCGTTGTCAGCCCACTATGCAGAGATATTTCTCCTAGACCTGAGGCTCAGAGTAGACTGTCTGCCCCTTTGTGTAGTTAAAAAAATAAAAAGGGGGAAGCACAGTCCCACATCTCCCCCTCTCAGGGCTGGGGCCCTGTGGCCTGGACCCTAAGTCATAATTGGAGTGCAGTGGCCCCTTCACACTCGTATTCCCAGTACCACTGAAATTATGCGATTTTATGGCTTTTTTATATAATTATGGATCTGCCACATAATCCATCATTGGTGCATAAGCTGCTGATTTTAGAAAAAAGAATTCTAGCTCAAATGACACAAATTAGTTTCAGAATATTATGAACCTTTTAATCATTTCTTTGTTCCTGTCATGTACTTCAGCTGCTGTTTGTAAATGAAAACCGCCTGAAATTCACGCTTCCAGGCCGTTTTCATTTACAAGTTGTTACTGAGACTTTTACGCCCCCTGGTAACATGGCCATGCCCTTCAGATTGAAGACGTCTGCTCTAGGGTCATATTTTAATTTATCAACAGGACACCTCACACTGGCAGTGTAATCCTAAGGCTTACCTTTTATCCTATTCCACAAGCCTCAATACTTAGACTCATTAGTTGAACCATGCTTTGCAAGTGTCCTCACTCAGTCCTGCATCAACTAGGATCTCTAGCTCTTCTACCCACTATTGCACTTTGCAGTAATTCTTTTGTTGCCAATATTGTTATCGGCCACCTCCACAAAACGTCTTATTCCAGCACCACTGCTGGTCAGCACCTTCATGCTGCCTGAATGTTTTTATTTTTATTTTATTATGTTAATAGTTGGTTATAGGTGGCTGATGCTGTCAAAAGATTAAGATCAGTGAAAATCCTAGCTGAACGTGAGCTGGTCCATGGCACGTTTATCAGCAGGTTTCCATGGCCACTAAGCATTCTGTACTATTGCTAAATATCTTCAGAAATGTGGGAATGGGGGAGTGAGTTGTGTGACAGGCTTCAGGTTGTTCCACGGAGAGAACAGCCAGGGCAGTTTGTGTGTAAGCAGCTTCTTTTGCTAACACGTGGTTTTGGATACTTTATTTTGTTCACCAATGCAAGCTGTATTTTTTTAGCTGTTGCCATTTGTATAGGAAATTAACCCATTTCAGTTTGATGATAATCACATTTCAGGGAGACTGCACTTGTTTATGTTAAGTCTTGAAAATAAGTGATATTAACTATGAAACATATTGGCTTTGGAGGTGCTACTTAAGCTGAAGGTGCAGACTGAATCAATATAAAAACCAGCAGTTGGCAGCCATAATAAAGCGCCTTGTCAATCAATATAAACTTGCATGTTGACTAATTCAATTTACAAGCATATATAACTATATAGTCTAACTAAAAATTGTCTCCTGTTTTAGGTGTTTGTGGGGAAGATTCCTAGAGACTTGTATGAAGATGAATTGGTTCCCCTGTTTGAGAAAGCTGGTCCTATTTGGGATCTCCGCCTTATGATGGATCCTCTTTCTGGTCAAAACCGAGGGTACGCTTTTATCACATTTTGTAACAAGGATGCAGCACAAGAGGCAGTTAAATTGGTAAGTCATAGTTGCTCTACTTCTTGGGCCCTAAATAATGAGAACAGTCACAAGATTATTGCAAACTATCAAACCTATTCTGTGAAGCAGTTCACTTGTTTTAGTTTTGCAAGCTTGTATTGCCAGTTGTCATAAAATGGTTGCCAGATTCAATTGCATGGCAGCAAGTGGTCCAAACAGAAGTGCTTGTATTTATGGTACATAACAGGGCTGCCTGTTTTAATGCGAAAAATGTTTTTAGGCTATAGCTTGTGCCTGATTTGTGGCTTTGGCGAGGAAAGATATCCATATTTGAATTGAATGTAATGTTTGTTTGGTTCACTGTTAAACAATAGTCAAACGAGTATTGCATGAAATAAAATTCTAGGATTTATATTAATTGATGCATGTATTTTCATTGCAATATCGTAACAGGTTAGATCTTCAGTTCAAAGTTGTAAAATAGAACTTTAAATGTCAAGAATTTTTAAAACTTGAGGTGCCCACTCAAGCATTTGCCTCACCTCCTCCGCCCGAAACTGGGACATGGTAGTTGGATTTGCAGCTCGATGTTGTGGTAAACAACATCTTCTGTCCATCCAGAGGGCTGTTCCCACTCCCCATTTACTCCTGTCACACTTCACTATCTGTTGACTTCATTCCCTGCTGTGATAATGTTCCATCTCCACTACTGCAGGAACATCTCCCAGCAAAAACTAAACTACTGATTTTTTTATTTTAAGTGCTCTGACCACGAGTCAAAAGCCACTTTTCAGAACTAGTTTCTCGAGGAAAATCAAGTGGATTTGAAAGCTCTGATGTAAGAAGCTCTTTTTGACCTTATGCAAGACTATCTCTCCATAGTGCTTGTGCTGTAGCATCTTACCAAATGCTTAAGGAAAACTTCCTTTGACCTTCTTAAGATGAGTTACAAACGTGAAGTAGGGAGGACGTTGCTTACCCAAGGCACTGTTCTTAGCAACTGTCTTCTGCTAGTTTCCCTTCTGTGCATCTTCATGCCACCTACATACTCCAGAAGGGTCTGCTGTCTCCATATATGCCCTTTTAAAATTTGTCAACACATTTTCATGCTTAAACCCTGTGGCCTCTTTATAAAACTTACAAATAATAATTTTCAACTTTTCAAGAGACTCTCCAAAGTTGGTGGCATGGCCTTTGTTGATGAATGAGACTCAGTCCATGGAGGCATGGAGACTCAGTACAGAGCGGCATTGAGACTCACCGGTACCTAAAGTGTCAGCTGAAGTGCAGTGGCTCTACAAGACTTTAAGAAGCTGAGACTAGAAGGGAGCAAGAGTTAAGCAATTGAAGGGCTTCGTAGATGAACCCACCTTGCCTGTTGCAAAATGGGCAGCAGTTGTCCAGGCCCAATAATCCCACCGGCCTAGCCATCAAAATGAAATGTAGTTTAAATAGCCAAACATTAACAGATCATTCAGGTGAACGCCTGAGAGGGCTGCAGGCAGGCTTTTACACCACCAATCGTATTGGTATGGAATGAATCTAAGGACTATGAAGCAATAAGATGATGTGAATGTTCTGCAGAAAGCGGTTGTCGCTCACTTTCTATCTCACTAGATTAGGAGCTCCGAACTACTGCAATTGGACTCCAATGGATAGAGAGTAAAGTAAGGGACAATGTCTGCGCTCTGAACATCTCCCATTAAAGTGTGCGTGATAAAAAGGAGGGTAACCACTACAGCAACACCATGCTCACTAATAAAGAATATTTGAGCATTTCTATTAGGAGTCGTTGTATATCCGTGTGGCAGAAAACGGACATTGAAATGTAATTTGAAGTATAGGCATGTTCTAGTTAAGTATTTTTGTCTGTTGCTTCCAGAAAGATGTTAAAATTCTTGATACACCTGTGGCCATTAATAGTCAAAAGGACCGTATTTTTTGGGGTGCCCTTTTATGGACAAGTTTTAGCAGTTACAGCCTCTTTGCAAGTTTTTGTTGCCAATTACTGAGTCGAATATTGAGACTCTTGAACTGCCTCCAGTGAGGCACCATCATTCAATTAGGCCCGGGGTTAGCGGGAGGAGAGAGTTGCACCTTGTGATTTTGGCAATGTTAAAGCTCCAGTGTATATAGTAGCACATCCATTGAGATTTAAAATATTGATGCCTAAACCTTTTTCGGACAAATTGATGCTTTCTGTATAGAGACCAACTCAAACTGCTTTTAATCAGGCTTTTAATAGGAGTGCTGCAAATGTTTTCATGGCTGTATGTATTCCTTATTTTCAATTCCATTTGTGACGAAACACAGCTTATTACGTTTTTACAGTATGCATGGATTCTAAAGCAAACCATATTGAGCAATTTATTTTATGTTGACATATGACATGAAGTATATTTCAACAATGATGATCCAGATTTAAGCCCTCCCCCTTTCAATTGCTTATCTTCATCCTTTAGAAACCTAAAAAGTTCCTCCAATATTCACCAGTTAAAGTTTACCGAACGAACTAGGATATGATCCCATGCTATGCACTGCGTATGACCTCACATCTATCACTCATAACATGTTAAATTACCTTTCTCGCAGACCAAGCCTCTATCGAAATATGTCAAGTCACACCTTCAGTCAGTGTCTAGAAGGCAATGACCCCCCAGCTTCGGCGCTGAAGATGGCACGTAAAGGTCCACAAAGGCCTGCCTCGAGACTGGCACCTATGGAACCATCAATTGCAAGATTTAAAACTACCTGACAATCTGTCCAGCAGCAGACAAACTATCTTGATTGGAGGAAAAAGTTTTCATTAACCCCCCTCTTCTGGGAAGATTATTGGCAAGCCTCTTGTCCCTGAGCCCACAAATGCAACCTCCTGCATCCTCAAACAAAAACTGATCTTCCAAGAGGAGTCCTCCTTCGAGCCTTCTTCTCCTACAGGGCCCAAAAGGTTTAGGGGCTACAACCTCGTCCCCTGCTTCTAGGCATTCTCCTTCACCACTGTAACCTTTCGCCTTGCACGCCTCCACAACATCACATTCCACAATCCTCTCCTGAATTTCTTAATTAAAATTAAACCCCTGGTGTCCTCTTCACTCTCTGGACCCGTATTTTGAGCCCTTTGTGCCAAGGGAAGGGGGTGGTTTATGGGAGGACTAAAAGTTGGATCCTACAGATGAGCCGGACCTGACCCATAGTCCTCTAAACCCATTCCACCTGACGACACCTCACTTGTCATGCAGTAATTCAGCGGGCTGACCGTCACAAAGTGCATGTCATCAAAGATGAACACCATTTCCTGGAGACTCTATCGAATACTGAGAGATTGTTGCACCACTTCTTCATTCTGAAGGGCATGTTAAAGTCTGCCACAAGTAATTTTCAGGTGGTAGTAAAAACCAAAGTAGTCATCCCAAATGTAGGGGGAAATAAAGTTCAGACCTGCTTTGGGAGACCAAGTGAACATCCAGGGTCAAGGGTCATTTAAATAACAGCGGGCACCAGACAGGGATGCTGCCTATCTACCTCACTTCATGCTTTGGCAGTTGAACAGTTGGTGTGTGCAATAAGGGAGCCACATGCCCACAGAGACCTATCGTTTTTTGGACTCCAGTTGGTGATATCTGCTTATGCAAATGATCCAAATCATTAAAGACCCCACTTCAAATGGCTCACGACTTCTCCAGGAGAGCTTCCAAATTGATAATTTAACAGGATTGAAAACTACTTGGAATAAGTCCTAGGTGTGCCCCATTGAAAGACACCACCATTAATTTCTTACTTGAGTTTCCACTACAGTAGACTACTGAGCCTGTCTGCTATCTGGGAATTGAGGTACACAGAGTTCCCAGGGAGATTATCCACAAAAGTGGGACGGCGCTCACTAAACCCGCTGATAGTCTGCATAGATTAGTGAAACTTCTGCTGATGTTGACTGCAAGGTCTCCATAATGAGAATAATGCCATTACTGAAATTGCAGTAAATGTTCCTTAACATACCCATTTGCCTTTTAACTTAAGCCTTCTTTCATAATCAGCTAATTATTTGACTAGCCTGTGCTGCTCAGCACCCCCATATTAGTTGGCCTTCACTATTCCTTCCTTAGGAACAAGGCGTTCTGGCGGCCCATGACTTGGAGCTCTATTTTGTGGCTCAGTCAATTTGTGTGAAACTAGTTAAATGTCTCTCCCACGACTCTACATGTTTCCTTGGAAGGGGGATGCTCCTGCCCCCCAAAAAATTGACAGCTATTTGAAAAGCTTCTTAGGAAAAATAATTGATCTAGTTGAAACTACCTTTATGTGGAGTGGAGTGGAGTGGAGTGGAGTGGAGTGGAGTGGAGTGGAGTGGAGTGGAGTGGAGTGGAGTGGAGTGGAGTGGAGTGGAGTGGAGTGGAGTGGAGTGGAGTGGAGTGGAGTGGAGTGGAGTGGAGCCTGTGACCTGTATAATACCCGTGTATCCTGCAATGAAGATATTATAAAGGACTGCACTTTAGAAATGACCGTGCTTGAAATGTTTCTGTATTCCAGAATTCGCAGTGCAGGCAAGGCAACATTCCCAGAATTCCCAGCTGAACCTGCATCCCTACCATTGCTAAGCTATATGATGTATAAATCTAGCACTTACGCATTACCTGTCTATATGTGCAATATGGGAGTTTTGCAGCGTGAATCTTTCTGGATTCACTGTTGTGCATTATTCCGCCATCTAGTGTTTGAGTCCGGAATTGTAGTATTTCTTTTATTTATTTTTCGTTCCCCAGGTGGGCGTCGACATACCACCATTTGGTGTCCGTTGTGACGTCGACGCGCTTCCTCCTGAAGCTCTCACCTTTGGTCACCATATTCAGATTATTTTTTCCGCCGTTTTGTCTGGATCAACAGTGAAGGGGCTCCAAAACTTTGAGAAGACACCAGAGGACAAATTAAGACAGAAGTCGACGGAAGAAGAGAGAACATCGAAGAATTCGACGTTTCTACGGAGAATGCTCATACAGGGGGCTCCCTGGGCGCGGTGATGGACAAAACTCAGTTTAAATTCGACACAAACTGCCACCACAAGTACGCACAAAAGGTCCAAAGCCTGGTTTGCAATCTGACTGCCGCTGACTAGACCATCGAAGCGAGGACTGCAACGCCAATGCAGCGTTCACCCCGTAGTCCCTCAGATTAAGGGAGAGGCAAAGAAGAGCAAACTTCTACATGCAGGGGTTGGGGACACCTCCATCGCTCCGAAATTTGGGATTCTCCAGCGGAGAGGAAGACTAAATCGCAGAAAGACCAGAGTAGAAAAATTAACTTAAAAAGTAATCTGAAAAGTAATGTACAAAGTAATTTGAAAGGGAACTGTGAAGTAATTTTAACTGTTGAGTTACCTGTTAACAAACTAGTTGCATCCAACTGCATTTCAACTGCAGTATGCCTGCAAAGTATTATTTCACTTACCTGCACCAGACCTGGCTTGGTTCTAGAAATAAAAGAACTAAATATTTTTATACCAATTGGTTTTTGAGGGTGTGACATAATTTCTTACCTCAGTGTGTACAATAAATACTTAACACTACCCTCTGATAAGGCCTGACTGCCCGCCCACTCTACCACAAATAGAGAGTAAGGTATTATCATCTTTCACCTCTGCCTATCTTTCGGGTTCCACTGAACTCTGTGCACACTATGCCTTACTTTGGTATAGTAAGTAAGAGCCAGCTTCCTACACTGCCCACATGCAGGGGTCCCAGAGCACTTTGAAGCTCTCTTTATAGAAGACTATGGTATGTCATGAAGTACCAACTGAAGTATGGGAAGTAGTTTTTGATATGGTTGTGCCAATGAATTTTAGTGGAACTGCCAAATATCTATTTCTAATTGACATGTTATCAATGTGGCCTGAGGTAGGGGTAGTCCAAGAAGTTACCATTGCAGCTGTGGTGAAGTTCTTGTCTGATATATTTTCCAGAGAGCGATGTCCCAAGTGAATCCTTATGGACAATGGAGTGCAATTGACCTTTAGAGAATTTGAGAAGTTCTGGAGTGAAAGACGTTTTTCACAAAGTGTTCTTTATATCATCCTGAGTCAAATGGGATGATTGAGCAGTTTAGTCGCACGCTGAAGAAAATATTGATTGCCCGTAGTGGGAATGTTGTGAGAAAAGGGTGGCGGGCATTCGCATTGCATCTTGTGCCAAAACTCAAGCATGTATTCAGTGTGCTGCTCTTTGCACAGCTTACTCGTCTGTCCTTCCATCTGCAACATGAAGAACAAAACTTACTATATCCCTTTGTGCGGCTATCTTGTACACTTATAATATAAGTTTTCTCAAAGTTAGAGGTAAACCGTAATTAGTTTTCATTATGGGCCAGATGTACTAAGGTTTTTCCAGGCGTAAAGGAGTTTTAGACCGGTTTGCGCCCGCAAAAAAACCTGTGGCCCACGTACTAATGCTATTTTGCGAGTTTTAAATCAATTTGGGACTCACAAAATAGGATTAGGAAGGGGCGTTCCATGGGCTTCCCTTCCAAATAGCGGCTCCTTAAGTTATGTGTGATTGGTTTTGTGGTCGCAAAACAGTTGCAGTTTACCACCCTTCCCAGAAGGGTGGTAAACCACTCTCAAACGGGAAGGGGTCCCTAGGGGTCGCCTTCGTGAGTGGGGACCCCTGCCCTTAAAAAATGAAACTGAAAAGTATCATTTTTATTTTTTAAATGCCTCCAGTTTTCCTTTAAGGAAACCGGGCTGCATTAAAGAAAGAAAAAAATCACCTTTATTTAAAAGCAGTCCCAGACATGGTCTGCAGACACCAGCAGGCCACCATCCCTGGGAGTGCCAGCCATTCCCAATGGGGTCGCAAATTGTGCTTGTTTAATGAATTTGCATGAGGCATGCAATTTGCGACCCCATTGGGAATCAAAACAGTGTCCCAGACACTGTTGTGCATCCCAATTTGCGATTCGCAATGAGATTCAATTTGCAACTTGCAAATTGCCGGGTCGTACATCTGTCTCTAATTTGCAAGTCAGCGGAACCTCACCTTCATGTTAACTCTTCCAGTATCTGTCAAGTGCCATATTTTACAGATATTAAAGATCCCTGCTGCTGGAATAAGGGTGTTGGCTTTTTTTGCAAGTTTCACTCCTGACCTTGTCAATGAAGAACAGAAAATGGATCAGTGAAAAAAAACTTACAGTGAAATACTCTGCCTACAAACTGGTATATAAAAAGAGGAAGCTCTGTGTCACCAGTTCAAAAGATTTAAGACCATATGGGCGTCCCCTAATACTGAAAAAAATAACCGTTCAAGAGGAACCACAAGCGACAACAAAGATATAAAACCGCAGGGCTGGAGGATGCATGTGGGTTTCTTGGAACCATTAATTACTTCTGGATTATTCTTGTCTGATTAATCTTGAGTTATGGTTCCCTTATCTGTTGTGTAATCGGATGTAATAACCACTGCTGTTAAAGAAGTTATAAAAAGATAGAATTAGGTCTCAAGATTCCAAACGTTTTTACATCATTGTCCTAGCAAAGCAGTTTTCAAGCAAACCATTCCAACCAGCAATTTACTCTGTGTAACCCAAAAAAAAGAAATTGTTCAATCCTAACTCTTCAGTTTTTGCGTCCTTGTAAGCCGTCCCCTTCATCTATTGACAGTGAGGTCTTCAAAATATTATTCTTTCCTTTCTCATCCGAGGAATTTGAGGACTCTGTGTGCTTTTTTCAATGTTTTTACATTCTTTTTATTAAACATATGCCTCCAAATAGAATCAATCCAGTGTACATGTTGGGAAGTTTGGCATACACAGTGGTACAATAGTTTCAACATTTAAGACCTCTGAGTAGCCCGCCCTTACAGCCAGCGAAGTCCAGGGTACAGTTAGCTTGTGTGATTTATCTTTGAGCCATCCCTCCTACTATTGCCCATAAAGTTCCTATATTTCACCCAGGCCCCCCATATATTTTCCCATTTGCGTGGGCAGACCCTGCTTTGATAAATTGAATGCTCCGCCCGTTGACACCATTCCAAATTGTTTTTCCAGGACTCCACTGTTTGGGCCTCCTCTGCATCCCACTGTTTGGGCCTCCTCTGCATCCCATACTTGGGCAATGTTTCTTTTAGCCACTCTTCCTGCCAAGGCGAGCCAGATCTTGGCCCATTTCGGTCAGACTATCTCGCCTGTCACTTCCAGTATATGTCATCTCTACCCTGCCGGGACTTGAGCAACCACCACCTTTGTCATCACCTTGGCCTGGCCCCCCCAATATCTTTGAATCTTTGGGCAGGGCCACAATATGTGGAAGAATGTTCCCCTCTCACCACAACCCCTCTCACACTCCTCGGACACACAATATCCATTGCGGTACTGCACTGTCCTCTAGGCGTAGGATCTATGCAAGAAACAGAGTTGGATTAGCCTAAATCGTGCCCTTTTAGCAATTTCTATGGGACTCGGCAGGGCTACAGCCCAGTAGTTGTTCTCAAGCAGAACCAAGTCAGACTCCCAGGCCGCCCTTAGGGGACCAATGCAGTGTGGGGTGTTATTTACTAACTACCTGTATGTGAGTGATATGGCTCTATAATTGGATAGAGTAGGAGTCTATCTTTGAGTGGCGTGTATTCTGGTAATAGATCCCCTTCCTTCAGGTGACAATGCAGTGCATGTCACAGTTGCAGATATTTAAAGTGTTCTCCCTCCCCCATCTGGAACTTTGTCTGTAGGCTGCTCAATTCAATCATTTTCCCTCCTCTCCAGACATCTCTCAGAAGATCTATGTCCATCTATTGAATCCCTCCAGGTGCCTTACCTCACCTAGAAAATCTCCCTCCCACAGTGGGGTTTATTCTGTAAGCTTGGCCTCCCAGCCGACCATTTTCGTTGCCTTCCGCCATGCCGCGACCACTGTCAGTGTGTGAATCGAAAGTGACGCTTTAACCTTTTTTTCCTTGTAAAGCTCAGCCAGGTAACTGCCCTTGCTCATAGCTAATCGGTCAACCCGATATGCCCCCCACCTCCCTCTCATATAACTCCTGCTGGAGCCTTTTCCATGTGATCCAGGGGGATATGTGCATTTTTGTGAGTTGTGAAACAGAATGGGTGTTTAAAACCAAGCAACCCAAAGCATGCCCCTCTTCCTTACTTGCCCCACTTTCCGCCCACTCCTCCCTTCAACTTCTTGGGTGAGTGGGTTAGTTTGGTTTGCTATGATTTGCCAGTCTATATTTGGATGTCCACTTATGCTCTTGTTGCCCCCTCATTACTCAGTAGTCCTGAGAGGATTTCACCAGGCACAGCTGCCCTCCTGCTGCTGCCTCCTTTGCCAACATGCCTTCAGCAGTTCCAGCCAAACACGCTGTCAGTAGGCGGATACAGCACATAAAGAGTGGAAGGGGCCATAACTATTGTAGAACAAACGTCAAATGAATGTAATAGTCTTTTTTTGTGTGTACTATTGATGTAAGTGCTTAACTAGGTACAAGCATTGCTTGGCTTTCTTTAATTGTACCTCTTTTTTTAAATAAACTTTTTCTTGGCATTTAATTAGAATACATAATACAGTGCAGTTAACAAGTCACAACAGATCTTAAACAGTTGGTATAGTTCCGGACAAGACATTTCCAAGAGCACCCTTCATTTCATATTTTTATTTTGGGTCATCCTTGTCTGCCCCTGCTCTAGTATTGATGGGGGCATACAAATATTGCCCGGAACACATTCCCTTTCCCCCATACCTTGTCCCACTTCTTAGTGAATCTTCTGTTTGTGTAGACTGCGCGTTCAGCCAGCATGCGGCAATCGACATCCTGTTCCCATTTAACTATAGTTGGTGACTCGGGACCCCCATCTATGGGTGAAATTAGCTTTGCGAACATGTGGCATCCCATGTATTGAGCAAACCTATCTTGGGGGATAGTTCTAGGGCTATCCCACAGACTTGTCCAACCACCCTGTTGCCCCCCCCCCCCCCCCCCCCCCGAATGACTGGATCAAGGGGCATTCCCAGATTATATGATAGAATGTGCCTGTCACCCTGCATCCCCGGAGCTACTTTGCCCCTTTTAACCAGTGTAGTGCATGGGATGTATGTGCGATGCAAACATTTCCATTTGACCAGCCACAGTCTTGCTGGTATGGCCACCGCCCGCGGGGAGGACAGTGCATCGCGCCAAACCGCCTCCTCCTCCAAGTCCCACACGTCATTCTGCCAGCACATATATAGCTGTTGCAACGGGTCTGGCAAATTGTTAATTATTTTTCGTTAAGTGAGCAAAATAGCTTTACGTTCTATAGGATCTGCTAGCAGTCTGTCCTTGAGTGGGGTGGCATCCGGAATCCCAACCAACTCTCTGGTTGCCTCCAGTATGGCATGTCGTATTTGCAAGTAGCGGAATGGTTCCCCTACGGACAGTTTATATTCTTTTTGTAGGTCAGTAAATGTCACTATTTTAACCTTATTAACCAAATCCCCAATTTGTGATATACCAACGATATCCCATTTGTTGAATTCGCTAGAATTACTCAGATTGCCCAGAACTGCTCCATGCCAAAGGGGAGATAGTTGTGTCAATTTATTACTCAGCCAAGTTTCTTTTCGTTGTGGTAGCATGCCATATGGCAACAGTGGGAGCCGTGTGGCCAGTGAGTTCCTGTCTATGTGGTTTTATATACAGTGCCTCTGTACCCACCTCGACCCATCTGTCCATCCGACAAGCCAAGTCCTGCTGATCTCCTTACACCCATTTATTAGGTTTCGCTGGGGAACGGAGCGTAAGCTCCGCCTCCAGAGAAATCTGTAGTTTCTAGTAAGGGTGCCTTGAATACGCCCCTCTATTTCATTGGCTAGCTCCATAAATGGAGGCTAGCCATTGGAACAGAGAGGCGTCCGTCATGGCCGGACCAGATTCGGGGGCGTTCCCGAGAATCTTTGGCTTTTGGCTACGTCATGCTACGTCAGCCAAAAGCCGGGAACGCCCCCGAATCTGGTCCGGCCGGGCCGTGCTTGCTGCTGTCCTGCCTTCCTCCGTGTCCCTCCTCCCGCCGTCCCCCCTCCCCTCGCTGTCCTGTGCACGTTTCCCGTCTCCCTCCCGCCGTCCGTGTCCTCTCCCGCCGTTCGTGTCCTCTCCCGCCCCCCCTGTCCTCGTAGGTGCTTGTTGTCTTGTAGTTTCACTTTAAGTAACTAAGGCCTAAAAAATTCCAGGAGGCGACCTCTAAGCTCAGTTCATTGTAAATTTGCCCTGTCACGCATCAGGCGGTGACATCCGCCAACCTTTAAATGCACTTTTGGCAGAGGCAGAGCACACACATGCCACAAGCCTGGGCTGTATCGTGTTGTGAGTTGCAAGGCACCCTTTTGCCTGGAAAGGCTTCTACCCACCAGAACTGGGGTCCCGATTGGATGATTCGTTTTGCCCGAGCACAGGAGGAGGCGTGGCCGAACCTCGCTGACCGCTCGCCTGTACTGCATCAGGACCTGCAGCACGAGCCCTCTTCAGCTGTGAACCCTGCCACCATGAGCGCGCGCCCGGCTTTCATAGCGGCAGAAGTCGTCGAGGAGTTTTTAAGATTTCCTGAACTCATCCAGCAGCTGGAGAGAGCCCTGGCCAACTTCTCCCGTGGCGCTGAAGGGGGAGTTGTCCAGCCGCTGCGGACCATCGTTCCAGTTGCAAAATACAGCGGGTAAGAGTGCCTTACTACTAGTGCAGAGATTCTGGGCGCTGCACCAGCCGAGAGACGGGGAGATGCGTGAACTGCCTCGTTATTTCTGCCTTAAACAGTCATGATGCTTCTGCAGTACATATGCAAGGTCAGTTAACAATGTCCTTTCACTGACCCGAACATTCCGGGACTTTGGAGTCCGTTCTTGGTAAATTAAAAAGATAAGAGATGCGTCAATGGGCAGAATGCAAATTGTCCTCCTGTAAAGCAGAGGTGGCCAAAGGCATTAGTCACATTCATAAGAGCGTGCGAGCCTCCTGGCGTCCATTTCGTAGGGTTGAGATCGGAACTCTTCACCCACATCATTAATTAAGTTATTCACACAGACATATGTTCCCCATCCTCAGAACAAATGATCTTAAAATATGTGAATATTTCTATTTATTTAATTCTTTTTTTGCAAAGATCTCACTCGTTTAGAAAGTAACTTTCACTTTGAATTCAACAGAGCCTATATATAGGCTTTTTTTATGGGCAGACGGACCCTCTCTCCTATAAACTATAGGGCGGAATGTGCGCGACCATCTGCTTTATTGTATTTTCTCAGACAACTTTGCCGACTCTGGTAAGTGCAACGAAATTGCGTGGTAATTTGTAGTCCCTGTCGGGGATGCAGAAATATTATAAAAAGGTGGTAGTTTAACCTGGAAAGCGTGACACTTGACAGGGCTGCACAAGGCAATCCGAGTAAATCCAGGGTCTTGCTTCATCCCAAGAGTGAATAGAACCACGGCCCGGCCAGTGAAGGAATTAGCAGCTACGCATACAACAGTTAATATAAAAGAACCTATGCTCAGCTCTCACAGTTAATTCGTTGGCTCGCCCACCTCCATTGTTATTTAATTATCATTGGATTTTGAGTGACATCCTGGAACGTTCTCTCTCTCCAAACAATCCTCCTTCCTCTAACTCCTATCGCCGCTTTAAAAGAGCAGGACTGCCGTTGCCCTTTTAAGAAAGAGTGTTGTCGCTGTGAGGAAGTTCGGAGAGCAGAGCATTGTGTGTTTTGGGTGTGGAGTTTAGAAGAGAGATGAGGAAGAAGTAAGTGAGAGTAAAGAGAAGAGCCCCTTTCGAAATATTAAGTGAAACATTCTTTGACGACCGGGAGTCCTTAAACAGTGGAGAAGATACGGGCTCGGATCTGTCCAATAAGACTTGTACCTGCAGAGAGAGAATGTGTGAAGTGAAGTACTAGGAAGTACATTTCCAATTATTATACTGAACGTTGCAGGCCAAGCTGGGGGCTGAGTAAGACTTACGAGTTACTGGTTGAATTCTGCTCTGCCCAGCTGTGACTATCCCTGCTCCGAGACCGCCGTTCGTAGGGTATCATCAGACAAAGGGCTTCCCTGACATCCTGTTTGTGCATTATTTTGAACCGTAACCACAGACCACAAAGTGAATTGATAGAGCTTAAAAATGAGGTGAGTACATCAACCGTTCGTGTGCAGTGCACTGGTGCCCTGTGTAAATTCACTTCCTCATTTACTTACATCTTTTTTTCACGGACTTTAATCATCCGCTTCAGATGCAGCCTGCCCTGTGTACTGAGTGGATGCTTCATACCTAGTTCCCCTATGTCAGTCACGGGAGCCCTGGAGAATGCACCCAGGCTACGTGGAGCAGAAATGACGGGGTGTTTTAACTCACAGGCGGCCTCTCTCTCCACATAAGCACACTCCAGGCAGTCCCCTCTCCTCGGTATTTGATAAAATTGAGTGCAGAGTGTGAGTGCAGAGTGCAAAGTGAGTATGCAGAGTGCAAAGTGAGTATGCAGAGTGCAAAGTGAGTGTGCAGAGTGCAAAGTGAGTGTGCAGAGTGCAAAGTGAGTGTGCAGAGTGCAAAGTGAGTGTGCAGAGTGCAAAGTGAGTGTGCAGAGTGCAAAGTGAGTGTGCAGAGTGCAAAGTGAGTGTGCAGAGTGCAAAGTGAGTGTGCAGAGTGCAAAGTGAGTGTGCAGAGTGCTGAGTGTGCAGAGTGCTGAGTGTGCAGAGTGCTGAGTGTGCAGAGTGGTGAGTGTGCAGAGTAGTGAGTGTGCAGAGTAGTGAGTGTGCAGAGTAGTGAGTGTGCAGAGTAGTGAGTGTGCAGAGTAGTGAGTGTGCAGAGTAGTGAGTGTGCAGAGTAGTGAGTGTGCAGAGTAGTGAGTGTGCAGAGTAGTGAGTGTGCAGAGTAGTGAGTGTGCAGAGGGAGTGGAGAGTGCTAGAGAGTGCAGAGTGACTGCAGAGATTAAGCTAATGGCAATGTAAATGGCAATGCCATTTATTTATCTGTTTTCAAAACCAACACATAAATATAAATTTTGTCATTTACAATGCCAATAACTCTAACTTTTCCAAAGGCGAAACCATTGCATTGTAAATGCTTGTTAATAATTGAAAGGTGGTCAGCCCAATAGTAGCAGCATATATCGGGCAGGACAATTCCCCCATCGTACCATCCACAGACTAATTTAGGTCCCGCTAAACATATTGGCTTACCGTCCCAAAGTAAATTCCTGACCTCCCCTTCAATTGATTTAAAATGGGTATCGGGAACAGTATATGGAGTATTTTGCAACGCATACAGAAGCCGCAGCAGAGCCATCATTTTAAATAGTGCAGCTCGACCTAGCACTGACAGAGGCAGCGTTCGCCAATGGCGAAACTCACTCTGCAATCGCATCAGTGGGCCTAGCAGGTTTCGGTCGTGGAAGAGCGATGGATCAGCTGTTGAGTATTTGCCTAAATATCGAAACCCATCTTCCACAATTGTCACCTCACAATTAGCCAGGAGGGTTGGTGCCGGCCCATGGAGTAAAACAGCCATTCTGATGGATACATCTGCCTGTGGATTTCTCACCTTTTAAATACCCCCTGCGCCAGCATTCCTCTGAAATTCTTTCCTAGCTCTCCCACGTCGAGGAGGACGTCATAATAGCACGGCTTCGCTTGTTACTCCCTATGATGTCATAGGAGCCATAAGAAGTTCTTGTCTGCGTTCTGACATCCATTCCCTTTTTTCCACGCCGTCGACTCGTAACTGGTTTTACTAGGGACTCTCCATTTTCTTAGTGAATACTTTTTTTCCTCTAAGTTTTCAGATATGGCTACTTCTAAGAAGTCCGGATTTAAGCCCTGCAGGGAGGGTGGCGTTCACATGTCGAAAACTGACCCCCACAATGATTGCCTTTGGTGCTTGTCTTCCGACCACGATGTCGAAGGTTGTCGAAGCTGCAGGAAGATGAATCCGAAAGCTCTTAAAGAACATGAATCTAAACTCTTGATGGCCAAAGCAAAAAAAGAAGAGGGGTCGAAAACATGCGAAATCGTCGTCTTCTCACACTTCAAAGAAGAAAAAAAAAACAAGTCGAAGAAGAGGCATGGGTCTTGGCACAGTTCGTCGAAGAACAAGGCATTGAGGTCGCCTTCGGACCTTAGCGGCTTCGGAGGAGGCTTCGGAGGAAAGACTTTGTGTCTCCTTCTACTTCACCACAGGAGACGCCGATTCATGCTCTGGGGTTGCCGACGTCGAAGGGCTCTTCGACACCTAAAGGTTCTCCGTCACCCAGGGAGTCTTCTCCTGCTCTCCACCGGCTCCGCATATTCCAGTACGGCCTCAGGTGATATCTGTTAAGGAAGGTACGGATCCATATCCTCCCTTTCCTGGTTCCGGAAAGCATCCTACGCATTTTTTAAATGCGGTGTTTGGCATGTTTGCCAGGACCTCTAATCCAAGTGGTGCGCCTTCAGGCCCCGCGAGACCATTGGCTTTTACTTTGGGTGTACCTCATCAGTATGCCCAGACGCCTTTCGTGCCATTTATGACGACGACTCCAGCTTGGCATTTTCCGGCGCCAAGGTCTTCCACTCCCGTTCCTTGGACTCCTTCGACTGTCGAGTCGGCGCTGCCTCTGATTCGATAGACGCCGTGGATTGATCCTGAAGGTCCTCCATCTACGCCGATGCAGTCGTCAACGCCGCCACCGATCCTGAAGCCGCGCTCTAGGAGGGATGCACAGAGGCTGCTTGAAGAGGAGCAATATAGACAGGAACAGGAGGAGGGAGAAATTGTCAACTGTTGACGAATTTGAAGGTCTAGAGGAGGCCAGTGGGTTGGATACTTCCCCAGAGTATGAACTCTCATCTCCAAAGGCTGGGATATCATAGGAGGATGCTCCTTATGTTATGAGGAAAGCAGCTGAGTTACTTGACCTACAGTTATCTTCAGCTGAGGTAAAATCTAACATTCTAACTGAGGTTCTTAATACATCTTCAGTTTCTGAGCCTCTTCAGCCCTTCAATGAGACCTTGACCGAACCTATTTTGGAAGTCTGGCAAAGACCCTTGACTGTTCCAGCAGTTTCCAGGTCTATTGCGAGAAGGTACAAGTCATCTCCTGGGGATATGACGTTTCTTTCATCTCATCCATCACCTGAAATTTTGGCGGTCCAAGCTTCTTACTCAAAACAATAATCTGGTTCCTTCCCTACCATCCTGAGGAATAGGGGGTCTAAAACAAAAATGGAGCAGGCGGCTAAAAGTATTTTCATCTGCAAGTATAGCATAAAAATCCACTAATTTTACCTGTTTACTTAGGAGATGTATCCATGCTCTAATGGACTCTGTCAAACAGCTAGCCCCAAATCTACCTGAGGATGATCGGGTTAATTTCCAGGAGGCACTTTCAGACTCTCAGGCCGCGGCCCGTCAAGTTATACAGTCCGGTTTGGACACGGCTGACTCAGTGGCACGTGTAATGGGGTCCTCTGTGGCAACAAGAAGACCAGCTTGGCTAAGGTCATCTGGATTTTCTCCTGATGTTCAGGCAACCCTGTTGGATTTGCCCTTTGATGGTACGAGACTGCTTGGCACTAAGGCTGACTACTTTGCAATGCTTTAAGGATAGCAGAGCGACTGCAAGCTCTATGGGCCTTCAAACAGTCTAGAGGATACGGCTACAAGCGGTATCATGAATTTAGGAGGGAAGCTTCCTTTCGTGGCCGCCAACAACCTCAGCAGACCCAACAGCAGAACCCTTTGTACAAATCATACAGGGGTATTAATAAGGGATGTCTTACAGGAGCCGCTCGGCAGCAGTACTCCTCCTTCTCCTTTCCCCACCGTTGGTGCCTCAGGAAAGCAGCTCTGGATCCCCTATCTTAGAGCATGTTGGTCCTGTAGGGGGTTGGATGTCCCACTTTCGACAAGATTGGAAATCGATTACTTAAGACCGTTGGGTTTTAAATCTTGTAGAAAATGGGTACACCCTCCCCCTTTTTTGTTTTTTCCTCCTCCTTCCCTCTTCACCAGGGTTGGTGTTCAGAGGACCATTTGCTGCTTTTGCAGCAGGAGGTTCTTGCCTAGCTTCAGAAAGGTGTGATAGAGGTGGTTCCAGAGCAGGAAAGGGGTCAGGGTGCTACTCCCGGTATTTCCTGATCCCCAAAAAGGATGGTCGGTTGAGACCGATCCTTGATCTCAGGATTTTGAATCTTTACCTCAGACAGGAAAAGTTCAAAATGTGGACCTTGGCTTAGCTTCTTATGGCGCTGCAACGGGAAGACTGGATGGTGTCCATCGATCTGCAGGATGCGTATTTTCATCTTCCCATACTGAAGTCTCATTGTAAGTACCTCCGGTTCACGGTAGGATCGTAGCACTACCAGTTTGCGGTCCTTCTGTTCGGTCTATCTTCTGCACCTGGAGTCTTTACAAAGGTGATGGCGGTGGTAGCAGCACATCTCTGAAGGTCAGTGGTTCCTGTTTTCCCCTACCTGGATGCCTATCTGTTGAAAGCAGTGTCTCCGTAGTTGGTGTTGCGCCACTTGCATGCAGCAACGTAACTGTTGTTCAACTTGGGTTTCTCAATAAATGTACCCAAATCTCACCTGGGGCCTTCTCAGCGCAGCCTGTTCATAGGGGCAATACTGGACACTACTGTGTGTCGAGCATTCCTGCCTCCGCAGAATATTCTTGACATTCAGGAGATGATCCCTTTGTTTCACGATGCAGCGGTTGTTCCAGTCCTGAAGGTTCTACGCCTGCTCGGTCTGTTCGCTTCCTGCATACTGAGGGTCAGTCATGCACACTGGCACAGAGGGCACTCGAGTGGTGCCTCGTCAGGCAGTGGTATCAACACAACAGATCTCGGGGAGAAGGTCCGACTCTCCGGAGACGCTGCAGCAGAGCTGACTTGGTGGGGTGTGCAGGGCAATCTGACTCCGCCGGTGGCCACAGTGATCACAGATGCCTCCACTTTAGGGTGGGGGGCTCATCTGGGGGAGCTGGAGGTCAAAGGTCTTTGGTTTCCAGAGGAAAGGTTGCTTCACATCAACCTTCTGGAATTGCGAACGATACTTTTGGCACTAAAGGCTTTCCTTCCTTCCCTTCGCGGTCATTCAGTTCAGGTCCTGATGGACAGCACTACTGCGATGTGGTACATCAACAAGCAGGGAGGTTTAGGGTCGTATCGCCTCTGTAGAGAGGCTCTGCGACTCTGATCCTGGGCTCAGGGACATCAGATTTGTGTGTTTGCAAATCATCTAGCCGGTGTGCTGAATGTTCATGCAGACAGTCGGTCTGTATTCCTCGGCCGATCATGAGTGGCGGCTTAATCCGGAGGTGGTACATCACATCTTTGAGATGTGGGGATCCCCCTGTTGGACCGGTTTGCCACTCACGAGAACGCGCATTCTGCAGTCTCCAGTATCCGATGCAGGTAGCACGTTTCAATTGGATTGGAACTCGCAACTCCTTTACCCGTTTCCTCCCATACACTTGATTCCTCTGGTTCCGAGGAAGAGTCGCCAAGACCGGGCCCGAGTCATATTGATCTCTCCGGATTGGCCAAGAAAGGTGTGGTACACAGATCTTATTTACCTCTCATCGCACCCACTGCTCTGTCTCCCTTTCAGGGCAGACATCCTTTCGCAGTTGCAGGGATGGGTTCTACACCCAGAGCTTGCACCTTCATGCCTGGAGATTGAACAGGGCAACCTGAGTTCCTTCTCTCTCTCTCTCGCTGGATGTGGTGGATGTCATTTTATCATCCAGGAGGCACTCCACCAAAGCTGTGTATTCCTACAGGTGGTTCAAATTTGTAAAGTGGACTGGAGAGAGGACCATTGATCCTTTAAAGGTTTGTTGGTCTGACGTACTGAGTTTCTCTTTCCTTGGCCCAGCAGGGTTGTGCTGTGGCTACAGTTAAAGGTTATTTGTCGGCTTTTGTTTGCCAGGTCAGTCGTCTTTATACAAATCTCCTGTAGTTATGAGGTTCATTAAGGGCCTTACAATTACATTTCCTCCCACTCCTTTCATTATGACTCAGTGGAATTTAAGTCTTGTTCTTACCTTTTTAATGGGTTCTCCATTTGAGCCTCTTCATAGTTATCCTTTGAGGCTTCTCTCTTTTAAAACTGTTTTCTTGATTGTCTTTACCTCAGCCATGCTTGTAAGTGAGCTTCAGGCTCTTAGTTCTAAACCTCCGTTCTTGACCATTCATGCAGCTAAGTTGGTTCTTGGGACCAGGACTGCTTTCCTTTCTAAGGTAGTTACTACTTTTCATTTGGGACAGTCCATTACCTTACGTACTTTCTATCTCCCCCCCGCCCCCACCTCACCCTTCCAAGGAGGAGGAGAGACTTCATCCTTTGGATCCAAAAAGAGCTGTCCGCTTTTATTTGGACAGAAAAGGATCTGAACCTGGACGATCAGCTCTTTGTGGGCTATGTTGGGCAAATGAAAGGCAAGGCTGTGCATAAGTGGACTCTCTCCAGGTGGATCATTTTGTGCATCAAGATCTGCTAAGCCTTGGCCAAGAAGGACCTGCCTGAAGGTATCTGAGCTCATTCTACCAGAGCTAAGTCGCTTTTTTCTGCTTTGGCTAGAGATGTTCCTGATATTTGTAAAGCAGCAACTTGAGCCTCCCTCCATACTTTTGCGAAGCATTAGTGCTTGAATTCGGAGGTTAGGAGGGACGACCATATTGCTCGTTCTATTCTGTAAGATTTTTTGGTCTAATCAGGTGGACACCATCCTTCGCGAGAGGTACGGCTTTGGGATTCTATTCAAAAGGTGAGGAATCTACAGGCAGATGTATCCATCAGAAGAACAAGTTAATTACTTTTGGTAATGCTTTTTCTGGTGGATACAGTATCTGCCTGTGGATTCCTCACTGTCCCACCTGCCTCCCCGTTGTCCACCTGTGTCTACCAAAAAATGCTTTGACTGACATGAATGTTTTTAATAGGTCTTTTTCATGCTTATACTTTAATAGTGGACAGTGCTTGGTCTATTACCCTTTTCTTCCACGTTTTTATTGGTTTTGCATTTGAAGACAAGGTCTTCTTATGGCTCCGATGACGTCATACGGAGTCGCGAGCGGAGCCGTGCTATTATGACGTCCTCGGCGACGTGGGAGAGCTAGGAAAGAATTTCCGCAGAATGCTGGCGTAGGGGGTATTCAAAAGGAGAAGAATCCACAGGCAGATACTGTATCCACCAGAAAAGTGTTACAGGAGGTAAGTAACTTTTCATTTGGACCTATTTATTGTGTATCCAGAGTATTGGCGTGATTCGAGCAAATCTGGAGGATCCTTTTGATGTACTAGGGGATGCGACGTACATTAGAATGTCGTCCGCATAGAGCGATATTCTATTTTTCTATTAATTTTCCCATTTAAGTCTCGCGTATCAGTGGGTCCCGGAATATCCACCATGCAAGGGGCTCGAATACTAGAGCGAATGAGTGGAGACCGTGTGCAGCCCTGTCTCGTGCCTCGGCTCAGAGTGAATGCAGCGGATAATGGCCATTTACAACCACCTGAGCAAGGAGTTTGATCCAGTTGAGATAGGCTGTCCCCAAACCCATACGCTCAAGGACCGCTATCCTGTATGGCCACTCGACCACATCAAAAGCCATGTGTGCGTCTAGTGAAAGAATGGCTGCATTTTCATGGTGTGTTTACTAGTGAGCACGCCATTCAACCGGCGTAGATTCGTAGCCGTGTTGCAGCCCGGCATGAACCCAGACTGTTCTGAGTGGACTAGTTTTGCAATTATAAAGAGCAGCCTATTGCCGAGTATTTTGGCCAGGACTTTTGCTTCTGCATTCAATAAGGATATTGGTCGGTATGAGATTAATTCCTCCTCCGGCTTCCCCACCTTACGAATTACGACAATAGAGGCCAGTCTCTGGGTAGCATCTCGACGGGTTTGCTCTCCTGATACATTTCAAAGAGGTAGGGTTCCACCTTGGATGCCGTTAGTTTGAGGAGTTCAATCAGGAGGCCATTTGGTCCCCCGGCTTTCCCCGATTGTATATTACGTATAGCTGTAGTGATTTCCTCGACAGTGTGTTAGAAAGTGCCCTCTTTTTGCATGGTTGCCCCTATTTTTTTGCTGAATTGCTGATGTGCTTCTATTGAGTGTGCCCTGGGCTTCTGCTAATCAGGTACCCAGGGCCTATGTCCTTTACCTAAAACTGCATTGAAGCCTTAACCCAATTGGCATCTCTGGCCACAGGTCAATGGTACCACAGGTACCCAGGGCACTGTGAGCAGAGAAGGCCTCTAAGGGCTGCAGCACTTACTGTGCCACCCTTAGAGGCCCTGTACCCTGGAGCACACACACTGCCTTTGCAGGCTGTGTGTCTTGGTGCAGAACAAAGTGAAGAGTCGACATAGCACACATCCCTGTGTGCCATGCCTACCAACCATTGACCTGGCATGGATCAGTCACCCCTCTAGCTGGGTGCACTATACTAGTGATGAGGGTACAGGTGCATGAGCCCTATACCCCTACAGTGTCTAGGTCCATTCTTAGACATTGTAAGTGCTGTGCTGCCATTAAGAGTATGTGGTGCAGAGAGTTTGTAATTATGAACTCCACAGCACCATAATGGCTACACTGAAAATTAAGAAGTTTGGTATCAAACCTCTCAGCACATTAAACCCACACTGATGCCAGAGTGGGATTTAATGAAAAATGTACCCAGGCGGCATCTTAGAGATGCCCCCTGAAAACTAGCCTACCACTAGTGTCCAGGCTGAGTGGCTGCTTTCAGCTGCCACCACCAGACATGTTTCTGGACCCCTGGGTTGAGAGCCCGCTGCTCTCTGGGGCCTGAAACAATGCATATTCTTGGACGAGGTACCTTGGCAGGGTTCACGAAGGGGAAGCTTCATAGGCGTGCTACCTCTGTGAGCTTACTCTGGCCACTTGCTGCTCTCAATCACTGGTCCCCACTGGTTCTGATCCCCCACTTTGGGCGGGAGAACCGGCACGAAAAACAAGTGAGGAGGAGAGGTGTGGCCAACTCCACCCCTCAGGTGGGGGAGGCGAGGTGAAGCACAACTCTCAGTCCAAGCCATTTTGAATATGGGGGTAACTCAGCCAACCAGGGACAGGCTCATGCCCCCCCCCCCTCCCACTGGAAGGTGGCATAATAGGGAAAGGGGAGGACAAGGACCCATTGGTCTCTGCCTTTTACCTACCTGCAACAACCCCTAAATCTAGTATTTAGGGGCACCCCTGAACCTTCCTTCCTCAGACAGGAACCTGCAAAAAGAAGGGCCGGGCAGCAGCTAACAAGAGGAAGACGCCCACTGACTTGGCCCCTGCCCTACCGGCCTGTCTCCCCCTCGATCCTGCTCCTGCGAAATACCGGTTCCTACAGCCAGCAACCTCAAACCCTGGAGGACCTGCCTGCCTTCAACTGCAAAGACTGTCTCCTGTGAATACCGGATTTGTTAATCCGCAACCTCTGGCTCCGGCCAGACACCGCGGAACCCCTCCACTCTGGAGTGGGCAAACACCACAAGGTGGTCACCCCGGTGATCCTGACTCGTGACCCCTGACCTGCCTCCAGCTGACGCCTGCAGCCTATCCAGAAGGCCCCCCTAACGCCGACCAGGAGCTGGTAAGATCTGACCGAAAACGACACTCCTGCACCAAACGCCCCATGGCCTTGGGTGCCCAAATCAAGAGTGCCTAACCAACCCCGAACTTCCCAACTTACCTCTCAAAGTGGTGGTCGCACCCAGAAGACCTTCGTCCCGAGCCTGCAGTGCCTTTTCAAACCGGCGTTGAAACAGCACCCGGCTGCCCTAGTGCCGCTGAGGGTGCACCTTTGGTGCTACTTTGTTTCCCCATTTGCCCTGAGCTAAAGTCCAGGAACTTTGCTCCCACAACCCAGCGGCCTGCTTGCCAACAGCCACCAACCGGAGGCCCCCTACCCCCCATTGGATAACATTGGGCCTCAGCACTCTGCACCTGGCCGCCCTAGTGCAGCTGAGGGTGTATTGAGAGCGCACCCTTGACCCTTGTTCTAACCACAGAAACTCAACCCCCAAAGACAGAGTACTTACCTTTTAACCGCTAACTTTGTTTCTTTCCGTAGGAATACATTTAGTGTTTTTCCCTGAAAAAGTTTGGAATTGAATTGTATGGAAACCTGAAAAATAACAATTGTGTATAACTGATTTTACTTAACTTTTCTCTAGGCAATGTCCCTGTGTGATATCTAGGCATATCACACCAAGTAGAAAAAGTAATCTAAAAAGTAATCTGTACAGAAATTTCAAATCCTTGACTTACCTGTATTTCAAACAACTGCATTTGAATTTGTATTCAATTGTAAACACTGTAATATTTTGCAAAACATTTATTTCACCTACCCGTGCCAAGCTCGGTTTGGTTCTAGAAATAAAATAACTTGATAATATTTTCATACAAACAAAATTTGGTCTGAGTTCAGTCTTTTAGTGTGTGACATAATTTGCTGATTGAGTGGGTACAACAAATGCTTAACACTCCCCTCTGATAAAGCCTTACTGCTCGCTCACACTACCACAAATCGAGAGTAAGGTGCTATCTTTTTTTTTTTTTATCTGTTTTAATGGCATTTTTGAAATAACAACCATCACAATCATTGGCATGCAGTATCTTCAGTAGCTTTACAGACTGTTCATAAAAACAATGCTAGGAATTCTTTGGTAGGAAGCATCACTTGCACATAATAAAACCTCAGGACCACAATGTCATACATCAGGGAGTACATACATTAAGAATTGGCTGACAACCTCCCAGTCGCTCAGGGGCCCCAACTGACCACCCCGCTAGTGCCCAATCTATCTCACAGCCCGTAGGGAATCAAGGGTGATCAGACCGTGAGGTGGTGTCTGCGCCCCCAGTCAAAACATCTCCGGTCATCGGGCTGTTAACACCCCCATCGTCCGCCATGGCGCGTGAATGCCGTCTATCTAGGAATAGGGACCAAATGTTTTTGGGCCTATTACGGGGGGGGGGATAATAAGGCAATATGTCATTTCCCTGGACCACTGTGCTAATGTAGGGGCTGGCCCGCGCATCCACTTGAGGGCTACACATCTTTTAGCTAGGAGGAAGGCCATTTCGACCAGTCATCTGTGTGCCGGGCGTAAGGGTTTAAAATATCCCAATATAGCTAATAATGGGTCCGGTGTCTGTCAGTTGTGTAATTTCGTTCACGTCTTTGTACACAGAGTGCCAGAAAGGTAATATGTCAGGACAAGACCAAGCGACGTGCAAAAAATCAGCAAGTGGGTCCCCGAGAGTAAGGTGCTATCTACTTTTACTTCTGCATACCTTCTGTACTCTGTGCACACTATACCTCATTTTGGTATAGTATATACATAGCCAGCTTCCTACAGTTGAGTCTAGTGTGGTGATTGAGTTCCTAGAACTCTTGGAACACGAGGGTTTTTCACTGACGCTTTTGTCTGATAATGGGGTCCAATTCACATTGGCGGTTTTGCAGCGTGAATCTTTTCTGGATTCACTATATTGTGCATTATACCGCCATCAGGTGGTTGGGTCCTGAATTGTAGTTTTCTCTTTTTTTTTTTTTTTTCCTTTCATGGCCTGGTGGGTGTCGACATACCACCATTTAGTGTCCTTCTATGACATCGACGTGCTTCCTCTGGAAGCTCCCACCTTTGGTTGCCATCTTCAGATTATTTTTTTCACCTTTGGGTCTGGATCGAGACGGAAGGCACTCCAGAACTTTGGAGAGAAGAATCCACAAAAAAATATCAGGAAAAGCTGGACAACAACTTTATCGACTCACCGGCCTTCGAGCCGGTGAACCGGGACACAGAGAAGTGGAAAAACACCCGAGCTTTGTCCTACGGAGAATGCGCATACAGGGAGCTCCCTGGGCGCTGTAATGGAGAAGACACCATTGAAGTTCTGCGACAATTGCCACCATAAGTACGTACAGAAGGATCAGCATCCGGTCTGTAACATTTGCCTGCCGCTTGACCACCGAAGCAAGGATTGCAACGCGTGCTCGGCCTTCACCCGGAAGACTTTAAGGGTGAGGGAGAGGCCTCTCCAGCGAGGAAGAGGACAATGTTGCCGAAGGGCCCGAAGGCGAGGAAGAAGCTCATGTCCAACACGTCGAAAAGAAAACTCCGAAGGAGGTAAAGGAAACGGCGACCCCTAAACAGTTTACCAACCCACAAAAGAGTGACTCTTAAGTCCTCAAACAGCCTCGATGTCGAAACATTCTACGACCGCAAGTACGTCCAAGGACAAACAGTCCGTCGGTTCCTGTGACAAGGACTCCCAGATGGCATAAACCCTTGATAAGACAGTCGTCTAAGAGCAGTCAGGAAAAAGACTCCTCGATGTCGAAAAAAGAAGGGGTGAAACAAACTTCGACAAGCTCCAAGGGAGCCCTAAAATCTCGATGCCGAAGAACAAGCGTCAGAGCTAGAAAAGAAGAGGCTCGAAATGGCAGGTATCTTGCAACGCAAGAAGATTTTGACGAAACAATGAAGAAATTCAAAATCCCGCCGAAAACTCCGAAACATACATCGAGGAACTACAGATACCTACAACACGATAACCGGCTGAGGATTAGGAGGAAGAAGAGTACTACTTCAAGGGAAAAGAAGGGGACCAAACTTATCACGGTTCGGCGACCTCGGAGACACAAGACCTTCAGTAGCAAGATCTCAACGCAGACTCTCCAGAAGAAAGGGTAGAGTCATACCCTTCGAGGCCCTCACCTCCTGAAGACATTGGGATGTACAATCAGATGATTAAAAAGGCTTTAGACACGTATGGAGTGCAGCTAGAGGAGGAAAACCCACAATCCTGTTTTCTCCTAGAGACCTTGCTGCCCACACAGACGAGGAATACATTCCTCCCCATGCTACCAAGTGTGCTGGACCAGGGAAGACTTCAAAGAACCTTCTACATGCAAGGCTGTAACACCAAGGGATGAGAAGGAAAAACAAACACTCCTCTAAAGACCCTATGTACATAAAGGCTTCAGTGCCTACAGACTCTATAATAGCTTCCACAGCCAGGAAAAGAGCGAATGAATCCACTAATGTGTGATCACCGCCAGACAAAGAGCAAGAGAATGGATCTTGCCGGAAGAAAGATGTAACGAAGCGCCGCAATTCAGTGGTGCATAGCAAATTCGAATGCACTGATCAATAGACATGCATATCAGCAGTGGGAGGAAGTAGGTGAACTGCTGAAACATCTACCAGATCAGTTCCAGAGAAGGGGGAAGTTACTTGGTGGAAGAAGGAAAGAAAATGGCAAATAAAAGTTTAAAATCGGCCCAAATGCTGTTGAGACAGCAGGCAAATGACGATCGGGATGACGGAGAGAAGACACGCCTGGCTAAGAATCTCGGTGTTCAAACCAGAGGTACAGAGCAACATTTTAAACACCCCGTTCAATAGTGAACAACTATTCGGAACAGCTTACCTTAGAAGGAGAGGAACAAGGGCGTGTATTCTACGTACTTACTCATACAAAAGTTGGACATTAAGACCTATACTAGACTTAAGCTTCCTAAACAAGTTCATAAAAATGTAAAAATTCAAGTTGATATCCTTACAAGAAGTAATACCTCAGATATAGGTAGGGGACTACATGGCAACTATAGACCTAAAGAAGGCGTACTTGGACATCCTCATGATCATCAAGCACAAGAGCCTACTCAGATTTGCAATCAACAAAAAGGCACTACCAATTCAGTCCTAGTATTCGGACTGAAGTCAGCCCCAAGAGTCTTCACAAAGTGCCTAGCAGCAGTAGCAGCCCACCTAAGAAGGCAAGGGATCTACGCTTATCCATACCTAGACGACTGTTTAGTAAGAGCAAACACATACAATCTTTGCAAACAGCACATACAGAGAGTCCTAGAGACATTGGTCCAGCTCGGTTTCTCAATACATTGGGAAAAATCATCAATTGAACCAGAACAAGTAAAAATATTCTTAGGGGCAGAGATCAACGCAACATTAGGAAAGGTGGTTCTAAGCGCAAAGAGAACAGCAATACTGAAGGAGACACATCTATATCACAAGGGGCAAGCTCTGACCGTGAGGACAGTGGGCAAACGGCTAGGGATGATGGCTTCATGCATTCATCTAGTCCCAAAGATTCGGCTACACATGAGACCATTCCAAGAATGGATTCAGCAAAAATGGTGACAGTCAACAGGGAGTTAGGAGGATCTAGTAGTTGTCACACAAACGGTTCATCAAGAGATGGCATGGTCGAACAAGAAGAACCTAACACAGGGGAAACTTTTCACACAACCAACTCCAACAGTGACCATTACAACAGACTCTTCCCAACTATTGTGGGGAGCGCACATTAACAACATCCAGGTAAGGGGAATATGTACGCACCAGAATGCGATAAAACACATCCACTTTCTGGAGTTAAAGACAGTGTTCCTAGCCTTAAAAAAGGGTGTGGATTCAAACCGACCATACAACTAGAATGTTTTACATCCACAAACAAGGAGGAACACAATCATTAACACTATCAACCCAAGCCCAAGAACTATGGAGATGGGCTATTCCAATGAACATAGACTTACTAGCAATACTTCTTCCAGGGAAGGACAATGTAGAAGCAGATAGACTGAGCAGGCGAGCATCAGCATCCCACGAATGGGAGATGAATCAATCTGAAATCCTAAAGATATTCAAAAAGTGGGGGACTCCTAAAATCGACCTATTTGCAACAACCCAAAATGCCAACACTTCACATCCAGACAACCAAGCGCACAGTCATTAGGTAATGCTCTATGGATAGACTGGTCAGGGACATTTGCGTACGCTTCCCCCCCCCCCCCCCCCCCCCCCAATACCACTGCTACTGCTACACAGGGTACTCAAGTGCAATATCAGCCACATTACATTGATCCTCACAGCACCACAGTGGGCCATACAAACCAGGTTCTCACTGATAATGGAAATGACACAGAGGGGGATGCACAAGTTCCCCAACAGAAAGGACCTTGTAACAATGCAAAATGGAAAGGTGCTACACCCAGAACCAGAGAGCCTGAGCCTGGCAGCATGGCTCCTGAGGACTTCGAATTTTCTCACCTCAAACTACCAGAGAGTACTATGGCAGTACTAGAGAGGCGAGAAAGCCTACAACAAGGAAGTGTTGCACAGCGAAATGGAAAACATTCTCCCATTGGTGTCTTAAGGAAAAACTGTCAAAGGAAATCACAAGAGAATCAACAGTACTGAAATTTTTAACATATTTACTACCAAATAAACTAAGCTAATCATCTATAAGGGTACACTTGGCAGAATCATAGCATACACAAGGGGAGAAACAAGGAAAAGTTTCTTCACATCCCATGTGGTCAAAAGATTCCTAGAAGGAGCAAAGAGGATAGAACCTCCAAAGAGGGTGCCACCACCCGCATGGAACCTCAATGTTGTACTAGCGCAAATGATGAAGGCACCATTCTAACCAATCCACAAAGCAATATTACAAATGCAAACACTAAAGATAGCATATATAGTGGCAATTATATCGCAACATAGAGTAACTGAATTACAGGCTCTAACACTACAAGAGCCCTACTTCCAAATACATAATGACAGAATAGTCATGAGAACTGATCCACATTCTATGCCAAAGGTGGTATCAAAGTTCCACGTAAACCGAACAATACAAATACCAAGTTCTTTCCAAACCCAAAGACACAAGCAGAAAGAGCATTGCACACCCTGGACGCCAGAAGGGCGGTAATGTACTACGTAGGAACAACCAAAGAATGCAGGAAAACAGTTCTTTGTATCATTTTCTAACCGTTTTCTTGGACGACCAGTCACAAAGAATACCATTGCAAGATGGATTGCACAAGCCATACAGTTGTGCCACAAACAGTCAAGGAACAACACACACTCACTCAACAAGGAAGAAGGGAGCAACAGTGGCTTTCCTAGAAAGCACACCTGTTCAAGACCTTTACCAAGCCGCAACATGGTCTTCAGTGCACACGTTCACAAAGCACTACTGCGTGGATATTGAGATGAATAAGGAAGCACAAGTAGGACACAAGGTCTTACAACATATATTCACAAACCAATGCTCATCTTCCACCCAGCCACTACAATACTAGCAAACCGCTACAAAGTCTACGCACAGCATAGTTAATCCAGAAAAGATTCATGCTGCAAAACGTATAGTTTCTTACCTGTCGGTGTAGTTTTCCAGCGAGAAGAATTTTCTGGATTCACTAGCGAACCCACCCGCCTCAGCCAGAAAGATGAGACCGGAGGAATACCAAATAAAAAAGGAATCTGAATATGTCGATCAAAGGTGGGAGCTTCCGAAGGAAGCGCCTCAACGTCACAGGAGGACACCACATGGTGGTATGTCGACGCCCACCAGGCCACGAGAAAGGAGAAGAAATAGAATAATTCTGGACCCAACCAGTAGATGGCGGAATAATGCACAGCATAGAGAATCCAGAAAATTCTTAAAGCTGCAAAACTATACCGACCGGTAAACTATACGTTATTAAAAAGTTTCTGAAGTGTAGGAGAATTAAGCACAGGAAGGCTGCTCATACCATCCACAAAGTAATGGCATAGTGGAAAGGTTTATAAAGGTGCTCAAGGAGACTATGCAGGGGTGACTTTTGGGGTCGTATCTTCTTACCAGCTCCTATTCCCGGTTAGGGGGGCCTTCTCGATTTAGGCTGCAAGCGTCTGCTGGAGGCTTGAGGCAGGTCAGGAAGTTGCCGGATATCTGGTCAGGATCGCCGAGGTGACGGTGGGCGCAGAGTGGAGCGGATCCGCGGTGTCCGGCCAGAGCCAGAGGTTGCAGATTAACAAATTCAGTGTTCACGGGAGGCAATATTTGTAGTTGAAGCCAGGCAGGTGGTCCGGAGTTTTCGAGGTTACTGGCTGCAGGATACACCAGGATTTCGCAGGAGCAGGTTTGAGGGGGAGACAGGGCGGTAGAACTGGGGCCAAGTCAGTGGGCATCTTCCTCTTGTTGCTAATGGACCAATAAAACCCATAGATAAACTGCTTGATGCCCTCCCTAGATCCTGAAAGTGACTCACACCAGATGTTTACAAACTTTGAGCCTCTTCTCGCTTTCTTTAGTCAATTTAACTTTAACACATCTGATGGTTTGGTCATAAACCCTTGGCCACCAAACATTCTTTTATCCTCCTCTTGGTCAATGTTTGCTGATGATGCCCTTCATAGGCAAGTTGTATAATTTTCCTTAAAATGTTCAGGAGGATCAAACTCGTCATTCCTCATGCTCACTTTTTGACCACATAGCGACAATTCCTCCAAAACGTTAATAAAAGGTCTCAGTGGTGGGGGGGCAAGGCACTCTGTCCACCTTCAAGTATCATATGAACCATTACTTTTAATAATGTATCACTCTTCGAAAGTAAAAGTTCCACTTCCACACTGTTCAACATCAACCATGCAACTAATGCATTGGATTGCTAATCCATTGTGCTTTGCAATCTTGGGTTTTGTATGCCATCCTCGTTGCCAAATTGTAGTGAATAACTGCAGACTTTAGGGTAGAGTTGATTTGTATGTTTATTGAGGATAACCTGCTTTAGTGTCTTGTGATTTAAAGATGACGGGACCCTTTTTGGTTCCCGACGGACACTGTAAGTGTTTGGGTATGGTTGATTGAACATTCTACATCATTAATTATGTTAACGGTTACACTCTGAGGAATAAATACGTGTAATACCAAGCTCCTTGTATGGTGTAATTATTTGCATGCTCCAAAGCTGGGAAGAATGCTACACCTGCTTGAGCGTCATTATCTCCAGCCAGCCATGAAAAAACGTATTCACCACGGAATCTACTCTTTAGGAATAAACAATACAACACTGTAACGGAGTCTCCATCACGCCTTAAAGGCATAGCAGATGGAAAATGTAAACTGCAAAGACTGTTTCCTTTTGTAGCCAGAGTTCTGCTCTAAGAGGAATGTTTGTTTCTTAATCACATACGTTTATATTTGCTTTTCCACCTATTAATTTTTTTCCAAAAGTTCCCTGCAAGCTCCATGAAAGACCAGAATTATCTTCATGGTCACAGATTTATATACAAACCCGCATCTCCTTTGATAGAATTTAAATTGGTTTGCTCTGCTTAACGAAGTTAGATCTCCATTGCAGTCTTCCGTTTGCAAATCTGACCTGCCTTCTATATTCCTCTAGTGTAGTAATTTGAGTTTGCCACTGGGCTGAATAAACATCCGAAAACATGCCAATGTCTGAGGCGCTGTTTATGCGCATTTACTGGGCATTGGTCCTGACCTTGGTGCATAGTCGCCCAATTATCCAAGGAGTTTAAGATGCGATGCACCGACTTACCTTCATGTAAATCTGGCTTGCAGTTTTTCTCCACTAAAGAATTATCTGGTGATCATTGCAGCTAGAATGTAGTGATCAAAATCCTCCTGGCAGACTTTACACTATTGATCAAACTGCACTCGAGGGACCAGCATATCTTGTTAATAATAGTGGCAGGGCAAACTTTATTTTATGAGACTGCACTTAGCGGTCCCCCATTTCTTTCATCTTGAGTGTTTGGTTAAGTTTTTTTTTAATTCCCATTAGAATAATTAATACATTCATACAAAAAGTTGCTTTTAAACAGGCATTTCTTCATTTTAATTCTAAAAAGCAATCGTCCTTTAAAAGAACATTTTCCGCCATCCTTCCCACAGGTGGAGATATTCAGTATTTATAAATTTAATAAATGGACCCCCACCTCCCTGTGGCAAGCTAAGATTGCAAGCAATCCATTTAAAATTAATTCCTGCCACACATGCATTGCAGATCCCTTTATTCAGTGCTTAGGCACGTCAGAAGGGGCCTAGTTCTAAAAGAGTATTTGCTGCACTAAGTGAGTCCTGCAGTGGTGCCTGATTGAGATAAAAATGACTTTTCTTTCTTTCTTTTTTTATTCAATTTATTTTATTGAAGGAAAATTACTGTTGTTTTTGACTAGTGTTTTAATTAATTGCGTTTTACTCAATCTCATTTTTTTCAGTGTGATAACTATGAAATACGGCCTGGAAAGCATCTTGGTGTATGCATCTCTGTGGCGAACAACAGGCTATTTGTTGGGTCAATTCCAAAGAACAAGACCAAGGAGAATATACTGGAAGAGTTCAGTAAAGTCACAGGTGAGGACAAGTCACCCGTTTTTGTTTTGGTCCGCTTTTTTCAGATTTTTCGTCTCAACCCTCCCAAAAATTCACAGCATTTCTGGATTGCCCATCTTCTGACCTTTTCAAAATGGTTTGAAGTGAATAGAAATTTGTTACCGTTGTAGCCTCATTTTCCTGACATTTTTCACTGTTTGTGTGCCCGGATTGGTGTCACTACAACGCGGTTTTTTACAACGCATTCCGTTACATCGGAATTTTTACAACGCAGGATCCATTACATCGGATGCCATTACAACGCATGGCATTACATAGCAGATGCTATTACAACGCATGGCATTACATCGTAAGTATAGGTAAGTATACCTTTTTAAAAAAAATGTAATTAAGTTAATTTAATTAATTTAATTTAATTAATTTAATTAAAATACATTTTAAAATAGTAATTAATTTAATTTAATAGATTTAAATCTATTTATTTAATTTAATTTTAATAAAAATTGTAATTAATTTTAATTAATTAATATAATGAAATTAATTTAATTTAAATATTTTTAAAATTGTAATTAAATTAATTAAAATAATGTATTTAATTTAATTAAAAAATTTAATTAATATAATATAATTAATTTAATTTAATAAATATATTTTAATTAATTTATAAATGGTAAATATAATTTAATTAGCCCTAAGCACAAACCCAACCCTGAACCCTAAAACACCCCTGTACCCCAAAACCCAAACCTAAAAATACCCCTGTACCCCAAAACCCAAACCCTGCCCTGAAACCTAAAAACACCCCTGTACCCCAAAACCCAAACCCTGCCCTGAAACCTAAAAACACCCCTGTAACCCAAACCCTGCCCTGAAACCTAAAAACACCCCTGTACCCCAAAACCCAAACCCTGCCCTGAAACCTAAAAACACCCCTGTACCCCAAAACCCAAACCCTGCCCTGAAACCTAAAAACACCCCTTTACCCCAAAACCCAAACCCTGCCCTAAAACCTAAAAACACCCCTTTACCCCAAAACCCAAACCCTGCCCTAAAACCTAAAAACACCCCTGTACCCCAAAACCCAAACCCTTTAATTATAATTAATATTAATTAAATTTATTAAATAAAAATTAAATACTTACCTATACTTACGATGTAATGCCATGCGTTGTAATAGCATCTGCTATGTAATGCCATGCGTTGTAATGGCATCCGATGTAATGGATCCTGCGTTGTAAAAGTTCCGTTGTAATAGACTCCCGTTGTAAAAGTTGCGATGTAACGGTGCATCACCGTGTGCCCTTACTTGCATTGGATTAGTAAAAAAACCGGATGGAATACAACAAGATACAGAGAAAAGTGTATATTTAAAAGACTCTTCTAAAATAAGATGAACAATTCTGTTCAGGTGCAGCTTACAATGAAAGATTACTAAAAATGTTTTTTTCACCTGATTATAATAAAACAGAAAAAAACAAATGACAAAACTTGGTCTCAACAGTACATATGTTGTTTTCCACTCCATGCTCCTCCAGCTAATTGGACCTACAGTTGCCCATTGTCTCACTCTGTTTCTAGTTCATTAGATATTTAGACCAAATATGCTGCCACTTATATGTCTAAATTGTGGGGTTGATAGGAGTTGTAAGAACACACATTGAGAAATATTGATGTGGTAGTGAGCTTTGGGTCCTTTTTGTTTGAGCTGCATCTAGTGGAGCGTCTGCTTTTTTGTTGGAACTTCTTAAGTACTTTTTTTGTCTGTTGAGCCACAGACACAAGATTTGGTCCGTTCTTCTGATTTGAATTCTCCCAAGTGAAAGGTTAGTGGGGACTTTGTCGGTTGGGGCATGTTTGGCAGAGTATGCTCCCTTATTACAGGAAGGTTGTACCTGATAATTCAGATGGAATCACTAACATTATCTACACTGTTACTCACGACCTGAGTAGACTCTTTAATGTATTGGCTGAGTATTCCCACATTTGGCAGCTTGTTGGGGTAACAAATGTTATTGACCAGTAATCTCACATACAGGCAGATGACGAAGAAAGAAAGTTTCTAATGAATTTCCTTCTTTTTTCCCCTTTGCATTTCATAATTTTCAATTACTTTTGGATCTTTTATTCCTCTTTGCCTTGTAAATCACCCCACCCCTAAGTGTTGCAAGAATGGCGCTCTTTGGGAGCAATTGCAATTTGAAGGCCAATTTATGAATAAATACACTGTGAGGTGGTACTCAAGACAGCCATGTAAGCTTGTGATCAACATTGGGAACTGGATGTGTGTCTTTTTGTTGGACCTCGACAGACTGACTTGCAAGCACAGTTGAACTTCCTCATCAGACACACAACTGTCCTGTTCACATGAACTCTGCAATTATATGGTGTCCATACTTATTGCATTTCTTCTTTTGGAAGGGTCTCCTATTGATTTGAAACATTGTACTCCCTATATTAGACTCTTTGGGCCTTGCAAACAGCTTCCCAAAGCGGACCGTTGATGAGACTTTTTGTCCTCTTCCCCCATATCACTCTTGGTTTCTAGTCTTGATCTAGATACATGTGGCACAGGTAAGACTGCTTGTTCTCTTGGACAGGTTATATCTGTCACAGCCATTGTGGTATGTTGAGCTCAAATTGTGCTCATGTTTTCAGTCAAGTACTTGCTTGACTTCCGCTTGGCCTGCTGGCTTTCAGATTGCAACTTTGGTGAGCTCTGGGGTTTCAGCACAAGTCATTTCACATGCCTCTCTGCATGATCTTTGCCCAGTTTGCTGCTACTGGAGCATTATATATTTTAATGCTCCAGTAGATTGCATTATTTCATTATCGTCCTTGGTGCTAGAAAGAAGGCTAATGCCTAGATATCTACAGGCCTACCCAGTGTTTAATTTGTGGAAGATTGCTGCTACCCAAAGCTCAGCTCAGAAGTAGGTGCAAATCAATGTTGTGCCCCAACACAAAGGCCGCATAGTCCTGAATCCAACTCAGGCCTCTTTAATCCACTGCTGCCCCTTTATCTCTCTCTCTTGCTGGTTCCTGCTTGCTACCTTTGTGACGTTTTCCACCTTCTCTTCCTCTTCCCTTTTTGTGTTTTCCTTGCTCTCTGGAAACTGACTGAAGAAGAAAATATGGGCCAGTGCCCAAAAACTGGTGCAGTGCCCCCCCCCCACCGGCAACCACAGGCTCAATTTAAGCATTGGGCTTATCGCTGGAGATAAAGTAAACTAGGGACTGTAGGACGTAAAATGGAGAGGTATTCTGCCACACAATGACTTATGGCAAACTCCTTCACCCTTCTGAATAGATATATGGATAGTGGGAGGAGATCTCGGACTTTATTACAACACCTCCCAGACCAGTACAGAAACAAGGGACTGGAATATAATGAGGGCAACATCATTTGTAAACACGCCTAATGCTAGCCCTTGATGCAGCAGACACTGCAGGTTGAGACTACACTTTAAAAACATGCATGCCTGAGTCTCTTGCTGTAAACATTCAGTGAAAGTCATCATCAACGTGTCATTTACCAAGAAAGTTTGTTTAGGGCAACTCTAGATATATCACTGCTGCGATTGAAGAAAGACCATGACAACCAAAGCGATGGAAGCACTAAAATCTCGGGGTACATTTAGAAGTGGCATGCCTGCTACTAGGAGACAAACCCTACTGCAGACGCAAGTACAGCCAGCCACTACCCAGGTAACCGGCACTTCATGGTGGTTACAACAACGCCACAGACAGACTTTGTGAAATCAATTGGGGAAAAATATCAGACCACCAGAGTGGCTGCTGCATCCAACAGCTTACTCTAGAAAGGACTGCCCTGAACCAAACCCCTGTAGTAGGATTGGGTGTTCCAGATGTAAAGTGAGATACCCTTCAATAATTGAGTACTAAATAAACAGAATAACACATAGATATTGCATAAAGCTACAGAATATACAACGAAATGTAAAGGCAAACGAAATGGCTTTCAAAGGAGTGTAATTTACTCTTAGGACAGGACATAAAAACTATTAAAAGGAGCCATTTAGGAAGTTCCAATAAAGGAGCACATCCAAGGAGTGTACTCTGTATACTTCTCATTCAAAAACCGGACCCAACTGTGAAGCACATTATAGACCTTGGATTGATGAGCAAATTGATAAAATCACACATTCAAGATGACCACACAGCAGGAAGACCGCCCCCCCCCCCCGCATACTCCCCACTCACTTGCTGGAAGATGCCCTGAACCACAGAGTGTAACCGCTATTCATAATCCGCTAGGCACAGTCGGCTGAGTTTGTCCAGCCTTGCATTTAAAGATCCTGCCAGGTGCCAGGCAATCGGGGAGATGCCTTAAGAGCTCATCCACTTTGAAGCGCATGGCCTCCTAACGCATGACCAACAACCCCACTTAGCTCAGCTTCTTGCAATACTAGCAGGGCATGCTGCCCATGAGAATGTGCACCGTTCTGCTTTGATGGTCAGGAGGATCGCTTTCAGTGCAAAGCAAATCATAGTTGATGTGGAGGCGAGCCTTCACTGGAGAACAGAGTTCTCTGATCTCCATCTCTCCTAATGATATCGTCAACTCTGCAAAAATGCATCTATCACGACCATTCGATCCAGGAGGGGTAGGGAGAGGGGTCCGCCACCAGTCCAACTGCGGTCCAGCAACCACCACTGCAGATTTTCTGCCATCTCCTTAGACACCTGAATGAACTCTGTTAGGTACCCTTGGTGCTGAGCTCACACATTTCAGACACCACTGCAGAGACCCCATGCACCACCTGGCATGGGCCGCCAGCAGGATGCAGGAGGCCAAGAGGCATCAAAGCCGAAGATTGATACTTCAGGATCACAGTTCCAATGTATTGGACTCATTGAGGTGGAGGGATGGCTCAGAAGTGCACTGTATCAAGGATGGCTCCAATGAAGTGAAACTGTGGAAGCAGATTATTAATAATTTACTGGTGCATGGTCACCCTTTAGTCCACTGGTTCTTAACAAGATAGGAGGAATCATCACTGGAGTGAAGTACCATGGATCATTTATTTAGCATTCATATATGGGGGCCCATCCCACAAGCACCATCTCTGGGAGAAGCTTACTGAACAATGGGTTACATGGGTTTTTATAGCAAGAGATTACAAACCAGGGACGCCCAGAGGTAAATAGAGCTTTGGGAAAAACGCACAGATGAGGTAACTGCAAGAATCGACAGCCTTGGTGTCTTGTGCAATTGCTACATCGTAAGGCTGAACAACAAGATATGCTATCTGTGTAAACTTTACTTGAGGATTAACCATTGTCTGAAAACCCTCGAGCAGACACCAGCTGTTCTTTTGCGCTGACTCTGCATGTGTACACAGCCTACAATGCCCCATCTAGATTTTTTACTCCTGTTTATACAGATGCGGTGTCAATGATAGAGACGGGCTGGAAGCAGGGCAAGGGTGAAAAATGGATGAGGCGTAGCTAAATCAAAAAACGAGAGAATCAGATTTGACATTTTAAGTCCTTTCGTTTCAGCCTATGCTGAATCCATTTTAAAAGGACACGTATTAATCTCTGATGTCAATAATCATAAGTTCATAAATATCAGTTTGCATCATCCTTTCTCGATTTGATTCATGAACGTTAATCGGGCGGTTTAATGTTACAAGTAGCTAAACAAGCTGTACATATCGTAGGGGCACATTGAATGCAACAACAGCAGGTGAGAAAGATGATTCCTATGGTAGCTATTCCCATTAATAATTTCCAGCCCCATGTAGAAATGATTTCTCATAACCACTCAGACCAAGTCCATGTTCCTTGGTCTTGATGTATTTCTGCAGCTATTTTATGCAATTTAGAAATGGCGTCATAAACAGATGGGGCGCGGTCAGGGATGAACACACAGCAGCTAATCCAGATAATGCGTCATGCTCCACCACGTTCACCTAAAACTGTCTAGGACCATTCTGTTTTGTAACGTTAAAATTCTCGTAATTTGAAGCTCTTCCGTAATATTTCCAAGAGCCATTGCTGTTTGATTAGTTACTGCTTCTACCACCCGGGTCAGACGTCTAATCTTCCTACTATTTAGGACTGCCCCAACAGATAAAAAGAATCTCAAATTAAAATCAAGGTATTGTTGTAATGCTGTATCCATTTGATCTACTTCATCATTATTTAGAGTTCTTTTAAGTCTATTCAAAGAAACTTCATTAAACAGTCTCTGGTCTTTGTGATAAGAAGCAGGTTCTAAGAATACAAGAGGAAGCAAAAAGGACATGTAGCAAGTTCCAGACCAACGAACTGGTAGATGATGATAACCTTTGTTTCCACAAATGAAATAAGTGTTATGTGAAGATAGGTAACTGCTGTTCATTCCAGTGATATTCAATATTGTAGTACAGTCACTTTTTCCCACATTAATACTGCCAATGCTGCTCACACAAAGATCTGCTCGGGCTCTGGTTACAGCAATAACAGGTGGTCCATAACCTTTGGCTGTTCGAGTGTTAGGAAAAAAATATCTTGTGGAGGAATTTCCTCTGCGATACTCCTCCTTTTACCATACACCATACAGTTCCTTTGGCCTGCGGGAGGCCTTCATCATCGGGGTAACAGACCTTGTTTAACTGGGCATTGAGTCTTCCAACATCAGCTAGAGTAATATTGATTGCAGAGGCCCACAAAAATGTGAACCAGGCTCCACAAGAGCCATCATGTGAAAATGGCAGGGGAATAAGAGGCGTTCCTCTTTTTTTTCTGATGGGCTGGCATCATGCCACATACCCAGCAATTGGTAGTGTTGGTAGCATTATGAGTATGATGTAGCATTTGTATGAAAGTGTTATTGAGGTAGGACATTCAGTGCTTTCGCTCGTGGTAGGGAAGGGTGAAATAATAATGTTCCGTGGGGACAGGAGTAGTAGTGGGCAATAAGTTTCGAGCTGGAATTACTTTCACTATTATCCAAAAAAAACTGCTGCCAATATTATCAACAATATGATCAGTCACCACATACACTCTTGTCCTTACGTCACAGCTTGGATCCCAATCTCTTAATTTCTCCTTCTCGGTATCAATACAACCACAGGTCGGAGAGAGACCCAGGCACCACTGAACACGTATTACAACCCACTCTGAACCTAGTTCAGTCGATTCTGTGATCCTGCTGTGTCATTAGGGTAATTATTCTCTGCATTCCTTCTTCCAGGAATGAACTGTGGCGTGGTTTCCCTCATGGGTCTTGTTCAGGAGAGAGGAAGAAAGTTCATTACAATATCCAATTATTGTTGCTATGGCAGTGTTAACTCTACTTACAGGGAAGGCTCTTATCTGGCACGGTTGATTAATAGCTCTAAATTCATCTGGACCGTTCTGTCCTGTAGTCATCTCCCAGTGAACTGCAAGTTGATGAGAGAGCTTATTTATCAGACGAAGTTTGCCCTCTGAAAAATCTTGTATCTGATCTATCATTTCTTCTACTTCCATTTCTAAATCACTTAACCACTTCAGTACTGTCAGCCTTATTGCGTCCTGATGAAACTGAGGTACAGTAGAACAAATAATTCGAGGGGTGGAGACAGATACAGGAAGTACGGGATCATCAGTCATTTCATGTTCAGTGGGCTGAGATTGGGGGAGGGGAGGGGGTGTAAGATGTTCCGGTACTGGTTGGAAAATAGGGAGAAGGACAACCGCGGGCAAAGGAGGTGGAGCCGGAGGTACAGGGGTAACGACATTTGGTGGTCCAGGGGGAAGAGGTATCAAAGGTACATACGGGGGATGGGGTTGTTCAATCCGTCAATGTCTGAATCCACATCTTTTTGGTCGATTTGTGCTTCTACTGTCAGACTGACTATATATTCCTTAGATATTAGCAATCTATGCTCTCAATCTAAACATTCCTTTTTCTCCCGAGCTTCCTTATCCTTCCATTTATTATACTTAAACTCAATCTTCCTTTCCTGTTTCCTTTGTACCTTCTCTACCTTGAGCTGCCGCTCCTTTACTTCCTTTCTCCACATAGGCAAACTGTTAAACCTAACTGGCTTATCTTTCTTTAAAAACAATAGTTTCTCTAAATACTAGAGTTTGTGAGGGTCCATTGTCCCTTCTAATGGCCATTGCAACTGGGGATCCCCTTTTGTAGACTTGTTCCACAATGCATTATACATGATGGGACAAATACCATATTTGATGTACATCTCAAAATTTGGCATACTTTCTGGTGGCGCCAGCTGACTTGCTTCCAAAATGCTCTGCTTATCGCAGCAGCAGCAACAAAACTTCCAAAGCGTACTAAATACAGGCATGTTATATAAGATATAAAAAAACTTACAAACAGAGAAATAAAAAATATTCTCACATTACCTGTAAGGAAATATGTTAGTCGAAACAAATAGCAAGTTCCAAAACAGATTCTAAAACCAATTCCAAGCAGATTCCAAACGGATACCAAACAAATGCCAAGCAAATGGCAAATAAATTCCAAGCAAATACTAAACAAATTCTAACCAAATAAACCGGTTCAATACAGATCTACCTCATGTGCAGTCTTCAACTCCCACCTGTCGATCCTCTGCTGATCCCAAAAAATGACCATCCAAGGGCCCCAGTCAAGGCCAGCAGCCGCCAGGAAGATCAGAGTCGGAGAGCTGAAAAATCACCTTGGACTATGAGAAACACTAGTGTCTTCAGGTGGGGTGCCCCTCAGCGAAGTTCATCTTACCAACACTATCTCCTCCCCTGGTCCGACTGCAAGCATTTGGTGGTGGCCCACGTTGGGTGCCAATTTGTGAAAGTATATTAATAATCTACTGGTGAAGGGTCACCCTTTTGTCCAAGGGTTTTTAACAAGTAAGGAGGAATCGACACTGGAGTGAAGTACAATGGATCATTTATTTAGCATTCATGAATGGGGGCCCATGCCACAAGCACCACTTCTCTGGGAGAAGCACACTTAACAATGGGTTACATGGGTTTTTATAGCAATAGATCACAAACGCCCAGAGGCAAATAGAGCTTTGGGAAAAACACACAAATGAGGTAACAGCAAGAATCTACAGCCTCTGTCTTGTGCAATTTCTACGTCCTAAGGCTGAACAACATGGTATGCTATCTGAGTAAACTTTACTTGAGGATTAACCATTGTCTGAAAACCCTCGAGCAGACACCAGCTGTTCTTTTGCGCTGACTCAGCATGTGTGCACAGCCTACAATGCCCCAATCTAGATTCTTTACTCATGTTTATACAGATGTGGTGTCAAGGATAGAGCCGGGCTGGAAGCAGGGCAAGGGTGAAAAATGGATGCGGCATAGCTTATTCAAAAAACGAGATTCAGATTTTACATTTCAACAAAGCCATTGTGAAGGTGTGACTGCAGCAGGTTGTTGTAAAAACCAAACTATGTCAACAGGCCTACAGTCATCTATAGGTGGTTACAACTCTGAGGCTATACCGCCTTCAGCAGCCAGTTGTTGAGGTACAAGAAGACTGGTATTTGTGACCTCAGCAAATGAGCTGCAACCACCATCATCACCTTTGTGAACACCCGAGATGCACTCTTAAGACAAAGGGAAACACGGTGAACTGAAAATGCTCCTGACTTACTGGAAACCTCAGGTAATGCCTGTGGGACTGCAGGTCGGGTACTTGAAACTAGCATCCTGCAAGGCCCGTGTTCCCATCCAGTCTACTAGATCCACAGCAGACCGAACTTGGGCCAGGATGAGCATTCCGAACTTGTCCTTCTGGAGTAATAAGTTCAGAGGACGAAAGTCTAGGTTCCTCAGCAACAAAGTCAAGGGTGAATTAACCAGTCACGATCTCTGATGCCGGTACCCTCTGTATTGCTCCCTCAACCAACAGAGCTTAAACTTTTCCATGAAGTATGGACCAAGTGTCCCCTGGGAGGTGTTGTGGTGCAGTGGGCATGTCCAGCGGAATAGGACAGAAAGGGTATAGAGCATCTGTTTTGCAGGACCACTTGCTGAGGCGCATATTATCTCTACCGGTAGCCCCTACCAAAGCCTCAAATGGGGAGTTGCTGCTGGGGAAACTGCTGAAATGGCGAAGTTAAGACTACAGAGTGAGCAGTGGCCTTACTCTCCTCCAAACAAAAGCGGCATATCCTTCCTAAGGTGGTCAAGCCTTTCCATGTAGGGCAATCCATATCACCTTGACGCTGATCATTGGAGAAATTTTGCTCAGTTTGCAAAATATTTAGAGTTGATATTTTTAGTGATAAAATTATGTGGTGCTGGGCAGAATTATTATTAATGTCATAACCTTTGTGCCACAGGCATTGCAGATATGACTGCCATGTATTAATGTAGAAAATCTCAACCTTTTTTTTTCTTCTTTACTGCTGACAACCCTTCTGATGCTTCAGTGATCATTGCTCATATTACATAGGATAGCTACCAGTGTAATCTTGTTTAGTGTGGTTACTGTTGAAACACTATAGTGTTAGTTCGGTATGTTTTTCATTGAACAGAAGTAGCTCTTGTTACAGAAAAGGTAGGAGGCTTCGGTCATCTAGGGCGCAGTACGCACTGCATATTGTTAGTTGTCTCTTGTACTAGCACTTTGACCCAGCTATTAATAATCTGCTTTAATATATCCATCTGAAAGAGACAGTTGTTTGTAGATTCCTTGCCTAATAATTACACCCCGGCGTCCGACTGGATCCGGAGACTTTTTTCTTAGCAGTACCCCCTGCACATCAGTAGGTGGCCTCGGTTGACTCCACGTCTGTCGACTGCGTCGTCACCAGAATGACGTTGCGGTGCCTACTTGGACGCTGCCTCTGCGCTCTGATGTCATTTCTTTTTTTTTTCGCTCCATCCTAGTACAGATCCAGAGAGCGCTACCCCTAATAATTTTTTGACTAACATTTTTGATGTTTTGTCAACTTCCTTTTCGAGTCTTCGACTCCTGGTGCCCGAAAAATGTCCTAAGGCCTGTCCGTGTTCCAGCCTTGCAACTCCTGTCTCAAGCTAATGTCTGTGATGGACCCGCACCTCGTGTGTCTTTGGTGTCTGGAGCGCGACCATGACCCAAAATCGTGGTCCGACTGCCGGGCCATAAATCCTACGTTTTTGCGGGCGCGGTACCGAAAGTTATTGTTGACCCAGCGGTCGGCTTTGCGTCATTCCTGATCACGTTCGAGAGGAAGGTCTCTACGCCGCTTGTGGAGCTCCCACACCTAGTCACACTCAAAATATTCAAGGTCTTCAGGTAAGTCCAAGAAGGTGAAGAAGCACCAGCGCTATTCGCCTTCTCCCCGTCAGTCGGCTGATGCGACGTGGGACTCTGAGCTTCTTCGCTCTAAGGCTCTGTCCCCAGTGCCTACTTCAGGGGTAACTCTCCCCCCCCCCCTCTCCCCCTCCCCCCTCTTCCCCTCCCCCCTCCACCCCCACCCCCCTTTCCGGGAGCAGGAGCGTCCCCTGCTTAACTCTGCAAGTTCTATGAGGCCCCCCACCTCTTCTTTGGGCAACCGGACTCTGCCGCTGAGGCCCGCAGAGTCAATCAGCTTTCCCAGTGATGATCCCAGTGACAACAACCCTATTCTCCATCTTGGGTCAGTCCTGAGATGCTGATTTAGAAGCCTCTGTTGCCTTTCTCCCCTACATCAATCCCACTGTTGTCCCCCATTCTCCCCTGCCCCTCACAAACTGTGGGCCCCCCTTTCTGCCCTGACCCACCATTCCATTGCTGTTGGGCCCCTTTCTCCCCTGTCCCTTCTCTACTGTTGGCCCCTCTTTCTTCCCTGCCCTGTCAGTCCCCTACTGTTTGGCCCCCATTCTCCCCGCTCCGTCCTTCCCACTACTGTTGGGCCCTATTTCCCCCCCTTCCTGTTCCTCCCCTACTGTTGGGCCTCTTTCTCCACTGCCCCTTTTCTCACCTGCTGTTGGGCCCCTTTGTCCTCTGCCCCACCCCTCCCCTACTGTTGGCCCCCTTTCTCCCCTACTGTGGCCCCCTTTCTCCCCTCCCGTGGCCCCCTTTCTCCCCTCCCCTGCCTGTCCCTTCACTTCTGTTGGGGCCCCCTTTCTCCCCTCCCTGTCCCTTACCTACTGCTGGGCCCCCTTTCTCTCCTCCTTGCCTCTTTCCCACCTTTGGGGGCCCTCCCTTTCTACCCTCCAGGCCGAATCCTTACTATTGGCCGGCCCCCTTTCTCCCTTACTGTGACGTCCCCCACTGTGCCCTCCCCTACTACTCCCATGTCTTCTGTAAGATCCGGTTCTAACCTGCTCTTCCCTTTCCTCACTGTTAGCCCCTCTTTTCTTCTACCTTGTGGCGTAGACATAGACAGAGTAGGATAAGCAAGCTAGTAAATGTGTCAAGGTTGGAGTTGTATGTTTAAAAAAAAATCTGATTTGTATAAAATCAGACTATACGGGAAAGGTTTACAGTTGAAATACAGCCTTGATTAACTATTTGCTGAAGTCATTTTTCCTGTTAATGTTGGGTTTCAGTAGCCCCCTGGAATTATGCTGTTGCAAAGACCAAATTTTGCAGCGCAATGCACCACATTTTTGGATAATATTACTTCTTTATTTTATTTGTACTTAATTTGTCTTGGCAAAGGTTTAATCTCTTTAGTTGCAGTTGAACACCCATAAACCGTAATAAGCAACTGAAAAATGACCAGTGATCCTTTCACCAGTCATTGTTTGCAAAGGTTCTTCCACTGCTCAACGTGTTGCCACATTTTCAGTAACGTTTGAGCTGGGAACAATTTTTAAAAATTAAAATCAGCAGTATGGTGTATCAATAATTATGCAGAAGACCTATCTGCTGGAGAATTGTATAATTCCAGTGGCCTGCCTAAGTTATTTTTAAATAAGGGAATACATTGGTGGAATTTATTCAAAACTCTACATAAACTATTGTTTGTGTTTTTGTTTTCAAATGTTTAGAAGGTTTGGTGGATGTCATTCTGTATCATCAGCCAGATGACAAGAAAAAGAATAGAGGATTCTGCTTCCTGGAGTATGAGGACCATAAATCAGCAGCACAAGCAAGGCGGCGGCTGATGAGTGGAAAAGTAAAAGTATGGGGAAATATAGTGACTGTAGAATGGGCAGACCCTGTTGAGGAACCTGATCCTGATATAATGGCAAAGGTAATTTTGTTGTTTGTTTTTCCACTCTATGAATTATTCAAGTACTGTTGGACAAAATGAAAGCTTTAAACTAATAACGAAGATATAATGGGCACACATTTCTAACAATTTGGTATTGTGAATCATGTATAGCTAGGTTCTTATCCTACTTAGGCATTCAATAGTTACTTTATTGTATATAGTTGTGCTTTGTTGTAGAAAACTAAATGTTACATGCAGTTTTCAGTTTCATACGTCTTTATTTCGGTAAAATTCACCATAAAAGACATCACAAAAATACAGTTGAAACATTAAATAGAAGAAGAAAAAAAGAAACACAATACATAATTTTCATAATACAATGTCACATCTTAAAAGCTCTAATTAAATTTTATCAAAAAGACGTACGTATAACCTCACTCATAGGTTATTCAAGAATAAACTAGCGCTGTGGATATCTAGCTCTAATGATCCAGGACCAGCCTAAAAATTTAGCTACTGCTATGGCCACTGGGAGTGATGTTACCGTCCCTAACAACCATAAGGCCTCATTGCCCCCTCTAGTGTTTAGCTTTCTACAGATTAGTTTCAGCCATTTTGTCCGTGGGGCGACATATGCAGGACAAACAAAAAAGAAGTGACCCACAGTTTCCTCCTGTTCTTTGCACCATGGACACGAATTCCCAGACCCACCCTTCCATTTATGTGTGAACTATCTCAATGGTAGCGTTCCTATTCTAAATTGGTGAAAAAGTTTTCTGTCAATACTCATTGTTATGGCGTCCCAGTAACTTTCCAGGACTGGGTCCACCTTGTGACTCAAAAACCTGCCAGAAAGAGTTAACAAGCTATGTTCCACAATCAACTTATTTCTATAAACAGCCCAAAACTGGTCCTTGAGATCCTTTTTTGAAGGGAACACATTGTTCCCGGGGTCAGACCATAGCTGAATAAGGCCCATATCTGACAAGATGGATTTTACTGCTTTAAACCAGGGGAGATTGCCACAGCCCACTATATGTCTAAGATCTTCTATTCCCGCAGCAAATGTAGCCAATTCAGGGGTTACCCAAATTCTCCTCCAGAGTAAGATGATCCTCAGTTTTGCCAATTCTTCTATTGGGTTACAGCCCAGGTCCAACAGTAATGGAAGCATAGGGGTCGATTGTGGAAGACCCACCAAGTTTCGTAAAAACTTAATTTGGATTTTCTCAAGTTGGGACAAATCAACATAGCCCCAAAGATCTGCTCCGTATACAATGGCCGATCTAATCTTGATATTATATACTTTAAGTGCTGGGCTTATTCTCTTGGTTAAGGAGGATCTCTCCTCCTTAACAAGTGTCCCACTCAACTGAGAGAATTTTAATGACAATACATCTAGCTGGGCTGTCCATCTTAATCTATAATCTAGTACCACCCCCAGGTAAGTCGTCTTGTTCACCTGTTCCAAATTTATGCCATTAAGACTTACTTGGCCTAATCTTGGTCTATTTTTAGTGAGAACCATAAACTTGGTTTTACTTGTGTTGACCTGCAGGTCGTTAGCAGCACAGAATTCTGCAAATTTGCTGAGTGCCAGTTGTAGCCCCTTTTGTGTTTTTGAAAGTGTGAGCATATCATCCGCAAAAATGAGGAGGGGAAACTTCATACCGCCCAAGCTAGGGGCATCAGTGGGAGTGTCTGAAAAATATGCAACAACTCTATTAATGAATAAAAGAAAAAGTGTTGGAGCAAGGACACATCCTGGGCGGACTCCTCGTGTCACCGGAAACTTTTTGGTGACTTGGCCCTGCATACCCCATCGAACCTGGGCATAATTTTTCTCATGAAGTCTTATAATTATGTCCAACAGGTCCTTCGGCAGTCCCATTTGTGTCAGCTTCCCACAATTTGGCTCTTGGAAGCAAATCGAAAGCGGACTTTAGGTCCACGAAAGCCGCATAGATCACACCTCCACTTAAGACCACCACCTTCCAATATATAAGAATAAATCTTAAAACCTGATCTATTGTGCTTACGCAGGGCCTGAAGCCAGCCTGCATGGGTGACAGTATTGACATTTCGTCCATCCATGCTGAGATCTTAAGCAGCACCATCCGTGAGATGATCTTTTGGATGGCGTCAATAAGGCTAATCGGACGATAGTTTACTGGCAGTGAGCGATCCCCCTTTTTAAAAATTGGAAGGATTTCCGCCCCCTGCCAGGAGTCTGGTATCGGGGCTCCATCTGCCACAGCATTAGCGACTTTCAATATATAGGGGAACCAAGCTGCTTGATCAAATTTGAAAAGATCTGAGGGAATGCAATCTATACCGGGAGCTTTTCCCCCTTTCGTCAGGCTTAAGGCCAGCTCTACATCTATACGATCAAAGAGGGGGGCTAAGCCCGGAGTTCTTAGCGGGGCCACACGCACACTTGCTCCAGAGGCTACTGAGGGACCAAGGTTACTAAACTGTGCCCCAAAGAATGCTAACCATCCTTCTTCCGCTACATAGTTGGAGGGGAGTTGAGACTCATAGGAATTCCCCCATTTAAGAACATGCCAGAACCTCGATTGATTGGAAGATAAACTGGCCTCATAAAGATCCTGCCAGTGTTTGTCATCCCAAGCTAATTTAGCCTCCTTCTGGCACTTTTTATATTCCAGCCTACCCTTCCGTATTGCTGCACTATCACGTGACTTGAGTGCTGCTAATAGGTCAATATGGGCTTGACGACACAATCGATTATACCACTTACCCCCACCCAGTGGTGTTTGGGTTTTTCCCCGTTTTTTTTAAAAGTAAAAGAGTGATTTCAAAGAGTTAAAAAGATTATCATGTAACCCACAGATATCAACAGGGTCAGTCGTATTCTCCATAGCAAGCGTTGCCTCCACGACTTTCCCTGAAATTATTTTTAGGATGGCGGGCTCCTCCACAACCCTACACCACTGCACCCTTCTCCTATCATTCTCCAAGAACACATCTGCCGTGGCACAATTATGCGAGGCTCCCTTCCGGTGATTACTATCAAGAGCTAGGCTGAGTGCCAGTGGATTATGATCACTCTCAGGGCGATCCACCACTATCATATCATCCAGAGAGGACCAGCACTCAGCCCTAATAAGGATATAATTAATCCTACTCGTCCTATGGCCATTGTCAAATGTATGCTTCCCATTTTTGTCTGAAGGGGTACGCCCGTTCACGGCTCTCAAACCCCATTCTAGGCAGAAACCCATCCAGTAGAAAGCTGCTTCTGTCCCTTTCTTGATAGATGCTAGTTCTAGGGATGGAATCTTCCAAAGTTTATCCGCTTCTACCAGGAAGTCCATCTCACTTCCAAAGTAAGGCTCAAAGGTGAAATTTAAGTCGCCTGCCAGGATGATGAAGGATTCCCTTCCAACTTGGTTAAGAATAAATAAGCTCTAAGTCATTAAACATACCAGTTGGACTACGTCCACCCGGAATTCCCCGTACATAAATATTTATAATAATTATCGCCTGGGAACCAGGTCTTGAAAGCTTGATCACAAGGATATCAGGATTTGTGGTGGGCACCTCTATGATATGATAATCCAGTGACTGTCTTAGCCAGATACATAGACCCCCTGACGGTCTGCCCACTCCTGCCCTACAAGCTGGTTTGTGAAAATTAAGATACCCATGGTGGTGAATAGGGTCAGTTGCCCAGGTCTCTTGAAAAATTAAAATACCCTGATTATTCACCAGCTCCACCCACTCCTCAATTTGAACCTTACTGCGTAGACCAGCTAGATTCCACGAAATAAGTTTCAGTGGTGCCGGATAATTTGCCAAATCCACCCGTGCGGATACATTCACGCTAGGTAGTAAAGGGTCACCCTCCCTCTGGCCTAAAATAACCTCTACTGGTACATCGACCCTCCTAAGGGGGGAGCAGATGTTATTGGTTTCACCATCTCCACAAACCGCCTTCTCAAGTTCCAGGCTTCTGCCTTGATTCCCTCTATATATGTCAATCTCCTCTTTTCCAACCTGAGATGCCTTGCTTCCTGTACCTCAGCCTTATCTACTTCCATGCTTGTGCCTTGATTCCCTCTATATAAATCATACTTCACATTCCCAACCTGGCATGCCATTACTTTCTGTACCTCATCATTAGTTGGTACTTTATCTAATGTAGCAAAGACCCCCAAACAATCTTGAGTGACCTCCGTATCAGAAAGTGGCAGGTCGAGTCATTCGTTTGAATCAAGCCCAGAGAGAGGTTCATATAAGTTATGCAGCGGAATGTTCCAATACTCGTTAGGATTAGTAGGATTGGAAAGGTTATTAGATGGAGGAAAATATCTAAGGGGACGTTGACGTGAAGGAAAAGGGGAAAAATTATTTAAGTTTTTGGCAGAACAAGAAAAATGTGGTGCACGGTAGGCTACATTTAAAGGATTAACATTTCGGCAGGTTGGGGGGTGGTTAGGAGGTATAAACGGAGCCTCGGGATAAAAATAACTCAAGTTACAAGTTGAAACTCCCCCCGCACTTCTTCCTGGAAACCAGTCGCTAATGTGCGTGACCACTCTATGGTCCTTAAAGTTTACGATCACAACATCCCCCTCAATATCTTTGGGTCTAGGACCCACCCATTTGCATCGTCTGACGGAGATTATATCTCCGTTTATATGTGGTCTGTTGTTTCGTAACCAGAAGATAACTTTGTTTTTAAGATTAGCATTATATTCAGTATTTCCATTAGAAATAATTGGGACACCAGTTAGAATGATCACATAATTAGCTGACTCTGGGGGTAATTCCACTATATTCCTACGATTTGAATTTACTCTCTGGGTTTTGACTATCCCCGGGATCATAGTTGGAACATTAGTGGGTGGAGGCGGTTTTTTAGGGGCTGGCATGTGCTTCTCTTTATGTATGCCATGTGAAACCGTCGGCTTGGTAGAGTTTGGGGGAGCAGTTTTACTATTAAGTATTGGATTTTCTTTCTCTTTCTGTGATCCACTTATTTGTCAGTATTTTAGAGGTTGGCTGGTATTTTATCAGGGGCGGATCCTTGGGTTTGACGAGGTTGGAATTTGCACTAGGGCAGGAAGCTGCCAGAAAGCAATCCATTTTTTCCCCTAAACTTCTGACTCTATGTGGGAGCAGATAAGATTTTAGGAGACGTTCAAACATCTCCATTGTCTCTTTGGTCGACGGTGTTTGTTCTCCTGGAATAGATGGTGATTGGGTACCTATTAAAACATCCCTCTCTGGATGACCAGATGGTTTATCCTTGGGGTCCGCCAGAGAAGGGATGACACTTGAAGAATTTTCCCCTTTTTTAACCCCGCCTTTTCTCCTTCTTTTCTTTGGTGGAGAGTGATGTGCCCTCGGGGGTTTCTTGGAGTTGTCTTTAGTCGCACTAACAGTGGCTGATGGAAGTGTCTCTGTAGGTGCGTCAATGTCGATTGGTTGATTGGAAAAAGTTGACTGAAATTGGGAGACAAGATCCAGGACAACGGGAGAGTTTAAATCTATAAAACAGTTGGAATTAATAGGAAGGGCCTTTAGGGTACCATCATTAGTGATGTCAATTTGAACAGGAGTTGTGCTATGATCTTGAAAAATAAGTGGAATGTGGTCGGTGCTAAATAACTCAGCATCTGTTTCCAAGCTACTTGTGTTACCAGGTTGTAAAGATATAGGTACCTTTTGGGGAGAAATCAATGGTTTCTTTTTAAGTAGATCTATGGAGAGGCGGCGCTCCGCACGTTTCTCCGCTAACATAAGTTCTTTGTCTATTTCTTTTGTTGCCCTTGCAAAATATTTGTCTAAGGGACCAAGTATAGAGACCCCAACAGTAGAAGGTAAAGAGTTAGACATGTCTGTAGGCATCCTAATCACTCGGGGCACCCCGAATTACAACGATCAATAATCAACAGGAAAAAATAGCACCAAAAGATAAATGTTATGGGATGAGCCCAGCCTCCTGCAGCCCCTGACGGCCCGCCCTTTGCCTGGACTTAGCCCGGCGCACGCCCGCTCGCGTCCCGCGGTAGCGTTATGGGCGTTCCTGAAATAAGGGTGTGGAGGAGGGGCGGGAAGAGACACCAGGTGAGCCCAGTTGTTGGCGTGCAAAGCCCTCTGGCTCTCGCAGTCCTGCACTCCCCACGGCGTCTGCTCCGATGGTCCAAGAGATTAGAATTACCCTCAAAGTCCGATAAAGGGCTTCAATGCACCCGTGAACAATTAGCAGCAGTTCGACGACTGCGAGCGGCTCCCGCGGAGCGGGGGCCGCGAGTCGTATTTGAGGAAGCTGGAGGGTGAGGAGGAGGGGCGGAAAGAGACACCAGGTGAGCCCAGTTGTTGGCGTGCAAAGCCCTCTGGCTCTCGCAGTCCCGCACTCCCCACGGCGTCGGCTCCGATGGTCCAAGAGATTAGAATTACCCTCAAAGTCCGATAAAGGGCTTCAATGCCCCGTGGACAATTAGCAGCAGTTAGACGACTGCGAGCGGCACAATGTTACATGCAACAATTAAGAGTTAGGATCTTGAAGCTGTATGTAAGCACGAAATGCCTTTTACTTTCCAGCATGCTGGGGGGAAGTGAGATGGGGGACCTCCAATTAGTAAATGGAGCCAGACTGAGATGACATTTATATAATTTTTCTATTGCATCTGTAATGTCATAGCATGCACTTAGAAGTGTACAAGAGATTGGTGTAAAAGAAACAAAATGTAAAGCCAAGTACTTTTAGTTTTATAAAAATATCAGTGTACCTACTTTATCGCACTTCCTAATGATTAGAACATTTACTTTGCTTGGTTCTACATTCCTTTTGTGTGTCATTTTTTCATTAATGTTTGTTGTTTCATTGATCTGTTAGTTTGGTGACATTGAGACTATTTTCCGGTGTCACTCTCCTCACTCGCTCCTTCATGGCCTGAGTCCTCTCAGAATCCACAAGCTTCCCTTGGGCAATGCTATTCTATCCTGCAAAACCATGGATCCTTCCTTTCGGAAATTCAACTGCAAGTGGGGTTTTGCATCGTGAATCTTTTCTGGATTCACATGCTGTGCATTGTTCCTCCATCTAGTGGTTGGGTCTGCAATTGTAGTATTTCTTTCTTTTTTTAGGTCTCGCTTAAGCAATGCTTGTTGGCGACATATTATGTAGGGAATTAAAAAAATTCACCCAAAGGCTTTTCTAGGCGGATTGCCTACAGTGCATGTGTGCGAGCGCGTGCACATCGCACACCATTTGTCAGCCTGTAAGCCTCTCCGCACTCATGCTGGTTTACACTTCAAAGGGATCCGCTCCCCCGCCCCCCCTCCGCGCAATGCCAGAGCTTGTTATTTACAAGCAACACCCCAGCTGCTCTGCTACCCCCTCCCTTCCTGCTGGCATTCCCCCCTCCCTTCTCGCCCAGTCCTTGTGTTCGAGGCATGTGGGCTGCTAAATTCATATCTTAGCATTAGATCGCCGCCTAGTGTTGGGCTCGGATGATTGCACATTGTTGTCCTGGAAGAGTCTTCGAAGTATCCTGAGATAGGTGGCTCCTCCCCTGGACTACAGTGCGCATGGGCATCGGCTCCATCCCCAGATTGTTTTTTTCCGCCATTGGGTTCGGATGTGGTCTCGACGTCTTACTGTCGGAACCAAGTAAAACTAACTTTTAGCGGCCAAAAGGCCTCTATTTCATTGCGTCGGTATTGTCTGCGCACGGTCTCGAGTCTTCCGTCTCTTGGAGCCGGAATAAGCGGAGTTTTCTTCGCTCTCTGAACTTTGAGGCCTTCTCATCGCGACACGACTGCAAGCCTTTTCGGACATGGAGCGGAGCCCGTTTAAGTACTGCCCGCTCTGTGGGTCCAAGTACCCACACATCGATCTACACCCCGTCTGTAACAAGTGCCTTTCGCCTGACCACGACGACGGAAAGTGCAAATTGTGTGCGCAGTTCCGCTCCAAGAAAACTCTCAAGCTTCGGCGCGCGGTGCGCTTGGAAGCTAAGCAAGCGGCCCCGGATCCGGAGAACATCTTCGGCGACCAGGACGAAGAGGTCCAGGGTCACCATCTACAAATCTCCCCACCAGAGACGGAGGTCGAGGCGGATCCGGGAGACGACGACGGGGACGCGGGTCAAGGCCTTGAATACGTCGAAGAGGTAGGAGACGACGATGAGATTTATGGGGCCTCGGGGGACGAGCTCTGCCCCGAAGGTTACAAAGATACCGACCGGGACACGGGATCGCCTGTCGGCCTTACCCAAGACCCGTTGCCGCAAGCCACAGCCCCGCCTTCGGGCCCGGCTACGGACTCACTTGCTGAGCAGACTGTTTCGAAAACGAAACTGAAACCATCGGGATCGACGACACCTAAGATGGCCGACCCGAAAACGAAACCGAAACTTAAGGACTCGAGTGTCCCTAAGATGGCTGCCGTGCCGGTGAAAAAGACGGTGCCCGCTACCCCATCGGCTCCGTCGACCTCCGGTCCGCAGAAGCCGAAGAAGTCCGTCGATTCCGATGCTGCAAAATCGAAACCGACGCCTGAGGAGGGGTCCTCCAAGAAAGATGGTCGGCACGGGTCAGCGGCTACGACGCCGTCCAAGCCCGCCAAAGTCGGCTCCAAGGAGGCTACGCACAAGAAGTCTGCGCCCCGGACTCAGGAATCGGAGGCGGTGAAGACTGGTTCCGCGCCCAAAGCGCACAAGGCCCACAAGGACGTCGGATCCGAGGGACCGATCAGACCATCCTCGTCAGCGACGAAACCCACTGTGAGTGAGACGTCCCTCATCGCAGACTCACTGCAAAGAATCAGGGAGAAAGCCTTTGCCCCGTCGGCTCCGATACCTTCGCCGCAGCCGCAAAAGGACACTCCAGCAAAGCCTTCTGGGAAACTTCTCTTTCTTTTGCCACCTAAGGAGGCGCCGAAAGCGTTTTCAACCAAACCGGCTCCGAAACAAGTTTCTTCGCCGGCTGGCCCGCTTCCACGTCGGGTACTCGAATCAGAAGACGATTCAGAGCATTTCATCGACGCTGACACAGGCAAGCTGACCCTCTATAAGAGGAAAATCACTTCGGAGCCAGTGGACTCCTATGTCATCCCACTGAAAAAGAAGAGGGTGCCCCTTGACGCCTCAGGCCTCACGGAGCCAATCCAGCCTCCTCCAAGACGGAGCCCTACTCCCTCCCCAGAACACTCTGCGGGTGAGGGGTATGATGAGGACGAGCAGTACAATTTCCCTATCGATGAACCTGATGCACAACCGGATTCATACGATGACACTGGTGACCAGAACACCCAGGGTGTGGGGCAGGACCCGCAGCTCTTTAATGCACGTGCATCCCCGACTGAGGACTCAGCAGGCTTTCATGCACTACTTGAAAGGGCGGCAGCCAATCATGATGTGGACATGCATGCCGACCCGGTTGAGGAAGACTTCCTTTTCGACACCTTTTCAGTCTCTGAAAGGACAGTAAAGACACTTCCTATGCTAAAAGGAGTCCTCAAACATGCTGGGGACATTTTTAAGGAGCCTACAAGAGCGAGAGTGGTCAACCCTCGCATTGAAAAGAAGTACAGGCCTGCACCTGCGGACCCCGCCTACATCCGGGGACAATTGCCACTGGACTCTCTTGTGGTCGCCAATGCCAGGAAGCGTGCCAACTCCCAGACAACGGGTGAAGCTCCTCCCCCGGATAAGGAGTCCAAAGTGCTAGAGGCAGGGGGCAAAAGAGTAGCTGCACAGGCATCAAACTTTTGGCGCATCGCCAATACACAGGCGCTCTTGGCGCGTTACGATAGGGCACACTACGACACCCTAGAACAGGTTGTACAACACCTGCCTCCACAGTTCCAAGAAGCTACACAACTGCTCATTAACGAAGGGAAGCTAATCTCAAACGCAGCCATCAAGTGTGCGCTTGACGCTGCAGATACAGCTGCTAGGGCTGTCAACACTAGCGTTATGCTGAGACGACAGGCGTGGCTACGCATCTCAGGCTTTAAACCGGATATTCAGACAACAATTCTTAATCAACCGGTCAATCCTGATAGTCTGTTTGGTCCAGATGTTGACACCACCCTAGAGAAAATAAAAAAGGACACGGAAACTGCTAAATCCATGGGGGCCCTGCAGTCTCAACAGTTTCGTGGCAGCAATTTTCGTCGCTCAGGTGCACGTGGGGTCACCAGAGGACAAATGGGTCAACAATCCCAGTTCTCAAAAGGTGGAGCACAATCCTCGTTCACGAAACAGAACAAGGGAGGTTACAGGAATAACAGCAACAGAGGTCGCGGCAGAGGAAACAACAACCCCCGCTCCTCTACTCCAAGCAAACAGTGACTCTCTGTCACTGCCCCCCGACCACCTAACACCTGTCGGGGGGAGACTGCAGCAGTTCCTGCCCGTCTGGAAAAACATCACCACAGACAGGTGGGTGCGACAACTAGTCCAGTATGGTTATTGCCTAGAATTGAAGTCCACTCCACCCCACATCCCGCCAAGGCAAAGGCCTATGTCCGCAGAGCACTTGCTCTTATTGCAGCAGGAGGTAGTGGTGATGCTGCAAAAGGGAGCAATCGAGCAAGTGCCGGTGGGAGAGGAAGGCACAGGGGTATATTCCCTGTACTTCCTTATTCCAAAGAAGGACGGATCTCTCAGACCCATTCTAGATCTACGCCCCCTCAACCTGTACATACTATCGGAACATTTCCACATGCTTACACTGCAACAGATTCTTCCCTTGCTAAACCAAGGAGACTTCTTAGCAACCTTAGATCTCAAGGATGCGTATTTCCACATTCCACTACACCCGTCACACAGGAAATACCTCAGGTTCACTATTCAAGGCAGGCACTACCAGTTCAAGGTCCTACCCTTCGGAGTCACAACAGCCCCGAGGGTGTTCACCAAGTGTCTGGCGACAGTAGCGGCGCACCTCAGGAGGCAGAACATCCATGTCTACCCCTACCTGGACGACTGGCTCGTACAAGCCAAGTCAGAGCAGCAGTGCGCCGCGGACATGTCAACTACAATTCACCTTCTTCACGATCTGGGTTTCTCCCTAAACTACCCAAAATCGCATCTTCAGCCGGCACATGTCCGGCAGTTCCTAGGTGCAACGATCAACACCCTGACGGCCATGGCTCAGCCAAACCAAGTCAGGATAGACAGCATGCAGGCCCTGATCCAAAGGTTCAGGCCACAACACTCGCTTCCAGCGAGAGTGTTCATGCAGTTGATAGGCATGATGGCCTCCTGCATCTTCATAGTCCCTCACGCACGGCTACACATGCGCCCGCTCCAGGAGTGCTTAGCGAATCAGTGGACACAGGCTCGTGGACAATTGACAGACCTAGTGTTGGTTACCAGTCGGGCATACGACTCTCTGCATTGGTGGACTCCACACAACCTTTGCAAGGGCCGACTGTTCCAAGAGCCTGTGCCGCAGATTGTCCTGACAACGGACGCATCTCTCCAGGGATGGGGAGCTCATGTGCTCACTTACACAGTGCAGGGACTATGGTCAACGCAGCAACAGAAGATGCACATCAACTATCTGGAACTGATGGCAATCTTCATGGCGCTCAAGTCCTTCATTGTACATCTGTGCAACAAGGTCGTGCTAGTCCGGACGGACAACATGACCGCGATGTACTACATTCAAAAGCAGGGAGGCACCCACTCGCCACAGCTGTCTCATCTGGCGCAGAGCATGTGGAAGTGGGCCATTCAGAGGAACATCTTCCTCATGGCAGAACACCTCCCAGGAAAGGACAATCAGATGGCGGATCTGCTCAGCAGGTACAGCCATCAAATGCACGAGTGGGAGTTACACCCATCTGTCCTCCACCCGTACTTCCAGCAGTGGGGTCATCCGGAGATAGACCTGTTTGCCACAAAAGAGAACGCAAAATGCCAACACTTTGCCGCCAGGTTCCCTCACCCACAGTCGCAGGGGAATGCGATATGGATGAACTGGTCAGGCAAATTTGCGTACGCTTTTCCGCCAGCCCCCCTAATACCGCTGGTCGCAAGAAAGCTAAGGCAGCACGAGATGACTCTCATCCTAGTTGCTCCAACGTGGGCGCGCCAAGCATGGTACACCACGTTCCTCGAACTCTCAGTGGTGCCGCATCAAAGACTGCGTCTCACGCCCAGTCTTTTGACGCAGAACCATGGAGAAATTCAGCATCCAGATCCGCAACAGCTCAACCTGGCGATCTGGCTCCTGAGGTCCTAGAGTTTGGGTACCTTAACCTGCCTCCAGAATGCATGAGCATCATCAAGGAGGCGAGGAAACCAACTACTAGAGCATGCTATGCTGCAAAGTGGAAGCGTTTTGTCATCTACTGTACAGCCAATGACATCAACCCGCTTGATGCATCTATCCCCAACATCATCTGCTATCTGTTGCATCTTTACAAGTGCAATCTGGCGTACACTTCCATTCGGATACATCTATCCGCCATAGCGGCTTATCTTCAGAACAGGCAGCACCTCTCTGTCTTCAGAGTGCCCGCCATTAAAGCCTTCCTTGAAGATCTGAAAAGAGTCATTCCCCCAAGGACACCACCAGCTCCAGTGTGGAACCTCAATGTCGTCCTCACCAGACTGATGGGACCACCATTTGAGCCACTGCACTCGTGTGAACTCCAGTTCCTTACGTGGAAAGTAGCTTTCCTTATAGCTATTACGTCTCTGAGGCGTGTCAGTGAGCTGCAGGCGCTCACAATCCAAGAGCCATTCATTCAAATTCATCCAAATAGGGTAGTGCTACGCACTAACCCCAAATTCCTTCCGAAGGTGGTGTCACAGTTTCATCTAAACCAAACTATTGACTTACCAGCATTCTTTCAAAACCCGCAAACGGTGGCGGAAAGAATGCTCCATACCTTAGATGTACGGAGGGCGTTGATGTACTACATAGACAGAACACAACCCTTTAGAAAGACAAAACAACTCTTTGTTGCCTTCGCACCACAACACAAAGGCAACCCAATTTCCAAAGCAGGGATAGCCAGGTGGATTGTTAAGTGCATCCAGATATGTTATCAAAGAGCCAAGCGCACTTTAACAATACCCCCCAGAGCGCACTCCACACGCAAACTGGGGGCATCCATGGCTTTCCTAGGGAACATTCCTTTAGAGGATATTTGCAGAGCAGCCACGTGGGTCACACCACATACCTTCACAAAACACTACTGTGTTGATGTGCATTCCAAGCAGCAAGCAGCTGTAGGACAGGCTGTTCTCAAGACACTTTTTCAGGTTTCTGCAGCTGGCACGGGCAACCGCCGCTGATGGAGGGACTGCTATGTATTCTATGCTAAGATATGAATTTAGCAGCCCACATGCCTCGAACTGAATATGCTACTTACCAGTATGCATCTGTTCTTGGCATGTAGGGCTGCTAACATTCATATCGCCCGCCCTCCTCCCCGGTGCCTGTCGCAGCTGCAGATATACTATTGTATTTATTCATTAGCATGGACATCCTTTACACTTTTCACTCCATCTTCTGCCACAATGGCGAAAAACAATCTGGGGATGGAGCCGATGCCCATGCGCACTGTAGTCCAGGTGAGGAGCCACCTATCTCAGGATACTTCGAAGACTCTTCCAGGACAACAATGTGCAATCATCCGAGCCCAACACTAGGCGGCGATCTAATGCTAAGATATGAATGTTAGCAGCCCTACATGCCAAGAACAGATGAATACTGGTAAGTAGCATATTCATTCCCGTCACACCACCTTACCTAGGCCAGACCGTTTGTTCCTATTGGCGAGACTTTTACCTTGTGAATCGCGTGTTTTTGCGTGTTTTGGGCGAGGACATCACTTGACTGCACTGTATTAATCAATGGAGCCTGTACTTTTTTCGGTTACAGACTTTTATTTATTGCGCTTCATTAATTTATGAAGCCTTTACTTGTGTTTGCTAGTTGCCAGTATTTTACCCTTTTTTCTAACTGGCTCCTTATTGTTACTTCGTGGTAACACATTTATTATAGACGCTCTTTGTACATCCTTCATCAGCGCTTCAAGGACACTTTTTTCAAAAACTGTCCTTTCTCATTATTAAATTTACTTACTTCGAACAGTGCGGAGCGCACTACGCATTGCAACCTATAGGTCTTTTTTTAACTATTTATGTTGATGCATAGAGTATACCGCAAGTGATGTGCATTTATTGATATAGCAGCACTATGATATTAAATTCCACAACTATTATGACCTGCACAGTGATGTCTGAGCGCAAACACAGAAGTAGTATACTTTTTAATGCTGCACTGCATCCTCACACAATCTGCACCCTCACACACACTGCACCCTCACACAGAATAACACTCTACTGAATACAACATATACTCCACACAATACAACTCAGTGCCACATAATTATATGCTACATAATTACAATGCAACATACGCTCCAAACAATACCACTCAATGCCACAAAATTACACGTCACACAATTACACTCTACTGAATACAACATACACTCCTCATAATACCACTCAGTGCCACATAATTATATGCTACAAAATTACACTGCGCTCAACGCAACATATACTCCAAATACCACTCAGTGCCACATAATTATATGCTACATAATTACACTGCGCACAACGCAACATACACTCCAAATAGCACTCCGTGCCACATAATTACACGCCACATAATTACACTGCACTCAATGCAACATACACTCCAAATTCCACTCAGTGCCACATAATTACACTGCACTCAATGCAACATGCACTCCAAATTCCACTCAGTGCCACATAATTACACACCACATAATTACACTATCGCCCTCACTCTATTTATCTATTTATTTATTTTTTAAGTTTTATATAGCGCTGGCTAGACCCAGAGGTATCAGAGTGCTTTACATGATCAGGATAGAATAAGGCAAACATAGTATCAAAAGCATACAAACAAAGTAAAAACCACTAAATTACAAAAAACAAGGAGGGATGAAACGGGAGTTGAAGCAATATAATACTGGTAATACAGTTAGAGTGGATTAAAGGAAGAGGGCCATATTTTAGAGACAAATATGGTTTAATGAAATGAGATCAGGGGTCAGGCACAGGTTAGGTTCCCCAGTAGTAGTTAAGGAGGTGGGTTTTGAGGTCTTTTTTGAAGCTGGCGTGCAAGGGGTTACACCGCAGGTTTTTCGGGAGGGTATTCCATATAGAGGGGGCATTTCCAGAGAAGAAGCGAGATTGTGTGGTTTTCTTTTTGTGCAGAGGAGGGATTAGGAGGAGGGAACTTCTTAGAGGACGAGTGGTACCAGCGATATGGAGTTTCTTGGATAGGTACTGCGGAGTGTTTGGTGGTATTGAAAAGATTTACAAACCTGTAACAGACATTTTCATTCAGCTTGCTTGAATTATTCATCCTGTCTTGAAATGTACCATTTACACTTACCTGTGCCAGGTCTCTTGGTGCTAGAAAATAAATACAACTAAATAATATTTTTATACAAATTATGTTGGTCCGAGTTCAGTCTTTGTGTGTGTGTGACATCATTTGCTGATTGAGTGTGTACAACAAATGCTTAACACTACCCTCTGATAAACCCTTACTACTTGCCCACACTACTACAAGTAGAGTAAGGTGCTATCTACTTTTACCTCTACCTACCTTTCCACTGGACTCCGTTTACACTGTATCTCATTTTGGTATAGCATACACCGAGCCAGCTTCCTGCTCCGCAGTACTTTTCCTCACACACATCCCACACATGCACAGAACCAGATCAGGCGGATTGTTTTTTTTTATACATTGTTTCTAAAGCATGGACTGGCCTCCCATTTCACATTGGAGCTGCCTCCTCTCTTTTTAAGTTCCACAAAAAACTGAAGACCTGGATTATTAATCAATCTACCATAGGTAGAACTAGGCGCACACACCTGCTCGGCACCAGGTTACCCTCACGGGTGGTACTCCACTTTACAGATACACATAATATAACGTCAGTGTGCTCCAGTAATACTTTCACTAATACCCTTCTCCCATACACAAGCATTCAAGATGCCAAGGCTTTTCCTCTAGGAACCCACCATCAGTGGGCAATGCTTTATAGAGCAGCTGGTGAGGCATATTTGCATTTGTTTTTCTTCCACTACAGTTCATTCAGTATGTAGTGGTTATGTTGTAAACACCAATGAAGGTAATCCAACTAGTTCCCACATAGACCTTTCAGTTGTGGTACTCACTACTACTATGAAACGCCCATCTATTCATGTTAAGTTACCACTGTGCTCAGATTTCTTCATGCAGCATGAATTCAGGTGTTCCACTCCAACCTCAGACACAGAATCTTGCGATTTGACACCTTAAGGCTTCAAATTTTACAGTCCTCTGCTTCTTGAAAATGAAAGCTTGCACTTTTTAAGATTTTAATTAATGTCAAATTGCAGTTTTGTCCGGTAGGTGTTAATGTAATTATCAGCCTCCCACTCATCCTTTCCCTTGTACCATATGAATAGAGTACTTGTGACTGGATATGAGTGAAGCTCATTGAGCGACTGCCCAAGGATGATTATGCAGTAACTAATTTTTTGTAGTGTGTGCTGGTGATTGAGTATCCAAACATATGATTTGTAATGCATGTATTAATTTAAAGGAAACACTTGCTTGTTTTTCCTGGTAATGGGATGTTGTGAGTTCTGTGGCTGATTTTGATGAGTTCTCATGCATCATTTTAATACAAAACCTTATATTGCCCTTTGTAGGAAAGTAAAACTGATACCCTGAAAGGAATTTACGTTTTTTAAATTTGTATATGACTTTTATTCACGTGATCTTATTTCTCCCATTTTATGTTTAGCTAAATTTCTTTACAATTCCTTACAATTGTTTTATCAGGTAAAAGTGTTATTTGTGAGGAATTTGGCTGCTACAGTGACGGAAGAAATATTGGAAAAAGCTTTTTCAGCGTTTGGAAAACTGGAAAGGGTGAAAAAGCTAAAGGACTATGCTTTCGTTCATTTTGAGGATCGAGATGCAGCAGTTAAGGTAACCAGGTTTTTTTTATTTAGGGTCTGAATTTGGTGTATGATTTATGCTTCACTTAAAAGTGCATTATAAAGAAGTATTAATTTTGAATCCGTTATTAGAAATATTTTCTGATTTGTTTAGGCAATGTCTGAAATGAATAGGAAAAACTTAGAAGGTGAACACATTGAAATAGTCTTAGCTAAACCACCAGACAAGAAAAGAAAAGAACGCCAAGCTGCTCGTCAAGCCACTAGAAGCTCACCGTAAGTAAACATGTGTTTCTTATCATAACATTAAGAATAAATGAGATACTCATGCTATGGGTCTTAATCCTTGGGCTGTATTCAGGGGTTTACATAACCTATATTAGTCTTTCTGGGAGCATAGGAAAGGCATTTCTCTCTACTGTAGTCCACCCAGTGTATAGATTCTTAACCATGGACCTAATGAGAGCTAGCTGAATTTGACCTTTAGCCAACATGTTTCCATCACTGTTGTTGTATAACATAGTTTTTAATAAAATGTTGGAAGATTGAGGTGCTATGTTTTACCCTTTCGACATGTTTCCATAAAAACAGTAAAAATCTCAACCTGTACCCTCATAGCTAGACTTCCAGTCACTAAATTCTGTACTTCCATAATTCTGCAAGTTGCCCTACACGTATATGTTGTAATTGTTTCCCTTTAAAGGTATGTTTATACGTTAGCAAGGTGATCTAACTCCACATAATTTATACTAAATAAGATTACGTTATTGGGCTTCTGATATCTCCTACTTTTGTGTGTTGCCATAGTTATTGCTTAAACATTTCAATGTTTAGATGTAGATCAGAAATTGACCATGTTATTACCCTTTTCTCCTTTTTGATATAAATCAACACGGCATAATAAGGCTTGACTTTGTACAGAACATCTGAAATGTCATCAATACCTGGCCTCCACTTCAGAGGGCATAGCTAATTTACAGTTCCAGTTAGCCATGTTAGGAGGTACAGTAAGGAACCCATCATAATTTTCTCTGGTTGCAGGATGCTGCAGGCCATGTTATTCAGGGAGGAGATAGTTGCTTGATTGAGTCTTCAAAAATCACCTATTTTTCTTGGTACATAGTGATGGGTGATTAAATTGATAATAGTTCTGACTTGAGATGTAGAAAATGCTTTTAGCTTAGAAGTGGTCTTTGTTTATGAAAATGGAATTGGACCACAAAATCTTGCTGAGAATTAATGTGCCTTGAATCTCCCCTTGTTAAACTAAATGGGGTGTAATCTTCACACTCCTTCCTGTTAAATAGAGGTATGAAGCAGGCAAGTCTCTTATCCTTTGCAAATACAACAAGCTTATGTTTTTACCAATAAAACAGGTAGGTTAATTTGAGGAGTAGATGGGGTCCTGAATTGGAAGACTTGATCTCATTGTATGCAAATAAGCTTAGTTTGTTTCTTTTTTGCGACTGCTGAAGGTCTGTAGCATATTTTATCATTTACCAGTCGGCTTCAGTATTACCGGAAAAACACCTACTATATCTGACAAATTCATTGTGCCATGTGCCACAAACAAGATTTAGGTTGATAATGGAGACTAAAGCATTTAACTATTTAGGGATCGACGTAAAATGAGATGAAGATTTCATGAATGTAATTTTATAATGATACTAGATTGGCCCAAATTGCGAAATACTAGATGGGGTCCCTAATGGGGATTGATGCACTTTAAAAAGTGGTTGCACTCCGAGGTTGTTGTATGATTTATAGAGAGCTCCCTGTGGGGTGGCTCTATATATGTATACAATTGAATGGGACTTAGTAGCCTTATCTAAGCAGTTGTCGGGGATCCAACCGTGACTCGTAAAAATAGTTTGTAGTGTAGAGGATGAAAATTTGCAGTAGTCCACAATGTACCCCATAGAAAACCATAAAAGTTATGTTTTAGGCTGACCTAGTGAATTATTTTACATTGGGTCTACTCTTCTAGAATGCAGCTGTAATCCTACAAAGACTGTCTCATAAGCACAAGCGTGTTTTGGCCCTTAACTTGGCTTCTGTATCGTGCATTTTTTATTACTTAATCTTTTTATTGCAAAAATTCACAATTGAGAGAAAAATCTGAGCAATCATGACAAGTAATATTGTAGTACAGATGGAGTATACAGATAATTATCTTCACATTTCCACAAAAGATCAATAGCAAAAGTTATTTTTCTCCCTGTTGACCCGCACATATAAGAAAAGCTAATCTCTTCAATTTTTTTCTATAACTATTATGTTTGAGGCATATGAGCTGCAGATCTCACACTTAGCATTAGATCGCCATCTGGTGTTTGGTTCGGATGCTTGCACGTTGTTGTTGTCTTGGAAGAAGTCTTTGTAGTCACAAGATAGGTGACTCCTCCCTTGGACGATAGTGCGCATGGGCATCGACTCCATCCTTAGATAGTTTTTTCCGCCATTGGGTTCTGGTGCAACTTTTGCGCTCTGGTTCGAAATCTATACTTTAAACTACTTTGACGCGAAAAACTTCCATAAAGTATTCGAATTGACTTCGAACATAGTCAGCTTCGACGCAACTTTCTTTGGCTCAATTCTGGTTGTCGATGTGGGCTGTTGGGCCTATACACGCCGTGAGGCCTACTGCCCATGGAAAGGACGCCATTCAAGAAATGCCCCCCAGTGTGGAGAAAAATTCCAGCACAGCAACCATCACAAGGTCTGCAACCTGTGCCTATCAGCTGAACACGACGAGTCCAGCTGTCCAGCCTGCGCATCCTTTCGATCGAAGAAGACCATTCGAGATCAAAGGGCTCGTCGACACATCATGCAGAGATCCGCTCTGGAACCAGTGGACATCTTCGAAGGCCCAGATGTCCCAGAAGAAGATTCCGAAGATCTCCAAATCGTATCAGAGGCAGAAGACTCTGACGACCCCATCACTCCTGGTCAATGAGGGAGTACTACTGCTACTGCCCCTACCCCAACCCCACCACCAAAACCAAAGGCAATGGTCAAGACTTCGCCTACTGGCCCCAGTCGCGACAGAAAACACACTTCAGAAGCCCCGCCTTCGAGCCCGGCTCCGAAGAGAAAAGAAAAGCCTTCCGGTAGCTCAGGACCGAGCAAACCTCATGTACCAATCCCACCTGCACCTTCGGCACTGAAACCAAAAGAATTCTCTGCTCTGAAATCTGTTCCGACGCCTTCCACCTCTAAAGACAAATAGGCCCCGAAAACCTCGAGGCCCGTGGATAACCTGGCTTCGAACGTTTCCAAGCCTTAAGATCCCGCTTCGGCTCGGAAACCAAGAGCCTCGGAACCAAAAGCTAAGCCTAAGGCCTCTACCACGCCTCCTAAGGCCAAAGCCAATAAAAGTCGACACCAACCCCGCTCAGAACCGAAATAATCTGCGCCGAATGCGGCTCCTGAGGAAGAGGAACTTTTTCATCCGGATCCTGTCGATCCTAAACGGAAAAAGATTTATATTGATCCAGAAACAGGACATGTCACCACTGTGCCATATAGGAAGAGGAAGTTACCACAGCACCTGCTCCTCCAGTTCCTGTGAAGGACTCTGCCACATCACCTATACATCCTTCTTCCCCTATACTTCCTTCTAGCCCACTTCCTCTCCCTAAATCTATTACACCTCCTCAAACAGACTTCTCCACCTCATACTTCTCCACCTCATACACCCCCAGATGATGATGATGATGATTAGGACCTGAGGGTGGGGAGTGACCCAGAGGACCCTTTCATGTATCCAACCGACCCACATGATTGGGAGTACCCTATCCCAACAGATATACCAGACGTCCCAAGCCCACACACATACCCCTCAAAACCATCTCCCCAGACAATAATATTGGTTTTGGACATTTGATTAATAGGTCTGCCATCTATCATGGCGTCACAATGCACTCCGATGCAGCTGAAGAGGACTTTCTGTTGAATACATTTAAACAGTCCCAAAAGATGGAGCAAATATTGCCAATGATTAAGAGAATCGTTAAACATGCCCCCGAAGTGTTTAAAGATCCCGTACGTGCCAGGATTCTTAACCCTAAAATAGAAAAAAAGTTTAGACCTGCCACTCCAGATCCTGCTTACATTAGGGGACAGCTGCCTTTGGATTCTCTAATAGTTTCCAACTCTAGAAAGCGCGCTCCAACTCCCAAACCTCCGGGGAAACGCCACCCCCTGATAAAGAATCCAAATTGCTAGACGCTTCTGGCAAAAGAGTAGCTGCGCAAGCAGCCAATCACTGGCGCATAGCCAACACGCTGGCACTGCTCGCAAGAAATTATAGGGCTCACTACGACCAGTTAGAAACCTTACTACAAATGTAAATGTACATGTATTTATATAGCGCAAATCACCGACACGGTATCTAAGCGCTTGCTTAGGGAACCCGTCCTGGTATTCCCCTGTGAGATACCCCGGCAGGGTATCCACAAGGTGAAAGCCAGGCATCCCGCCGCGAGGGGCCGTAGTGGAGATTAAGCAAGCTATTGCCCATTAGGCGCAGGGTCAAGACTAATTTGCCTGACCAATATAAAACACAAGAAAATGATCTCATCCAAGAGGGCAAGCTAATTTTAAATGCGTCAATAAAATGTGCACTTGACGCAGCAGACACTGCCTCTAGATCCATCAATACCAGTGTGCTCGTTAGCCGCATGCCTGGCTGCGCATCTCCGGCTCTAAGCAGGAAGTCCAGACCACCATCCTCAACCAGCCATTCAACAACTTTTTGGCCCGGCTGTGGACACTGCACTTGAAAAAATTAAGAAAGACACTGAGACGGCTAAGTCCATGGGAGCTTTACAGTCTCCACAAACACGGGGCTCCTTTTGTCACTCCTTCTATAGAGGGGCCTCCAAACACATGGGAGTAGACAACTCATCTTAGTTTAAAGGCACTACACAAACATCCCCCAATAAAGGATACTTTAGAGGCGGATACAGAGGAAATAACAATAAAGGAAGAGGTTGAGGTAATAACACTCGTACCTCCCCCACCACAAAACAGTGACTTCCCTCCACTCCACCCACACCATCCCACCCCAGTCGGGGAGAGATTATCACAGTTCCTACCGGTCTAGAATTCCATCACAACAGACAGGTGGGTGAGACAAATTATCCAGTATGGTTACTGCCTAGAACTTACAGCTACCCCCCACACACATACCACCCAAGAAGCGTCCCATGTCCACAGAACATCTTACGCTCCTAAAACAAGTGGTAAGAGGTTCGCACTGCTTCAAAAGCACGCAATAGAGACTGTTCCCTTACAACATCAAGGAACAGGGGTTTACTCGCTGTACTTCCTAATACCCAAGAAAGATGGGACTCTAAAGACCAACACTCGATCTCAGGCCCTCAACCTATATATACACTCAGATAATTTTCATATGATCACTCTCAAACAAGTGCTCCCACTGCTACAAGGCGAATTCCTTGCCACACTAGATCTCAAGGACGCCTACTTCTACATTCCATACATCCTTCTCACAGGAAGTATCTAAGGTTTGTAGTGGACTTACAACACTATCAGTTCATAGTCCTTCCATTCGGAGTCACAACTGCACCCAGTGTTCACAAAGTGCCTTGCAGTAGTAGCAGCCCATCTGAAGACAACAGATCCATGTCTTCCCATATCTAGACGACTGGCTAATAAAAGCCAAGTCATTCAATCTTTGTGTTCAACACACTCATCAAACCATTCAGACATTACACAACTTGGGGTTCACAATCAACTACGCCAAGTCGCATCTCCAGCCCTCTCATATACACCAATATCTGGGGGCCACAATAAACTCCTCCACAGCTCTAGCATATCCCAGTCCAGCCAGGATAGCCAGCACACAAGCCCTCGTCACAAAATTTCAAGTCCAACACTGTCTCCCAGCCAGAGTGTTCATGCAGCTCATAGGCATGATGGCATCTTGCATTTTTATTGTACCATATGCAAGAGTTCAAATGGGTTCATTACAGGAATGTCTAGCACATCCGTGGAATCAGGCTCAAGGATAACTTACAGATCTGGTGTTGGTGGACAGCCGTACACATCCCTCTCGACAGTGGTGGAACACAAAACTTGTCCAAAGGGTGGCTGTTCCTTGAACCTGTTCCACAGATAGTACTCACAATAGACACATCACTCACAGGATGGGGAGCCCATCTCCTTGGACATACAACTCAGGGCAGATGGACCACTCAACAAAAAATGCTCCACATCAATCACCTGGAGCTACTCTCAATATTCCTAGCACTAAAATCTTTCCAAGTACATGTACAAAACAAAGCTGTTTTGATCCTGACGGACAACATGACAGCCATGTACTACATACAAAAACAAGGAGGCACACATTCTGTGCAACTGTCCTAGCTCGCACAGAACATTTGGAGATGGGTCATCCCACATAATATATATCTACTGGCCGAACACCTTCCAGGAGTTCACAATCAGATTGCGGATCTGTTAAGTCGACAGACACAACAGATTCACGAATGGGAACTACATCCCCACGTTCTACCATTTTTCCACATGTGGGGCCAACCAGACATCGATCTGTTCGCCACACATGACAGCGCAAAATGCCTAACCTTCGCCGCCAGGTTTCCACACCCGTTGTCCAAGGGCAATGCGACATGGATGAACTGGTCAGACAGATTTGCGTACGCTTTTCCGCCACTCTCACTGATTCACTAGTGGTATGCAAGCTCCGACAACAGTTTCTCAAACTAATCTTAGTGGCACGCCAACTGTGGTTCACAACGCTGTTGGAACTCTCCCTAGTTCCGCACCAAAAACTGCGCCTGTCCCCATCACTGCTAACGTAGAACCATGGAGCGATCAGACATCCAGATCAGCTAAATCTAGCGATCTGGCTCCTGAAGTCCTAGAGTTCAGTTACCTTAACCTACTACCGGACTGTATGAACATCATTAAAGAAGCCAGACAACCGACTACTAGAGCTTGCTATGCTGCAAAATGGAAAAGATTTTCCATTTACTGCAACAATAATCCTATTGATCCACTGGATGCTTCCATCCAGATTATCATTTGCTATCTACTGCACTTGCAAAAATGTAATCTAGCATATTCATCCATACGTTTACATCTAGCAGCACTCGCTGCTTACTTCCAAAACAGACAACACTTGTTACTATTTAGTGTCCCTTTAATTAAAGCCTTTATGGAGGGCCTAAAAAGAATCATTCCTCCTAGGTTACCACCCTCTCCATTGTGGAACCTAAATATTGTTCTTACCAGGCTCATGGGACCCCCATTTGAACCTTTACACAAATGTGAACTACAGTTTCTCACACGGAAAGTAGCTTTCCTTGTTGCCATTACCTCTCTCCGAAGAGTAAGTGAGATCCAGGCTTTCACCATACAGGAACCATTCTTACAATTGCATTGTAACAAACTGGTACTCGGAACAAACCCAAAATTCCTTCCTAAAGTCATCTCTCCATTTCATCTTAATCAATCAGTGGAGTTACCAGAGTTTTTTTTAAAACCCAGACTCTGTAGCAGAGAGAGCTCTACACACCCTAGATGTTAAAAGAGCCCTACTTCATTACATTGACAGAACCAAATCCTTTTGCAAAACAAAACAATTGTTTGTAGCTTTCTCCCCACCACATAAGGGGAATCCCTATCTCTAAAGCTGGGATTGCAAGGTGGATCGTTAAATGTATCCAAATATGCTACCAAAAAGCGAAACGCACATTAACAATTCCTCCTAGGCGCACTCCACACGCAAACTAGGAGCCTCTATGGCTTTCTTAGGGAACATTCCCCTAGAAGACTTCTGTAAAGCAGCAACATGGTCTACAACACACACCTTCACTAAACACTATTGTGTTGCCATTCAAGCCAACCAGCAAGCTGCTGTAGGTCAAGCTGTTCTTAACTCTTTCAAACTACTGCAACCGATACAGGTGACCACCGCTAGGGGGGGATACTGCTGTATAGTCTGTTAAGTATGAGATCTGCAGCTCATAAGCCTCAAACGGAAAATGCTACTTACCAGCATGCATCTGTTCTTGGCATGTAGAGTTGCAGATCCTCACACGCCTCCCCGGGACCTGTATTTATTCCAGTTCTATCTTAATTAGATATACATACATGGACATCTTTTTTCTTTCTACTAACTCAATTTCCCATCATGGCGAAAAACAATCTAGGGATGGAGTCGATGCCCATGCGCACTATCGTCCAGGGGAGGAGTCGCCGATCTCGTGACTACAAAGACTTTTTCCAAGACAACAACAATGTGCAAGCATCCGAGCCCAACACCAGATGGCGATCTAATGCTAAGTGTGAGAATCTGCAGCTCTATGTGCCAAGAACAGATGCATACTGGTAAGTAGCATTTTCCTTAATAGACCACATATAACCAGAATAAGATGTCTAACTACACCTTAATCTCAGAAAGAATTACGCAATTAAGCTTTTATCAATGAGCTACCTTGCTTGATCTCAAACTAAATACCTTAAAGGAGCAGGCTGAAGAGGTGAAAGTCACGCTCTCACACTAACATACGATAGTCGGTTCGTAGATGCTGAATACTGAGTAATATTAATGAGGGAGTGTAACAAATAAAAAATAGTAAGACCGTGTAAAATAAAGGATTCCACTCTAGTTTCATTACATATGGAATTGCTGTGCCACGTCGTTCATATTGGGGAATAATGTTAAAAAATGCTTCAATGAACCTCTATTTTGTGTTACCGAGATTAATTAATCGAAGAAATAACACCTCGTTATAGCAGTAGGATTTCACATGTAGATAAAGATCAAATGAATCCCTTTATCCCACAGTTTGGGTCCTTCAGTTTTGTAATCCAATGTTCTTCATATGTATGAGTCCTATTTGCATTGCTCACCCAAGATCAGCCTGCATGATACGAGGCACCTTTTTTCAGTGAGATCATATTCTTAGATGCAACAGCAAGTAAGAAGTCAGAAAGTTGAATGATCAACTTGTTTGTCAAATTACTAGGGGGTGCAGCAGATACCCTATGCCCACTCTTTTTGATTGTATATTAATGCTGATCCTTAAAACTGCTCATCTGCTATTGTCACATCCCAAAAAAACTGATTTTCAACAATCATGCAGTATATGAATCAAAGATGCACGCTAGTTTTTGCAATGCCAGCCAGTGTCATTGGCCCGAACTGGCTAGGCCCTGTAGTAGTTGACCGTGGAAGCAAAGGAGAGACTACTCAAACTATAGAAGCCGATGTAGATGCACCATTTCTCCAACTTATGAGGTAGCGGGGAATCAAACGGACGCGGTGAGAGCACCATGTAGTGCTCAAAGGAACCGGGCTAAACATGATGGTGGAGGGAAAAAAATGTCTAAAAATAGAGCGGATGCCTATGCGCATTAACCGCAATAGCTGGAGTCCTGGTACCCCGTCTCTCAAAGACTCCTTTGGAAGAAAAAAAACTTGCATTTACCCAAGCCCCACACTAGATGGCAGGAGTATGCACAGCATATGTATCTACAGCAACACATGCCACAAACAGATGCTCACAGGGTAAGTAACATTTTACTTATTTGGTTAGCCAAAATTTTAGGTAATTTTTTTTCCATCAGTACTTAGCAATACAATAGGTGATTCAGAGTGGCTTACCTTCTGAGTTTTCAAAATGACATAGTTCGGGAGCATTAAACAGAAGATAGTTGATTGTAGTATAAAACTCATTGGGGTAGAGTAAACTGTTATTTTGTGGCTTGAAATGTCTTCTGGATTCACATTGTTTGAACAATTCCACTTTGTAGTGGTTGGGTCCGCAAGTGTTTTGTTAATCTTTTCTCAGTGGGTGAGGACATAAGCAGAGCCCTTTTATGATGCTGATTGGAATACCACAATGCACATGTGCGTGCTAACCACCTTTTTAATTAATTTTTTTCCTGCCATTTAGTACAAAGTGCATCGAGATAGCTCTTGACTTTTTCATCCAAGATCGTCGTACACCTTAAGAAAAACAAGTGACAGAGAAAGTAATTTAGAACGATGCTGAAGAGCGGTTTTGCTCCGTGAACTTTACTGGATTCACATGCTGTGCATTATTCCGCCATTTAGTGGTTGGGTCCGGATTTCTCCCCAAAAATCCTTAGTCCTTCTTCTGTTTTTATTTCTTGTTGGTGGTGGGTGTCTCCATTTAAGTTATCGTGCTTTCTCCGGAAGCTCCCACCTTTGGTCACCATCTTCAGATAATTTTTTTCCACTGTTTGGTCTGGATTCATTTAGAAGGATCTCTAAAAATCGGGAGGAAAAAGTTGCCAAAAATCGAGAGAAATTCACCAAAAGTCAACCAGAGCGACTAAGACATCAGAAGAAGGTACCGGAGAAGTTCTGGGAGCAGGACAAGGTATCCTCCGGGACGCTTCTGGAAATGCACATGCAGGGTAATTCCTGTATATGGAGATGGAGAATACACCATTCCAGTTCCACCTGCCATAAGTTTGCCAAGAAGGACCAGCACCAAGTCTGCAACCTCTACCTACCAGTAGATCATCGTATTTAAGATTGAAACGCCTGTTCAGCATTCATCTTAAAGACTCTGAGGTTAAAAGAGCAACAGAGAACAGCCCAACATACCATGCACGACCAACATCTCGCTCCAATTTTGAGACTTGGGTCTATCCAGCATTAAAGAGGAGAATGTAGCCAAAGGTCCAGAAGGAATACGGAGGCAGACATCCAGATTGTGGATGCCACCAAAGGGGGCAAGAAGACTTTTCGAACAGGTAAGAAATGCATTGACCATGAAGATGTTGCTCGAGTCACAAGAATCCAACTCTAGCTTCTCGAAGGGTGTATCTGCATCGAAGCACTCAACCACAAGCAATGTCTAGAGAGAAAGGTACCCTTGAATGCTTCAAAAAGGATACCACAGCGGTAAACGCACCCAAAAAATCCAAGACATTGAAGGACAATAGGAGAAAAGCTACATCTGCGTCAAAATAGGAGTGGTCAAAAACAGAACAATACGGTTCACCGAACACCTAGTCTTCGAAGGACTCTTCATGGTTGAAGAGAAAGCATGAAACTCCTGATGTCCAACAACACACAGCCGAGATGGATAAAAAGAAGACTGCTCTAGCTGAAATGGCCAGAAGAAGAAAGACTTTGAAAATCTCAAACAGTTTTGTATCCCAAATAAGTCTTTGACATCGAAGAATCGAGGACGAATGCCTCGAGGAAATAGATCCACCTTTAGCTCTTGAACCTAAAGAAGATCAAGAGCAAATCTTCTATGAGGAGGAGGAAGAACAAATCTACCAGGGTACTGAGGCTTCAGAGTACCATGACAGATGATGGCAAAATCTGGAAACACTCACCTGAAAAGGTGCAGACACCTATCCTTCAAGCCCATCACCACCTGAAGATATTGGGATTTAGAACCAGGTTCTAAATAAGGCAGCATATGGATATGGTGTGCAATTAAAGAGGAAAGACAACAATCATGTATTTTGCTAAAAAGTCTCCTGCCCACATAATCAAAGAACCAATATTTACCTATGCTCTCTAGTGTTTTGGATCAAGAAAATTAGGCATTTAAAGAACCAGCAACATGTAAAGCTGTCACTCTTATGGCAGCAAAGAAGTAGAAACATTCTCACAAGGATTCAAGCTATATAAAGCGCAAAGTTCCAGCAGATTCAATATTATCTACAGCCGGCTTCTCAGAGTAGCTCGTGAGCTAGCTTTCCAACTATGTGTAAGGAGCTAGTCTGTGTATTGCCTGGCCTAATATTTAGAGTATATTTTTACCAAAATTAAAAAGTGTATTTTCAGAAACAGTTATGAAAAATCATGCAGCATTGGGAGACTTATTACTAATATCATTACCTCCAGTGTCGTTCTTTACTAACACTATAGATGCATTCCAAATTGAAGAAGTCTTTTTTACATTACTGTTGGGAATTCTGCACTGGGGTTGGTAATTTTGCAATGGGTGACCACTAATGTAATTATGTATGATGTGTACAGCACTAATAAAATTAGTATTTCAGGATGGTTTTCATTTTATATAAGTAGCTATTACCACTGTAAAGTTTGGGGACCCCTGATGTACTGCTAGGACAAGAGCTAACGTCCCAAGCACAAAAAGACCACCTCCAGGTGAGGAGAGTAAGAGTATGGACCCCAGGGAGCAAAAAGTTGAAAGGAGTGCTGCAAACCAGTGGCGTAGTACAAATTCCAACACTAATTTGTCACACCTACCAACATTGGGAGGAAAGTGGTGAATTGATGAGACACATCCCAGAGCAGTACCAAAAGAGGGCATCACACCTGGTGGCGAATGCCATAAACCACGCCAATACCTATTTAAAATCTGCATTGAATGCAGCAGAAACATCAAGCAGATAAATGATGATAGGCATCACAGAACGACATCATGTCTGGTTAAGAATTTCAGGTTTTAAACATTCATTGGGAAACAACTATTCAGGAGTTTGGTTGACTAGACTTAATCAGTTGATAAAGGACAATGAAACAGCAAAATCAATAGGGGCTCTACAGTTAGAGGCAGTATGCGTAGGGGGTACCAGTACCCTCACAGTGACCTTTGAAGGTTCATTTAGCAGCAATAGTGGCGTACACAAGGGGTCACATTGAAAGAAGTTTCTTCCCATCACCAGTCATTAAGTGGTTCTTAGAATGAGCAAAAGGAATTGCATATGAAGAAGGTGCCTGCACCCACATGGAATTTAAACAGTGTCCTCACGCAATTGAACCGATACACAAGACTACATTACAAATGTTCTCACTAAAGACTTCTTTTTTAGTGGCCATCACATCACTAAACAGTTGGAGAGTTACAAGTACTCACTTTACAGGAACCTTATTTTCAAGTTCACAAAGACAGAATTGTCATGAGAACCGACCCACAATTAATATCAAAGCTTCTCTTGCAGTTCTACATAAGCCAAAGTATTCAGATACCAAGTTTCTTTCAAAGACCTAAAACGCACGCAAAGAGGACATTACACAGTAATGTGTTGCAGCAAAAAGGACAAAGGCTGACAGTAAAACAAACCAGCTCTCGTATCATTTCCAAATAGGTTTCTAGGCAGGCCTGTAACCAAGAACACAATTGCAAGTTGGATAGCACAGACTATTCAGATGTGCCACAAGAATGCAGAAGAGACATTACAAAACACTCCTAGTGCACACAACAAGAAAGAAGGAAGCAACCATTCCTTTCTTAGCAAATACTCCACTACAGGACATTTGTAGGGCAGCAACTTGGTCATCATTACACACGATCACAAGACACTATTGTGTAGATATTCAAAGGAACAAGGAAGCACAAATTGGACAAAAGGTCTTGCATCGATTTTCAAATCGGTGCTAATCTTCAGCCCACCACTGTAGTAACAATCCGCTACAAAATCTTTGCACAGCATGTGAATCCAGAAAAGATTTGCCCTGCAAAATGTACAGTTTAATAATCTGAAGATGGTGACCAAAAATGGCAGCATCTGTAGGAAGTACGACAAAAGTCACAAGGGGCACCGAATGGCGGAACGTTGACGCCCACCAACAAGAAACTGAGTAGGACAAATGTTTCTGTAGATAATTCCCTACCCACCAATAGATGGCAGAATAATGCACAACATGTGAATCCAGAAACTTCTTCAACCTGCAAAACTATACAAACGGTGGGGATTCTTGATGCTATTTTAGATTGAGCATGCTCTTTACATTTTTCCTGAACTGCCACAGGAAGTTCACTGTAAACAAGCATCTGATTTGTAGGTTATGTCTCACAAGAGCCCATAAATTGTAGGGCTACTTCCCATGCGTGTTATTTAATCCCAAGACTGGTGCAAGGGGTTACATTTCTTCAAGCACTTTGGGTGACTACAAACCTGGTAGGGCTATCTGGGTTAAAGAAAGATTAAAAGGGTGCTTAGTAAATTGATGAGATGGGTATCTCTTAAGTTGGTGGAGGATGCTTGGGATATTTATCAAGACATCAACCTCAATGATGTTTCGTTTGACCCTGATGCACAAGCCTTCCAGAAAAATATCAGAGCCACAAAAGAGCAGCTCCTCCATGCTGAAAAAAATCTGCTGTCGCAGGAGCTAGAGACCCCCTATTCTATTAGGAAAGAGAAAGGCAGCAGTAAGGACCTGCCGCAGGGCTTTGCCTCGACCTCTGAGGATGATCAAGTGTGATAGGGGAAGGAGAGGATGGCACCCTTGAAAAGAAAGTTCTAGGTGGGGCAGTAAAACATCTAATGTTGAGCAGAAAAGGGCATGGGGCTGAGATAAAGAGCTTATTAAGGAAAAGAAAGCCTTTGCGAAAACTATGACAACACACAACCTTCCTTTATAGAGGTTAAGAACCCAGCATAAGATCTACAAGTCGCACAGGAGGAGGAAATGCAGCAGGATGTAGAACAGGATCTACACATGTGACTTTTTTAGACATAATCAAGAGATGGGGTTCTCCGTATCACAGGAAGAAACTTTGTAGGATTATTTAGTGGTACCTCAGGAAGAGGTAGCTACGTACCCATCAAGATCATCCTCTCTGGATGATATCTCAACGTACCACAGGGTGGTGCAGAAAGCAGCTAATGCTTTTAGTGTGGAACTGGAGGTAAAAAAGGGGGGCATGGTTTCTTCCTTTGGCTCTTGGTCCAGTATACAAGAAAAAAACTATTATTCCTATGCTGCGTAGCTTAGTCCAGCAGTGAACAACCACAACTGTAAAACCATGTGACTTTTCACACCGAGAAATATTATAGGCTCATTCATAGTAAGCCCTGTTGGGAAAAGGGTCATGTCGGACATCCAGGGGGCCTCTTCCAGGCAAGGAGAGCAAGAGGTTGGAGGTAGTGGGCATGAAGATGGAAACAGCAGCTGCTTCACAATGACAAATAACTAACCCAAATGCCCTGCTAAATAGACATGCATACCAACGCTGGAAAGACATGGAGGACCTCATGACATGTCTTCCAGAGGATTTTGAGAATATGGCCAAAGTCTGATTGTGGGGGGGTGGGATTAGCTAATGTTGCTAACTCAACTACTGCAACGGCATACCAGACTGCTTGAAAGCTTTAAGCCATGTTAGGCCAAGTTAGCTCTTACCGGGCATCACTGTCTCAACCAATGAGAACAGTAATGAAACAACTAGGGATGATGGCATCTGGCATTCACCTCAGTACGAAAACAAGACAACAAAGTCAATTCAGGTGTGGTTGAGCAACCAATGTTCTCAAACTGTAGGATGTTGGGAGGGTCTAGTGGTTGTATCGTCCAGGGTCAGCGAGGGAATGAGGTGGTGAAATGCTGGCAACATACTACAAAGTAGACTTGTCATAGCTACCCTTCTGCAAGCCATCATAGCCACTGACGCAGCACTCATAGGTTGGAGGGCACACATGGGTTGTCTCATGATAAAGGGATTGTGTTTAACACAAGAAGCAGCCAAATGCATCCGCTTTCTAGAACTGAAAAAAATATTCAAAGCCAAATACAGTACAATACAAGGCAATCCACATACTAATGTACAACACAGCAGCAGTGTTTTACCTCCAAAAACAGAAGGTGTACTATATTGTACCCACTCACTACTGGCACAAACAATCTGGAAATAGGCCATCACTAAAACATCTCACTAATAACTAATCATGTCCTAGGGGTGGAAAACACAAAGGCTGATGCTTGAAGCAGGCAATTAAGCTGCATTCACGCTGGGAAATAAAGCAATCTATAGTATACACACTTTTTGAACATGGGAGTATGCCACAAATTGACCTTTTCACAACTTCGTAAAACGCACATTGATGGCTGTTCGCATCCAGATACTATTATTGTCAGTCCTGTGTGAATGATTTGTTTATATTTTTTTTTAAAAAAATTTGTAGATGTCAATCACATAAAAATTATCCACTGATTAAAAAAAAAAAAAAAAAAAAGACCACATAAAATCTTACACTATTCTTTTTTTAAATTAGAAAAGGAAAGGGCATGTTTGACATGGTTGGTCAATTGGCTGCAATACAAAGCATGGGAGAGAAAAACTGGCACTGCCTTTCGGAACCTCACCTTGCACCCTACATCCCATGATGCCTCACAAGTCAGTTTATTCTTCCATCTCCTGAAAACACGATCGTGATACACTGAGCTCTGCCATTTTTGGCCAATATCTATTGGAAATCTTGCCAAAACTTTGTATTGTCTGTCACCATCAGTACAACCTTCTCCGAGATGGTTATGGGAAGTTCGTCCCGAGACCTGCCCCACAGGCTCTGATTATTCTCACACACACTCCTTCTTGTCATACTCCTGAAATAGTACAATCTGGTACCCCTTTACCAGGGCGATCACTGCCACCAGGGTTCTCTCCAGGTTCTGTAACACCTTCCCTACATCCCTTTCTGTTCCCTCAAGACCATAGGAACACGCAAGTACACATTTGCCACATATACATCGCTCAAGATCAACGCTTTGACCTCAACAGATCCAGAGAAAGATGCTCATCTTCTCACTTCAGACTGGGGTTTGCCCCCCCCCCCCCCGGGGGCTCATGACTAAATTCCCAGGGGGGTGCATATGCCTCTGTGAGCACTTGTAAATGAAGATAGCCTGGAGGTGCAGCCTTGTTTGTTACCTTGCCAGGCTGTCTCATTTACAATAGCTGAAGTGCATAACAAAAGCATGACAACTGTAATCCTGTGAAGAGGCAGCACCAGGACTTTTAAAACTGACCAACTGAGTAAAATGCCAGTCTGGCCTTGGGGCCTTTGAGAGGGGTAAAGTTCAAAGACCTGGCTAAGAACAATTACTTTGTTGTTTTTTCGGGTTACTATATATAAAATAATATACTAGTTCAATGAAAATGAATACAAGTTAAACTAATCTAACCTCAATTGGTTAATGCAATTTTTTATTTATTTAATTTTTATTTAAAAAGGTTTTATGTAGCACTGGCTGCACCCATGGATATCAGAGCGCTTTACATAAGTTTGAAGAAAGTACAGTACAATATATTATAAAATGCACATATCGCAGTGTGTGTGTGTATGTGTGTGTATATATATATATATATATATATATATATATTAAAACAAATGCAGCATTCAGACAGGGTAAATAGAGAGAACACATTAAAAATATAGTTTACACTGGTAAATAATTAACGGAGGAATTATTTACAAACAAAAAGTGGCATAGGAAGTTCCACGTTTTATACAGCAACAGGAGGTAAGCTCAGTAGTCTGTGTATAGAATGAGTAAGTTAGGTGCAAAAGGAGGGGTGGAGTAATGGAAGGATGAGGCAAGGGGAGAGGAGGAGGAGGAGAAAGGGTAGGTAAGAGGAAGTGCAAGAAAGGTTAAAAGGTGTGGGGGTAGATAGGTGTGCAGGAGAGGGGAGAAAGTATAGCACGTGAGATATGAGAAGGATTAAGGGCCCCAAAATTTGTTAAGCAGGTGTAGCTTGAGTTCTTTTTTTGAAGCGGACGTAAGAGGGGTTACACCGCAAATCTGTAGGGCGGGCATTCCTGATGTTAGGAGCATTACCGATGTTAGGAGCATTACCAGAGAAGGAACAAGATTGTGAGGCTTTCTTTTTTAGCAGAGGGGGGCGAGGAGGAGAGAGTTGGTGCTTCTCATCGGTCGGGAGCAGCCCACTTTTTTTTAGCTTAGTTGAGAGGTTGATCGGGGTCTTTTGATGAAGGGCTTTGTGTGTAATACAGGCAATTTTGTAGGCGGATCTGCATTTGCGAGGAAGCCATTTCAGGACTATAAGGGCAGGGGAGATGCGGTCAAAGCGTTGCAGTCTGTTATAAGCCTGGCTGCTAGGTGGAGTACAGATTTGAGGGGGGCAAGGTGAACTTTGGGGGTTCCGGAGAGGATAGTTGCCGTAGTTCATTTTCGAGAGGACTAGAGATTGGACAACTGATTTGAAATCTTTAGCTGTAATGAAGGGTTTTATTTTTTCGAGCTGACTGAGCGTGAGAAATGCTCCCTTAGCCGAGTTTTTTATATGGGAATTGAGAGTTAGCTTTTTGTCAATGGTTATACCCAGAGATATGACTGATATGGATAAGGAGAGTGGGCAGTTGAGGGAATTAAGGTCAAAGCTATGATTGGATAGGGCGTGAGTTGTTTTTAGGGGAGAAAAGAATGATTTCAGTTTTATTAGGGTTGAGTTTGAGATGGTTGGAGTGGAACCAGGATTGGATCTTAGTCAGGGCGTTGTTAAGGTGCAGGACATCAGAGTGGGATTTAATTTTGTAGTACAGTTGGATGTCATTGGCATATAGGTGGTCGTTGATTCCGCCTTGCTTTAGTATGATGGTAAGAGGCTCCATAAAGAAGTTGAAGAGTCCTGGAGAGAGAATAGAACCTTGGGGGACACCAAGGGAGACATGAGTGGTGTTAGAGAGACCGTTTGGGATTTTGGTTTTCTGAGTTCTTTGTTGTAAGTAGGAAGTGAACCAGTTAAGGACAGGGCCATTTAGGCTGAAGCGAAATTTGAGTGCATTAAGTAAGGTTAAGTGGTTGACTGTATCAAATGCAGCACTGAGGTCGAGGAGCATGAGTAGGCAGGACTCACCCTTATCCAGGGCGTGGTGGATATCATAGACACTTTTTAGCAATGCAGTTTCAGTGCTACAGCCTTTACGGAAGCCGTATTGTAAAGGGACCAGTTGGTTGAAAGTGTTAATGTGTTTATCAGGTTGGAGTAGAGCACATTTTTCAAGGGCTTTGGAAAGGAGGGGGGAGGTTAGAGCTAGAGTAGAGGTTGTTAGCGTCATTAGGGTCGGATTTAGGATTTTTAAGAATGGGAGTGATTTGTCCGAGTTGGAGGGAGACTGGGACTCACCCCCAGGTAAAGGAGGATTATGGGCATACCTACTCACAAGAGGTAGAGAGTGATCATCAAATGGATGATATTAATGACCCAGATGATACAGCTGGGCCATCAGGTGACCCATGGGACGATTATAATGCACAAGATCTACCACAAGACGATGTATACCCGTCTAGTCCATCTCCACCAGATGACCCCGTTGGGTTCACACAGCTCATACATAGAGCAGCTACATTCCATGGAGTAAACTTGCATACGGATCCAATAGAAGACTTTCCAATGGACACACTGTTAACATCACATAAGACCACAGCCACACGTCCAATACTTAGTGGAGTGGTAAGACACGCACCAGAAATATTTAAAGACCCAGTCCGGGCCAGAGTAATTAACCCCAGACTGGAAAAGAAATACAAAGCGGCTCCATCTGATCCTGCATATATTAAAGGACAGTTGCCACTAGACTCACTGGTAGTGTCAAATGCGAGAGAGTGCCAACTGGCAGACAACAGGGGATGCTCCACCCCCTGACAAAGAGTCTAAGCTTTTGGATGTTTCAGGAAAACGCACCCTCTCACAAGCAGCCAATATATGGAGGATTGCTAACACTCAAGCTCTGTTAGCAAGATATGACAGAGCTCATTATGATGAGTTAGAGTCACTCATGCAACACTTGCCAGACCAATACAAGGCTAGGGCTTCTGATTTAATACAAGAAAGCACAGTTATAACAAATACCTCCCATAAGATGTGCACTAGACACTGCAGACACAGCATCTAGAGCAGTAAATACAGGGGTACTGTTGCGCGGACATGCATGGCTACGCATCTCTGGGTTCAAACCAGAAGTACAAGCCAGTATCTTAAACCAACCATTTGACCAACAACATCTTTCCGGTCCAAATGTAGACAGTGCACTGGAAAAAATGAAAAAAGATACTGATACGGCAAAATCAATGGAAGTTTTACAAACTCAAGCCCATAGACCTTCCTTTCATCGCTCCTCATATAGGGGCGCCTCTAAGAGGTTCCAGACTGACAACACCTCCTCTACTTACAAAGCGCCCAAACAAACCTCCCCCAGTAAGGGATATTATAAAGGAGGGTATAGAGGAAACCACAAAAAGGGTAGAGGAAGAGGCAACTACAATCGCAAGGCCTCTACTCCCAAACAGTGACTTCCCTTCCATCCCCCCAGACCATTCCACTCCAGTCGGGGGGAGGTTACAACAGTTCCTACCTGTCTCGAACTCCATCACCACAGACAGGTGGGTGGGACCAATAATTCAGTCCTGTTATTGCCTGGAGCTCACTTCCACTCCTCCAACAATACCACCCAGACAGCGTCCCATGTCACAAGAACACCTCATACTACTAAGACGAGGTAGAATCTCTACTGCAAAAGAATGCAACAGAACCAGTACCAAAAGAACATCAGAACACAGGGGTTTACTCTTCATTTTCTCATACCCAAAAAGGACGGATCTCTCAGACCTATTCTAGATCGAAGACCACTAAACCTGTACATACATTCAGACCATTTTCATATGGTCACACTACAACAGGTTCTACCGTTACTAGAGAAAGGCGACTTCCTTGCCACATTAGACCTCAAGGACGCATACTTTCACATTCCCATTCATCAATCTCACAGAAAGTACCTACGGTTCGTACTAGAAGGTCAGCACTACCAATTCAAGGTACTCCCCTTCGGAGTAACAGCACCTCGAGTGTTCACAAAGTGTCTAGCTGTAATAGGAGCACACTTAAGAAGGGACAACATTCATGTCTTCCCATATCTCGACGACTGGTTAATAAAATCCAAGTCATACAACCAATGTGTACAGTACACACATCAGACAATCTGCCTGCTACACAAGTTGGGGTTTACAGTGAATCAAAAGAAGTCACATCTACAATGGTCCCTGTCTCAGCAGTATCTAGGTGCCACAATAGATACCTCCAAGGCAATAGCATACCCCAACCTAACAAGAATAAAAACTATGCAAAATCTTATCAAAAGATTCCAGCCACAACACTCACTACAAGCTCGAGTGTTCATGCAACTAATAGGAATGATGGCATCCTGCATTTTCATAGTACCATACGCAAGACTACAAATGCGCCCCATACAAGAATGCTTAGCAAGTCAGTGGAATCGGGCTCAACAAGAAATAACAGATCTGGTGGTGGTAGACGACCGGACATATCGCTCTCTGCAATGGTGAAACACCAAAAACCTTTCCAAGGGCCGGTCGATTATAGAACCTGTTCCACAAATCATACGAACTACTGACTCATTTCTCATGGGATGGTGAGCGCATTTACAAAGCCACACAGTACAAGGTACATGGACACTGCAACAAAAAGTACTCCACATAAATCATCTGGAGTTACTAGCGATTTTTCAAGCTCTAAAATAGTTTCAACACTACCTGTAAAACAAGGCTGTACTAGTCTGGACTGACAATATGACAGCAATGTACTACATTCAAAAGCAAGGAGGGACACGCTCCCTATAGCTCTCCCGGCTGGCGCAGAGCATTTGGATGTGGGCCATTCCTCGAAATATGTTTGTTAGCAGAACATCTACCAGGAGTTCACAATCAATTGGCAGATCCGTTAAGTCGTCAGAGACAACAGATACACGAATGGGAGCTTCTTCCTCAAGTTCTTCAGCCATTTTTTCAAAGGTGGGGCCAACCAGAGATAGATTTGTTTGCTACACACCGCAACTCCAAATGCCCAAGCTTCGCTGCCAGATACCCACACCCATTATCCAAAGGCAATGCGGTATGGATGAACTGGTCAAAAAATGTGCGTACGCTTTTCCTCCTCACTCACTAATTCCATTAGTGGTACGCAAGCTACGGCAACATTCTCTCACATTGATTCTCATAGCACCAACGTGGGTGAGACAACCATGGTACACCATGCTACTACATCTCTCAGTAGTACCACATCACAAACTAAAACTCTCCCCACATCTACTAACACAGAACCATGGAGAGATTGTGCATCCAGATCCAACGCAGCTCAATCTGGCGATCTGGCTCCTGAAGTCTTAGAGTTTGGATATATAAATTTACCTACTGATTGCCTGAATGTCATTAAAGAAGCAAGACGTCCTACCACTAGAGCATGTTATGCAGCAAAGTGGAAAAGGTTTGTTGTATATTGCACTAATAACATCAACCCCTTAGATGTTTCCATACAAAACATCATATGTTACCTGTTACATCTACAAAGATCTAACTTAGCGTACTCCTCAATCAGGTTACATCTTGCTGCTTTAGCTGCATATCTCCAAAACAGGCAACATTTGTCATTGTTTAGAGTACCTGCAATCAAAGCGTCTATGGAAGGACTTAAACGGATAATTCCTCTCAGAATACCACCCTCTCCAGTATAGAATTTAAATATTGTTCTCACAGGATTTATGGGTCCTCCTTTTGCTCCCCTCGCTGTTCCCTCTGCCGGATTCCCCCTGCTGCTGACCCGCGGCCCCTCCTTCCTGCCCTCCCCAGTTTCCCGCCTCCCAGCTGAGCGGCCCTCCCCTCCGCTCCTCCCTTCCCGCTGCTGCGTCCCTGCTGCCCCGCCCCCTGATCCCCATTGGCCTCCCTGCTCCCGCCTCCCAGCTGCTCCTCCCTCCCAGCTGCTCCTCCCTCCCTTTCCACCTCTTATGGAGGCCGCACAGCGGACGCGCGCAGCGGGCGTGCCAAAGGCCACGCCCTGACCGCGCCCAGCACCAGAATGCCTGGACCCCGCGAATGCCACAACACCAGACTCCGCTACGACGCCAGCACCCTCTATGCACTCAACGATGGCCGAAACCACACCTGCTTCCAAGCTGCCCTCAAACTGACTCAGACCTTTCTCCTGCCACACCTGCAGCTTCACCTGTGACAGAACCACCAAACCTCCAAAGACTGGACCCAACCACCTCCGCTGCATACTCCTCAACACCCGCTCCACACGCAAACACTCTGTCAAGCTCTGGGATCTGCTCGACACCTCCGCCCCAGACGTAGCCTTCCTGACCGAGATCTGGTGGAACGACTCCTCTGCATCGCCATAGCCATCCCGGACGGCTACAAGATCACCCGCAGGGATCACGCGAAACTGAATCGGAGGAGGAATAGCCATCGTCCACAAGTCCACCCTCAAGGTCGCCACCCACGCAGACGACACCCTCAACACCGCCGAACACCTGCACTTCCGGATCCACACCGACCCCACCACCACCCTCCGAGGAACACTCATCTACAAAACACCCGGACCCCGAGCTCAATTCAGCGACTCCATCGCTGACCTCTCCAGCACCCACGCACTCGCCTCCACGGACTACATCCTCCTCGGGGACCTGAACTTCCACCTCGAGAACAACAACGACGCCAGCTCTGACACGCTGATCGGCCACCTCGACAACCTCTGCCTCAGACAACTCGTCACCACACCCACCCACACCGCTGGCCACACACTGGACCCCATCTTCTCCACAGACACCCACGTCGCCTTCGACCACACCACCGAACTCCACTGGGCCGACCACCGCTGCATCCATTTCACCTTCAGCAAACCAACCATGCACCACCGCACCCAACAGCTGCCTCGCTGCTGCTGGAGCAAAGTCACCGAAGACCAGCTGATCACCACCCTCGCCCAGAACCCACCCACCAACCCAGACGCCGCAGCCTCAGACAGTGAATCGACGACTGCGCCAACACCCTCGCCCCGCTCAAGAAACCCTCCAACAACCACGCCAGCAAGGGAGCCACCTGGTTCTCCGACGAGCTGCAGACCTCCAAACGCGTTTGCCGGATACTGGAGAAGATATGGCTCCACGAACGCACTCCGGACAACCGCGCAGCCCACAAGGATGCCACGCGCAAACATCACCACTTCATCAGATTAGCCAAGAGATCCTCCTTCAAAGACTGCCTGGATAACAACGCACACAACATAAAGAGCTCTTCAGCATCGTAAAGGAACTCTCCAACCCCAATGACAGCAATGTACTACATTCAAAAGCAAGGAGGGGCACACTCCCTATAGCTCTCCCGGCTGGCGCAGAGCATTTGGATGTGGGCCATTCCTCGAAATATGTTTGTTAGCAGAACATCTACCAGGAGTTCACAATCAATTGGCAGATCCGTTAAGTCGTCAGAGACAACAGATACACGAATGGGAGCTTCTTCCTCAAGTTCTTCAGCCATTTTTTCAAAGGTGGGGCCAACCAGAGATAGATTTGTTTGCTACACACCGCAACTCCAAATGCCCAAGCTTCGCTGCCAGATACCCACACCCATTATCCAAAGGCAATGCGGTATGGATGAACTGGTCAAAAAATGTGCGTACGCTTTTCCTCCTCACTCGCTAATTCCATTAGTGGTACGCAAGCTACGGCAACATTCTCTCACATTGATTCTCATAGCACCAACGTGGGTGAGACAACCATGGTACACCATGCTACTACAGCTCTCAGTAGTACCACATCACAAATTAAAACTCTCCCCATACCGCCCTCACAAGAACTGTGCATCTCACTAGCCATCTTCTTCCACCGCAAAATCGCTGACATCCATGAGCGCTTCAACACCATGACCGCCCCGACTACGCCAGACCCCACTACCCTTTTGAACACCACCAGCGCCTACTGCATAACCTCCTGGTCCAACGTCAACGATGACAAGACACGCAAGGTCATGAACTCCATCCACTCAGGATCTCTGTCAGGCACGTGCCCACACCACGTATTCAACAAAGCAGAAGCTGCCATTGCACCCCAACTACGGAAGGTGATCAACATCTCCTTCGAAAAAGCGACATTCCCGGAAAGCTGGAAACACGCCTAAATCAACGCCCTCCTCAAGAAACCCAAGGCGGACCTCAAGAACTTCCCGCCCATCTCCATCTCCCTGCTCCCGTTCCAGGCGAAGGTCATCGAGAAAATCGTCCACATGTAACTGGCCCGCCACCTGGAAGACAACAACATCTTGGACCCGTCCCAGTCCGGGTTCAGACGAAACCACAGCACCGAGACAGCCCTCATCGCCGCCACAGACGACATCAGGCGCCAACTAGACAACGGTGAAACATCAGCCCTCATCCTCCTGGACCTGTCAGCCGCCTTCGACACGGTCTGCCATCGCACTCTAAAGACACGCCTCCTGGAAGCCGGAATCCAAGAGAAGGCCCTTGACTGGACCACGTCCTTCCCCTCCGGCGGAACCCAGAGCGTCCGCCTCCCGTCCTTCCGATCCGAGGCCACCGACATCTGCTGCGTCCCCTAGGGCTCAGCCCGACGCTCTTCAACGTCTACATGTCCCCCCTCGCACAAGTGGCCCGCCAACACGACCTCCACAACATCTCCTACACCGACGACACCCAGCTCATCCTCTCCCTCACCAAGGACCTGCACACTGCCAAAACCAACCTCCACGAGGGAATGAAGGCTGTCACCGACTGGATGAGGAACAGCCATCTGAAGCTGAACTCAGACAAGACGGAGATACTCATCCTTGGACCCACCCCCTCAGCCTGGGACGACTCCTGGTGGCCGACAGCACTGGGAACAGCACCGACACCCACCGACCATGCACGCAACCTAGGATTCATCCTCCGCTCCTCCCTCTCCATGTCTAAACCGGTCAACGCCGTCTCCTCCTCCTGCTAAAACACCCTCGTCATGCTCCGCAGTATCCACTTATTAATGGACGGCTTGCTATTCCATGCAGTGCTTATGAATTTGATGAACATTCCCTGGAAGAGAAGAAATAGTTGATAACCTGTAATCCTCGTTCTTTTCCAGCAAAGTATTAATCAAAGTAATAAGCAACCCTCTGCTTCCTCAGATGGGAACTACTACAGCTCTTAACTTTTCACCCTGAATCCTCCAATTTCTGTAAAAATTTCCTGACTGGTCACCTGTGAGGCATGATCAGATGCAACATGTGTTGTGAGGTTCTTAAAAGCACGGTCAGTTTTTCTCTCCCGTGCTTTAGATTGCAGCCAATTGGCTAACCATGTCACACATTCCATTTCCTTTTCTTTTAAAAGAAGGTTTGTGATAGATTTTCTTTATTTACTTTTTAATTGGTGACTGATTAAAAAAAAAAAAAGTGGTGTGTATGTATATATATATATATATATATATCCAGGCTTCCCCTTTCTCACCTTCCAAGAAAGCACAGCACTCACAGGAGGAGGGTGTAAATCTTTATTACCCTCAGAGAACCAGACGCGTTTCGGCTACTGCCTTAGTCTTTGGTACAATAGCGCGCCATTTTTTTAAACTTTAAATACCCCTCACGTGCATGTCATGGAGATAGACAAGGGACAAAACCATGGTCGCCATCTTATAATGGTTTGTTTGACATTTTCAACATATCGTTTTTGCCCTGGATGGACCTTCCCATTTACCATATGCCATATATACATTATATACGATAAATTGTATATTCACACCATCACTCCACATTGGTTGATGCTGTACATTCATTACGCCCTGGATGGGCTTTTTACGTTTGTCAAACATTTATTCACATTGCGCCCTGAATGGGCTTTTGTCCCTTCCATCTATAAACTCCTTCCCCAAAATACCATTATTCACATTTTAAATAATCACCCACTGTGTACTACTCTCTCCTTCTATTTACAAAACTTCAAATATCAACAGGTACTGTAATCAATATCAAACTTTCTCACAGAGCAGGGGGCCCCCTACCCTAGATGTACTGTCATCTCTTCATGGCTATTCAACCCTCCAGGCACCTTTGTTCCAATGTCTATTATATATCGGGATTCCAGCCTCCTCAATTTCTTTAGCCTATCCCCACCTCTGGGGCTCGCCACAACATGGTCTAAACCAAAGTATGTTATCAGGTCACTGTTATTCTTGTGGTGCTGTTTGAAATGCCTAGCCACTGGGTATGTGGGATCACAATTAGTTATTGCCCTTAGATGTTCCAGGATGCGTAATTTCATGGGATTTACCGTGCTGCCAATATAACGTAGTCCGCACGGACATACCAGGCAGTATACTGCAAACGGAGTAGAGCATGTAAGGAATACTTTTATTTTGCGTTTCTGTCCCCTGACATCATAGAATAATACCTTTTTACTTTGCTTGCACGCCTTGCACATACCCAGTGGCTAGGCATTTCAAACAGCACCACAAGAATAACAGTGACCTGATAACATACTTTGGTTTAGACCATGTTGTGGCGAGCCCCAGAGGTGGGGATAGGCTAAAGAAATTGAGGAGGCTGGAATCCCGATATATAATAGACATTGGAACAAAGGTGCCTGGAGGGTTGAATAGCCATGAAGAGATGACAGTACATCTAGGGTAGGGGGCCCCCTGCTCTGTGAGAAAGTTTGATATTGATTACAGTACCTGTTGATATTTGAAGTTTTGTAAATAGGAGAGAGTAGTACACAGTGGGTGATTATTTAAAATGTGAATAATGGTATTTTGGGGAAGGAGTTTATAGATGGAAGGGACAAAAGCCCATTCAGGGCGCAATGTGAATAAATGTTTGACAAACGTAAAAAGCCCATCCAGGGCGTAATGAATGTACAGCATCAACCAATGTGGAGTGATGGTGTGAATATACAATTTATCGTATATAATGTATATAATGTATATATGGCATATGGTAAATGGGAAGGTCCATCCAGGGCAAAAACGATATGTTGAAAATGTCAAACAAACCATTATAAGATGGCGACCATGGTTTTGTCCCTTGTCTATCTCCATGACATGCACGTGAGGGGTATTTAAAGTTTAAAAAAATGGCGCGCTATTGTACCAAAGACTAAGGCAGTAGCCGAAACGCGTCTGGTTCTCTGAGGGTAATAAAGATTTACACCCTCCTCCTGTGAGTGCTGTGCTTTCTTGGAAGGTGAGAAAGGGGAAGCCTGGATTATAGCGGGGTGTTGTCACCCGCACACAAGCACCCGTGGCAAGAGTGCACGACCTGGCAACATTGGGAAGCGAGGATATATATATATATATATATATATATATATATATATATATATATATATATATATATATATATATATCCACAGATTAGGCTCCAAACTCGTAGTCCAATGGCGCTCTTGTCACCGGTGCTGACTTCAAAGCAGAGCCCCGCTTTCGTCTATTCTCCAATACTCATAATTGATCAAGCAACAGTACGTTGCGAAACGCGTTGGTACTATGCGAGGAATGCTGCCTTTTTGAACAATAAAAGGAAAATTTGGGAAATATATCCTTTGTTTGAGTGCTGACTTATGCTATCATTGATAGCTCTTTGGAGAATATATATATATATATATATATATATATATATATATATATATATATATATATATATATATACACACATACACACGTATGTGTGTATTTGGTTTCTTTAGAAAATGAAATCTATCTAGCTTTTGTCAAGGTTGCAAACATATATGTGAGGTACTGCTGTAGAACACTCGATATACAGGTGTATAACTTGGTAAAGGGCTGCAGTATTCCTGCGCAGAACTATTCAGTGCTTACGGCTTTTATGAAGTTTTCCCTGCAAGAGAATAGTTATAGCAAGCATACAGTGAGACCTGTATGGTATGTCATAGACTAGAGAACTAGGATATTTCAGGTGAGTACCTTTTCTGTATACTGCTTCATATTCTTCCAGATTTTCATGCGGTCCTCCCACCTCCCCATTGAAGGTGGTGTGAAGAGAAGAAAAAGAATCTGCGGGAGTGGCCACTGACGTGGGTGGATATTGGGGGATTACAGTCTATTGCGCAAGGGCTTCGGCTATTTCAACACACACAAACTGAGAAAAATTTAACAAAACACTTCTGGACCCTGTCACTAGAAGGCGGAACTGTGCAAAGTCTGTGAATCTAGACATGCTTGAAGCTGCAAACCCATAATTACACATACGTTTCTGGCTTCATTCTTGAAGTGTCATTCTGGAGTCTCAATGAGTTTGTGTGTGCGCCTCTATAGATATATATGTATAGATAGATAATATTCAGTGGAAAAACCTAAAGTAACAATTACTTGGCGTTCTTCCATGCAGTGTTATCATCAATGATGTCATTTCAGATGTTGCTCTGATGTTATCAATATCATAGAACAGGTGATTAGTGATGTAATATGTGAGATAATTAGCAGTGCATGATGATACCCTGGGCTTTTTTGTTTTTTTGATCAAATTTATTTTTGAGTTCAGCAAAGCAATACTTTACAACATGTAAATCCCCATGACTTCGCCCCCTGATTCTCTTTACGCATACCGCACATTCCTCTAAGTGTAGGACATTGGGGAAGAATGTCATGTGTCCATGTAGGCTTGTTAGGCGGAAATCTAAATAGTCATTGCGAACTAGAACTCCTGTAACCGAACCTCCCCGGTGGCCCTCCCTAACCCCAACAGCGTCCCCTCCCCAACCCCTCTCCTCCCCCCACCCCCTCCCTCCGGTGTGTGCTGGTGGGTCAGCGGCGAATGCCTGAGAGGACTCGTCATAAGCCGTACTTTACCCCTCCACTGTCGTAGTACGGAAGTCATCTGATAGTCTGAGGACCCTTAGGTATTTGGGGCATGTGAGCTCATTAAATTCTTGTGTTAACAAGGAAAGGATAGGCTGCCATATGTCTTTGAAAGTATCAGATGTCTGTGTGAGCGAAGCTTGGATTCTCTATCTATCCCCAGTATGTACCATAGTCGCTGTAGCCACCCTGTGTGAGTAGGTTTCCTCGTCGAGCCCCATAAGGAGAGGATGTGTTGTGTTGCAGCCCCTAATGCTAGTCCTATCTGTTTCCCCGAATGAATTTAAGTGGGAACATGAGTTTGTTGGGTAGACCCAGGATCACATACGCAGGGAGTCGGAGAAGCTCCGTATCAAAGTATGTATCTATGTCCCTGAGTACCCCGTCCCAGTATTCCTGCACCTCTACACACTCCCAGAGTATATGTATCATGGTCCCCGTCTGCCCGCAACCCCTCCAGCATGTGTGGTCTCTCCGTGGGTCGCTTTTATGGAGGCGTTCCGGTGTCAGGTGCCAGTAGTAGGCCACTTTCACCGCTGGTTCTTTGCTGGCAGTGTTTCTAGCTGTATGGTGTGCTCGGTAATAGATGTCTTGCCATTCCCTGTCTGAAAGTGTGCGTCCTAGTTCTTTCTCCCATCTTTTCTGGCCCACAGATCTTAGTGGGAGGTGTGGGAGCCAGCAGTTTGTAAAACTCCGTAATGACCCCCGAGTCTTTGGATTTAGCGAGAAGCCATTTCTCATAAGGGGTGAGGAGGCGGCCGACCAGGGGTTCAACATCTTTTTGTGTAAGCCAATGCCGCAGCTGGAAGTATTGAAAGCTATGCGGTTTGACAATCCCATACGCCTCTGTGATCGCGGCTAGTGTCATAAAGCCCTGCAAGTCGAACCAGTGTCCCGCGGAGCGACACTCGGTCTGCCGCCATTGGGGAAAGGAGCCGGGGTGTGCCCCAGGCGGGAACGCCGGGTTGTCCAATAGGGGCGTCATCGGTGATGGAAAGGTTGTCAGACCGCGGGGTACTGCGACCGCGTCCCACACCTGGAGGAGCGTCCTGGTGATGGGTGACTTTCTCAGGTAAGCAGGTCTGTCCGATCTCGCCAGGAAAGGGACTCTCCACAGCGGCATGCCAGCCATTGCTCTGTCCTGAAAAAGCCAGCGCTTTTCGGAAAGAGGCCGAGACCATTCCAGGAGATCTCATCTGAGCCGCTTGAAAATAGCGCCTGAGATATCTCATCTGAGCCGCTTGAAAATAGCGCCTCAGGTCAGGCACCCTGAGCCCGCCCTCCGCTGTCGATCGGGAGACCAGGTCACGCCGGAGCCGAGGGCGTTTATTGGCCCATACGTACTGCTGCAAGGTGTCCTGCAATTTCTTGAGCATGCCCGGGGGGGAAGGGGGGGGGGGTGACCGGGATGGTCTGAAAAAGATAAAGCACTTTTGGCAACAGGGACCCGGCCCAACTACGAGAGCGGTTGTTGTCGCCATCTCGAGATGTCCCCTTGTATGCGCGCGAGGAGCTTGGAGCAATTGAGGTCGACCGTCTGAGCCGTCGAGGGCGTCCGCTCAATGCCCAAATAGGGCAGTTCAGTCGATACTGCCAGTCCCCCAATGCAGAGCGTCCCCCTGTTGGCTTGGCAGGTGTTGCTGCCCAGGGGTAGAACAACTGATTTCCCTACGTTCATTTTGAATCCTGATACCGCCCGAACCTCTCCATCTCAGTCAAGAAAGCCGGTATCGACACTCTGGGGTTGTTCACTGTGACTAGGATGTCATCCGCATATAAACTGATGGTGTCCGGAATGTGAGTCCTGTAATGGTCTTGTTGTCCCGAACATGTTGGGCGAAGGGTTCTATATATATAGGGCGAACAGCAGCGGCGAGAGCGGGCAACCCTGCCGTGTGCCCCGCCGAATATTGAATGGCCTAGAGCCCACCCCATTTACCTTGGTCGTCGCCCGAGGAGACTCATAGCAGCTGGCTACCCAGGCTCGGAACCTTTCCCCCAGGCCAAATCTCGCCAGCGTGTTATCGAGATATTGCCAGTCTACCCTGTCGAACGCTTTTTCGGCGTCGACCGACAGCAGGGCCGCGTCCGAGGCATTAAAGTGAGCCTTATCGATTACATGCATCAGGCGTTTGGTGTTATCCGCACTTTGTCGGGAGGGCACAAAGCCCGCCTGGTCCGGCTCTATAATTCCCGGCAAACAGGGGCCTAGTCGTGCAGCCAAGATCCCCGTAAATAACTTCAAGTCCACGTTAAGGAGTGATATCGGCCGGTACGCTGTGCATAGAGTCGGGTCTTTGCCCGGCTTCGGCAGGACTATAACTTCCGCCTCCAACATCTCCTGTGGTATCGAGCCCGGGCCTCGGAAGGAGTTAAATAAGATCGCTAGTACCGGCGCCAGGAGGTGGCAGAAAGTTTTATAGAAGCCGGCAGAAAATCCATCTGGCCCTGAAGCCTTTAAAGGTTTAAGTCTGGCGATCACCGATATCACGTCTTCGAGGCGTATCGGGGCGTCTAATGCTCGGGTGTTCGAATCGTTTACTGTCGTGACGCCCGCTGTCTCTAGGTATGTTGTCCCTGCATCGTGGTCCAACGCTGGGTCAGCAGTGTAGAGCTTGGCGTAGAAGGTTCTAAACGCATCCGCGATTTGGTCATCCTCACGAACATCGTCCCCTCCTTCCGTTCGAATGACGGGAATCTTGGATCGGACAGACTTTGCTTTTAGCTTGCTAGCCAGCAGGTGGCCAGTTCTGTCCCCCCCCCCACATAGTACGTGTGGCGGAGACGGAGCGCCGCGTATTCCGCCCTGTCCAAATCCAGGCTCGCGAGCTGTGCCCTGGCTGCCTTCAGCTTGCGCGAAATTCTAAGGGCCCCTGTCCGGCAATGAACTCTTTCCAGTTCCAGCACCTGCTCCGCTTTTCTTTCCTCTCCCTGTTGTCCGCTGCTGCAATCGCCATTAGCTCCCCTCGGATAACCGCCTTCAGCGCCTGCCAAACCGTCGACTGAGCTACCTCCCCTGTGTCGTTCCGTTTTAGGTAGTCTGAGATACTGAGGGGTAATTGCTGTTGAACCTCCTTGCGGGTGAGTAGATTTTCCCTGAGTCGCCACCTGCCCCTGTGTGGTGGTGTGCGTGGAACTGTCAAATGAAGAACCACCGCGTCATGGTCCGACAGTGCTGCAGGGGTGACCTCTACGTCACGTACCATGGGGGTCAGTTCTGTGGAACCGACAAAATGATCTATCCTGGCGTACGTGTGGTGCACATGGGAATAGAAAGTGTATCCCTGGGCGGTGTGGTGTATCTCTCGCCACATGTCTGTCAACCCCCTGTCGGCCAGCCATTGCTTCCCCGCTGTGGAAATCGCCCCAGTGTCTCCAAATCTCCTCCCCGATCTATCTACCTCGTTGTCCATGACCAGGTTCAAGTCTCCCCCCTATCCGGATGTGTCTCGAGTCCCCTGCCAGTGCATCGGAGACGCTCCCTTAAGAAAGGCCTCATGTTTGGTGTTCGGTGCGTAGAGTGACCCCACCGTGAGTGTCATGGTACCAATCAAAATAGTGTGGGCTAAGAGTCTGCCTTTAATTTCTGCCACCTTGCCTCCCACTCGCCCTTTAAAGTGCTTGGCTACTAAGAGGGCCACTCCTGCCTTTTTCTCGGTGGAAGAGTAAAATTGATGCGGGAAAGCCCTGGATTTCATGCGATGCCAGTCCTTTGCCAATAAGTGCGTCTCTTGAAGTGACAAATATCCGCCTCTGAGCGTTCTAAGAAGGAGATGATAGCCCTCCTCTTAATCGGGTTGTTGAGTCCTTTTACGTTAAGAGTGAGGATCTGGATCGGCTTGTCAGCCATCAGGTGACGTGAGGTCTGCCCGCTCAATTACCGGCCTAGCGCCGCCTCTCATTCTCCCGCTCGAACCGCACACCCAGAGTCCCCTGTCTCCTCCCCCCCCCCCTCTCCCGAACCCCAACTTCGGCCCCCCCAACCCTCCTCCCCAATCGCATCCGTTGCCCCCCCCCCCCCCCGCTCCCTCACCCGCCCCACAACTCCCCCAAACAATCCCCCACAACTTTTCCCATTGTCTCGGGCCTATCGGGACTGCGCCGGGGCTTTCTCCGTTTTCGGGGCATTTTTGTGGAGCATGTCCGCTATGTTGCGATTGCCTTTGCGTCCCACGGTGGCCATCTTGTCGGTGCTTTAGAGTCGTTGGTGGCCCGGGGGTCTCCCGCTAGGTTGCAGGCGGCGCCCCCACCGGACTAGGAGCTGGTTCCCGTGTCGCCTTATTCCCGATGCAGCAGCCTGTGAGTGCGGAGTCCTTTCCGGTCGAAAGCTATGCGTAAGGGGGCCCCAAGTGCAGTCCCAGCCCTCTACGGCCGAACGCTGCGGTGGTCCAGTGGGTTCGATTCAGGCACTGTCCCCGGCCTCGTGGGTAACCGGGGTGCTACGTCACCGGCCTGTCCTCAGTGCCCAGGGTCCGACGCACACAGGGGGGCACGCTCCCCACCTTCCGGCCACAAGGACGTCCCCTCGTCCGCCAAGCGCCGGCTCTCAGCCGCCCGGCCAGCCCGGGTCTCCGTGCAGATCTCGTTTATTTATTTATTTATTTATTTATTTGCAGGTTTGTACTGCGCTGGCTTCACTCCCTGAGGAGTATCTCCGCGCCTTAGGCTTCTACATTGGATTTAAGAGGAGGGGTCTTTAAAGCTGTTCTAGTTCTACTGTTTAAACAGAAAGGTCTTCAGCATTTTCCTGAAGGGGAGATGGTCTATGCATAGCCTGAGGGATATTGGGAGGCTATTCCAGAGGGAGGGACCAGCTATTGATAAAGTTTTAGCTCCATGTCTGGCCTTCTTAGCTCTGGGTACACACAGAAGACCTTGTTCACTTGATCTGAGTGTTCGAATGGGAGTGTAGGGTATAAATTTGGTGGTCAAGTATGCGGGGCCCATACCATTCAGGCTTTTGTGTATGATACAGCATACCTTAAACTTGGCCCTCTGTCTGACAGATAGCCAATGTAGTTTAGTTAGCAGAGGTTTGGAAGGCGTACGGGGAGGGACGTTCAGAATCAGGCGCGCCGCCGTGTTCTGAGCCACCTGAAGACTATTCATGACTCCCTCGTTAGCTGACAGGAGCAAGCCGTTGCAATAGTCCAGGCGACTCAAGAGGAGCGCCTGGACCGGCATCTTCCTGGTTGTATCAGGTAGAAATGGGAAGATTTTCCGCAGCATACCAATTGTATGAAAGCATGCTCCTACTACCTGGTTGCCATGTTGTTTGAGAGTAAGGTCCTGATCTAATCGGACCCCCAGATTCTTGACAATTTGTTTAGGGTTGGGCACTGGGCCGAGATCTTGTGGCCACCAGTCTGGGGTCCAGAGCGTTTTTGCCCCACCAAACAACATGACTTCCGTCTTCCCAACATTGCACTGCAGATAGTTGGAAGACATCCATCGTGCCACTGCTTTCATACCCTGGGAGAAAGAGTTTCTGACCTCAGGTGTAAAGATCTTAAAAGGAAAGAGGAGTTGTGTGTCATCCGTGTAAGATATTGGGATAAAACCATATCTTCTCATGATGTTAGCCAGGGGTGCCACATATATGTTAAATAGGGTGGGGCTCAGACAGGAGCCCTGTGGCACCCCCTTGGAGATGTCAACTTCCTCTGACCTGTATGGGCCCATAGCTACTTGCTGGGTGCGGTCCCTCAGGAAACTCCTCAACCATGCCAAGGCTTCTTGTTTCAGGCCGATGTTAGCTAATCTGGTGGTCAGGATGGAGTGGGATACGGTGTTAAATGCCGCAGACAGATCCAACAGCACCAGGACAACAGAGTGACCCCTGTCCTGGTACATGTGTAGATCGTCTGCGACTGACATCAGGGCGGTCTCCGTACTATGTCTGGGTCTGAACCCGGATTGGGACTGGTCCAGCACTTCGTTATTCCCTGCTGCCTCGCTCTCGGTCTGCCTCTTGTTTTACTCCGCTTTCGCATCGGCCAACCCGCCAGCCACATGGGGTCTCTTCCGCTGCCCGCACCCAGATCCCCTGTCACCGATGTCTGCTCACCTGCCTGCTTTGGATGTGAGGATCAGGGCCCGGTCGCCACCCCTCACTAAAGGGGTCTCCGGTGCTGTCCCAGCCCCCTATAGCCTGTCGCCACGGTGGTCCAGTGGGGTCTGTTGTTGGTGCCGTCCCCCGGGCACCGGAGTGTTCTATTAGCGGCCCGCTCTACGGCCGCATGGGCGTCCGCCAGGCGCAGGCACTCAGCAGCTTGGTCGGCACGGGTTTCAGAGTCTACCTCGGCACTCCTCGTTACCCCTCTGCCGGTTCACTTCCGCTTGCTCGCTACCTCTCCGGTCAGCACGCCGGCCATATGGGGGTCTCCTCCGCTGTCAGCCGTCAGAGCCTCGGTCCCCGGTGTTAGCCCGCCCGTCTGCTCCCGGCGCAAGGATCCGGCCACTGCCCCTCGCGGACTAGGCCCGAAGCCGGGGGCTCGAGTAGTGCGGCTGCCCACCGGGCTCCGCCGCGACCCAGCCTGTGCTCGTCTCCGCCGACAGGAGTCCCAGCCGCTCACCTGCCGCTCCGGGAGTCTTCTCTGGTTGTATGCCGCTCTCTGCCTCCGTGCGCGGTCCTAGTCACTCGCCGCACCGGGCCCCGAGACGTGGAGGACTCCTCTGGTGCTGTGTTCAAGCTGCCGCCGTCCTGCAGTTTCACGCCACTGAAGGCCGGAGCCAGGCCACCTCGTCTCCTGCCGTCGGCGCCTCCCCAATCTGCCAGCTGGTAGCACCGGGATCGAAGCTGCGCCCACGGCGCCGGTAAGTGAAAAGTTTTAGGGGTATTGCCCGCTATTGAAGGGGCGGTATGGGGTTGGGGCCGGGGAGCCTCGGAAAACGCGTCCAATCAGGTCGCCATCTTAGCCACGTCCCCCGGCTTTTTGTTTTTTAGTTGTACCGCGGATCCTCTGCTGTACCATAGGGGAAATAAAGTTTAAATTACAGGTTTTACTGCACAGACTCCCCCTCACCAAGCTTACGGGAACAGGATGTTTCTACACTGCCACAATGTTTACTTATTATCTCAGGGCAGGGGTCTGACTGACCCTGTCCCCAAATAAAATTGCTACCACATCTGTTGAAGTGGTGGTAGCCAGTTAGATCTTATCTTGAGGTATGTGACTACGACTGAGCCTTTGACTCGCTTTGTATTTTATTGACCCTTCAATCACGCGCTTTTTAACTTGTTTTTATTTCTTATTGCTGCTCTGGCGCTTAGCGTGAAACTGTATTCATTCCGCCTACCTTTGTGTAATGGTGCTCTCCACTGTGCACTTTAGAATTTTTTTGCGTGTTTGCACATCTGAGGTTACTCCCGCCTTCAGCGCTCGGCCCCAGCGGTTCCCGGAAGTGAGGCGGGACCGCATTGCACCGGGGTTGGCGCTCTAGTTTCCGGAATCGGCCGGCCCTATTTAACGCGTCAATGCGTCGAGCGCGCAGCGGTCGCGCGCTGCGGGCGCGCCGTCTGCGCGCCGAAGGAGCGCCAAAGGAGGGCCCGTCTGTGCCCGTCCGTGTCCCGGACGGGCCCAGGGCCCTGCCTCCTCCCTATCTTCCCCGATGTGTTTATGCTGGCTCTCTGAAGTATACTTCGGAGGAACTTAATGCCCTCAATACTTTCAGCTGCGATGCCACTAAACACTGGGAGGTGCTGGAGACCACGCTACATTGTTGTCCGGCTTGTGGGTTCCATTTTACACACCAACAGTCCCCTGCCATTTTACCCAGGACCAATGTAGACAATATTAAAGCCGGACTGATTAATGCAAGATCTATGGTCAGCCATGCGGCCGACATTTTTGAGCTGCTTGATGGCCAGGAGTTTGATCTCCTCTTCATTACTGAAACTTGGCTCACCGAATCTTGTATTCCGGTGATCGAACTTGCCATTCCACGTGGATTTAGGATCACGAGGATGGACAGACCATCTGGCAGGGGCGGTGGTGTGGCGGTTATCTATCGTGACCATTGGGTAGTGATGAATGAACCGCCAGATTTACTTGGCGACTCTGAATTGCTACACTTTGTTGTGGTCCTTTCCCCCCACTTCACTCTGGGAGGTACCCTACTCTACCGCCCCCCCGGCTATGCCGGCAGTTTTATGGGCAATATCGAGGAGGTTATTGTGCCTCGGGCCCTTAATTTTTCTCGCTATCTCCTGCTGGGTGACTTTAACATCCATATGGACATTAGGGACTTGCCCGAATCAAGGGGTTTGGCTGAGGTCCTTGCGGTGGCGAACCTAACACAATGGGTGAACTTCTCCACGCATAAGGCTGGTCACTGGCTAGATTTGGTCTGTTCTAACTTCGAGATCACTATGTCACCCCCTATGAGGGTTACCTGGTCTGACCATGCCTTACTTCGATTCACCTGGCCCTTGGGTCCTAAAGTGCTGAAGGATTTGCCTGCCCCTCAAGCTCACGCCCAGAGAATAAATGTAACCACCTTTTCAGATTCACTTGTGGCTAATCGGCCAACGTTGCCGTTTAACCTAGAGTCTGCAGTGGATGGATTCAATGCCTGGGTTAAACATAGTGCTGCTGTGCCCACCAACAATGGGGGCTGCAAACGGGTTAGGTCATCACCCTCTAAACCCTGGTTTTCCCACGCTCTCAGGGAACTCCAAGCCGGTTGCAAAAAACTGGAGCGAGCCTGGCGTCGTGAGTTCCGCTCTGATCTGAAGATCGATCTGCGGAGGGCGCAGAAGGTTTACTACGCAGAAATTAAAGCTGCCAAAAGTAGGTACTTCACTGACAGGATTGAGAGGGCGGACAACAATGGCAGAGAAGTCTTTGCCATTGTTCAGAGTTTTCTCTCTCCCTGTGCTGCCTCCCCAGTTCTTCCGGCTTCTGATCTCTGGTGCGAAGAACTGTCCTGTTTCTTTGACAACAAAATCATCAAAATCCAAGAGGAACTCCGGAATTCCTGTGGTCTTCTGCAGCCCGCGCTACCCTTCGCCAGTTCTGGGGTGAAACAAACTACTAGCCAACTGTCCACTTTTGAGCCAGCTACGCAAGCGGACGTGCTGGCCATCTTGGAGTCACTAAAGTCGGGCTCACCCTCTGACCCGTGCCCCGCCAGGGTTCTGGGGGGAGCTGCGAGCTTGCTCTACCAGGAGGCCACTCATGTGGTCAATCTGTCTCTGGCCTCTGCCTCTGTGCCCCTCTGCTGGAAACAGGTGAAATTGCTGCCCCTCCTTAAGAAGTCCGGCCTGGACCCCCTTGCCACGTCCAGCTATCGTCCGATATCGCTGCTCCCGGCACTGGCGAAGGTCTGTGAAAAGGTGGTCTTTAGGCAGCTGAATAATTTTATTGAGTCCTCCCAGGCCCTGCACCCGGCTCAATCGGGCTTCAGGGCGGCTTTCAGCACCGAGACGGCTCTGTTGGAAGTCTCGGAGGCCATCAGGGAGTGTCTGGACGGAGGCGGCAGAGCGGTCCTGGTTTTGTTGGACCTATCTGCCGCCTTCGATACGGTACCCCATGCTTTGCTGCTGAACCGGCTGGCTGAGGTTGGACTGTCGGGCGCGGCTCTGGCCTGGCTGTCCTCATTTTTGTCAGAACGGACGCAGCAAGTTTGGATGCCTCCCTACGCCTCGTCTCCCAAGAAGCTCAGTACAGGGGTCCCTCAGGGGTCGACGTTGAGCCCCCTGTTGTTTAACGTTTATATGACCCCGTTGATCCATCTGGCTGAGCAGTGGGGGGCTAAAATAATGGCCTATGCCGACGACACACAGCTGTTGTTTACCTGGCCTAAGAATAGCTTAGATGCCAGTGTCGTCGGCTCCTGTCTATCCAACGTCTTCCGGTGGCTACTTTTAGCCCAACTTAAATGCAACGAGGACAAGACTGAGCTGTTCTATGGCAATTTTCCGGCCAACTTTAAAGATCTTATTTGGCCGTCTGATTTTGCCTGTCCCAGCTCTTTTGGAGGCCTGGCAAAACTTGGGGGTCTGGTTCGGACAGGATCTTAAGTTTGAAGCACACCTAAAAAAACTACCGGCGACCTGTTTCTTGACCCTCAAGTCACTAAAAAGGTTCCTTCCACTGCTCCACAGGGAAGCAAAAGAGACGGTCCTGCGTGCTCTGATCCTTTCAAGGCTGGATTATGCCAATGCTCTTTTTAGCGGTCTCCCTAAATATCTCATCAACCGAATGCAGATTATTCAGAATGCGGCGGTCCGACTTCTTTTCCATCTTCCAAGAAGAACTAGTGCATCTGTCCATCTCCGAAAACTCCACTGGCTTCCAGTGGCCCATCGCATTGTGTTCAAATCTTTGGTCCTGGCCTTTCGTGCCCTGCACCAACAGGGACCACAATATTTGCACAAAAGGTTCATGTTCTATACCCCTCGCCGTGCACTTCGATCAGCTAATCTCCTCCTGATGGACATGCCGAAATTCAGGTTTGTGAGATTGGGTGGTCAGTCCATTTCTGTCCAAACAGCCCGTTCTTGGAACACCTTGCCGCTCTCTTTGCGAGCGTCAGCGACACTGACAGAATTTAAAAAAGGGTTAAAAACTCACCTTTTTAAACTCAGTATTTAGTTGCTCTTTTTTTCCCCTCTGGTCAGGCTCTGTTCTAGCTCACATATCGCGCCAGGATACTCTGTAGTAGCAGAGCGCGTAATAAAATATTTTATACATACATACATACATACATGTTGGCTTTACTGATCCTCTGTGGTGTGATATATACATGTTATATGTTATGTTATGTTATACTTCATTTCTAAAGCGCTCAGCTACTCAGAGTATCCCGGCGCTGCTACCCTAAACCCCCCACCCCCACCAGCTGAACAAGAAGATGGACTTAAAATAGTAGTGTTTTTAGGTTCCTTTTGAAGACAGCCGGATCCGCAATCCTCCTAAGAGGAAGCTCATTCCAAGCTAAACCAGCCTTACGGGTGAAAGAACAGCCCCCTAGCCTCTGGCGTAAAAAGCGCTGTTCTGAATAAGAAGTTGGTCCGAAGATCGCAAAGTCCTGGAAGGAATATAGAAAGAAAAACGCTTCGGTTGATATAGTGGTCCCAATCCATACATGGCCCGATGGACAATCAGCAGCATTTTAAATTTCAAGCGGGCCTCAACAGGGAGCCAATGAAGGTGGCGAAGAAGGACCCGCACACTCTGCCTGGAAGAAAGACCCCGAAGGAGACGCGCAGCCGCATTTTGAACTACCTGTAATTTTTTTATCAGATAGCCTGGAGAGGATCAGTGCCCGGACTACAGTTTCTTTAGCCTCATCCGGCAGACGAGGGAGGAATTTGCGCAGGGTTTTAAGTATGCCAAAACAGATCCCTGTAAGTTTTCTGACATGTGTCGCAAAATTCAAATTTTCCTCGAACCAGACACCCAAGTTTTTTGCAAGGCCCTTGTCAGATTGGGGAGGTGGAAAGTCAGTAGGCCACAGTCTGGATCTGAAATCTGCAGGAAAAGCTCCAAACAGGAGTACCTCCGACTTTTCCTCATTGCACTTAAGTTGTGCATTGGCCAACCAGCGAAACACCGCGGAGAGACAGCGCTGAGCCGTGTTGACCGAATCCTCGCCCCTTCTCCAGGTAAACAATAACTGCGTGTCATCCGCATAGGCCATCACCCTAGCCCCCAGTGACTCCGCCAGATAGACCAGGGGAGTCACAAAGATGTTAAACAAAAGGGGGCTAAGGGAGGAGCCCTGAGGGACACCAGTAGAGAGAGGGGAGGGGGACGAGGCAAACGGAGGGAGCCAGACTTGCTGTGACCTATCCTCCAAAAAGGTGTAACTTTAATTTCTCAGAAACAGCTGAACGTATTTACACCAAATCATACAAAATATATTTTCGGACCAAGATCTAGCTTTCTGACAAATTGGGTGTTCATTCAGTTCAGTTGTTTTAGCAGTGTCTAGTTTTTCTATGGAAAATTGTATGGGAAAAATGCATTTTGGGCGCCTCCTTTTTCTCGGCCTGCTTGACAGATCGCACTGAACTTTCTTTTTGGAATGTTTTGCAAAGATTTATCAAATAGCACCAAAGTTGTAAGCAGATCAGGACCTGCCACTGGGTGTTATGTTGAAGACATTTGTAAAGCGCATTTGTTGCCCTAGGGTGTCCTTGCGCTAGCTACAAACCTCCGAAGAAGCATAGTTTAATACCGGGATATAAATATATGTTCGAGGTGTGTGTGCTGTAGATACACATACTTTGCATACTCATACCAACTAGTGTTGGGTCCGGATGTTTGCAATTTGTTTTCCTTCGAAGAAGTCTTTTTCCAGTCTCAATGTAAGGTGACTCCTCCTTCTGGTACGTCGCACTTTACTAAAACCATTATTTTTAAAATGCGTAACACGCACATGTCAAGATACAATGAAACTTCTTTTCAATCTGGACATTCCCATGGAACTGGCAAGACTTGCGAAATTTTCACACAAGGTGAAAGAACTTTTATGCAACGCATCGCACTTTACTGAAATTTCCGTGCTAAAGTATCAAACGTGTACCTATAGTCGCCATAAAATCTTTCTTGATTCCACATAGATGAGCGAAAATCTGCACTTAAGTAAAAAAAAAAATCCCACGTCATCGCCTTAATCGGGGATTAGAACTAATTGAAGGCTCTGATAGTTGACCATTTGCACTGTTTTTAATCATTTTATCGTCAAATGCAATATTTTAGATACATTTTACTCATGTATTAGAACGGTATAAATTAATGGTTAAATACGTACCTAGTATAACTGAAGTAATTAAGTGCTGGAATATCTCCGCTTTATCTTCATTGTAACAATTTTAATTAATTGAAATAAAAACCAACTCGTTCATTCAAGACTCCTCCTTTCGTGATGGTGCGCATGGGCATCAACTCCATTGTTAGATTGTTTTCTTTCCGCCGTCTGGTTCGGACATGGTTTTCAGCGCTCCGGTTCAACACCGTTCTTTGGGATCCTCTTGGTGCGCAACACATTGTGCCCTTGTCGGTATTGTTTCGGCATTCTCCGCCTGTTGGAAAAATACGAAAACACTATCTTCAGTATAGAAGAAATCGTTGGTGGCCTTCGGGCCTAGCCGTGTCGGTCGACTTGCACTCCGTTTTCGTAGTATCCAGTCTTCTGCCAAGGGAGCGGCTCAGTTTCAATTTTGTCCTCTGTGCCACTCAAAGTACCCGTGCGCTGACCTGCATAAAGTCTACAACTTGTGCCTCTCACCGGAGCACAAGGAAGAGAATTGTGATGCTTGTCTGTTTCTAGTCAAAAAAGACTTTGCGGACTGTCTGGCTTTTTTTTTTGTTTTAAAAACTAAAACAAAAATAAAAGGCTTAGTTATTTGCAATGTCAATAGCTCAAACTTGCGAAAATGCGAGACCTATTGCATTGCAAATGCTTGTTATTAAATTGGTATGTTACGGTATAGGAGATAATTTTAACCCTTGTGGAGCCACCAGATTTGTATATCAAACTTTTCAGCTATCTGAACTACCTCATGCCCAGCAAGAAGACATAATGATGATGCGGTCCACTGAGAATGCACCAGTGGTGATAATCTACACCACTGGTAAAAACTAGTGGGTGAGGGGTTCCAAAATTCTTTTTGACCAGACTCTGAAATCTGTGTGGTTTTACTCTTGATTTTTCTATTGCTACATAGGGAAGCTCAGTAAACCAATTTTTCTTTCTCCCCCCCCCCCCCCCCCCCCCCTGACTTCCTGAGTGCTAAACATTTTCACAACCCATGATGGAATGTGAATTTTGCAAAAAGAAAAATGTCAGAGGCAAGGGTATAAGCCTCATAGGCAATAGTAGGGTCTGAATAAGAAACCGAAAAAGGCCTCCGAGCAGTGCCTTGCTTCCACTATGATGGTGCGACTTAAGAAGACCTTGTCGATTTTTGGAGCAGTACGTTTTCATCTTTAAACCTTAATTGGTGCATGACCATGTCTCTTGATGTAGGTTCTGTGCATCATCTCGATGGCTCAATCATCAACTGAGCTCATTCTGTCTGGTTACTGTTCAAAGTTCCCCAAAATAAATGTTGAGAACCTTGACATTAACTTTGACACCAGTGGCAAAGTATAGACCAAGAAAAACAGTCACTTTCTGATGAGACAACCCCATAACCTTTGGAACTGCCAAGGTTCGTCATAACAGAAGTTCCAATGCAAATTTCTCTCTAGCCTATACATCTTCCAATTCTGAGGATGAAATCGAGCCAGACTTCGATATCACTTTAGAAAGTGAACTTTGACTCCTAGAAGTTCTCTAGGAGGCAGTTCCCATCCTAAGGCACTCCACTCACTGTTGGGGAGTCTATCTCCTCATACACCAAGGAAAGTTAGAGTTGGGTTCTTCTACTCACTCTTGCGCACACTCCTTGGATTCAAGATCCTTAAATATGCATACATCTTGTGCTAGTTCACTTATAAGTATTTTCCCAACTGATTACATTACCGCATTTTTAAAATGTTTTTCTTAGTGAAACATCTAAATTAAACCTTCCACTGAAGGCACCACAGATGTCTGTGTTTGTCCTAGTGGAAACATTCTAACCTTGATGGTCTTTAAACCTCTTCTACCACTAGTGCTATGCTGGTTGGAAATAGCAGAAGACAAATTGTTAATATTAATTACTGTAAAAGCAGCAACTGAGCAGTACCCAGACTTATTGGTGGCTGATTCCAAATCCGCTCGATTGTGAGGAAGTGGTATGCATAGAAACCAGAGTCTTCTGCTCTAAATGATAGAGAAAGTAAGGTTGACGTGACGGGGAGGAAAATGTGGTACTTCAGCCACTGCACTAAAACAGCTAGAGTGACTGCTTTTTTTGCACCATTATGGAAGAGGTATTATTGAAAATCTTCGTTCCTTCTCAGATTGTCTACTGAAATATTGTAAGCCGTATTTTGAGACAGCGGTGCATTAAGTTTTTGGCTCAGAACATTTCATCAGTGTCGCTTTTATTATAATGGAGTTTGCAGTGTTTGCCTTTTGGCATAGCATCACTTGCACTGCTCTTCCTGGTTGTGCTTCACCGTTTGGAATTCAGCCTCCCATTTTTCTGGTTCTTCTTTGTTCAGTCCACGCACCGAAGAAGTGGGAAGGTTCTGAAATTAAACACTCTAAAAACAGTGAGACTTGAGGCCAAGAAGAAATCCGGCAAATCACAATACCACCATAAAGACCGCCACTATTATTCGTAGGGGTTAATCCCCTCTTTGGCACAAGCAGCCAGAACACTAGCATCATAATCCGAAACGTCAAAAATACACCAATCAAACAAGAGACTCATAGGGTAAAGCAGCTCAAGCTCAACCTGACACCTCACCAGGGTGAAAACCATTTATAGGCCGCCAAAGACTCTGACTCCATTTCATTAGCTGTTTAAATGGGTGGAGCAATATCACATTGCCTGAAATAGTGGAATAAAATCATGAACAAGTGGGTGTTGAATGTTGCAAGAGATTATTCTTCACTGTTCAAGGCTTCTCCATTACCTATTTTACTAAAGGCAGATTTAAAATTGGAACTAGCCATCCTGTGGAAGGTGGCTTTTGGTTACTAAGAAAATGTGACCTAGAACAAGTCACTGCCCTTCACAGGCGATGAGGCATCTATTGGATGTGTACAACAAATTCTTAACACTACCCTCTGATAAAGCCTTACTGCTTTCCCACGCTACCACAAAGAAAGAGTAAGGTGCTATCTACTTTTACCTCTGCCTACCTTTGGGGTTCCACTGGATTCTGTGCACACTATACCTCATTTTGATATTGTATATACAGAGCCAGCTTTCTACAGTAACCATCAGCAATCTAATCAAATAAAATTTTTCTTCTACGTTTGTTACCCTTATTAAATCTTGTAAACCTGGTTGGATTGGTCCGGTCCTATATCTCAACACACATTTTTTTACCTTCTCTCCTTTCTCTAGCATAACCCTGTTTTCTAACAATAAAATGATATGCTATCATGGCTCTTGACTGTTAGATTTTCATCAAGTAAATTGTCCATGTATGCTAACCTAGAGTTTTTATCATGGTGCTTAACGGCTAAACCGTCCTCAATAATATCCATCTTAAACTTTGTTCCCTTCTTACTCCAAATGTGGTACCAGGAGGTTATTTCCGTTATATGTATTGTATCTACAAGGTAGGTTACATTTGTTTCTCTGTGTATAATCTATGCAGGCGCAGACCTGGGGACTGCTAAAGGTCTGTAGATAAAAGATTATAAATTGTAATGAAGAGAGATAAACCAATCCCCACACTGTTGCCCCATAAGACCCAGCAGAGATACACTACTGTTATATAATTTTAGCATATCATCAATAGGTGTTTCCTGTCTTCTTAGCAAATGTAAATATAGTCTCCACAGAACTCATAAACGTACCTTTTGCTGATTTTATAAGGGAGCCCAGTTGCCGTTATGAGAAATAAGTACACCCAAATACGTAAATCTTTGGACTTCATCTAACTTAGTGGCTCACAAAATTATTATTTTTCTTGGCTTTCCTCGGCCCACATACTATCACAAAAATGTATCATGTTTAGTGTGCAATCCCTCTTCTCGATGTGTGTGTCAAAAGCATCGATCAGCCGTTGTAGAGCGTTTGCAGTTCTAGATAGTAGTACTGCATTGTCCGCATACAGAAGCAGAGGGTTTGGGTGGGAGCCGAGTCTCGGGACAACAGCATTCACCTGTTGTAATGTTTTGTCTATCCCATTATTATAGTCAAAAAAGAAAGAGCAAGGACACAACCTGGTCTGATGCCTCTAGAAACCTCAAAACTTGATGTACGCTCCCTATTAATTCCATATCTTACTCGTGCAGTCAGATGAGTACAGTTCCAACAAATGAGTTATTAATAGGGGCACCCATTTCAATCATAGTTCCCCATAGTTTGGCGTAATTAACGCAACTCAAGGCACAGCTTAGATCTGCAGAGATGAATAGGTTCACTATTGTCTAGCGTATATTTATCAATAAAATGATTTGAGATACTACACTGTATCACGTCCCAGTATCCCTTCTAAAACCGTATTGGAAGAATGTTAGAACATGATTATCCGCTGCCCTTGTCCCTACCCTATCTAATATAATTCTCCCTATTATCTTATTGGACAAATCCAGCAGGGATATTGGGAGGTTGCATTTAATGTATCATCCCCCCACCTTTTGGTTTCAGAGGAAGCAGCAGGATAACCTCTGCTCAGGCAGCACTCCAGTGGCCTCGGATGCCCCCAAAAACTTAGGATACATGACCGATAAGCTGCTCCGACTGGTAGATCCTCACAGATTGGCGGCCATCTTGCAGCTGGGCCCTCTAGCGCCCTCAGTAGCCCATCTTCAATGCCAAGGAATACCTTACCTGTGCCATTTGAGGTAATAAAGATATTTAAACCATAAAAATATATTCAGCTCCGAAGTCTTAATAGGTGGTAAGATTATTCATGGCATTTCATTCTGAAACCTCTATGAAGCTGCAATACTATAGTTGTGGGTAAGTACTTTTTCATTTTTTTAGTTTAACAAGTACCGGTCACAGTTTTGGACACCTTTTATGCGGTAGCACACAAATTAACAGTTTCAGGAGTGCATCTATTCAGTAGTGATAGTGAGTAAAGTAATGGATCATATTTTTACCTAGTCTGGCGGGCTAGTTTTTGTATTCTAGGAGGGCTTCTTTTTAGTGCTTGTCCATGTACAAAAAAACAATTTTCAAATGTGAAAGTCATTCTCTTTGAAACTCTTAAAACCAGTAAATATAATCGTAAACAAATCTGACCCCTAAGGACATTTACCACAATGAATTTAGGGCACCCCCGTTTGAGCCTATATTGTCCTAGAGATGTGACATAAGATCCAGTGTGGGTGAAAAAAGTTATGGAGTATAAAGCAAATGTAAAGCTAAATAAGGAAATGTAATAGGTTTCCAGAAGCTTTATGGTGTTTTTGCTTGGCAATTGGCACATTATCAACCACTGTTATAGCTAAGATAACATGTAGCCTGAATATCTAATTAGTATTTAAAACTGAGATCCGTTCCTCAAGTCAATATTGCGACTAGAAAACGGTGAATACCTAGGGGTACCGTTGTGCAGTGGCTTGATATATAGCAGGATCCTATCTAGCATTTACATGCTCCATGGTTTAGGCTTGTAGCTTCGTAATTAGTTTGCATTTGTGAAACAGGCTATCAGCGGCAGCTGTGTTTGCAGCCACCTCCTTGACGTGGTTGGCTCATTGACCTGCCTTATCTTTGCCTCCAGATCCCTTCAATAATTCCTTTACTTTGTTGTGTTGAAAGTGTTGGTCCTAGAAAGCCATACTCTTTCATTAATTTGAAGCTTAATTTCTGAGAGAATAGAACTTCTAAAAAATGTTTTTTTAAAAAGCAGCAAACCAAGCCCTTTCTGTAGTTTGTGTGTGAGAAGTTGGCCTGGCATATGCTGTCCACTATTCTAGTGGGCACCTTGCACCAGTCCAAACGACCCTTATTGGTGGTAGGTTTAAAGACAACCTATAAAGAAAGCTATCCAAGTGGTAGCTGTGGGCTAAGTCTTGAAGGAATGTAAAGCAGCTTGCTTTACCAGTCTGTAATCTCATTATTGACCAAATGAAAGGAGAACCACACCGGGTATAAATATAAAAAATATGTATTTATTCTAAGCACATCCCTCTAGTCTCTTTATGAGGCTAGAGGCAAAGGTACATTCAGTAAACTTATTTAGCACACAGTAAATTAGCACAATATATGATTAGCCCTAGCGGCGTAACAAACCATATACTAAGAAAGTGGTAGAAGAACCACGACTGACATAGAGACCAGGCCTAGAGTCTGTAGAACCGCTGGGGCCACCAGGAACCACCCAAGGTAGTGACACAAGGGACCTATGGGGGATGCGTGCAGTGTCTAAACACAGCCGCGAATCACCATTAACTTCTATGGGGAAAGTCGCGGTTGGAAAATTACAGATAAAGGACACTTAGAAGAGGACTTGGAGCAAACCCCTTTAGAACTAGGCAGTTCTATAGTCCATACCCACGGGAGCACCGGAGTACTCGAGTTACCTCACCCAGGGAAGCCGGGTACCCAGGTGTCTTTTGGTGTCTGGTTTCGTAATTGTTTTCAATGGCAATTTGCTGCAAAGTACTGCTCGCAACCAAGTCGAAAGTGTCCGGGTGGATCCAAGGGTGGATCAAAGATCTGAAGAACCTGAAAGCAGAGGGGACTGAGTCTAGGTCACTAGCCAATGACCAGGAAGGCAATGAGAAGATGCCAACCGATGTCTGGTGATTTCAGGTGAAGAATGTGAAGCTCGACTCTTCAGCCACGAGGACCAGGAGAAGACGACCAGGAGCTGGATTCGAGCTGTCTCACGAAAGGATGTAGATTGCTGCGGTGTCGGTATCCGGATTGGACCAAACAAGCCTTGGCAACAGCAACCCAGGCAAAAAGCAAAGATTGGCTGTGGTGCAGACCAGCAACGTCTGAGGGACTCCCCCTTTGGAGGGGAGTCAGGGCACGTCTGGAGCAACCAGGAAAGCCCAAGAAACTGAAGTTACCTTCGTGGGGACCCACCAGTCGACAGACCAGGGATCGTGAAGGAGCCTCGCGCGGAAATGCTAGAAGCGGGCCCACGGAGCACTTGTGGTGTGCAGGTCCACAATCTTCGGTGCAGATGGTGCTGGGGGCTTGGACTACAACGTCCAGTGCAGAACTTCGGGAAAGCTCGGGAAGTCGATGCCCTTGCAAATGTGCACTGTGTCCAGGCGTTCCAGTCCCACGTCACTCGTGAGGGCTGTGGGTCTCAGCTTTGCTGGGATCTCGTGTCTGCCTCTGAGAAGTCTCGAAGTCTGTGTCCTGTGTCGCAAATCCGTCAGGATCTGTCTGGAGCCTTGGAAATGCAGACCGGCAAGATGCTTCTTTGGTGCCTGTTTGAACGGGAGAGTCACTCCTTCACCCCAAGAGAGATTCTTCCGTCTTCTAGTCGAAATAGAATGTCGAAGTTCCAGGATATATGTTGCAGAGTTTCGTCCAGGGTAATCTAAAGTCCTACGGACTGGGTTCCTATACTTATACTAGGATAGGGGGTTGGACTTACTCTAGGGACCCACCTATGGGTGGATCCAGGGAGGGGGTGGTGACACTCCTTTCCCTTTGTCCAGTTTCAAGCCAGAGCAGGGGCTGAGTGCCCCTGCAGCCGGTTTGAACTGGTATATGCACAGGGACACCAAGTGTGCCCCCAGCACTGTCTGAAAAGCATTATCTGAATGCACCCACCCAGACCCAATACACTAAAGCCTGTCTGGGAGGTGGTTACACCTCCCTGTGACAAGAAACCTATTGTCCAGGCCTCCCCTGCCAGTTTCATCCAGCACAGCAGCAGGAGGTCAGACTTGTGTCTGTGGCTGCAGCAACCATTTTGTGATGCTGGGGCTCTTTTAAACTATTACCGGTAAGTGTGTACATGTCTTCTCCCTCTAGAGGGGTGGAATTCTACCCCCGCCGCCAGGACTGGTGGGGGGGGGGGTAGGATTCCAAAGTGTTTGACACCAAACACGACCTGTTTCCATGCAGCCATTCTAAAGTTAGCATTAACCACAAGGTTATAATGCACTTGAGTATATGGTCTGGTTGCATCACAGAACAGCTACAGAGAATAGTTTCTGAAAGCTGTAGAGGGGTCCTGCTCATGCATTGGCACTCTCTCACACAAAACCAAGCACTCTGCCTTCAGGATTGATAAGGCCTGCTATAGGAGTGACTTATAGGTTTATATGTGTCCGTGATTAAAGGTAGATATAGGTAACCTATATTTTAGTAAGGGGTGCATGCACCACCTTACCCAGGCTGCAGTAGCAGACCTGTGGTGCCATTTTGGAAGGCTTCCCAGGGGTGGTCTAATGCATGCTTCAGCCCCTGGTAGGCCTCTGGGGTGCCTATGCCCTTAGTACCTAAGGTACCATATACTAGGGACTCAAAAGGGTAAACAATCTGGAGTTAACCTAATGTACATGCAATCAATTTAGAGAGGAAGCAGCTAGGCTGGGGTCCTGGTTAGGAGGGCCCCAGCCAGACTAAAGTCGAAAAACAGTGAAACACCAGCAAAAAGTGGGGGTAACCATAGCAAGCAGACCCTACTCTCCTACAACTTGCCCTATTGGAAATGAAGAGTTTGAGGCATATGAGCTGCAGATTGCACACTGTGCATAATCGCCACCTAGTGTTGGGCCCGGATGTTTGCAGTTTGTCCTGAAAAGTTCTTTGGAAGTCACAAGATAGGTGACTCCTCCTTTGGACCACATTGCGCATGGACATCGGCTCCATCCCCAGATTGTTTTTTTCCGCCATCGAGCTCGGATGTGTTTCTTGCGCTCCGGTTAGGAACCTAATTTCCTTCGGTGCGCAATCCTCGCCCAATTCGACTGTATTGTTTCGATCGCGCTCCACATCGACGCGATTCTTCTCCTTCGAAGTCTTCGATTCCGGTCATCGACGAAGGCCTTCGGGCCTATCAAGGCCTTACTTCTGGCTCATGGAAAGGACTCCATTCAAGAAGTGTCCTCGATGTGGGTCGAAGTTTCCCCACACCGACCTACATGAGGTGTGCAACCTTTGCCTCTCACTGGAGCACAAGGCCAAAGACTGTTCCACTTGTGCCTCCTTCCGCTCCAAGAAGACGATCCGGGACCGACTAGCTCGAAGAACAATGGCCCGCTCGTCAGCTTCGATCCCAGATGACCTCTTTGAAGAGGGTATCGACGTGCCAGAACACCAGCACGCCAAAGAGAGTACCAGCTCCTCAGACGCCGAAGACTCCGACGTCGATGAAGTCACTCCAGCTCAGGGTCGTAAGTAAGATCGTCGACCCCAACCCTTCCTCGACGCCCTCTAAAAAGGCTTCAGGCACACCCTCACCTTCGGGCCCGGGTGCACACTGAGAGACTGCTTCCCACGCCCGGCCTTCGGGCCCGGCAAAGAAGCCCATTAAGCCTTCAGGCAGCTCAGGCTCGAGCCAGCCTATCCACGGTGCCGATAATACACCGACACCGAAGAAAAAGCCATCTTCGTCAACCACGCCTGTTGCTCCGACACCGAAGCACACAGCACCGAAGACTGGCAGCGGCTCATCGTTGCTGAAACCGCATTCGGAGCCAACTAAAAAATGGCCTGAAGCTCCAGATTCACACGCTTCGGAACTGAAATAACACCCTGAACCGAAGAAAAAGGTTCCGGTAAAGGACACTTCAAAAGGGCACACTTCCAAACCGAAATCAGCTACCGACTCGGTGTCGAAAAAACCTACGGAGCCGAAAGCCTTGACACCGAAGGATCTGCCCTGTTCAGAGGAACTTTTCACACCTGATCCTAACCAAAAAACTCTTGTCAAGGATCCTAAGACTGGTCAATTGACTCTCAGTTCCAAAAAGAGACCACTTGATGTGCCAGAAACCACCTCCTACTCCAAAGAGACCTTGCAACCTCTCCATTAAGGGTGCCTTCTCCTCCACCTCCCCATACTGTTACCCCTCCTACTCCACCTCACCATTCACCTACACCATCCCCTAATCCACAAGATGATGTAGACACAGACTCTAATGACACAGATGGAGGTGCACATGACCAGCAGGGACCAATAGTCACCTAATCCATGGGAGGTTACAGCACCCCTGATGTGCCTTATGTCCCACAAGACGACATATACCCTTCTAGACCATCCCCACCAGAGGACACTATAGGTTTTAACCTTCTAGTCCAAAGAGCTGCCCAATATCATGGGGTGGACTCACACACACATGCGGTGGAGGAAGATTTCCTACTAGACACTTTTGATAACACACAAAGGTCTACTGCCATTTTACCAATGCTTAAGGGTGCAATCAAACATGCAACAGAGTTTTTTAAAGACCCCATCAGGGCTAGGGTCGACAATCCTCGAATTGAGAAAAAATATAAAGCTGCCCCTACAGATCCGGTCTATATTAAAGGTCCAGCACCATTTGACTCTTTAGTAGTGTCTAATGCACGTAAACGTGCTAATTCTCAGACATCGGGTGAGGCCTCACCATCAGACAAGGAATCCAAGCTACTTGACGCCTCAGGCAAAAGAACAGCGTCTCAAGCAGCTAATATCTGGCGCATCGCCAACACCCAAGCGTTGCTGGCCAGATATGACAGAGCTCATTATGATAAACTAGAGTCCATAATGCAGCATCTACCTGACAAGTACAAAAATAGGGCCAATGAACTGATACAGGAAGGTAAAAATATTACCAACACTTAATTTCGCTGTGCCCTAGATGCGGCAGATAACGCCTCAAGAGCAATTAATACCAGCACCCTCCTACGTAGACCTGCTTGGCTACGTATCTCAGGTTTTAAACCGGAGGTACAAAACCCCATCCATAATCAGCCATTTGATGACACATTTATTTGGCCCAAATGTTGATGTGTCTTTAGAAAAGATAAAAAAAGACACCGATACAGTAACATCTATGGGAGCCTTGCAACAGCAGGCTCCCAGGTGTTCTTTTCGTCGCTCATCATACAGAGGCAACACTAGAGGATACTCCTCAGAAAGTCCCTCTGCCTCTTAAAAAACCCCTAGCCAATCCATGTTCACTAAGAGCTACCAAAGAGGGGCTTACAGGGGTAACCACAACAAAGGCAGAGGCAAAACCAACAACTCCCGCCCTGCCTCTACCCCTACCCAATGACTTTCCTCCCCTTCCCAACATTCCACTCCTGGGGGGGGGGGAAGACTGCAACAATTCCTTCCTGCCTGGACCAACATCACATCAGATAGGTGGGTGCGACAAATTATTCAATCAGGTTACTGTCTAGAACTAACATCTACCCCCCAAACATACCACCCAACAGCGTCCAATGTCACAAGAACATCTAGCACTGTTAAAGCAAGAAGTAGAATCCCTGATAAAAAAAAGTGCAATAGAACCAGTTCCTCTGCACCAACAAAACAAAGGGGTTTACTCTCTATATTTTCTGATTCCAAAAAAGGACGTCTCTCTAAGACCTATTCTAGACCTCAGACCGCTAAACAAATACATAGTCAGAGCATTTTCACATGGTCACACTGCAACAAGTCCTTCCGCTTCTGTCGCAAAACGACTTCCTAGCTACTTTAGATCTCAAGGACGCATACTTCCACATTCCCATTCACAAGGCTCACAGGAAGTATCTCAGATTTGTAATAGACGGACAGCACTATCAATTCAAAGTACTCCCATTCGGAGTCACAACAGCACCAAGAGTATTCACCAAGTGCTTAGCAGTGGTGGCAGTGCATTTACGAAGAAAACACATCCATGTCTTCCCGTACCTCGACGACTGGCTCATAGAAGCCAGCTCATACAACCAATGTGTGGAACACCCTCATGCCACAATACAACTTCTTCACAACTTGGGGTTCACAATAAACCACGCCAAGTCCCATCTACAGCCATCCAAAGTACAACAGTACCTCAGTGCCACAATAAACACCTCTAAAGCGCTCGCCTATCCCACTCCAGCAAGGATAGCCAGCATACAAACTCTTCTAACAAGGTTTCAGCTACAACACTCCCTCCCAGCAAGAGTGTTCATGCAACTCATAGGGATGATGGCCTCTTGCGTTTTCATAGTGCCCCATGCAAGACTTCAAATGCGTCCGCTACAGGAATGCTTATCAAGTCAGTGGAACCAGGCTCAAGGTCAATTGACAGACCTTTTGTTGGTAGACGGTTGGACTCAACCTTTCCAAGGGGCGACCGTTCCAAGAGCCAGTTCTTCAGATAATCTTAACTGCGGACGCATCGCTCTCCGGCTGGGGAGCCCACCTACTGCAACACACAATGCAAGGCAGGTGGACACCACAACAAAAGTTACTTCACATCAATCATCTGGAGTTACTAGCAATATTCCTAGCACTAAAAGCTTTCCAGAAGCAGGTATCAAACAAAGCTGTGTTAGTCCGCACAGACAACATGACAGCCATGTATTACATACAGAAGCAGGGGGCACACAATCCCTGCAACTATCAACTAGCACAGGACATATGGCGGTGGGCTATACCTCAAAGCATATTCCTTCTAGCCCAGCATGTTCCAGGAGTACAAAATACCATTGCGGATCTGTTAAGTCGATAAACACAACAGACCCACGAGTGGGAACTTCATATGCAAGTTCTTCAGCCATTGTTTCAGATATGGGGACAACCTCAGATAGACCTATTTGCCACCCACAAACGCCAAATGCCCAAGCTTCGCCGCCAGATATCCACACCCACTGTCCAAAGGCAATGCGATATGGATGAACTGGTCAAACAGATTTGCGTACGCTTTTCCACCTCTACCACTCATGCCACTAGTAGTACGCAAACTACAGCAGCATTCTCTGACCCTCATCCTAGTTGCTCCAACGTGGGCCAGACAGCCGTGGTACACCACACTGCTGCAACTGTCGGTAGTACCGCACCAAAAATTACACCTGTCTCCACACCTCTTAACGCAGAACCGTGAAGAGATCAGACACCCACACCCAGCTCAGCTCAACCTTGCGATCTGGCTCCTGAAATCCTAGAATTTGGATATTTGAACATTCCTCCAGACTCCATTAATGTCATAAAAGAAGCTAGACGTCCAACCACTAGGGCATGTTATGCAGCCAAGTGGAAACGATTTGTAATATATTGTCACAACAACAATATTAATCCTCTAGATGTGTCTATTCAACACATCATAGGATACTTACTGCATCTCCAAAGATGCAACTTAGCCTTTACGTCTATTAGATTACATCTTGCTGCTATAGCAGCATATCTGCAAAACAGACGTCTATCTCTATTCAGAGTGCCTGCCATTAAAGCCTTTATGGAAGGCCTTAAAAGAATAATTCCTCCCAGAGTACCACCTTCACCTGTGTGGAATTTAAACGTTGTTCTCACACAGTTAATGGGACCTCCCTTCCAACCCTTACACAAATGTGAACTACAATTTTTAACGTGGAAGGGTGCGTTCTTAGTAGCTATTATTTCTCTGCAGAGAGTTAGTGAACTATAAGCACTAACCATTCAAGAACCCTTCTTGCAAATGCATCACAATAAGGTAGTTCTGCGTACTAATCCAAAATTCTTGCCCAAAGTCATTTCTCCCTTCCATCTCAATCAATCTGTGGAAATGCCCGTTTTCTTCTCGCAACCATAGACCGTAGCAGAAAGAGCTCTTCACACATTAGATGACAAAAGAGCATTGCTATACTACATAGAAAGGACACAACCCTTTAGTAAGACAAAACAGCTTTTTGTGTCTTACCACCACACAAAGGTAATCCCATTTCAAAATCTGGAATAGCTAGCTGGATTATCAAATGCTTACAGATGTGTTACCACAAAGCTAAACGTACGTTATCTGTTCCTCCTAAAGCCCACTCCACAAGAAAAATAGGGGCTTCAATGGCATTTTATGGGAATATATTTCCCTAGATGACATCTGCAGAGCAGCTACATGGGCTACACCCCACAGATTCACAAGAACACTTTTGTGTAGATGTGCAAACCAAGCAACAAGCTAATGTGGGCCAGGCTGTTCTCAAAACATTATTCCAAACTACTGCAACAGATAGGGGTGGTGGCCGCTAAGAGTGGGTACTGCTATACAATCTATGCACAGTGTGCAATCTACAGCTCATATGCCTCGAACGGAAAATGCTACTTACCAGTATGCATTTGTTCTTGGCATGTAGAGCTGCAGAGTTGCACATGCCCACCCGCCTCCCCGGCTACCCTTGTCTGTTCCAGTATTATCTTAATTAGATACAAATTACATGGGCATACTTCCTTCTTGCAAAGCTCCATCATTTCCCTAATGGCGAAAAACAATCTGGGGATGGAGCCGATGCCCATGCGCAATGTGGTCCTAAGGAGGAGTCACCAATCTTGTGACTTCCAAAGAACTTTTCAGGACAACAACAAACTGCAAACATCCGAGCCCAACACTAGGTGGCGATCTATGCACAGTGTGCAACTCTGCAGCTCTACATGCCAAGAACAGATGCATACTGGTAAGTAGCATGTTCCTTCTCTTTTAAAAAGTCGACCATTTCTGAACAGTTCAATGTTATCCTATTGAGGAAAACAATGTGATTCTATGGGAAAATAGCAGACTTGCAGTTCCAGTCAAAAGATCAGCAAGGGTCAGGTGAGTACCAAAACTGCAGCACAGGGGCAGCTGGGTGACAAGGTCAGAATCTGAGTTTGGCTCAGTGCGTTTCAATGGAGACTGGGGGTGCTCAATGCCACACTGCTTGCAGGTTGGTAATCGGTTGCTGGTACCAAGCTTCGGGGGTTAGCTCAAGTACAGGAAGGGGGAGGCACAAAGCATCACCAAACATACACCACCAGCTATACAGTTGCGCCCAATGCGGTTCATTGAGGATTCTGCTTTTGGCAAACAGTCTGCAGACGTCGCAACAGAGGTTGCAGAAGGGAGACAAATGACAGCAGAGATGAGTCAAGATGTAGGTAGTTGTAGAGGCACCCGTCGATTCAGCTTATCAAGGCACAGGGGCTTTGGATGCAGGGGTGCCTTTAGACATTGAAGACTTCTTACTGGAGCCGTTTCCAGTCAGGGGAGCCACTGGATTCAGGCTATAGGCTTTGTCAAAGGATCCTGGAGGGGTCACAGGGGTGTAGACATTTTTAAATATTCTACTTGTCCATGGGACAAAATAAAACATAAATCTACATGTCCTGTAAGACAACCAACTTGTCCCACCTATTCCCAAATCAATTATGTGGGCTGACAATCATTTATGAATGTTTTTTTTAATAGAATTGACCAGGGATATCCATGACTTGCAAAAATGTAAAACTTGACTATATTGCTGAGGAAAAGTGAAATTCTCCTTAAGTACTGATGAAACCCAACAATAAATGATCTTGAATACCTGACTTCAGGTCTGGTAGTTTGGATATGCTGTTCCAAAAAGCTAGCAGCAGCATATTTGCACATCCATCCATGTTTGTTGTATGTGGAAACATCTTATACAGAAACCTCATCCTATCAAAATAGTCTGAAATTTAGAATAGTAAATCTTTACCTACCAATTACCTTCTCAATATTTTGATCCTCAATATTTTGTATATAATATTCTGGTAGCATGATATTCTGGAATTAAAATTAAGGTGGAGTACCTCAGTGTTGCAGTAAAAAAGAAATGGATCAGAAATTCTGTGGTGTTGGGAAGGGTCTGTCTGTCACGAGATGCCTGGCCTGTTTCCAGCCTAATTGGTTCTTCCCCTTTCAAATTGCCTTACTGACCAACTGCACATACACACAACCCAACTGCAATGATGCACACTCCTGCGACAGACACACACACCGACTCCACACTCAAATTACCCCATTTCAAAGTCCCATAACTACACTGCAGTTGCATATATTAATACTTCACTTACTGCACAGACACACAACCGTATGCTGGCACACACTCCTAGAGACATACTCCCTCCCCCGCGCAGACATCAAAACACCCATAATACATAGACCCAAGCTCTCCCTATTGACAGACCGAGACACACTCTTGTGCATACACACAACTTCTGTGCAGATACACACCCACTGAAAACATACATGTCCCGCACAGATACACATCCTGCAGAGAAGCATCTACACCATGCATAGACACAGAACTCCAGTTGACAGGCCCACGCACAGAGATACTCCACGTAAACAGGCTTGCACACACGGACTAGGCTCACATGCTCTGCAGACACTCACTATGACCACTTTAAATACTAATTACCTGCACTAGGTCAGGTCTGCCTTCAAGCAAACCAACTTCCTATACACTTAACAGAGTTTGCTGCCTAGATCAGAAGATGACATGACGCAGTTTCACAAAGTGCTGTTACGGTAGTGGACTGGCCAGCCAGATTGTGAAGATATAAGCAAGAAAGAAAGAAAGGAAGGTTCAGTCAGTCTCTGCCAATTGTAGACTGACCAATAACTCAGTCCAGCTAATGCGGGATGGACCAGGCTGCACCAAAGGTTTTGGGGCCAGTACTCAGCTGGTTGATAGTTGCCCCTTGCTACGGGGGGAGGTATTGCTGTACTCTGTTTGCATTCCTCTTTTTCAGCAGCTTTTAAAATAAAACAAATTTACTGCTAAAGCTGCACTGAGCAATACATCTTCTGTGATTCATCTCTTTCCTCCAAATACATTGTAACTTAACACAGCCCCTTCACAGGAGCCACAGCACATTTCCTGTAGAAAGAGTGCAGTGTTGCAGGGAACATATCACCTGCCTATTCCCAAAGTGTTAGTCTGCTCTAGCCCGTACGTGATGCTGATTTATACCGATGTAGTTGGAGATGACTGCGCTAATAAGTCACCAAGCTTACTAACAAGCTAGTGCCCTTGATCTGCTTACCAGCATGGGCAAAGACATTTATGAATTAAGCAGTGTCTAACTGGAAATGTTTGCATAACATGTGCCTAACTGCCCACAAAGAAATCCACGGATTTCCATGAAGGTTGTAAGAAGTGTTGGACCTGGGGGTACCAGTCCACCTGGGGTAGCCTGGCTCAAGCGGTAAGGCCTATCTCTAAGGCAACTGTGCTATGCTTGCGTCACACTCACTACAGCAGTTCAGCGTCCATCCACTAAAAATGACACCACACCTTGTTAGATAAGTAGAAAAGCGTTATCTTCTCTTCAAATTAGCTTTTGGTTACCTCAAAATTCTGTTACATTTGCATTTTAGATATCACCGTCATTTTACATACTTTTATACATTCATGAGGATTACATACATTCTAAATTCATAAGCGGATCTTTCCTAATCATTTCCATTTTTAGTCTAGAACAGGGAGATGTAAATCGTACATTACCATCGAGGACACAATGGAATTACGAATGCAAGAGTTAGAAGGTCCAAAACCCGCTCTGCAGGAATTACACTACTGGTTATACGGTAGGTTGCCTAGAATGCCAAAATGTAGGTCAGAAACGTTACTTCACACAAGTCATAAATACCTTCTACATACAACTCAGAAAGGCAGGCAATACTTTAGCGCAAACAGATTTCCCATTGATCATAAACCCTCCTAAGACTGGCAAGACTCAGTTCCCCCAGCGTGATTGTTCCGTCTCTGCTTCTAGACAGGCATGGCCATCTGGACCCTTTGAAAATGTACCTCCCACTAGCCACCCTGTCCCCAACCCACCACTGGGGAGTAGTCTGGCTGAGGATGACTGGTGGCAGGTGGTACACTCCCTCGTTACATTCCTTTTTGTTTATGAAACTCTGCTTGTTAGAGGCCGGCTGGCCTTACAGTCTCGATATTCCCTAGACCAAGCAGTCAGACCACAGGTCTAATCCAGCAAGGCTCACGTTGCGCTCACACGTTCACCCCTCTCCCCGCCTTGTGATTCCCTGCTTACTTCGGGAGTGGCACCTCTACGGGAAAGTCATGATGTGGAGAGCACTCGACCAAGTCCCCGCGCAACCTGAGGGACTCTGACAGCTGAATTCACCAAAATCCGGCCAAGAAAGGGAGGGGTAATTCCTGCCTTCGCCCTCAGCCCGCTATACAAGGAAGTACTCTGTTCTGATCCGGCCTTTTCGCAGCCCGCCCCTCATCTTACGGTGCCTCGCCTCCTGCTGACGTGCCGGGCGGAGGTTCATAGGCCCTTCGCTGCAGCCCGCCCCTCACCTTACGGCGCCTCGCCTCCTGCTGACGTGCCGGGCGGAACTTCACAGGCCCTTCGCTTCTTTAGTAACCAACGCGGAAGCCGCTCACCAGGACGCCCAGACTGCTCGCTCTTCTCAGCAAGGCTAGATGAGTAGCGGTGAGTGCCGACCAGCGCGAGTTAGTGAGGCGCTACGCAAGATCTGTTTCTGGTGAACCTCCTGTTGCCTCTATTCAGTATTAGTTCACAGTTAGCACAACAGGCAGTTTCACACCCTCTAGCTCCCGGCTTATGGTCCTCCACTCTCCTGACCAAACCGGGTTTCCTTACAAGGGGTGCCTCACGAGTATCTCACTTGGAGTCGAAACCAAGAGCAGGGCTAGGTCATCTGACAAAGGGGGGGTCATCAGCGAAAGGGGGGACAGGCCTGAAGACAATCCATTCTCCCCTCTGCGCGCCAACCTCTCCTCGCAGAAGCCTTGACTCCTGTCTGTTCCTTCTCCTCACTGACTGGACGAACCAAAATGGCCGCCCCATTCCACCTTTTATAGTCTGGGCCAAGAGAGTCCAGAAGGGTCCAGCAGGTTCTACAACCCCTCATGCAACTCTATGGCCCCAGGTTCTGAGATGATTTGAGCAGGCCACCATTTTGTGTCTCCCTACACTCCCTCCATTTAACAGGAGCACCTGCGCCACATTACTAATAAGTAATAATGAGATGCCCTGAGACCTAGGGTCAACACCAGAAAAAAAAATGTAGTGGACATCCGGAAAAAATAGAGGCAAAAAGGGGATAAAATAAATAATTAGGAGGGACCACCCAAAGGGCTGACAGGTTTAACAAGAAGTCACTCATTTTCTATTGTAAGGAGGGACATTCTACAAATGTATTAGCAATGCAAATATTTGTTGGGCAAGGGTTCCAAGGACGTTAGGATTACGTGGCGAAGATGATCCATGAGGGCAGGTCAGAATCCATGGCCAGATTTTCAGAATTACCACCAACTTTCCAAATTAGTTCCAATTAGATTAAATGAATATTTGTTTATTTTATGTGATTATCCTGAAAATCTAGTATGGGTTTGGCCCTCCTTGACACCAAAAGTCTCTTTAACGGTTTACGGCTATAGAGTTTGCCAATGTTTGTTTCAGGTTTGGTCCGAAATCGGGTCTGATTTTCAGTTTGTTAGCCTCAAAGTATGGATGCGCACTTGTAAAAAGATTCACTTACACCTTCTTTTTCTGGTGAGTAAATATTTTCTGAGGTGTGAGAAGAGGGTGGTTCAGAGTGGAAATGTTCTTGGAAGAAGAAAAAGATTTTAACGTGCAGCTGCAAAGTAGCTCTGAATTTACACTATTGATGTAAGTGCAAAAGTGGGAGTAGGCCTCAATACAGGTACAAAGGCAAAGAAAAAAAGCCGAACAGTATTCATTCAAATTTTAGGTGCATTAGCAGAGCGGTTTGTGGTTTCCAGTACTTCAATATCAGAGAGTAGAGGACTAAGGTTCACTGGAAGAGTTCCGGCCAGTATTAACCTTCATATTTGTTAATGCATTTTTCTGAACTGCTGACCTTTGGTTAGGCCCATCACTTTTTGTTTAACCTTGCCCTGTGTAAAATCATTACAAAAATATTTTTCCATTATTGAAAAACGCATGGAATTTGCTTATGTCCAGCCAGGCATTCTCTTACTAAGTCTCCTACGTGTGTGGGCAAATATACCCATTTTCTGTTTTTGGCTATGAGCAAGAAAGTGTTGCAACTTTGCTCCCATTTACGTGGATTTAATGTCTAGTTGTCTGTTGGCCAAAATGAACATTAAATCTTCTTGCCCCTGACAGAAGTAAACATGTCTCGGGTGTCTGGTGATACGAATTCCCTAGCCTTGGGTCAGCCAATGCTTGACTGGAGCTCAGGATTCCTTGGGAGACATCCCTGGACAGGTGATCCACTCAGACCCGGGCTGTGGGCGTCTGGTGCAGTGTGGGCTGGAGTCTCGGTTCCCACTGGATCCAGAGTCTTTCGTTGAGCTCTTCTGGATGGGGCCACTGTCCTCAGGAGATCTGGTCTTTGTTGAAGAGCAGGCTGTTCCTCTGGATTCTGGAAGTCGCTGGCCAAAGGACGGGCATTGTCGTCTTTGCAGTCTTTAAAGCTGGTGACAGGCCAATAGGGCTGGGGCAAAGTCAGGAGTCTTCTTCAGGCTTTGCTGCAAGGCATCTTCTTCATATTTCTTCTTCATAGGTTCCAGTAATCTGCGTTCTCGGTCTGAGGGAGCCACCTGTGGGGTGTTTTAGGGGTGAAGTAATGGGTAGGGTCATTTGGTCCCTTACCGGGGTGACTACACCCACTATTATGCCACCGTCCTGTGAGAGGGGGCATAGACCTAGCCTTGATTGTAGGAATCCCGTCATCTTTAAGATGGAGGGGACTGAAAAGTGTGGTAAACTTTGCCTCCTCAACCTGAGGAGTGGAGTTGTCAAAGATGGGTACACCTCTTTGCATTTCTAAGCTTTCCCGCTGTTTTTGCTGACCAAAGTGCAGGTATAACCTGGGGGCTGCCATCTGCTCCTAGCAGCAGAGGCTCGGGTCAAATTACATAGGCTAAAGGCCTTTGCAGCTTCCCTTTCAAGAACTGGCCCATCCCGGGGAAAGAGGTGTGGCACCCCTGCCCCCAGGGTGTTCATTGTTTATTTTCCCAGAGAGCAAATGCTCTCCCCGCACCCCCAGGGGTGCAGAAACATGTTTTTCAGGGGGCAACTCTGAGATGCCCTTTGAGTACATGTTACAATAATTCACTCACTGGCATCAGTGTGGGTTTATTTTGAGGAGTAGTTTGGTACCAAACCCTCTTGTATTCAGTGAAGCCATCGTGGTGCTGGGGAACTGGAGTTTCCAGCCCATGTACTCCTTATGGCTTCCCAGGCACTTACAATATTTAAGAATTGACTTGGGTATTGTAGGGGCATATTCACTAATGGAGATATGCCCTCACCTGTAGCATATTGCACCCTGCCTTAGGGCTGTAAGGCCTGCTAGAGGGGTGACTTAACTATACCTTCAAGCAGTGCTGACTGGCATGGCACCCAACCCAGGTGCCATGTCGACTTTGCCGTTTTTAACCTCACAGGGGCATGTAAGGTGCAATGGCAGTGGCATGATCCCAGGTAGAGGGTACCAGGGGAACCTCTTCGGGCCCAGGCCCTAGGTACCCAGGATCCCTTTACTAGGGACCAGGGGGGCTGAAGTACCAATTGTGGGTATGTTTTAAGAAAGAAGCACTAGAACAGGGGACCTGATTGACTGGGACCCTGCGCACTACAATCAAAACCTGACAAAAAGTGGGGGCTGACCATGTCAAGAGGCACTTTCTTACAATCTGTATTGCGTTATGATGAAAAAAATCAGTATTATAGATCTATACCGCAATGCAGTTGGACACTGCAGGCAGGGGTACATGTTTTTTATAATGTAGAGGACTTTTCCGTCTAACAATGTGCAAATTGTGTAATAGGCTTTACATTCTAAGAAGAATAAGATTATGCAGGATTGGGCCAGAAGAGTGGATTACTTTCATAACTCAAAAGATGAGCCACCATTAAAATGAGAAATCCAGCTCTTTACTGTCAGTCTACCAGAAAAGCAGCAGCCCTTTGGACATTCAACAGCATCCATGGGTAAAGGATAGCTTTCTAATCCTGAACAATGATAACGCGAATATCGCGTATTACTGAACCTCTCCTTTCGTCCAAAGAGTCGAGATCCCCTAGTGCCCTAGGCAGAGTTGCAGAGAGTGCAAATCTACTTGATGTCTTTACCATGTGACTTATGCATTGTTGATGAACCTGTGCCTGTCGTGGGGAACAAACTGCAGCACTGTGTGAATTTTGAAGACCAGAAAATGCTATTTTTGCCTTTATTCATGATCCTCAAGTTCTCAGTGAAAAATGCTGACTAGCATACTTTCAGATAGAGGGTGAGCAGAAAGTTCTTTTTGAAGAAGATAGACAGGATAAAGATAATTGTTTTAGTTCAGAAGTAACCAATTTAATGTTGACTACCATAATTTGTATGTAGCCCTAAAAAAGCATGAAAAATTAAGAAAGCCATTGTTGAATACTGTTCCTAACCGTTTGGGGCGTACAGGGTGAGGTTAAAAAGTGTCCTACTCCGCTTTGCAGCCACTCTGAATTAAGCTCCATCATGAATACAGCCTTGTACTAAAGCATTGTGACCTTTCTCTTTCTGCCTATCATTTGCACCAATCAAGAATAGGAAACTATAGACCCTCAGCACGAAAATGTATGTTGTATCCTAAAAGAGAACAAACTGGGTATATTAGATTTGCTTCTCAAGCACAGTCCTCTTGAAGCTCATACTCTCATTTTGAGGTAGTCCTTCATGACCAAAACCCTTTGCTTCGTATACGAACTTCCTGCCAAGATTATGATTACGCCACAAATTAGAATGTACAATGCCAAACAGGTGCATTTCCCAGTACCCAATGCCAATTTCCACCTACATGGCAAGAGAAGGCACAATCCTCACTAAAGATGTAGCCAAATGTACCAAACTAATCTGCCTATTTCCTACACTACAAGGAGCAGACAAATCACTTGGTACAGTGATCAAGTCCTTCAGATGCACTATTCCCATTACCAACATACATGATTGACTTTCTTCCCTCCCCCTTCCAGAAGTACCCAGGTAAGATGAAAAATAATGGGTCGCTTTTCACACTGAGCAAAATGCTGTTATTTAAATGGATTCTATGCATCGTATCATTTAAGCTCTCCATTCCAGCTGCAAACCACCTACCACCCCTCAATAAGAGCAATGTCCATCCCAGAGCAGTGCTAGCTAGTTTTGGCCAACCGTGCCTTTAAAAAAAATCCCTGCCCTAGAGAAAAACCATCACAGAGCACATGAGTCTTTATCAGGTACATCACAAGAAGCGTTTTCAGAAGGACTTTAGTACAGTTTTACCTTTTGACCTTTAATAGTTTATACTTTCATATATCCATCTCGCTTAAGTCCAGAACATTTATGGAACTGGCTGCGTTCTACCTTCATGGTGAACAGAGTTCTCTTTTATAGTTTAAGATGAGCACTTAAAGCATTCACAAAGTGTCTTGCACTAGCAACTCACATGAGGAGGCACACAAAACGCACATCAACCCTTAACCCAAGAACTGATTACTCCGAGTAAGCGATTGCTGTGCATCACTAGCAGAAATACAAGCACTTAAACTTACTGACGCAAAAGTTTGAATGTCTGTCTCATCTCAGTTTCTCAGAGGAGAAGTGCGTTCCGCAGTCTCCACACTAGAACCATGTTTGTCCAACAATCCACATTAGGATCATTAAAAGCTCTGCTGGGTCTGTTGTCTTCTGCAGTCTACTTTTAGGACCTGTAGAAAGAGCTGTACAGACATAGACATAGACACCAACTACAGGTAATTGCATCCATTAACAGATGACAACAGCGCTCATGTAACAAGCAAATGAAATCCTTCTGCAGATAGGCTGTTCAGAAGCGTTGAGGCATTTATTGTCTCCATCATGCTGGGTAGTATACTTGGGATTGCTAACCATGAAGGAAAATTGGCAATGCAAGAAAGTGCCTATCACAACAACCTTTGAGAACTGACTCCAAGCAAAAATATTCTGATTTAGAAGTGAAAACATGCTCTTATCCACGTTTAGCTTTGTGAAAGCAAGAGTATAGTGAGCAAATTCTTTTGCTAAACTTGTCTACATACCGGACACCGCATCTCGATAAAGTGCAAGAGCACTTCCACAGACTTTTTGCCTTAATGTGCATTATGCTTGTGCTGACTTTGCTAGCCAAAGAGGTCAGTCACTACACACCACTCCGAATCCCTTATGTAAGAGATTGGTTGCAGTAAAGCTAGAGTTTAGTCATTTAAGTCTGTATCGAAACGATTTAAAAATATTGCTATCCATGTTGGTACAGAGCACATCCATTCCTCTCATTTGTACAGCTTCTTCACGCTATTCATGTCTAGTGTTTCCCTCACAGATCCTGGGTTTCTTTTGCAAAGTTATTATAAAATGTTATGCAGTGTCATTTGGTATTTTCCCAAGACGGTATCTGTTTTGTCTTGCGGAACATTAAACATAGTTACATTTCAGACTGTAAGCAGTACTGTTTCATTATTGGGTGGTATTATTTTTATTCATTAAGATTTGAGTATGTTTTTAGTGTTAGAGAACTTTATTTGTTGTGTCGATCTTGGGTTGGCAGCATTTTACCCAGTGCTTAACTTGTGCATTGTGTTGCTGGATTTGTGGTGTGCCTGAGTTGTATTTTGTGTGTGTGTCATCAGTAGTGGGTGGTATTGGTAGTGAAGAGATACCTGGCTATATGTCATCAGTACTGAGGCTATTGGTTTTGGGATCAAATTTCAGTTGTGTGAAACATCTTTTTTATGTTGAATGTGTTCTGTTGAATATTAGTTTGTTGTGTGCAAACAATGCGTTTGTTAAATTATTTAGGTATTTGATTTAATTAAGTTACGACAAGCATTGCATGAACATGTTAAGATTTTACTGCATTTTTTATTTTATTTTTTAAATGAGGGAAGAGCAAACTGCTTATCTATTTTTGCTCCGAAACCTGTTCTGGTCCTGGCATCTCTGCTGCTCGCCCTACAATTGGCTGCATGGTCTGCTAAGTGCTGGTGAGGTACTCGTTGATCATTCAGCCGATGTTTCTGTCACAGGTGATGTCATCTGGGAACCAGGGCTCGTGCTGTGTTGACCTCATACAGCTACACGTTGATCGTCAAGGAAGCAAGAGCCTCCTCGACCAGAGTGTTTTCAGGAAAAAGTGGTAAAGATTTTACATGTAGTTTCTAAGGAACAACTCGCATCTCGTCTAGTGTGTACCCATGGCATTCTGTCATATCTGCTATATTTGGCAAGACCAGGTCTCAAACTTCTTACATTTGGGAGTAAGAACATATCTTCCCTGTATTGCTCCATGGCAGATTTCTGGGAAATCCCCAAAATTGGAATAAATAAATGATAGTGATATTGAATTTTGACTGGGACAGGGAAACTTGGAAAAATATGCTTCATTTTGCACAGACCGAATCCCACACACCCACTTTACGAGGCCAAACAAAAGTGAGGGGACACAGAGGCTGATGTTTTAACAGACCAGTGTAATGTATCAGATATGCACTATTATGTCATGAGGCCAGATTATATATGGCAAACAAGGAGCTTGATCACTAACCTATCCACACCACATCAATAAATCAATTGGTACAACAATACTTCCTTAATTCCCAACATACTTGTATAGTGTGTTCATAAGATACGAGATCTGCTCAGGTCCTCTTTAGTCTTTCTTGATGGCAAAGCAGAACCAGAATTTAGGAAGCGGAAGGAAATAAAGCATGTGAAAAAGGACAATGAGTAGCTAAAAAGCCAGTGAAGCCTCATATTGTAAGAGCTAGTGATTAACGCCAACACTTGTAGCGACAAACCCTTCCAGGTCCCGACAGCACAATTAAAATAATCACAGATTGATGCTCTCATCATATCATTGAAACATTTCTTCATGCCTAACTAGGCATGTTCATTTGAGTTATTTCAGTGGAAGGGTCTAGCCCTGCATAAAGACAATTTCTTGCTCTGCTTTTTACACTGCAGGCTAAGGCGTTAACCATATTCAAACTACTCTAGTGTGAAAACTGGAACACATAGTTTGTTGTTGTGGGAGCCAACAGTTGATGTATTTGATTATTGCTTTTGCTGAAAATAACTGCGTAGACACATCTGCTTTTATCGTCTGTTATAGATCAGATTTCAAGGCCCATCATGACAGTGGAAAAACCTTTAACCATACCATATGCTACAAATGTCTTGTTTCACTGCAACTCTCTAATAGTACACTCTTGCAATTCTAGACCAAATATTGCTTTTTAAAATTGTTTCCTCTTCTAATGTGTTTATGTAAGTCAATGCATTGATATACATTGTGGCTGGCGTTTTATACAATGAATGTATTTATATTCTGTCTGCTGAATATATTGTTATTTGAAATAGGACTTTGTTGAACTATTTGTTTACATTATCTCTTATTTTGTGATAATTCTCATAAGACAATAATTGAATATTTATAGGCTCAACTATTTCAGTGGCTGTCTAATACATATCTTTTCCTCAATAGGTATGAAGATTATTACTACTACCCTCCACCCCGAATGCCACCCCCTGTAAGAGGGAGGGGACGTGGTGGGAGAGGTGGATATGCCTATCCCCCAGATTACTATGGCTACGAAGATTATTATGACGATTACTATGGCTATGATTATCATGACTACCGTGGTGGCTATGAAGATCCTTACTATGGTTATGATGATGGCTATCCAGTTAGAGGACGTGGAGGAAGGGGTGGAAGAGGTGCTCCTCCACCACCCAGGGGGCGGGGTGCCCCGCCACCAAGAGGTAGAGCTGGCTACTCGCAGAGGGGAGCCCCCATGGGACCACCTAGAGGAGCTAGGGGTGGGCGTGGGGGTCCTGTACAGCAGCAGAGAGGACGTGGTGCTCGTGGAGCTAGAGGCAACCGCGGGGGCAACGTAGGAGGCAAGAGAAAGGCTGATGGTTACAACCAACCGGATTCCAAACGCCGCCAGACCAACAACCAGAACTGGGGCTCCCAACCCATCGCTCAACAGCCACTCCAGCAAGGTGGTGATTATTCTGGTAACTATGGTTACAATAATGACAACCAGGAATTTTATCAAGATTCTTATGGGCAACAGTGGAAATAAAGAATAACAAAAAAGGAAAATTGGCAATATCGAATTGGCATAAATGCATTCTTTTAAGGCAAAATAAAGTATAAACACTTAAATAGCAATTTGGCAGTCATTAAATGATGACTGAACGTCTATACTGTATATACCTGAGTTTTTCTTCTTTTCGTTTAATGCATTTGTAAGTTACTAGACTTGCAGGATTCTCAATCCTTATGGGTCAGACAGTGCTTTTATTGTTTTAGGATTCATTTTAGCAGTTAAATGAGGCAGGGGAAACAATGTTCAATCATGGTTTTGCAAGAACCTCCTTGTTTGGGACAGTTACACTTTTTTAATTTCAATTAGACCACATAGGAGAATGCTGTACATAATATAAAAAGCTAGTGCTTTGTCTTAGCCGTTTTAAGAGATTAAAACCAACAAAAAACAATTTTTAAGTTTTCATGTATTGAAAATAACATTTGACTGTATGTTTTGCATTCTTAGAAGTAGGTTAACTGTGTTTTTTAAAATGTTATAACTTCACACCTTTTTGGAAATCTGCCCTACAAAATTTGTTTGGCTTAACCGTAAAAGCCGTGGCAATTTGTTCCATGATGTGATTGTATTTACAACTACTTGTTCATGTAAGATTTCAATAAAACACAAAAATCTATTCAAAACATTTACCTATTTCAAATTCACTTGTGTCCTAAAATATTAATCAATTTTGTAATTTTTAAGAAACTTTGTTTCAAAAGAATAATTAGCTATGATTGATTAAATTCACACAAGAATGAAATTTATATTGGGATGAGCACTGTGGACACTTGAATGAAACTGAAATTTACATTAAGGACATGTGGCTTAACTGGTGACTAAGATCTTTAATATTAAATGTAAAACCATTAAGTCTTGTTCTTAAACTTGTTTAATTGTAAACATTCATGCCAGCTATAATGTATCTAAATATTGGTTAATCCATTGAAAGATGGCCTAATGGAGCAGAGCAATTTTTGCTTTATTTTGAAACTGTCAAAATTGTGATTAAATTATTCTGACTGAAGTGTGAATCATACAGCATAGCAACATGTTATTATAGGATAGGTGGTAATGTAAGCTGTTGAAAATTGTTTTTTGTTCAGTTTCTTTGAGACACCTAGTGCTATATACTTGGGTATAGGATTTCACTAATGTAGAATTGAAAGTCCTAATAGCATACATGCCATCCACATTAAACTGGAGATCTGTCTGTTCATATTCTATAGTTTATCAAATGCCCCAAAGTTTCATGAGCTGAAATATATACAGGATCCATGAAGTTAAAAAGACTTTGCTTTTGTCAGTGATCTATAGCCACAGAAGAATCCTACCATCTTACAAAACTAATATAGACTGCTTCTTGATCTAAAATGTGAAAGTGTGTAAGCAGTACCATACCAGGTGCATGTTGTCTTGTGACCAGTCACATCCCTATTTGTTATTCTCATACTCTTTTCATACTTCAAATCCCCTTGTAACCAGTTTGCATTTTAATAAGATTCCAGTCTGCACACTACTCGGGAAAGAGTAGTGTTAACTAAAACCTGGTTTTATCCACTGTCTTTCAGCCCCCACTAGATTTAACACAAGGCTGCACTTGCTCATCTTAACAAGTGGCAGAAGCTCTTTTCTTTTTGGTTACTTACCAGGCTTCCACCAAATTACTTGTATACCATATCGTTTGGGGGTGGGAGGGTTGGTATCATTTATAAGAGAGCATAAGGGCTTACACATTGATAGTGGTTCTACATTACTTGCTATGCTTCTACTAATTTTCTTCCACCTTGCTTTCTGTTCATTTCCATTTTGGGTACAAGTGGAGAACTGCTATGCGTTTCTAGATCATATGGACTGAATTCTCAGTCAGAGCTACTGAACTTTAGCCATTACTGCCACTTAAGCGTTAAGCACCTTTCCTACAGGACTAAGAAATACAAATGCTTTGAAAAGTAGACTCCCAGATCTTCAGCAGTTATACCAAGTGTCTTTCTCTGGGTGCAGAGATTCGGGCTTTGAGATTTCGAGCCTTTGCTTTTGGATTTGGCATCCCTTGACCACGCCCTTAAGTAAGACGAGATTTCTGTCTTTTCAGGAAAAGTGGCAGAAGCTAATTGTTTTCTAATGTAGGAACAATGAATATCTTACTTTCCAAACAAACGCTCTCTAAAAGTACCTGTGGAGTTCACTTAATGGATTTTATAAAGTATTCTAGAGACATTAAATCTTTATTGAAAGCTTTTTTTCTGCACCTTTCTGTAAACCAAGACTCCTCGTCAAACTACATTTTTCACGCTAGATCTGGTAGCAGTTGCTAAGGAAGGCAAATGAATAAACAGTTAAGCATACTTGCACATGTGATTGATTACTATTTTTCATTTTTGAGGCTATGCCAAAAGACTCACACTTGACTTGAGAGAACACAATAGTGAGGATCATGGATTTTTAACACAGAGGTATGCCAGGATCTGCTCAATCAATTTAATCAAGATGTCCACCGCTACTAACGCCTCAGTTAGGATAATGTTCTCCATCTTCCAGTTTCGTTGAGCAAGCAAAATGGGTGTGCTTATGCATAAATCCCATTGTCACCATCCTGCAATTGTGCTCCACATAGGTGTCTCATTACACTTCATAGTATGTACTTTTAGAGCTTGCCTCATGTTTAAGTCAAAACTGTATTCTATGTTTGAAATTCCAGTTTGTGAAATGATTTAAATCCCTCCACTGCATCAGCTGAGAAACTTAAGTAGTCAGCCTGTTTTCATGATGGGCGTTGGCTGTGCTTTTCTCCCTTCCTTCATGGAGCATGTCTTGCTTGTAGTTTTAAAGATCCAGCTAGTACTCTTAGTCCAGAGTATCTACAGTTTGACATCAACCTCAATGGACATGCCAGCTCTGCTTTCAAACATCTGAGTAGTAATTGTGGGAGTTTGTGTGCACAAGACATGCATGGGTGGCATTTGGTCCAGGTGGTTGTCGACTGTGTGTTCATTTTATACAAGTTATGAAACTGTCCCGCAATGTGGCACATTAGTTGCAATTCTGACTGTTCGTACTGCAAAACACTATTTTTTTAGATATTTGTAATTTATCAATTTCAAAACTTGTCTATTGTAAAGCTATGTAGAAGGTAATGATAAATTAGTGTTATTTATTCTACTACCCCTCCTTGCAAACTGAGTATCATGCACTTTATGTGTACAGTACAGCAAGGCAGGTTAGATTTTCTTTATACCTCAGTTTCTCTGTTTAGTTGGAAGGTCAGATAATGTTCTTTCTTGTTGCTTTTTCCCTGCGTGGTATTTTTAAATGCTTCAAATCCTTCTGGATTTCCTTAATTTGTGCATGTGTGAAGTGCATTAGGTCCGTTAAAATTTAACTGAGACACCAGACCTTGCTTTGCTGGGGGTTTGTTTACACTTGCCTTTGACTGAATTCAAGAAATGTTTCAAATGCAGAAGCCTGTTCTCGAGCAACTAATCGGTGCAGTCCCTTCACTTTCTTTGTTGGAATAGCACCTGTCAAGGTTTCCTACACTTTGCTTTTATACAGTTGCAAAGAAGAGTAGAATACATTTCACATACTGCAACTGGTCTTCATTGCTGTGGTAAACGATAACCCACACCCAAGTAGGCAGTCAACTTTCTTGATTACAGAAATCACAGTACCTCCTTGAAAGGAAAACCTCAATCTGTGAGGCTTATATTATCGTAATGGAATTCCTCTGCAGTGGTATCTGGATATTGCCTTAGCATAGGATGCTCCCATAACTTGTTACTTTCCTGAATAGGGTAAAGCTGGACAAAGTTTCAGCTCAATCCCCACCTTCCCTTTGAAGCGATCACAATGCTAACCAAGTGGATGTACATTTATTTACTTTCTTTAGCAAAAGTAGAATCCCTCCCCATTGTGGATTCTAAAACTAAAGGATTCATACCAGTTCCCAGAGTGGTTAGCCTTAAGTTGCAGTCTCAAAGTTTAATTAAATAAATTAAAACAAGGTGTTTCCGATGTATATTAGGTTCAGTATCTAAACCTTCCTCAGCCCTGCAACGTTCTAAAAAATCAGCAAGTAAATGGCACAACTGGAAATACCCTCATAGTCTTGTTCCATTATAATGACAGTTTTTAAAGAGGTCATGGAGGCTACACCCCAAAGTATTTTTGATTCAATTAGATAATCCAATATGGTGCCAACTATAGCTTGGGGTTTTTCTCTCAGCACCTTATGGCTCCCTGCTTTGACACTTTGGCTTCTAGCAGAACCTTTTTTTTGCACTCAGCAGTAGTCTTCGTTTATCAGTCTACACGTAATGTACCTGGGCATTCCTGCATTTTCCTATCTTGCTAAGAAAACTCATGGTTTGCCTTATAAAAAATAATCTCATTTGGCACGGCTTTCTGCTCGAATCCAACTGATATTGAACTTCCACTAAAGGCTCCTCCTCAACTGGTGCATAGTTGTCTGCTCCTTAACCACATGAGCGCTAGCGAAATTCCGCTCCTGTGCTCATGTTTTAAAAAAACCATTATTCATGACGAGCTGGGCTCGTCATGAGCGTGCGAGGAGGCTACCTCATGACGAGCCCAGCTCGTCATGAGCGTCGAAGGGGTTAATCAGTTATTTACCCCAGAGTAGCACAGAATGCCCTTGCAAAACCTTGCCTTGATTCTGGGAGTGAAGTTTTTTCTCTGATTATTTCTTGGATGCTCGTCCATTGTTTTTTTTTTTGTTTGTTTTTTTACTTTGTGAAGGTCAAAACCTGATAGGAATGTATATAGGGAAGGAAGCATTCTTTTAAAGTTAAGCCAGTGGTCTAGCAATAACAATATTTTTCAAGAGCCTTTGCTCCACAAGAGAGCTCAGAGAACAGTTAGCAGGTGTCCTAGACTTTGGATCTTCTCCTCATGGTGTTTTGATTCTGTCTCCAGCTGACATTGCCTTGCATTCTCAGAATCTCCGAGGAGAATTCTGAATGTGAGAATAAGCTCATAGGCTCGAAAGCACGTAGATAAACTCTGGAACCAAAGAACATGACACATCTCCCTTCAATAAAACACTTTACTTAAACATTCTACCATAAATACATACAACTAAAGGAACTAGGAAAATAAAACTACCATATTATACATAACAGTTGTATGTCATTAAATAAAATGGTAATGACTAGGAACAAGGAAAGCGATCATAGTATAGATAACAATTGGATGTCATTACATACCACAACTATGAATAAGTGTGATGTGAGAAGCCTTTTGGGTAGAACTACTACATTTTTCTAACACATTCTCATTGTCACGTACATAGGTTAATAACGTTTTGGATAGTTTCCTCGCACTACCACCCCTTTTATACTAAGTCAGTTCATTTGATTGTCTCCACCCTCCCCATCTATAGACACTTCAGGTGTACCACTTCCACCGTCCTCCACTGCCTCTGAATTCTCAGCTTGCTCTCCTGCATCTCCAGTCACACTGACGTCCTCCCCCGTCCTCCTAATTGCCTCCCATATATTCATTACTTGTTCACAATCCCTCTCCTTCCCTTTTTCTCACCAGAATACAGAGATGTAAAATCACCACATTCCCTTTGAGGAGCCTCACAAGAATCTCCTTCAAAATCAAAATTCGTCGCAGCACTCTTCCTCTTGAATTCAAAGTTTTCACTGCAATTGCTGTTGGAAACTAGTTCAAATACTTCAGTCTTTTCAAATTCCATACCTTTCCATCGCTCAGTTTCACAACAAATGTTACTACTTTTGTTACTATGAGGGGATAAAAATATTGGCTCTTCCACCTTTTTCCTTTCCAGGTTGTTTAACTCTGTCCTTACTTTATATTGCATAGATTCACGTAGCTCTTTCAGAAAAATCTAGATTTACCATGTGTAACTTCAATGTTTTTCCTTACATCTTCAAGAAGAAGCTTCATCTAACCACCCAAGATTACTCTTCGTTCTAGCACACCCTTTTCTCATGAGCTCAAAAGGACACAACCCTGTGGCATTAAGTCATCCTATACCTCCAAATACCCACTTGAAATTCCCAGTCCTTGTTACTCTGGGTAGCTAGCTTGATGGCACCCCTTAAAACTCAGTTTAATATCTACATCACGGTGTTACCACTGGTATTGTACAGAGATGTAGCTCTAGGTATAATTCCAATCCTTGCGAAGTACTCTTTGGCTTTACTTCAGCAAAACTGTACCCCATTATCACTAATCAGTTGAGGTGAAATCCCTTCATTGACTAACGCCTCATGTAGAAATTCCAACACACTCTGTATCCATCCTATCTACAGTTCTCGAAATATGCCAACATGAAAATAAATCAGTATACACTTTGACAATTGCCCAATTACCATAGGCCATTACGTTTATCACCTCCCAAGTGCTATTAGGGATACATGGTTCTCATGTGGGCGGTTTGAACTTTCTTAAAGATGTATCTGTACATAATAGATTATCTCTTACAACCCATTGAATATTACTGCCCACACCAGGTTACCAAAAATATTGTGTAATGCCTGCTTCTTTTAACAATACCACGATGTCCTTTGTATCCCTGCTTAATCATACTCTTTCTTGTGCATGTATAGCTCTTCTACTCCTTAAAACTACGCTTTGCAACAGACAATTTCATACTTACCTGTATGGTTTTAAAGACACATACAATAAGCCCTTGATTAGCTAGTCATGTTCAATACCCAACTATCCTCTTGCAATGCAGGTATAGCAGTATCATAAATGAGTGCAGTTCTTTACACCTTCCAACCATCTTCTTTACACTTTTTCAAAGGCATGCGTTAAGGAAATCTGCTGTTAACACTTTCCTTTCCAGGAACATATAATACCAGGTATACAAAATCCTAGACCCTCATAGACATTCTAACAATACGTGGAGGCACATTTGCCATTCCTTCTGTGGTCCGCAATTTAATGCTTTGCGATTACTACATAGTATAAAAAGATTCCCCCCCAAAAAAGTACCTAAAATATTTGAGAGCCCTAGCAAGATTCTCCCTCTCTATCCCAGAATACTTTACCTCTGAGGGCTACAAAGGACAAGAAGTATGTGTAATAATTGTTTAACTTCCCCGGCTATTCTCTGCGACAAGACCGTTCCAAGGTCCTTTCTACTTGCACCTGTGATTACAATATTTTCAAATATGAAAGAAGCTTTTGGGATGGATTGTTTATAATATAATCATTGACAATTCTCTCACCAAATAAAATTAGTCTGTTTTTGAAGCTTGTCATATGTGGGAAGTTTTTCTTTCCTGCAAAGTTTTTTTTTTTAAACATTTTAAATCAAATTCAGCAAATCCGATCTTTTTCCTTCTTTGAAGGATCCGAAGCATTGGCAATTGCTTCTACTAAAGTCTGTTTTGGTTTCACACCTTTACCATCCAACACATTACCTAAGTACGTCGGACATTTCAGCAAATTTACACTTTGAGTATTCAACTGTGAGCCCCTTCCCTTCAAGAACTTTTAGGACTTTAATACCCAACGTTGAAACCACCTTTGGGAAAACTGCAGCTGCAGAGGCAACGCTAAATGGAATGAATTAGTATTGAAAACACTCCACCGGAGTAATAAAAGTGGTATACTGCATTCAGTCTACAGATAGACGAGAGGTCAACTGTGGAAAATCTCTTGGTATCTATCACTCAAGCGACCCTTTCGTCGATCTTAGAAAAGGAAGTCTTAGCTTTCAAAATGTTGTTCAAATGGCGTAAATCTATGCGTAATGTAAGCTTGACATTACTACATCTATCTACCACCAGTGGGGTCTTTGAGGGTTTAACTATCTCTGCATCAATTAATTCATGCAATTCATTTTATTGCTTCCTTTTTCAAAAGTATTGGAATAATGTCTAGCTTTCTTATTTAGGACAGGCACGATCCTTAAGGGTGATTTTATGTTTGAAACCTTGAAACACTCCAGTGTCCCAACTGAAAACATTAGGAAATAATCTCAATATGTGTTTTCCAGTAGTTTCTCTTTCCACAAGAACAGGTTCAGAACCATTTGGATCAATGATTAGATCTAATTTCCCCTGGACAGAACAACCCAACACTAAAGGCTTTTTTAAATTTTATTTAGCAAAATTCAACTTTCCTGTATTTTTCCAATCTTTAAAGCAAAAGACTCCGGTTCTGTATCGACGAATATCTATTTTTTCACCTGAATAAACTTCTTGATGCATATATGTAGGGTACAAGTTCTTTCCTATTTTGCTTACAAATATTGGTATGCAGTCAACCAGAATCTGCATACTAACCCCATCGACTTATCAGAAGAATGTTTTGTTTTTCTTCTTGAGATATTTCGTGTTCACGTTTGAGGCACATTTGTTACAACCATTATCCTTGACTAGCCTCTGAATTGGTTTACCTTCGTCTTCACTAGCATTTGGCTCTCTAACAGAATTCACTTTACTTCATCTTTTCTTAGTTTGGAAAAATGGCCTGCTAAACCACATGAGTTTCATCTTTTTTTCAGAGAAGGGCAATATTTACTGTATGCAAAATATTTCAATGTGTCTCTACACTTATCTTAGTGTTTATTTTGAATGTCCTTAAAGTGTTCCTTGTCCATCACTTTACCAAGAATTTCTCCTTTATATTTTCATATTTATCATTTTACTGCCTTTGCACATCTGTCCATCATTTCTGCTTTACAGACTAAAGTTAGAATATCCTTGGGTTCAAAGTCTCTATTGACCCACAATCTATCTTGTATAGAAGGATCATAAGCATGCATAATAACGATTTGGTCTGTAAGTTCAATCCTGCAAATTCCCAGATGTACTATCTAGAGCCCATTTGTTTCAACGCTAATACAGTTTCATTCGAAAGTTGTTTTGGAAATACTTAAATCTTACAGAGCCTATGCGCACATGCAGCACAAAACAGTTACCAAAGTAAGAGAGTGCTTTATCATTGCTAGCACCACCATAGTTAGTCATATTGTTGTATTCTTTAAGACAGAGACCTAGATCTAGACCCCTATACCATGGCCAGATAATTCAGAAAACATGCTGTCCGTTCTGATCACTTTATATAAGGTTTCTCCAATTCAGGCCAAAACGAAATGGAGGACATTTTGAAAAACTTTGGGTGCTCATTTTTGCTGAAAATAAACTGCAATAAGGTAGTTGTAAGTCTTGTGGTAAGTAAACACAATGGTGGGTTACATCATTGTCAGCACTTTACCCTTTGCAGAAGTACTTCACAGGCTTAACTTCACACCTAATGCGGAGTTTGTGTAATAAATATATCCTAAAATGTGGAAAAAAATCTAAATCCTCACTGTAATAAAGATGAAATGAGTAAGTATATGAAGAGCAAAAAAAAGTTTTCTTAATAGCTCTGCAAGTAGATTATTACAGTTCGGTTGAAAGAGGCAGGACTCGCTCTGTGGCTGAAATGCAGTTGGAGACTAAAGTGCAAAACTGCACTTCTGGACGATGAACATGAATGGTACAAATATTGCTATTGCCTAAATGCCCCATATATGGTCACCAGCGTGACCTCACACTACTGCTCTGTTTCAGTTCCTCACAATGGAATACAGCTCTTGAGCGATCAACTGCAGTTTCAAAGGTACAAAGTCACGATCCAAGTAAATCGTAATTCCAGATAACTGCAGATAATTCCTTTCAATGCCTTTTTTATTTTTTTGTATAGAATTACAGGATACAGAGAATTTGCTTGAAGTGACAATTCAGTACATGACAACATGCTGTAGATGCACTATCTTTACTGATGACAAAGTTTGGGTATGTCGATGTTTGGAACTTGTCGTCACTTACAAATGACAGTCTAGGACTCTCTAAGTTCATCTCCTTTTTTCAATTTCAAACACTACAGAAGTCCTCTTTTTCAGGGGCGCCATGTCCTTCCTGTGTCTCTTGTCCACTGTTCCCGCTACAACTGGCTTTAAGTCTGGAGCTAAGGAACATGGCAGAGAGGGATGGTCTAACAAAACATTGAGCGTTATCTGAATTTGCATCTGTGCTTTGCTGCTTGAGGTGGTGGGCAGCTATCCAGAAGTGGTTACTTCAGTGAACAGGATGGCATTAGGAGATTCCCCATAAGCAGTCTGACAGTAGATCGATGGTTGTCAGATAGAGCAGGATGACACTGACTTGTCTGCAGGTGACTGGACCAGTGTCTGAGACTGCCCATGTTCTGGCAGTATATCAAGAAATGGGAAGTCGGCATGTCCCAGACGCTAAGTAGTTGTTTCTGCTGCCTGAAAAAGAAACCATAGGGCATCCGAATCCTGTGGCTTCAGTTTCTTTTTGGATTGTGTTGGTGAGTGTTGGGCCATACATTTTAGAACAAGACCCATTGTGAAGCGAAAGTCTCCCAGGACCAGAATTCCTAAGCTCTTCGAAAATGGGGAGTCATCACAAGGCTGTGTGCTGTGAATATCCCTATCCCTAAAAGCTCCACTAATTGCCTCAACCTGATACCCCTAGAAAGAGTTCATACAAATGTACAGAAACGAACACACTTGCTTTTCAGCCTCTCTGCTCCGAACGCATTCAAGATTAATGCAACCCTCGAAAGGAAATAAACTGGCAAGTGCCCCTCACAACACTCTGTATTGAACACGGTTAGTGCGAGTGTTTGAAGCTGGTAGCTGTGGCACATAAAAGATAACTGTTAATATGTTGGGTCTTGTGCTGCCAGAACTTGCTGTACTTAAATAGAAGTAGGGTTATCTGAAACCTCTGGATGTGTACAATGTGTCCCAGCTGGTACTAAACTAAAATCACATCAATGACTAGCATATTGACCTATTGAAAAAGGATATGAATACTCCTATCTGATTGCACAGCAGTAGTTGATTGCAGTAATTCATTGAAAGTCACTTGAGGGATTTCGTATGACTCTGGCAGAATGCCCATTCTAGCACTTTAACATTCCATTTAGAATATTGAACACAAATATTAGAATTTTGTTGGTTTGGGCGCAGGTCTGGAGACTGGCCTCACCAGAAAGTAAAGGCCCAGTTTCAGTATATTAACTGCTACCATAACATGCATTATTCAACACTTGAAGGACCATTGTACAAAGTTCTTCATTTGCCAACGATGCCAGTCACAAGCAAAATGGCAGGTTGGCATCTGCACCAAAAAATGCTGCACATATTCATGGCAAAGTGCAATAAAGCCCTTCCGCTCGGGTATGAAAAAATTTTATGGAGCCTGAAGCAAGGTACTTGATGATGAAACTCATTCTTAACACACACAAATATTAGAAGAAACCCACAATGTCAAAAGATTTGGGGTCTTCTTCTGGTAGTTAGAAGAACACTGCCACCTTCAGTGCATTCTTTGAGATCTTGCTTGCTCAAATATCAGCTACTACTGATATGGAGTCCTGTTGACCGCTCAGTTTGGCCAGCTTTGTTGTGGGTTTCTTCAGGGGCTGGGCCCAAAAGCTTCCATTTTACAAGTTCACCTGTAAACTTGACATCTTTTTAGACTGTGACTTTTAGCATACTTTGCACGTACATAATAGCATACTCGCAAAGTCTTCGGGTCTGATGGGCAGAATGGTTTGCTCATCAATGCTTGGAAAGTAATTGGAATAAATAAGACCGCACAAAACCAATACTGATTAAACTGGAAACACTTTCCATCTGCTTTGCCTTCTCCAGAAACATTTCTCTAATCCAAATCCACTTAGTTGTTGTGAGTGGACACCAAACAAATGGGATAACAGCCACTTTCCCAATATAGATTGACCACTTGGTGCACTCACTGTGGGTCTTCTTTCCATCGGACACAACTCAAACTAGGATCTGTCTTCTGGATGGAGAAGGATCTGCTATTTCTGGTGCTGAAATTAGTTCTAGTGTTAATGCTTTAAATCTTGCCATCTAATGGTTGGATTTAGACTTTTGTACTCATCTTTAGTTATCTAGTTATCTGTAACTTTAACAAGTCTGTAACCCAGCGCCTTCAGTGAAATCAATGGGAACTCTATAGTGACCCTCCTGTCATCATTCAGATTTTTCTTTGAAATTGCTTTACCTGAAATATGCACAGCACCTAGGAAATCAGAACGTCCTTAAAATTTGAGACGCCATGGACTCCAGCTGATGAAAAACTATTTGTAGATAAGATCATTGAGTTTTGAGTCTCGTTGTTTCAGACCAAGTTCTTTTTAGAATGTAAACTGTTTTCAATTTTGAGTTAAAAATTGTATTTAAAGATACCCCTACCCTATTGGAGCTTCCTTCTGAAGTGCTTCTTCAAGCTCAAAGAATGAGCATCTTTCTTATTCCAAAGCTGCATCACTGGTGAGATCTGTTCAGCCTGAACATGGCTCAGAAGAAAAATGCTCCGTTCTGAGGGTTATTGGGCCTAAAGAGCCAAACTTGATAGAAACACCCTTTGAAGAGGATGCTGACTTTCTAGAATGGTCAGGTTACATACTAGACCCAAGGAACCCTAATGAGCAACCACAGTTTGTGGTATCTGGACCTCTATTAAAGAAGAAAAAGATGGATGATCATCCATAAGCATATCACATCCAGATTGCCAACATGCGTTTAGACGCTGCTGACATGCTTCCAAATTAGCTGTACGTTCCATCAGGTTGGCCTTGAAATGGCACAAGGTTTATTAAGCAGTAAAAAGCCATTTTAAATACAAACTAATTTTTGTCGTGAACCATGGTATCTTGGACACAATGTTTTACTGCTTTACAAAATGGAAACAGCGTTCCAATGTGAACCTGTAATTTGTGTGATGAGGAATATGGGATACGTACAACTTAAAAACTGGATTTGGATGGTGGTTAAACTTTACTACCACATTTACACTTTGTCATGAGTAGGCCATACTACTGTATTGGAGAACTCGAGCAATGAGGTTCTTGTATCGCTGTCAGATGAGTTGGTATGTTTGAATGGCCCAGTGCAAAAGCACATGCTGAACGCATTGGATTAATGGCCTTGCTAGCTTACGTTTTTGAATGGTTAACTTGGAGCTGTCGCAGATGAGCAGCTTCGCCATACCACTCTTAAGTTAACTCTTAAGATCTTGGTGGGTGGTTTCCTAACATTGGTAGTAGGTGAGTCGGTGGCAGTAATGCTAGAAAGCAATAGCCCAGCATCCCTCCATTAGGCATTCCAGAAATAGACTGGGGAATTGAAACAAAAGCCAACAGTTAGCCCAAGCAGGCTCGAAAGTATGAGATCTGTGGATAAGAAACAGACAAGTGGGCAAATATGTCACTGCATTGCCTCTCGAACATGGAACATAATGGCATTACTAGTACGTGGCCAGATGGAGAAATCCGACTTGCTGCTTCCATTCTCACCAGAATGCCAAGTGAGCTGGTTGTGATCATGGAAATTCAAAGACCCCTTTCAGAGAACTGTATTGGTGTTGCACTTATTGTAGGAACACTGCGAAACGTAGCAGATATCCACATTTAAAAAATCTGGTTCATAATTTACACAGCTGATTGATGGACCTCTTCGTAGTGCATAAAAAGAAGTAAGCTGAAGATCGATATGAATACTGCTACACCATTATTTATCTACCCCACAGCAAGCATAGGGGCAGGTTTGCACATGCAAAAGTAGACTTACCAAACCTATGCCACAACCTACTGATTACTGCCAGGGCCAGCTGTCATTACTAAGCCCTTTTAAAGGCCAGAGCAGAAGTAGAGAAAGCTACAGTGCAGTTCAAATGCAATCCTTTCTTCGAACTGACAGTACTGATGTCTCCCAACCAGATTTCCACAGTAAGGATGATTTAAAGTCTTTGCATGGAGATGAGAAAATGTCAGATAGGATGGTGTTGAGTGACATTCTTAGGGGTTACTGCATCCAGTCCAGTTGCAAGTCAGTAAGCATCAGTGGATTATCCCAAATGCTGAGACCTCTTAAAGAAGATTCCCTCAGACCAAAGTGGCAATAGGTGTAGGTTATAACCTATACCGAAAGAACATGCAGATTTAAAACTGCAGATAGCTGATATTATGTTACAAACTGCTAAAGTGAATCAGTGGGTGTAGACCCCAGTAAACCCATGATGCATGCTTGCACATGACCATCCATGATTATAAGACAATACATGTTTGGGCTTTACAGTAAGCCAGGATCACTCAAAGTAGAATTTGTATAAAATCTGAAATGCAAAGTCTTGAGATTTGCAGTGGTAGAACCAGCACCCTGGTCTGTAGGTATTGGTTTATGGCCTGGTAAAACATTAATAAGAGCAGGGTTATACTTGGACCACTAATGCAACAACAGTCGAACCTTTATAAAGTATGGGGTGTTCTTATACACCTATAATTTAAATTAAGTTGCCCTGTATAAGTTGAACCGTTGCCTTTCTGATAATGTTTATTATAATCCATCCTTCAACATGCTGTATAGTGAGCAGGACAAAGGTGTCACTGGGCATGTTTTACGCAAGCAACTAATGCCAGCAGGATAATTGGTAATACTTTGACCACTGGAATGGCTTGGACACAATCCTAGAGATTCAGGCAATAAAATCCCTCAAGGGTGGATTTTCTGAAGTGATAATTTGAAAAATGGTATCCTTTGAGACACAGCAGGCAGCTCAGAATGCAACCAAACAGAAACCTAGTCTTGTATATAAGAGCGCTCCCTGAGACTAAAGTAATGCAATTTCTGGCCTGTTTAGCCATCAAAGTGCACGGAAAGGTGAGGAAGAAGAGACTTATTCAGAGAGACAAAGGGAAGTTCTCCTATATGGAACACATTTCAACAAAAATAGCTTAGTGAGTGGTATACGTCAGCTTCCAAATGGACTACAAGCGAGAATTGTCTCAAAAACCTCGGTTAATCCAAATACTAAAGTTTCTTGTTGTAGTTCATAACTAGCCGAGAATGTTTATAGCCTCAACATACACAACTAGATTTGGTGGAAAGAGTGGTATTCAGCTGTTACAGAAATGGAAATCGCATCATTCCATGTGAGCGAGCTGGCAGAACAATGCATTTCAAAACATGATGCCAGCCACCCAAAAAGCTTGAGCCCCAATCGTTAACTTCAGACAAAGCATACCTCCAATTTTGAAGGTGTGAACATGTCGGAAGTCATTTTGGAGTACCATGGTACAGGCTACTCCATAATGCTATCGGGATTGAGTACATGCTTTTGATGCGTAAATATGCTGCGTTTCAAACATTCACGATGGTGGATGCGAATAGAAAGTTTGTTGAGGACAACACATTTCTTCACTGTGGAGACCAGTCTTGGGAAATGGTTTCATCAAGACCAACTGCAGTTTTCCATAACACATTTGGGAATCGAAAATAGTGGGAAGAGCCTTAGTTTTGGTGAGTTTCGACTTCAGAAATCTACTTGCCATCAACCAAATAACCATTAGCCAGCAATTTCCAATCAAAACTGTGGGGTGTAATGTATGACGCAGAAGAGTTGAGGTTGAATTACAAGCAGAGTATTGTTGGTTTACACGCAATAAGCTTTCAGTAATTTTGCAAGTGAGCGCATATTTACACTGAATGCTTGGGGTTGATACCTTAGGAACACTGAATAGAGTGGACTCAACAGGTGATGACAAAATAGATTATCTGTTGACTAGAAAATACAGTCCATGGCAGCACGGGACTTCTAATGCCACGGTCAAAGTCTTCAAAGGGGTAATATGTTAATTGTCCAAAGCCTTCAAAAGATCCATAAGGAGCAGGGTCCCAACACCACATTCCTCAATCTCGATTCTCAGTTTATCAGGCTTACCCTCAGTATGCTTGTGCCCATAACTTGATTTGCCTCTACCAAATCCAGTAGTTCTGATGCTGTAGGTGTGACCAATTTTGCCAGATAAGGTAGTTGAAAAGTAGGCTGTAGTTGCCAGTTGACTTAATCCATCTGTGAGCGTGGGCAAGTTTCAAGCCTTATCATATTTGTACCATAATCAACATCCTACCTGTTTTCACACTAGGTGTCACATTTGCATTGCTGGTCCTAAAGTTTCTCTTTTTTAACCTTATTCTCTAGAAACTTGTCTTATTTGGTTTGACCAGTTGGGCCTTACATGTAGTAGATGTAAATAACAATATTTTCAATGTAAGATAATAGAGAATTTTTCGGTAAATTGTTTCCTGTATATCTCTTGCTTTTGTCAATTGTATGGTTTACCTTTCATAATATTCCAGCACTGTCCTTAGCTTTTCAAAGGCAGACAAGTAGACACATGTTCTTGCTTCTGTGTGTTGGTCTCCATACCCCTCCAGGCCCACCATATGGTGTAGCCAACTCACTTTCTTAGAGGGGGCTCGTCAGTCAGTATGCCCAGCACAGGAGCCATGGGGAGGCTCTAATTCTAAAGGCCGCTTGGGTTCTATCCAAAAGCTTTTTGGGGTATCTGTGCGTTTATACAAATTGCCATCTAGGCCTAGTAGGGAAAGCAGTCTGTTATAAGTTGGGTCTTCCAAGCCACCACTAAACCAGTCACTTCAATATCAACTGAGAGGCACGGTAGTCCCCAGACTATGATTTTAGCAACGTTTTCCCACTAGTAATCAAGGAGAGATTCGCTTGTCGGTAGCTATGTCAATATTTTGCCACATTGAACTTGTTCGAACCCAAGACAATCGTTATGAATTTAATCAAGAAATTATGTAATTGAGTTCTACATCAGCACCATAATTTAATAAGGCCTATAATTACAAGATGTGCTTGATGCAGAAAATTCTTTATTTAGTGAGGTTCATTTTGAGGTGCAAAAACGGTTTGATATATATATATAGATAGTGAGGTGCTACATAGGAGGGCTCATCCTCCTCCTTACTATGAGCAGTACAACACACAATCGTGAGCCTACTCAAAAGCTGGGGCCACTCCTCTCTTTGGAAAAAGCAAAAAGCTTTTTGTAGTATAACCTTCACCCACCCCTTGGTGGCATGCTTGATCATTTGCTTCTTTCTTTACCGCTGCGGAACGGTGTGTGCTACTTCCTGTGAGTTACACGGGAGTGCTGTATAGTATAAAACTACCGAATTATGTGGGAGGTGGGGGGATCTTTTGGTGTATAACGTCTGCCTTATAGGAAACAGTCTTATTCAATCTTTCAGTCGGTATGGTTAAAATATGAGAAAATAGACGTGGAAAGTTTGCTCAAGTTTAATGACCCTGCTTTCTTTTCTTAACTCGGTCGAATTCAGAAAGGATAGGGTCTGTGGGTTTATAGTATACAGTGCTCCTGTGTAACATAGGTAGTAGCATGCCCAGTTCCGCAGTGGAACAGGAAGAACCCAATCATTAAGTATGCCACCAAGGGGTAACCCTGATGGGTGAGGGTTATTCTACAAAAAGCTAGTTGCTTTTTTTCAAAGGGAGGACTAGGTCACACATTTGAGTAGGGCTCCTGATTTTGTGTACTATTTACTGTAGCTTAAGGTGAGGTTGGATCTTTGTAATTCTCAAACTGAATTTCGTGCGATGCAATATTGGATACTGGTTTCTAGTCTTGCACTAATAGCATACATTGCTTTTCTTGACAGTGCAATGTGTTTTATAGTGTGTCCAGTGTTGCAAAAATAAGGGTCTCGGCTTTTGCTTAAGGGACCACACTATGAGCTGTACCAAAAGGAGGGCTTGTTGCAAAATGATGCCCATGTGCTTATAACTCATTTTAATATAATGTGCTTACTACCACAGTTTGAGCATTTTTTAGTGCTGTAAATGGGTGTTACTATAACTCGATGTAATGATTTATCAGTTTCAGATGGATGAGAGTAATAAGTGTAAAGTTACAACAATGAGGATACTTCACCCTGTTACTTGGCTGTAGCAACTCACTAGAACATATGACAGGCATACAGGTTAGTAATCTGGTGAGGAGCAAAACCATAGCTTAAAGGATGAAATTGAAATATAACTTGTACAGTTTAGAATAATTCTTAAAGGCAGTTTCAGAGTTATTAATAAAAAAATAAGAGTTGCCCAAGTAATTAACAGATCATCACAAATACATTTTGTATGCTCTTGGAAAGATTTTCTCTCTTTACACCAGGTTAAGCTGCAGTGACCATTTCACAAACTGCTAGTCTTTGTCCCCTTAAACAGGGAGTACAATGATACAACAAGCCATTTTAGAAGAAGGCTCATTTGTCCAGAGCTTAAATCACGCTAAAACCAAAGTACAGGAGTTTTCAGCTACTTAAATTGTCTCTAAATTGGTGTTTTTTCTTCAGAGAAAAAAGGCAATTTAAAATGGGAACATTCTGAAGGATAACACATTTTAGGGAAAACCTGGAAGGTAAAAGGTCAAATGGGATCGAGTTATAAAGTTGGTTGAATATATATTCAACATTAGCTGGTTGCTCAAACTATTTTTCGAGCTACCTAGTGTAAACCATATTTCATAAGCATCTTATTACATTTTATCAACTGATAAGTCTTGATTTCAAATATTGTAACTGAATACACATTAATGTGATTATCTACTGTCAAAGTATTCTTGACAGTTCATATGTCCATCAATTTAAACTTGACCTCGATTTGCTTGAGAACTTAAACTGCACAGACGTTCTAGGTCTAGAGTGAGATACTTGTTCTAGATTTATTTTAGTGCTCATTCAATTCAGATAAACCTTCTTTCCAAATATATATATATATATATATATATAATCAGTCTACTTTGTAAAAAAGGCAACCCAAAGCCCTATTCTCACTTTGTCAAGCAGAATTAACATTAATTCTGTACAGCGTACTATCAAACCCCAAAATATTTTGTTGTACATATTTGACTATAAATAATACTTTTTGCTCCTTGTCTAATGTACCCCAAAAGGGTGTAGATCTGAGGTAGACAACCTTATGATATATATACACAGTGTTTTTCTGAGGCCCTAAATGTCCATTGTTGTCATTATCATTTATCCATTAACAGTGTGCCTTGGTAAGTAGATCTCCAAGTATGCGCAAGAAGTTTACATTCTGTTGACTATTTCTACCTGCAGATTCCTCAGCTCTTGAATCTCCGAAGCACCACACTTGAGCTTCAAAAGTTGAAACCACTCACCAGCACCAACATGTGGCACTCAACACCTGGCCCAACATGACATGACCAGAGCCATCCTGGTTCACAGATGTCCGTTCCTTTTTTTCCTTTTTCCCCTAGCCTTCAACCCTGATCTTTAGTGCTCTCCAAACATTTTGCCTTTCAAAATACACTTTCTGCTGGCCGAATGTAACACCCCCCGCCCCTACTCCCCAGAAAATCAGAGTTTAGGCAGTTCTGCTTCCACTGCAAGCAAATGTCCATTGCTGACCACGACAATGTATGCTTGTGGGATTTAGGGACAGGTGCAGGACTCTGGATTGTGTGATAAAGCATCATGCATATCATCCATGGAAGAGCAGGTGGCAAAGATTCTTGGAGCTGCTACATCAAGCAGTGACTTTTCCTAACACCAAAGTAATCATGATGCGTTCTGAACACCAGAGATCAATGGCTGGTGTAGGAGTATCAGTATAGACCCCTAGCAAGATTTGAACATTTTGGCAATTTTAGACAACCTTTGTGGCCCAGGTTTGGATCCTATAGATGCCTGATATTGTTGGATTTGATGATGACACCAAAGATGCGGGTAATTTACTCCCTACTGCAAGCACTGAAGATGCAGACTATATGGCACAGCAAAACGTAATTGGTCTAGATACCTCTCCAAAAGTTGACTCTGAGTGCCTTCCTCCAGTGAAGTTCATCATTTATAGCTTTCCTGAGAAAGGAAGCAATATTCTGGAGCTGCCCTCGCTCAAGCAGGAGAACAAAGTTAGCCTCCTCACAGGCATTCGGCAGCTGATATCCTTGGCTTCACAGCCCTTGCTCCAATCCAACTAACTTTTGAAGAATCTCATTTTAATCACGCGGGGTAAACCATCTTCTGACCCAGCGGTGAACCATTGTGTCACCCTTCACCCAGTACCTAAAGACCCAAAGTTGCTTATGACCCATTTCCTCTTTAGAGGGTTTGGTGGTGCAGATGTAATCCTGCTCCAAGCATAACCCTAGCTCATTTCCTACAACTCTCCTGGTTCATGAATCAAAGAAGCTAGAGGCAATGAGAGATTTTTCTCCCCTGTTGAGCCTCACCATTCTTTCCTTAAATTTGACCTGTGTCTTGGCATGATACTCTCAAATGCTATGGGAAATAGCATAGATGATCCTGCCAGATTTGCTGGATCATTTGTTGGACCATTTCATAGGTTTAGTTTGTGGTGGTCAAGATGCTTCTGTGCAAATACTCTAAACATACCTCCAAATCTTCGGCGTCTGAGCAATATGCTCCTCTTCTACCATGCGCCAGCATGCCTGGCTGCATTTCACCAGAGTTCTGGGGAATTTCAAGGCTAATCTGGTGGATCTGCCATTTGAAACCTCCCCCCTGTTTGGTGAGAAGGCAGACAGACTCTGCCTTTGAATGATTCAAGTAGGGGTGGGATATGGCTCATTCCCTGGAATTGGCCACCCTGCCAGTTTCACAGGGAATACTACACATTTTTTTGGTTTTCCAGGAAAGTAAGTGTCCGATACCAGCCCTCGCACCCCATATAGCAACCAACCAGTTTCTGTTCCTGTGCAGATGGCGTGATGGCTCCAGGGGCTTCCATGGCCAACATCAGCCACCTTCTCACCCCACAAAAACACTTTACCTTGATTTGGAAGGAGCACATGTGGACAGTGGAAGGAGGGTGTCTTACCACCTGCCACATTAGAAATTCGTTGCGACGGACCGCTGGGTCCTGAGGTAGTAGAACATGGCTATGCCCTCTATTACCAGAGGTTTTGTCCTTCAATCTCCCTTGTCCCCTAATTCTCCTCTGACAAGAACACGTGTGTCCTGCAGCAAGAGTTCTTGACTCTGCTCGGCCAATACAAATGCATAGTGCAACTACACCTGAAGAACAAAATCAGGCAGGATTTTACTCCTGTTGCTTTCATGGTTCTAAGAAGACTGTTTTTCATCCCATCCTTGTTTCACATGTCTTGAATGCCTTCCTCTACAAATTCAGTAGGTCCTTGCACAGTTTGGTGGCTCTTGAGCTGGGAGACTGGATATTGTCCCACAACTTGCAGGACTCTAATTTTCACATATCAGTGTTGCGGTCAGTGCATTTAGTGATGAGATTCACCCACTACCAGTTTGCAGTCCTTCTGTTCAGATTGACATCAGCACCTCGATTCTCCTCCTGTATTCCCATAACTTGATGACTGATTATCGAGGCTGACTTGCCACAGCTGATGTTGGAATACCTGGATTACACATTATCCCTGCTGTTCAACTTGATTATTCTCTGGACCTCCTGTTCATATGGATAGAATTGGATACAATATATCTCATGGCTTTCCTACTACCCCAGAGGATTCTGGATGTTCAGAATGAGAGTAGGGTTATTTCAGGAAGGGGCTGTTCTTCAAGCTCTCCTGGTTCTGCACCGCCTTCCATCGAGAATCCTCCTCACTCACTCTCCATCACATGCGGGCCCTTAAAGGTTGTCTTTGTTTCCAGTAGGCTCAACACGCGGTTGTGCTGGCAGACGCCATCCTGAGTTCATCTGAGACTACATTGAAACTTTGATGGTGGCCAGAAATGGGAAACCTCGCTTGTGGGATATCTGGAAGAATGCATCCACTGTCTAATGGGTAGCTCATATAGAAGCCCTGGAGATCAGAGAATTTAGGTAACCAGTGGAGAGGCAGTGTCCACCTGCTCTTAAGGTGATCTGCCTGGTGCTGTAGCTAATTTTGCCCTCTTATCTGCTGTCTAACAAAGCAGTTGCAACATGCAGGGCAGAATGGGATTACTTCCGGTGTCATGAAGTGTTGAAATTGCTGGATTTGGTTTAGGCTCACACTATCTGGTTGGTCAACAACCATTTGACAGGTTCCTCCAATGTGATGGCAGACTTCAGTGGGAGCCAATTAGCAGACCATGAGTGGGAGAGAGGAGTTGGCCTAACGGCTAGGGCGGTCGACCTCGGACCTGGGGATCTGGGTTCGAGTCTCGGTAACGACGCCAAAACCTCCTGTGATTCTGGGCAAATCACTTAATCTCCCCGTGCCTAAAATGAATGTGTGTCCGTCCTCATGTAACGTAACTGGTGCTATGTAAAGCGCTCTGATACCTGATTCGGTTCGGGTCTAGTTCGCGCTATATAAAACTCTGCAAAAAAATAAAAAAATCTAGAGGGGATGCAGGGCATTTTTGCCCTATGTGGAACACGTCCAGTGGACATTCTCAGCACTTGCGAGAACAAGCATTGCTGCCTGTTCTTTCCCCTCCATTTTGTTGCTGGTTGACTTATTTCATCTGAGGTGGGAATTTCCCTTGCATTATGCATTTCATCACACCCCTCTTATTCCTAAAGTGTTAAGGAAGTTGCAGCAGGAGCTTGCACGGATGATTTTGGATGCACCAGACTAGCCAAGGAGGGTTTGATTCACAGATCTGATTCACTTGTCCTTATGGCATCCTGTCCTTGTCAGTGTAAGCCTATCCTTGCAGTCGGGGGTAGGGGTGCATCTTCAGCATCACAATCCTCGGAGCCTTCAACGTCTTACGTGGAGATTGGGTGTAGCAATTTCTTGATTTACCTGAAGAGGTTGTGGGTGACCTCTCTCCACCAAAATTGTTTACTCTGGATGTCGGTCCAATTTTGTGTTTGTTCACTCCAGAATAGGTTGATCTTCTTAAACCCCCTCATAGTGCCACCGTGGATCCTTAAATTGGTGCTTACCTTTTCAGTGGAGTTTCCGTTGATGCACCTACAAAACTGCTCCGTTGTGGCTGTTGATAAACCAAGCATGTTTTTCTGATTACTGATAGCAAACTTCAGGATTTATGTGTCTGTCTTCCACTTACTACTTTCTTTCCAAACAGAACGGTTTTGAGAACATAAGCCTCATTGCTTTCCAAAGTGGTGTCCCCTTAAAGGTAGATTGGCTATCCCCCTACCTTCATTTTACCCGCCTCTTCATCCCACCAAAGGGGAGGAAAGGCTCCACAGGTTAGATCGTGCAAGGGCAATGCGCCTCTCTGTGGGCAGCATCCAGGGATACTGGATTCATGATTAACTGTTCAATGACTGTTGTTGCTTAGGAGGACGGGGTCAACCCGAAGAGAACTGCATGTATTTTATATTAAGGTCTGCTAAGCTGGCTGAACGCTCTGATTCATTGTCTGGACCAAATGACCACATATGCCAAGTTGTTGTCTCAAGATCGTGCCCCAGAGATATATGGGACCCATTAGAGACCTACCTATTAACTCAAATACGAGACACCACAAATGAGGATGAGATCACAGTCACAACAAACTACACTGCCCAGTTAATATACTTACCAGTAACATCTGCCCTATTTTTTGTGCACAATAATGCATGTCCATCTTGCGAACTCCAAAGCTGCGGGAGGAAGATGGCCAACGATCACACACACTTATGTTCTTTTACGGCTGTAAAGTGATACGAGATGGGGCATATGTACGTGCATGCTGTACTGATTATATATGATACTTCACTACAATCACGTCTATAGCTGTGAAATAGGTATTGGCAAGATGCACCGGATTAGTCTACCAACCAGATACTGCACAGTTGGTTATATTCGACGCGTTTTGTTCAATTGCTACATGTGTGGCATCTTATCAGAAAACTTCAATGAAGAAATTTCACACAAAAAAAGAATTAAGGTTTGTAACACCCTTGCCAATAGGTTGCGGCCAGAGGGCATCAGTACCCATTCCACCACTGCGAAGTCAGCTTCTGTATTGTCTGGGCATGTTCCTATCTTTGACATCTTTTAGGGTGTACGTGAGCTTCAGTCCACCCCTTCACTAAGCATTACTGCTTAGATTCTGAAATCTGTTTGGATGGCCACTTTGGCAGACTTGTTCTGGATGACTCCTTGTTTTGATCATATTTTCTGCCCCATCACCATGGAGGTACTACTCTGGTATGGATTCAAAAGGTTAAGATTCTGCTGGTAGAAGTATCCATCAGCATAACAAGTTACTTATCTTAGTTAATGTTCTTTCCAGAGGATTCCTAATAACCCCGAAGAATCTTTACCAATCTCACCCGCCTCTCTATTCTGAGGGATAGTTTTAGGTCCGTAAATACGGCATACATTAGTTTTGGAGTACTGTATGATTGTCACTCTACTTACCTCTATCACATGGTGTGAACTCTGGTAATGTCATGTATCCAGTGTGGAGACAGAGTTGAGCACCACCTGTTGGTGAGTCGTTTCAACTTCTCAAGATCCAGTCTGACACCTGGTTAGGAATCTGCAGGTAGATCGAGTATCAACCAGAAAGATTGTGACTGAAGGTATGTTACATGTTTATCTGTGACAGGAAGTTTCTAGATTTAAACATTTTATTATAAATGTAATCTGAAAATGTAAATTGTAAAAAAGTATCATAGATGTAGTTTTCTACTGGGTTAACTTGGGTGAGTGCATGACAAATAGCCACTAACCTATTACTTAGTAGTGGCATATTGGACACAGAGGTGCCAGTATATATAGTTTTTATTTTTTAAACTACAAAGCAAAAACTATTTTGAAATCTCAGTTTGAGAAAGTGAAAAACCTTAATGTATTAGTTAATATGCAAGTTTTAAAACTTCTAGTATATTAAAATGTTAGTTTTTTTTTTACTAGATAGCATGTTACTGTTTGATTTATCAAATTCTATTTACAGCAGTTATCAAACTTGATTGTCCCTCAGTCATGTAGGTGGGAGACAGTTAGTTGGAAGTATTTATTGGGACTAAAGCTCATTCTATGAAAGTCACACTGTTATTCTAACTATGTGTGTAAATATATATATATATATATATATATATATATATATATATATATATATTTATATATATATGCAGTTGCGAGAGTGTCAGATGCTGTTTATTACCATTGTTGTGTGGGCAGGGGTCATGACTCACAAGAGGCGAACCCTCGTTGGAGACATGATGCCCCTTCCCTTCACATGATGTACAGCAGCAGGAACAGTTCTTTGCTAACTGGTGCATTTTCAGCCCTACTAAGATGCTCTATGGGTTCCTCCAATCTCGTACATTCCTCATAGGAAACTTCATCATGTGTTTATTGAGGTGGCAGACTGCTTTCTCTCCAAACTATTGTGGAAGCATACAACTCGCACCTCAACCAGGTATCTCACTCTGTCAGCTCTATACACCGAGTCCATGAGCTTGGGAGACATTCTTATGAAAAAACAAGTCAACCTTGCAGAAAGTCCTTTGCTTGCAGCACTACAAAATGCTAGTCACAAAATACCATGTAGCAGTTTTCATTGAAAATTAATACAATTCTGCTTAAAGAATCTCCTAGGGAAGAACTCCCTCGAGCTGTTCAAAATGATATGCCTAGATTTGTCGCCTGTGTATTCCTGTCATGTCTAACTGCACATTGTGGCCTCCACCCCAGATAGTCCAAGGCAGATGTAAATGTAAATGTGGGTGTACTTGTAAAGCGCACTGCGACTCCATGGAGTATCCTGGCGCTGAAGACCGCTGGGGAACTCGTCCTGGTTTTCCCTGTGAGATGGTCCCTTTCTGGGTATCTCCAAGGTGAAACCAAGCATCCCCGGCGTCTGTGGGGGGCCGTTGTAGAGAGGAGGCAAGCTTAATGCCCAGAGTTGCCGAGTGTGTTCCCTGGTTAGAGTATGCACCGAGGCGAGAATTATCTAGTCCGTTTTGACCCTGGTCCACGACCCTGCCGCGTCGGGAATTGAACCCTGGTCCCGGGCCATTCACTGCTTACAGGTCTGCCGCCTCTAACCAGTGAGCCACACCACTCCCCCATGAGTCAACTGATTATCTGAACCATGACTTCATAAGCTACTCAAGCCACACTTCTAAGCCTTCATGAAAAGCCTTTGTCACCATCTTTTCAAGAAAGCCACCATCTTCTTGTTATATACCTGCCCTTCTTCACTTGAAAATCAATAAAAAGTTAATATCAAAAAAATAAAGCCACCCTCAATCTAATAAGTGACTACTACCCACCTCTTACTATCCTCCTAATAACTTGAAATTCCTAGAGCAAACTGTAGGCACCAAACTACAAATACACTTCGACACTTTCAAATCTAGCTTCTTCCTTAAAGAACCTGGAATGCCTCCGGTAAAGCATGCTGTAGAGTTGCATGCTTTGTGGTAATCTTTGACCTACATTCTCCATTTGACAGTGAACGTACTGCACCACCTATAAGAGGTATCCAGCACTTTAACACATATTTTACATGTCTCTTGCGTAGGTGGGCCACCACCTTATTGGCAATTGCTTATAACAAAATCTTCGATCCATTTTGCTAACTTCCATAGTTAGAATTAGGATCCCTAAGCATATATGTTCCGTGTTCGTAACCTCCATCTGCATTTTCTAAAGTCACTGGCAACAACAATCTCTTATCTAATAAAGATCTTGTATACCTGCAATTCACCTACCAATCTAATTAATACCAAGGTCTGGAAAACTGCTTGTACTTTTCCAAAACTCCGAATGTCACACAGTTCCTCAAACTCCATTATAGAGTTTAACTCAAAAATAATCCCCTAAAACTAACCTAATAAAAACCACATCCCATCCTCAATTACAGAACAAGCCACCACACAATCTCAAAATCCAAATCATACAAAGCACTTTTAACTAAGTCATTGCATTTAACACCGAGGAGTAGTCTGATGTAAAACGCTCCCAATACACTCCCATCTCCTGGTTGTGTTTATCCCTGTGGATGGTAGTCCTGTATTAATAAGAACCACCTAAAATGCTCTGCTTCGCTATGCAAGCTTCCCCCTTCAGGGGCTTTCCTAAATACTAAAACTGGTCTCCAAGATCAAAACCTGAGATTAGATCACACTTATGGCGAGAGCGCTGCACTAGCTTCGTGCGTATGCTCAAGTTACTTTTTGGACCCTTTAACTCATCCAGTAATGTATCCAACCAGTCAAGACACATATGCATAGTTACAATAAAATGACTGCTGCTCAGTAGCTTCCTCTCTTTAGCCTTCAAATATCAAGCCCAACATCCTATGACAATCTAATTCAAAATGAGAGATATGGATGGCAAACCCGGTCAACAGCTGTTCAAGGCAAACCCTGTGCCTTTTAGGAAAAAAGATTGTAAAGAACACTGCATGCCAAAACTCTATGGTATGCTTAGTCTCCAAGCATATAGAAAGAGGAGGGGTACTCTACCACAGGGTATCTAGGCCACATCATTGGGTAGGACTGGCATCTGAAGGGTCAAGTATCCTACTAAGTGACTAATCACTGGGGCAAATTACATGACATTCAAGTCTGACTAAAGTTCACACCTGATGCATTGAATATGTTAGGAGGCCAGATTAAAGTAACCAGAAAGCTCCTTCTCTCAATTCTTAACAATATTTTATATTCAGTTTTTAAGCAGTGCACAAGTAATAAGATATCCAGATGCTTCAGTGACAGAGTAAGCACCAGAAACCCATTCATAATACCAGATTGCTTTATGAAAGATACTACATGTACATCTAGAGAAGGAATAGTTTACACAATTTGGCCGCTGTGATATAAATAAGGTATTGATAATGTATCTTTAAACAAGGAAAAATTAAAGGGTAGGAAATTGCCCATTTAAACAAGAACAAGCTTCTTACTAACTGATGGTAACCACCATTTACTGGGACTGCCTCCTTTGTTGTTAAGAAGTACCACATTTGTATCCCAAGGCAAGTACAGTCGTCCCCCACAACCCTCCATGTGCAACTATTTATCCATCCTTGTTTCACACCATGTTCGGTTGACTTGCTGATGCTTCAAGTTTGCATGGGTTGTCAGTTTGCTTAGTTTTCCCACACCTCCTCCCCCCCTTTTCATTCTTTTCTGTTTTTCTTTGCTATGACAGCTTATGAGAATACAGTAAGAATTCAAAAAGTGTATCCAATAGACAGTTCTCAACAGCCATTTCTCACAATGCTCGTCACATCATATGTCAGACAACCATCCCTTTGTGCTGAAATGGCACTTTGGTTCTTAGATTTAGACATTGGGTATGAGGCTCCAGGCTTATTGAATTGTTGGGAAAAAGCAATAAGGTTAGTGTGATGCATAATGGATGGTGTGGCATTGTAACCCCCCACACCTCTTTAACATTTAGGTAGCCTTACCCGGTGCTTTTGATCAGCTATCCCAAGGTGAAATCATTTTGCATGCAAGCTGTAGGCGAAAAGAAAGAAAGAGAAACAATATACAACATTAACTAGAAAAGCAAAATACAGTAGGATCAAAATGACAAAGTGGCAGTAACAAATGCTTTGTGACAATAATGGGAGCTAGTTTCTTCAAAAGCTATAATATGCAAGTTTTCTAGCAGGTATCACTGAAAATCATAATTCATTATCTGTGCAATGCCATAAATGTATTGTTCAGTGTAATTAGTCAAAAAGGAAGATATGACAAAAAGAATGTGTATTTATGTGCGGCATACACATTCATTAAACCAAGTGCAACTGAGTGCTAAGTGTATTGTGAACACACTGCTTAATAATTTGTGTAGGGTGATCACAATAAAACAGAGTAAAGAACCAAAGAACGTATTTATTCTGCAATACTGGAGAAATCAAAGTCCAAGATTAAAAAGGAAGGTTTCTACATATAGTGGCCAATTAATGAAAGTCTGTGTTAGCCAAATAGTGATCTACATCCTTTCAACCCATACCCCATTAAAGGGTCATCGTCAGGACAAAGGTGGACTTAACGTAAGCACTCTAAATCAAAGGTGCTTAAAGTGTACTTCACGAGTACTTCTTGGTCTGTAGGAGAACAAATTAACCAAGTAAAGGTCCTTTGTAAAATTTCATCTGTATCTTCCTAAACTAGATAAACATTGGTATCTCTAGTAAAAGGACACTTAATTAATCTAGCCATGGATAAGAAAGTGAGGTGTGTAGGTAATACCCTTCATCCGCCATGTGGGTTCCGCGAAGGGATATGTATCAAGCTTAATGCGTCCATAGAAACAAGCAGCTCGAGGAATAGACCCAGCAGCTACTCATAGAAGGTTTCTGACTGAATGGCTTGCTCTACTGTGCACATCCTTGGAAAAGTTTGCACTTCCTGTTTCTGGAACCCTTCACTTTGGCTTGCTCTATTCCTCAAGTGTATATAAATCTCAACTTCAGACCTGGCATGGTCGTCAAGCTTCTTTTATTACCAGTACTGGGCAGGACCTTCCCTTATATAAGAGAGCTCCATTAGAAGCGCAAAATCCCTTAATTTTTACCCAGTCCTGTCCTCCTCCTCCTCCTCCTCCTCCTCCTTATAATGTTAGGAGTGCAGGGCCCCAGGCATGTTTATTCAGCCATCTCTTGGGTTTGTGTAATCTGCCCCCAAAGAATATGCCTGTTTCACAGGAATGACACAAGTACACCACTCCTTCAATCCTAAACAGTGCTGAGAACTATCTGCTTAGTCTGGCCTCTGCTTCATGTGGTGTATAAACAATTCATAAAGGTCTTTCTACCTCTGCAGCAGAGTGCTGTCATATAGTACAAATATACTTATGTAATCCTACCCACCCAAGTATGTTAAGGAAAGACCTTATTACATAAAGTGCACAATACAAGTGATAACTGAAAACATGGTCTCTGCCACAGTTTTGGCCAGACTGGTGTCTTAAATACTTGAAAAGCAGGGACAGTGTTATTTTGCCACCTTAGACCGTGCTAAAAGGATACTTGTTACAAAAATGAAAACAATTGCTTTTGCCTGGAAATGTAGCAGTGTTTGTTACATTATCTAGAGTAAACAGCACAACAAACGCTGTACACATCACCTTACAGTATTTCAGTGCAACTACATAACAGAAAAAACAAAACACATTACCACCATATAATTCTCATGGATAAGATTCTCTGCCATTTGATTTTCAGTATTGTGTATTTAAGTTCTACTTTAATGGGACATATCCCAACTTATCCCTACCCCATCCACTTATTTAGCATCAAGTCGGCCCTAAAAGGGACCTTTACCAGGTAGTCTCCTTTATTTGCTGTAGGTTTCACAGCTCTATACTCACAGGAGGATAAGTGCACCACACTGAATATTTGGGGCCATCTGCTTTTTAGGTTATGTGGCTACACAGCCTTGCTGTAACAACTAAGCAATATTATTCAAGGGGACAGCCACACCCAGGTAGTTATTAATAGAGGTCCCTGTGTGAAGCAAGCAAATCTTGATTTTCCTGCAAAAACTATCTTTTCACACAGTGCTCAACATTTTGTTAATATAATTATTCAAACAAACGAAAGAAGTTTATTTTAGTGTGTTCCATGGGTATGCACACAGTGCATGCATTAGAGCACCAGTCTCGCATTTATCTTCCCTTCATGCACTATAAAATAATGTGTATGATCTGCCCCACAATGCATTCTCAAGTAATTAAGTTGTTAATGGCATACTTTTTCCATCAAATAGGTGGGTTTTAATAAATGATCAGCTCTTCAGGGTCCAATACCCTCTAGATTGTGATATATTTGCTTGGCATATAGTGGTAGAGTTGGTCATGGGTCACCACCAGGAGGTTCTTTAATTTCACTTCTCTGAGAAAGTGTGATTTATCCCACTTATAGATTCACTGTACTTACAAAAGATGCAGATTTTTCACTATTTATATGTCGGCTGCTTTTTGTGAGTAGAACCTCTGCCCTTTTAAAAATACTACTCCACAACTCTATGTAATCTAGCTGAACTGGTGCTTTGTCAGCGGAAGTTATTCCTTTCCTTATAGTTCCCATAAAGTCTTAAGATTCAGTATCCTACTTTAAAAAGTAGTTTAAAAATCTGATCATTATGAGGAGGCGAAATTAAGGGGATTTTCTTTCCAGTCTCTAAAAGTATGCATATTGAAGAGAAGTACCAAGCCGCAAAGTGTAACTGGCACAAGCTGCCCTCACATGTTACATTATTGCTTAAGAGTAATCTTAGGGAGAAGGATTTGTATTGGATGTATTGCTTTGCAACTAATTCAGATTCTAGCTGAAGCCACAACGTGTAAGGACCGAAAGAGGGTTCAAAGTAGAGTAGTCCAGTTCATTTTCATGGTCTAAGCAGCGTGTGAAGCCTATTTTGAACAACCCTTTTGCATGTTTATTTCTCCAAGCTAATGGTTGTGTTCCCTTATTTATTTATCTGCTTATTACCCACTCACAGGTCACATCTACCGTGTCCGGGGGTGTGGCTAGAAGACCAGAACCATACGTCTCTGCAGCGTCCTACTCTTTGCATCTTCTACGTACTGATGCGGGTTGTCCAGAAAAGGTAAGTAAAAATGACTTATGCTCACATTACAAAGAGACTACATTGAGCACCATTCTCCTCTCTTAGGGTTTCCAAGATTTTCTCCCTTGCTCCTTTGTCCACAAGCTTCTCATCCATACTTTACAGACTTCAATTGTTGAGAAAATGAACACTGGTTTCATTCATATCCTTATCCTGTGGTTTCAAAAAAATTTGGTTAAAGGCAGATTTTAGTTTCACTAAAGATTCAGATAAACTATGTTGCTCCTTGACCCTCAACTTAAATTGTATATTTTCTGCGTTTAGCATAATGCTAACATGCTCTTGGGACGACAACTTCAGAGTGCCTTTAAGTTATATCAGGGATGTTAAATTAGGATCTGACGGAGTAAGCATGAGTTTTGTTGAACTGTCTTCAATTGTTGCCAGAATAGTAACAAGGCAGGGATATTCTGTTGACCTGAAGGGCAAGTGATCCATAACTGGGCTCGTTTGACTGTGACTGATGTTTTAAATGATGTTGCAAAAATAAATTTGGGCCTTGCTGAACTCAAAGCACCTATAAGCAGATTTTACCCGCAGATGTAATTGTGGGGCCTACAGGAATTCTGTGGTGGACCTTCACAATTTGGAAATAGTGCAGATTTTTAGCAGCAGTCCTAATGAGACTGCACCTGTGTGAGCCAAGAATATTGTAGGATCACGTAAAGTAATTTGTGGTTTCGTTTCTCAGATGTTTAAAAGGAAGACCACCTTTCATTCATTGACGCTTCATTGCTGCTGTTGGCTTCACTGTGAAGCGTATTTTATCTTTTCCATTACAATGTCAGACCATTCACACGTAGCTGTCTCAATTGCACTGCCAGCTGCTTTTACAAACCCTCAGTCTCATACACTTTGGCATTGTGCCCAATTCTATTGGTCTCATTCAAAAAGATTCAAATATTTCCACTGTCAAAGAATCTCAATTTGTGCATCATGTTGCCCTCCAGCATTCTCTATACTCCAAACCAGTAGTCTTGCCAAATGCTTACTGACCTTACTGTATGTGAGTAGAACGAAAGTATTCTTGATTCCACAAGTGTTCATTGGTTTTTTCCAGGTTGTATTTGCCTTCTTATGTGGGGAGAGGTCCAGTTCAGTCATATTACTGGGAAATCTATCAGATTCCCCGATCTATAAAATTCCTATTTGTGAGATGCATCATTTGCCACTTCGGAGGGTACGTTTGCTGCTAGTTTGACCCAAGTACATATCAATCAACTTTACAACTCTGCCCTAACATTGTTCTCTTTTCTTCAAAGACCTTGTTGACTTTGGTACTGAACACAACCCTGGTTTGTTTCTTTCCATGCTGACATAAGAGAACGCAGATGGTAGCTTGTTTATAAAGGCCTCCGCAGGGCTGAATACAAATAAGCGGCACGGACCTGAGATAACTGTACTAGGCATACGCAAGTACTCAGTGATACAAATGAATGAACAATGCAAAGACTACAGAGGTTGCAGTTGTTGTCAGTGACTGAGTGGGGACCCAGGTGTTTAGTAAAAGGAAATGGTCAAAATTACATTTTATAGAAGCATTTTCTTAAAACTTGTTACCCTTTACAATATTTCGAACTTTTGGTTGAATTGTTTTGTTTGACAACATTTAATTCTAAATTTAGCTAATCTTTCCCAAATTGTATTTTTTGCCAAAGATGAATTATTACTAACATGAAAGGAAGCAAGAGGCAACTATTCATTAATCATCCTCCCTATCTTCGATATTTCGCACATAAAGATTGGAGGAGAAAATCACAGCATTGGGCCCTTGATGAATGCGTGGACACAGGGCAATACTTTTGCTCCTGTCCCAGATTAGGAGTTGCTAACAAGGCAAATTAAGAAAAGCTCCATCAATTGTTTGGACCAAGAGTAAGGTATTTTCATGGTGTATGACTAACACACTTTTTCACAGAATAGATGACTGACTGACTAAGACAGTAGTTAGGTAGAGGGATCTTAAGGCCTAACAAAGGCCCTTGACCCTGAGTGGTGTATCGAGGGGAGCCAAAACAAGTTTACAGAAATTGGACTTCTGGTAGGGTGAAAAAGCCCAAAGACCACCACCGGTCTTGTGAAATCAGAAATAAATGACCAGAATTGATTGATAATCCCCATGACAATTTTACCTCAAAACTATTGAAAATCTGATGCCGTTTCAAAACTGAGAGCAAAAAAGACTTTGCCAAGCTCCACCCCTGTTGATAGAACAGAGAAACACGCCTGGTGATTAAGCATGCCACAAATAGTGGGTGAGAGCATTTATTTCCTTAATGAAGGGATTTCCTTAGAGGTTAGTTGGGATTTTCTTAATCAATGTTTCTGTAATGTTCTTTTCACTATACATTATTATATTTCACTTTCGATTTATTACAACTATTTTAGTTTTAATATAGATTAAACTCGTTTTTTTCCTCTGGAACGAACCAATTGGTTTTCAACCACTTGTTTGTATTCAGTTTAATTTTCTACCTGTAATTTGTGAAACAGTGCATATGTTTCTGTACCACAATAAAACCTTGTTTAAAAAAAGCAAGAATTCGATTTAGCAGATCAGTTTTGCCCCAACTAAGTCTTGCCTACTTTACCTTGATGCTGCAAGATTAAAACTTCATTGCAGCTTCTACGTAACCTAAATGACAATGAGCACACACTTGAACTCTGGATTTCTGTATCCAACCACATTGTCACTCCTTAAATGTAATTTAAGCAAACAAAGAAAACAAAATAAACCTTGGTATTTAACCGGTGCAATCAGCAGAGAAGAAGAAAAATAACATCTATATTTTTATTCGATAGAAAAGTATGACTTTGTATCCTTTGAAAGACCTTGCTAGCAGCAGATTCTATCTTCCTAATGTTTTAAGTCTCAAAAAGCAGCAGTTTTCTCAAGTTCTGAAGGCTTGTCCTAATTTCAGGGGGCCAGCTATCATATACAAAATCACTGACATAAGTCTGACCTCCTGGTGCTGGGAGCCCTTCCAGTGAGGGAGGCTTGGACAATAGGTTTCCTGTCACAGGGAGGTGCTAGCACCACCCCAGACTGGATATAGTGGATTGGGGCTGGGAGGGCTGAATGAAACGAGACACTGCCTGGGGCACGCAAGGTGTCCCATGCGTAGGCCAGTTCAAACCGGTGCTGGGACACTCCAGCCCGAGCTCTGGCGTGAAACTGGACAAAGGGTCCATAGCAATAACATTGATTATCTCATGTGCTGCTGCACCAGATTAAAGCAGAACTCTGACCCTGCTGCCAAAACTAGACAGCCTTACAAGCGCTCAATTCAAATAAAACTACTGGAGCCCAACTTCTCAGCAAATCATGTGATTGATCATAATGTTGAAATACAAAATTCAATCATCCTAATGTTGAAGCATATTGAGAATATTCTCTTTGATACACCTATATCAAATATATTTATTTTTATAATTGACATCAAAATCGTCAGGATATTTAGCATATTTGTTTGCTCTGTTTAAATAATCTAAGTTTCAAAGTCTTTCCTAATTTCATGTTCTCTTTGTATCTGTTTTACCCACTAGTCTGATTTGATTCATTTTTTTAAACTTTCTCTGGTATAAGGCTAGGCAGAGTGTACAGGCACAGTAACTTCACGTCCGTCATATGCCCCAGACCTTAGTTAATTTGATTTCTTTCCTCTGATCTGGAAATATGTTGACCTGACCTGCAGCTTTAAAAAAAAATATATATATATATATATATATATATGCAAATTGACTCTAGTTTTCTCCTCTAATTGAACAATTGTGTTTGGCCTAAATTTTGTTTTTCTTGCTGGTTACATGAAACTGCCAAAACAAAATCTAACGGAAGTAAATATGTTGACGAAGCTATAAAAAAAGACCAATCTGTACCTCTATCAGTAGAATGCACTGTGGGTCCCTTTTTGTCGGATAAAATCTTTCAGTGCATTTGAATGATCACAAGCTCTCAACTTCCTCCAAAAAAATGGTAAACGTGTACACCATGGTTGCTCACAAAAATCTAGAAAATGCATTTGAAAATAGGTTTCTACTTAGCAATTGTACAGAACGTTACTCAGACTGTAAAAGCAGAGCTAATTAAACATGAAACCATGGTCATCGTGTTTGCTGATCTTTACTCTGGAAAATGTAACATATAGGAAGAACTCCATGAATTAGGGAAAATCTCGGCTGTGATTTGGAATGCTGTACAGATAACTAGAAGAACATTTCTTTAGGAAACCCCAAACACTGAGGTAGGCTCTAGGACACCAAATATCTTTCTCAGTCTATTGTTTGTCATATTATGCATTTACTACTTGCAGAATATGATGTATGAAAATGAAGTACATTTTGGAAGAGAAGATAGTCTATTGCAAATGGTACATCTCTGCTCTATTCTTTCACCACTCTCAACTCTTCTAAACCATATTTAAAAATTGGTGCATTTTACTTTATGGGAATGCCAAACCTTTAAATCCATTCCTGTATAAAACAAATTAAAATATCTTTCTGTATGTATACATGCAATATAACTGAATTCAGTAATTAATAAGGTTAAACACCTTATGAAAGCTATGCTTATGATTGAGGAAGAATCCCTTTGATGGTCACACATTTTGCACAAATGCAAACCTAATTCACACAATCGAGCAGACATTTTTGTTCTACTATTAAACGATAAACCTGATGTGGTCTTCCTCACAGAGACCTGGCTCCACGAGTGTTCAGGTCCAGATATTGCTGCGGCATTACCTGTAAATTACGCTATAGTGGGGAAAGATCGCAATTTGAAAATGGGTGGTGGGATAGCTGTTATCTTTAAGAAAGATTTTAAATGCGACTTTGAACATCTCCCTTTTCCAAATTGTGAGGCTGCTTTTTTCAAGTTGACTCTGTCCCCTTAATTTACTTTCTCAGGTATACTCATTTACCGCCCCCCTACCCTCCTCCTCATCATCTTGGACCACAACCTTTGCTGAACTCTTAGCAAAGGTCGTGGTTTTCATAGCCCCTTTAGCTATGAAAACAGCCAATTTCTCCCTTCTAGGAGACCTAAATCTCCATTTAGAAAATACAGCATGTAAAAACCGCTTAAATCTTATTTCAGATTTGGCTTCCTTGAATATTCACTTACTAAATTCTGGACCTACTCATGTAGCAGGGCATTTCCTGGACCCCAATTTCTCCAACCTAACAGAGATCTCTTGCTCTCCAGCCCTTCCGACAAGCTGGTCCGCTCATTATCTTATTAAATTCAACTTAACACTCCCAGCATACCTCATCTATTTCCAGAACGCCAGTTTAACCAATTCGAAATAGGAAAAAGTTAGATATCATTGCCCTCAATACTTTTTTGGACTCCCGCAGACCTTGTTCCTCACAACAAGTAAACCAGCTATCATCTTCAGTGCAAAACTGGCTTTTAGACACCTTAAGCACTTGTTTACCCCTTACAAACAAAAAAACTGATAACCATCGACCACCAGCTCCATGGTTCATTGAGTCACTGAAAATTGAAAAAGCAAACTGTAAAGATTTGGAGAGAAAGTGGAGAAAGAATTACTTCCATATCTAAATCTGTTTACAAAAATGCATTAAAAAAACTATCATAAACTCTGCAAATTAGCTCGAGCAGACTTTTCCACTGCCATTGTAAATGCTGTTAACTGCTCCAAGACTCTTTTTAATACAGTCAAGGAACTCGCGGGTTCTAAAACTCAAGCGCAGTCTTCTGCACTAACTAAACCAAGATGTGAGGGCTTGGCCTCTTTTTTTGTTTAAAAAGTAGAAAGATATGCCAAGACATTGTGCTGGATCATGCAAGAAATTCCTCTGCTGCTCCTTCACCTCAACTTTCTCTTGGTATTATTGGCTCACTCCTAAATCATGCAGCGCAACTGGATCTCCCTGGCCATTCTCTTGCGACTTGGCCTCTACTTACTACGGAAAGCTTAACTAAATTTTTAAACCATATTAAATCCGGATCTCCTAATGATCCATTACCTGCTTCAGTATTAAAGCAGCTGAGCTCATCTTTACTATCTGTGATAATGGGTCTCCTTAATGCGTAACTGCAGGATGCAGTCATTCCATCAACATGGAAACATGTTATGATCCATCCCCTTCTCGAAAAGGCAAATGCTGACCCTGATGTGTCTAGTAATTACCGTCCTATATCTCTACTTCCGGTGTTTTCAAAGATTTTGGAAAGACACATCCACTCACACCTAACTCAGTTTGTGACAACACACAGACTTCTTCATCCTTCTCAGTCAGGTTTCAGAGCAGGTTTTTCCACCGAAACCACCTTACTTGGGGTCAAGGAAAGTATACGTCACATCTGGACAATGGGGACACCGTTGCGCTCATTTTATTAGATCTGAGCGCCACATTTCTTAAGGTGTCTCATGCTGTGCAAATAAATACACTTAAGTCGCAGGGTATCGGCGGGCCCTACCTAAACTGGCTTATTGCTTTCCTTGCAAATCGCACGTTCCAAGTATTCTCGCAAACAGCCTGCTCTGAAGTCCACTCTTTTGCCCATGGGGTGCCACAGGGATCCATCCTCAGCCCCTTGTTGTTCAATCTTTATGTAAGACCACTGGCTGAGGTTGCTGAGAAATCAGGTTTATCCCTTTTCTCTTATGCCGATGATTCTCAAATCATCTTCTCCCTTTCCTTGCACAATACAAATGCCCCTTCTATTCTCAAAATTGGCTTAAACAAAATAGCATTGTGGATGCAGCAACATTTTCTAAAGCAAAATGGAGAGAAAACTGAGATACGAAAAAAAAAGATCTCTGGAACCCCCAACACTGGCCATGTGAAATGGACGATGTTCCGTCCCCACCCCCCCCAAGTTCGAAATCTACGCATCACGATTGGTGATTCACTCAGGATGCACCCCCAATCAGTCAGTCGCAGCGACTTGCTTCACCATTCTCAAATGGTCAAGGAAAATCTGTTGGATGCTACCGGAATCTACCAGAAAAACCGTAGTCAATGCCCTAATTACATCTAGGCTTGACTATGGAAACGTACTTTATCTGGGCTCAAACAAATCTGTAGTCCATAGATTACAGATGGTACAAAACGCTGCTGTCAGACTTCTGTGTGGAGTCCCTAAGACCACCTCCATCTCGACATATTGATGCAAGCTGCATTGGCTTAAAGTTGAAAACCGAATAAAGTTCAAGGCACTAAGTTATATGCACAAAATTAAATCCTGTTGTGCCCCTCGTTATCTTCAGTCCTTACTTTCCTTCCCGAAATCGCCACTTTCCACCCTAGGAAGGTTTGTCATCCCTAAATTCAAATTAGCCTGGATGGGCGTTGGGTCTTTCGCTTACCTTGGTCCCTCGTCTTGGAACTCTTCACCCACAGCACTCCGTAACGAGATAAACTATACTCCGTTTCGCAAGTCTTTAAAAACATGGCTATTCGACAGATAAACTGCCTTTTCCGTTTTCCTCCAAGTCCTAACTTGTCTTTTGGCCGGGAAACCCTTTTTGGGTAGCTGTTGCGCATTATAAATTTAAAAAATACCTAACTAGCAGGTATTTAGAGATTCTAAATTGGATTGTTACATCCTTTGCAGACATGTGCTTACACGATAACTGGTAAAGTGCACTTGATGGGTTCTAAAATAGTTGTTTAAAGGCTCTGTGTGTCAATCCTACGTTTCTGTAAATGCCTTTTATTTTGTATGGGCCTGTATTTTATTTTTGTTTTTTTGTAGTCCTGATTGGTTTTCTAGAGTTGGAAGATTTTTTTAACATTCCCTAACAATCTGATAGAAAGCCATCAACTTACAAGCTTGAATTCTTTGGCCACATGGTGGAATCAGTAAAATAAAGGGGATGTACCCATCTGTTGTCCATTGTCTTACAGATACGTCCGTTATTCTGGTGCCAGTGCTTACTCATCAGCTGTACCTTCCATCCAGTGACCCTCCTGTATCACTGTGCACACACTTATTTGTCTGCTCAAGGAACCCATTAATGTTAATTTTCATTCTGGTTTTCAGTATGGGTGTGGCAATGTTCTCACTATTTCTTGTATACACTTCTGTTATTGTGGACACACCAGTGTTAGTCTCAACACATGGTTATGTATAAACAATTGATACAGGTTTACGTGATTTGCACTGCCCAATTCTCTAGTCTTTGGTCTGGGCAACTGTTCAATATTTGAAGAAGTCATAGATATAACGGTTTTCTTAGTCAATTGTAGTTGGATCATGAATAGGAACCGGAGTGCAGAAAAGAAGAATGCAAGCTAAATGATCTATTTATAACACATTTGAACTAAGGGCTGTTATCACAGAATTGTTTAGAGCATTTCAGATAAGACCAACCAGAATAGTATTACAAAGATTTTTCCAATGTATTGCAAAGATTAATGTGATTATAAAAAAAAAAGCCACACAATTACAAAATCATCTCATAGAGCCATCTAGGCGCAGATTCTTTACCTTTGAATTTACCCTGGCGCCAGACTAGATCCAGAAGATTTTTCATGAGCAGTACCCCTGAGCGGCTCAGTGTGGAGTCCACGCTGGTAGTGACATCCGTGTCACCTATATAGGAGCCACCTCGGTGTGCTGACTACCGTTCTTTCCTTTCCGCACCAGCCAGTGCTGCTCCGCGAGAAGAGCTAACGCTGTCAGTTTTTGCCAGGATTTTTTTTTTTTAACATTTTGGTATTCTTTTTTGAGGTTTCCTCCTGGTGTCGAGGATGTCACTGAGGAAGACTGGTTTTAAAGTCTGTGGCATCTGTCACTGTGGCATATCTGTGACTGAGGCACTCCTCGTGTTAGTGGTTTTTGGAGCGCAACTATGACTCCCAAGTCATAGCCTGACTGCCGGGTCATGACACTGAAGACTTTGAGGGAGCTGTCCCTGAAGCTGCTAGCGACTCTGCTTGTGACTCCACGGAAGTCTCGTCCTGCTTGAGAGGAAGGTATCTGGACCGTTCCAGGAGTCCGAAGTCCTCTTCATCCCACTCCAAATCATCGGGCAAGAGGCACAAGAAATACAAAATATCGAAGCATGCTTCATCTTCTCCTCATCCGTCGGCCAACATGATGAAAAAATATTGGTGTTCGAGGCCTGGTTCTTTGAACTGGGCCACGCAAGCTACCCAGCCTTTGCATGGACGGTGGTATTACTTATGGTCCCGTAAGTCTGAGAACCAATGGTCTGGTCTAACCACCACTCCCCCAAAAGCTGCAGCCTGCAAACCTTTCTAATCAAGTCCTTTTAGATCATGGGTATCCAGTTGGTGGCAGGATCCACCATCAGTGGCAGTCCTTAACATTGGACAGGCGGGTTCTGCAGGTTGTCTGAAGGGGCTACTCCCTCCTCTTTGAAACGACCCCTCCCTCCATGCCTCTATCTTACGACTGGCTGATGAAGGATCTGTTCCTGCTCTGGAAAGAAGTCATGTTTCTCTTGGCCACAGGAGCCATTGAGAGGGTTCTGGTGCCATAGGTAGGCTGTGGTTGCTATTCCCGCTACTTTCTGGTCCTGGAATCGGACAAGGGCCTTCCTCCTAGCCTAGATCTCAGATCCCTCAACTACTTCCTCAAAAAGGAGAAGTTCAACATGCTCACATTGGCTCAGGATTTATCTGCCTTGGACCCAGGATACTTGAATAGCGTTGGACTTGCAGGACTATTTTCACAATACCTCCCTGCTTGCCCATTGGCATTGCCTGTGGTTTACGGTAGGCCACAAGCATATTCAGTTTGCTGTGTTCCCTTTTGACCTTGCCAGCGCCTCTCCGATGTTCACCAAGGTAATGTCGGTGGTTGCAGTTCATCTGCGCAGACTATGGGTGCCAGTCTTCCCCAATGTCGACAACTGGCTGCTGAAAGGCAGGCTCGACCCAGGCTGTCGTATCCCACCTTCAGGCTACAGCAGACCCTTTGCATTCGCTGGGGTTCACTTATCAACATGCCAAAGTCACACCTGTCTCCCGCTCAGACGCTCCCTTTCATTAAAGCTGTTCTTGAGACAGTGCAGTTTTCGGCTTTTCCTCCCGAGCAGTGAGTACAGGATTTTCAGGCTATGATACCGATGTTACAGCCTCTATCCTGGGTTTCAGTGAGACTGACTCCGAAGCTGCTGGCTTTCATGGCTTCCTGCATCTTGCTAGTGACGCATGCCAGAAGGCGTATGTGGGCTCTGTAGTGGTGTCTCCACCTGGAGGCGCAAGATCTTTTTCAATAGTGGGGAGAGCCTTGGTTAGATCTGTTCGCCTCCATCGAGAACACTCAATGTCAGCAGTTTTGTGCTCTGGGATTTCTAAGGCGAGACTCGCTCTGGGACACTTTTCGTCTCAAGTGGCGCTCAGGCCTCCTGTATGCATTTCCGCCCATCCCCCTCATGCCCAGAGTTCTGAAGGATATTAGGAACGACTGGGCCCAAGTAATCCTTGTGGTTCCAGACTGGGCACAGAGTCTGGTATTCTGCGGTTCTGCATATAAGCATCGATCATCCGATCAGGCTGCCTATTCTGGAGGATCTTTTGTCGCAGCAGCAGGGGAGGTTCCTTAACCTGTCCCCTCTTTGCCTTCTTGCGTGGATATTGAGCGGCAGGAGTTGATTGCTATTGACCTTCCTCCCGAAGTTTGCAATGTTATTCTGGCAACCAGGCGTCGCTCCACCAAGAAGGTGTACGCCTGCCGATAGAAAAAGTTTGTATCATATCGTACAGAAAAGACCATTGACCATCTTTCTGCCTTCCATTGTGATATTTTACTTTTTATTTTCACCCTTGCCCAACCGGGATCTTTCTACTCTGGGCACCCTGAAATGGTATCTTTCTGCCTTGTCTTGTACATATGTTCCCACCTTCCCCTTTCATTATGCCTCATTGGGACCTTAATTTGGTTCTCACATTTCTGATGTGTGCACCCTTCCAGACTTTATACAGTTGCCCACTCAGGCTGCTCACCATCAGAACAGCCTGTCTTGTGGCCATTACATTGGCCAGGAGGGTAAGTGAACTGCAGGGTTTATAATCAAAGCCTTCCTTCCTATCAGTTATTCCTGACAAACTGGTGCTTTGCACTAGGGAACCTTTATTGCCAGAAGTGGCAACACAATTTCATGTGGGCCAATCTGTCACCTTGCCCACTTTCTACGCTCCTCCACATCCCTCTAAAGATGAGCGACTCTAACATCTGAACGCAAAAAGAGCATTGTCTTTCTACCTTGACTGCACAAGAGTTACTGGTGGACTACCAACTCTTTGTGGGGTATGTTGGTGCAAAGAAAGGTCCGGCGGTTCAGAAACTGGCCATCTTTTCATGGGTTGTTCTCTGCATCAAGGTCTGCTACACTCTGGCAAAGAAGCAGCCTCCTCAAGACCTAGGAGCTCATTCCTCCTAAGCTGAGGCTCCCTTAGCCAGTGGGGTTCTGGTCCTTGGCATGTCAGGCAGCAACGTGGGCATCCCTGCACATATTTACGATGTGTTACTGCCTGGGCAGCCGGGTCTGCAGGGACGTGCACTTCGCCCATTCAGTCCTGCAGAAATTCTTAGTCTAAATTTGTTCGCAGACCCATCTCCAGGGATGGTATTGCTTGGGTATCCAGTCCAAGATAACAAATCTGCGGCTCGATGTCTCTATCAAATGAACAAGTTTCTTACCTTCTGTAACGTCTTATTAAGTAGAGGCAAAAGCTGCAGATTACTTACTGACCCGCCCATCCACCCCGCCCTGCGGAGAGATTTCTAGTGTCAGGACTAGGGCTGATCCCTTGCAGGGCACTAGTTTGGACACACCAGTGTCAGTGCACGTTACTGGCTCTGTGCTTGTGGCGTGGAAAGTTGCAAAAAGTAACAAACGTCAGCGCGCCAAGGTGGTTCCTATATAGGTGACGCGGATGTCACTTTCAGCATGGATAATGCCACGTACAGCCGGCTGATACCACCTACCGGCTTGCAAGGGTGCTGCTCACAAATAATCTCACAGATCCAGTACGACGCCTGGGGCAATTCAAAGGTATGAAATCTGGGGCTAGATATTGTCTCTGCCAGATAAGACGTTACTGGAGGGTAGTAACCTCATTATTCACTATGCCAATCTAAAAGATACAACCCAAGTAAAGTGGCAATATTTATGGTGCAAAGATACATAATACGCAGGAAAAGATTCATTTTATTTCCTTGTAAAATATGCATGAACAGCAAACGCAGACAAAACGTGTTCCCTCATGCTAGACCTCCTCAGGGCTGTAAGGACATGGAAAAAAAACAGTACTGATAGAAGGTCATCACTATACCAAAGAAATAAGGTATATAAAAAGAAAAATTACCAAGAAAATATAAAGGCAACTACCGCCTAAACCTTGATCTGCAGGGAAAAAAAGAAAGTGCATCATGCATAAAGAAAGTTCTATGGAAACAGCTAACCACAGTGAGGTTAATCAACTGCACTAATCCCATTAAAAAGTCAAAACATGCAGTGTATATACAAAGTTTAAATATAGGGTAAGCTAACCCATGCACCAAAAGATCTAAGATGTGAGTTAAAAAAATAGTAGGCTATCCAGTAAAAACAAGAATAAAGTCATCAAACTCATAATGAATCACCTTAACAAACCTCCAATAGCCATCTCTTCAAAAGGAAGGAAACCAAGCGACTAAGATAGTGTGAACACTAAAGTGTAATGAGATTTTATGATATTTACATGAGTCAGGACACCTTAACGAAAAGGCACAAAACAAACTCAAAAGACAAACCTTAACTCAAATATACATGTCAATCAAAACATAAACTTACAAAAAACCACTAAGTAATAGTTCTGAGTTCACTATAAGGCCGCCAAACAAAGTATAGTCCGTTTCAGTTCGACACTTTATTTGGAAGGTTTTCCATCCATAAAAGTAACATACATAGCACTTAACATTTCATACAATTAAAAACATAGTTAAGTATTTTCAAAGGGGAGATTACAGATAGCAACAAATTATTAAAAGATAAAGTGCCAAGTGTCTTCACAGCATGTCTTAAAAAGATCCTCCATATTAGCATGTTTCATTGTCAAACAATTGAGTAACAAATAAAAACATAACTCTACACTATATATCAGAAGAGGAAATTGCAGCAAATTGCTCAAATAATAAAGTGCCATGTGCCCTCACAGCGTGTCTTAAAAATGAAAATACATTTAAACATGTTTCACTGTCGGATGAAAAACTAGCCCTGAATGCCTATTGTCATGGTATTACCTTTTAAAAAGTGAAATCAAAAATATCCTTGTATAAAATTCATAATATTTACAAGACAATAAAAAGTGTGACATGGTTTGACCTGTCTTATTGTCACACGGGCAGGGAATAGCAGCAAGGTTTGTTTGGTACCCAAGTGGAAAACACAGTAAATATGTGTGTCAGCTCGAAACTTAAATAATGGAGCGTTACCATCTCCCGCAAGGCTGCCCTAAATACACGGAGGTGCCACCGAATTACACAAAAACAGATAAGCAGTAATCCTAAGTTTCCCTTCTCCATTTTTAAAGCATCTTTCCCGTGCTAGTTCATAAATGGCTGTGGCTACTTCCCTTTTATTGAAGCAGGAGATTAATCTGTCTCTATAAAAAACCTAGGCATGCCGATTTTTCCTAATTCAGATTTCATATATGCCAACCACGGAATTCGGAGACCATTATCACAGGAAAGGCAGTCAGTTATTATACCTCTTGTAAATGTTACTTTCTCATTACTCCAGATAACCGGTAAAGTAAGGGCTTCACTCTAATAAAATCAGTTTATGTATGGTAGGTCTAACTCTTTGTGACAAATATCAGAAGACATTGGTACTCCAAGAGTCTCCTACAGAATCTATTTTCTTCAGTTTGTAAAGTTTCACAGTTTGTAACCCCCCAGATTTCAGAACCGTAGGTGGCAATGGAGACACATTGAGATTTATGAATTTGCAACATGGCTTTCAGTTCCCCCCCCACCACGAGGTTGGGGGGAGAGAAAACAATGCGCCGATTGATTTTGAGAACTGCATTCTGCAATGTGCAGTAGTTGGTGACCAGGCTTCAGAGGCACTTGGTGAGTATTTCAGTTGCGACAGGTAACCGTGTTTTGTCTTATATTGGAATGTATGAAGAGTACAAGTTTTCATAACCGATGTATCTTTGGAGTTTAGTATGTGCACAGCATGTAGTTTCAATTGTTTGGATGTCTGAGATACTTCTGGGTAATCCGAGCAGTAAGAGTGTATCAAGTGAGTAATGGTGGATTTGGGAACTTTCAGGCTTAAGGAAGTGGAGTAATGCATCGTAATGATACCAGTTGTAGGTAAAATGTACTTGCGCTTTTAGGCAATAGAGATAGAAATCCGGTATTCTAAAACCACTGCGTCGATAGGGTAAAGTTAGGGTATTCCAGACAATCCTAGGGTGTTTACCCGCCCATATTAGTCGAATGAGTATACTTCGAAGGTTATTAAAAGATGTGCTAGTTAGCGCAATTGCGATGTTTAAAAATAAAAATTAAAAATGGGAAGGACTACCATCTTTATTATCGTGATTCTACCGGCCACGTATAAAGGGAGCTCTATCCATTTTTCAATTAATGCAGTTAATTTATCTACAGCAGGGACGGCGTTCAACATTATCACCTCAGAACTTTGACGATGTAGGTAGACACTGAGATATTTGGGGGGATCGATACACCATTGGAGAGGGAAGTCTAAAGGAGTCTAGACTGTGGCGTCTGTTAGTGGGAAAATCTCAGACTTAGTCCAGTTAATCGTAAGATCAGATAGCGCCTCAAAGTGGATCAGCTCTCTAAGCACAGAGTAAAGGTTGGATTCCGGATTTCTGAGAAACAGCATAATGTCATCTGCATATAGTGATGGTAACAGTGGGCTGCTTTGGAATTTAAGTCCTCCTGCTAAGTGGCTTTCTTGTAATTGTCGGGCAAGTGGTTCAAAGCTATTATAAATAGTAAAGGGAATAGCGGGCATCCCTGCAGCGTACCACGGGACCGTAGGAACTGGTCTGTAATGGTGCCATTTACCTTTAAAGACGCTATAGGATCCGCGTATAATAGTCTGACTAGGTCACAGAGGCCCTTAGGACGATCAAGCTTGCTCAACATTATTAGTAAAAAGGGCCACTCCAGTTAATTGAACGCTCTCATCGTCCAGTAGGACTGCAACTGCGGGTAGTTCAGAGTTGATTTGATTAAGGACTGCGAATATTGTTTGCACGATTACGGACATGGAGCGTTTGGAAACAAAGCCCGATTGTAGTGGGGAGATGATTGTGTTTATTAGGAGAGACCGGCTAGTAGCTAGTACCTTGGCTAAAATTTTGTTGTTGTGATTTAATAATAACAACCAATAGGATGTTTAATGTTCTGGCAGTTTGTCTGATTTTAATAGGAGGGCTATGACTGCTTCTTGCATTGTTTGAGGGAGAATGCCGTTTGACAGGGCCTCTGCTTATACCTCGAGGAGATATGGGGTTAGTTCAGTTTTATATGCTTTATAAAAGGCTCCAGTGAAACAGTCTAGTCCGGGGGCGCGTTTGCCGTTAAGATCTTTATTGCTTGGGGAATCTCATCGCATGTGATAGGTGCAGCCAAGAATTGTTGCTGCCCCGTTTTTAGCCAAACCATGGTAATCTCCGCAAGGTAGTTCGCAATGGTTTCTCAGGTAGCGGTACATTTTGGTGTGTATAATTGTGTGTAGTACTGTGTGAATGTGCGAATTATGTCATCCTCTGCTCTGACTGTGGTTTCGTCTTCTAAGTGGAGGGACAAAATCATTGACACCTGATAAGGAGGGCGTTAAGTATTGGCAAGGGTGCGGCCAGGTCTCTCTCTCTGGCCATAGGCCCGTGCTCGAGCGTGCTTGCTTAAATACTTAGTTGTGCGGTGAAGCAGGTATTTAAATTCCTGCATTAATGAAGCCCTTCTATTTAGAAGTGTAGGGTGATCTCCTGCAAGCATTTCAGTTTTGAGCAGTTTTAGCGCTTGTTCTGCCTGCGTTAGTACTCCACTTACTGATTGCAGCACTCCAGAGCGCTTTGCAATGCATACCCCTCGGATGTAGGCTTTAAATGCGTCCCATCGTGTAGAATAGTGTTGCACTGTACCCTCATTGTGTTGAAAGAATTCAGTGATTGTGTCTCGCACCTCACAACGGAGACCTTGTCCAGCAACACATTTGAAGGGAATCACCAGAGCGCGCGTGGCAATAAACATTCTAACAATTATAAAGTAAATAACACAGGGAGGGGGGGCGTGGCCAAGCGGTCCGACATGGCGGACGGGCCTTAATGGAGCTCCCCGCAGCCGGCCACTACTCCTTCATGAATCCTGCCACAACGCCATGATAAAATTGCTCTGGCCTTCCGTAGGTAGCCCCATCGCTGGTTTGCGCTGATTGATGCCCCGAGGCGACCGCAGTTGGACTTGTGCCCCGAAGATGGTGTGGGCGTTCCATGTGTCCGACGGGGGAGGCCTGCTGCCTGGAGGCTGTGAGTGACCTGGGGCATCGTTGCTGGTATGTTGACTCTCTCGTGGAGGCGTGCGGCCTCCCCCCGGTTTCCACCCCGGGGTGCCTGCATAGAGACTTGGTGAAACTGGCTGTATACGTACGCTGTTCCGGCTCTCACGCTGCACTGGCTACAGATTGGGTGGTGCACCTTTTGGACCTGCGTAACATGGCTAAAGATAAACCTTCCGGCGCCGCTTCTAAGCAATCTACCATGGACAAGTATGCCAGTTCAGGTGCCTAGTCCGCCCCCAAGAGCATGGCGAACGCAAGCCCCGATAACGCTGCTTTGTTGGCGGCTATCACGCAGTCCAGGGATACCCTTGAGGCCAAAATAGGCGCAGTTGGATCGGACGTTATGCTCCTCCGCCAAGACCTGTGTAACGCTGTCCAGAGAATAACCGAAACCGAGTCACAAATGTCTACAGCAGAAGAGGCAGTTAATACTCTTCAAAAGAAGGTGTCCACCCTGGAGTCCCTGGTGCATGGCCTGGCTGCGAGGTTTGAAGATGTGGTGGGTCAACCGCGTAGGAACAATCTTCCCTTTGTGGGGTTTCCCTAGGGCTGTGAGAACAATAACGTAGTGGAATTCCTGACCAAGTGGCTTATAGACTGGTCCCTGTCTCCATGCTTCATCATTGAACAGACACATCGCGCACTGCAGCAGAAACTGCCTCCGGGGCGCGCTCCTGAGCAATAATTGACTGCTTGCTTAATTACATGGACCGAGATGTGATCGTCCAGCGTGCAAGGCTGAAGGGGGTCCTTATATATGCCTCCCAGCCCATTATGATCTTCCCAGACTATACCAAAATTGTCCAACAGCGCAGACCGTCCTTTGCAGAGGCCAAAGCCCGGCTGCGCGGGCAGAAGATTCAGTACTCATTATTTCCAGCCTGCTTGCGTGTCTCCTACAAACCATGGACACATTTCTTCGAGTCACCCGAGGAGGTGTTCAGGTGGACGGATGAATCGGTTAGACTGCGGCCCCATGTTCCCTCCGGAGTGAACTCCAACGCCTCGTCCGGGGGTCTGGCCGGGACCTTCCCAGGACCGGTGGCAAGCAGCACCACCAGCCGAGATCTAGGAAGAGGTCTTGGAATCGCAGCGGTTCTCGCAGGGTGATGACGGAAGATCAGCAACCTCCTGATTTGTTTTATATTAGTGGCCGATACTTCGGGCTGCACGAACCCGTACATTTTGGTGGAACTGTAAACACTTTAATGTACACCACGTTTATTGGGGATCTATTGATTGCCAGCGGATCGTTACCCCCATTGGGGACGGAACGCCTGCCATACCGCAATAGATGCTTCATCACTATTGAGGTAATGGGGGTGACCGTTTTTTTGGGGGGTGGGGGTATGTTGTTTTCCAATGTCACTGTTTTTCTAGACCTGTACAGAGTCCAATACTATCATGCTACCCACAGGTTGGTCAATTTACATACTAGATTCCCGATATGACAGACACCGGCGATTAACTATTGTTAGCTGGAATGTTCGTGTCCTGCTAGATGAGATCAAGAGATGGTCACATTGCGGCAGGCCAAGCGCTAGAACACTGACATACTCATGATACAAGCCCACCTACTGGGCAATAAGACACCTTGTCTTGCGTGCTTTGGTTTTGTCCAGACCTACCACTCTGGATTCACTGGAGGATCCAGGGGTGTAGCGATCTTAATTCACAGTAGGGTGCCGTTTATGCATGATCGGACTTGTTCCGATTTTTAGGGTAGGTATACAGTGGTGACAGGCACAATATATGGTGAACATCTCACTCTGGTCTGTGAATATGCCCCTCCACCCCGGTCACAGAATCTGATGGAACAATTGACCTGGGCCCCGGGCGTATCCCACCCTGTGGCGCCTCTCGTCATGGCCACTGCAGGACGATCAATTTCATTGCCAGATGTATATCGCCATTACTGAATACTTCTTCCACAACATAGGCACCCGGGACTCTCTGGGTGACCATGAAGCTAACACTAAGTGGGGAGGACATTGCCTTTTGTACTGTACGTCAGAGGCAGTGTCTGGAAAAGTTCATCCAGACAGAGGCCCAAATCATTGATTTGGAACGTCGGTTTCCATAACACAACAAATTCATGCCAGCGATTTGCTGGACGAAGCTAAGACATATTGGCTTGCTACGCACAGCCCGATTTATCAGTGGGGAGACAAATCTAGTGCCCGTCTACATCACTTATGCCAACAGACGCTCCGACCCATGATTCTCCACGAAATCCTGTGGCCTGACTGGTGAGGAGCTCGTAAACCCCACTCAGATTGCTACTAGCTACTAGGTATTATTCAGATATTGTCCATGGGCACCATCCACAATTTTTTTTATTAAATATCCTTTTCTTAGGGGTCCTCCTCAGTGGAATTCTCAGATGTCTGTATGTGACCATGGACAATATCTGAATAATACCTCTTATCTGGGCCCATAAAACTCAGTTTCTGTCTGTTGTTTTTTTTTAGATTTTCTCTGTAGAATGTGAGAGGGTGTGCATATGAGTAGACTGTATGGTAAGATTGATATGAGTGAGTGTATAAAGCTTTTTTACCTGGCTTTTTTTTATTCATTGTTTTTGTGGGGGTTGTATATGAACACATGTATATATTCTGTCATGTATACATTTTCTTATTAGTTATTTTCTTTAATATGGAAATGATGAATTGTTAATCACTGTTTTGTATGGTAAAAATTAAAAAATATAAAAATGTTTTTTTGAAAAAATTCATATACCAAAAGAAACAAATGATAAATAAAATGCAACTCAAATGATAATCATTGTTTCTTGTATACAGTGATATGGTTATGCGTTGTCCCTGAAGAAAAACGTTTTTTGAGTTATACCAATCTGTGAAATAATAAGATAGGTCAGTTGAGAGGTTTTTTCATAGTTTATGCCTGGTTGTGCCACCAGACAACATCCGTCGTGCGCACAATGCTATCGCCTCTGTTAACCGACTAAATGCGCAGGCTGCGCACCTTCTTGCCAATTCGACAAGGCCTTTGACTCCCTTAGCTGGACCCATCTCTTTGCTCTCCTACAACGTCTTAATATGGGCCCGACTTCTTCAATATATCCGCCTCTTATACACTGACATCACTGTTTCAGTGCTGATGCGGCCTCGTGGCCGTTTTGTATCGGTAGGGGCACAAGGTAGGGATGCCCCCATCCCCTTAACTTTTTGCACTTGCCATGGAACCACTCGCGGCATGGATATGAATGGAGGCCCGGGTACAAGGTTTCGAGTGGTCGCGGGAAGTCTCTGATCGCATATGTATTTTTTTTTCAAGCCCCAATTGACCCGGCCCGCGCCTGCTCCGCATTATGCAAATCTTCGGTGAGAACTCTGGCCTTTACGCGAACACCCACAAATAGTTTCTTTGGCTTTTGCGCGGAAGTGCAGGCTCGGTACTTGGACAAGCGCTGTTACGGTGGTCCCGGATGGTTTTAAATATCTCGGGGTGTTTTTGTCCGACTCCCAACCTACCTCCTGGAATAAAAACTTGGCCCTTTATTGGCTTCTAGGCCATATCCCTAAGTACCCCCAGCTAATTGACCCGCATTGCTTGCCGACCGTGATGCGCATTATATTTAAGACTCTCTTCTTTGCTTACAGCGAGCTGTCATTATCAAAGGCACCTAGTTATTCTCTACTGCCCTTCTAAAATCCCTTCACTCTGCCAATCTCAGTCTGATTTAGGGACCTCTTGTACACAGTGCCCGACATGGCGGAAATTCCTTTGGTCACCTGACACAAACTATGGAACTCCCTTCCCCTGCAACTTTCTCTCAGCCCTACTGAGGAACTATTTTGTATGCAACTCAAGACTTGGCTGTACTAACTGGCCGTGATTGTTCTGGTTGCTGATATATTTAATTTCCCTGTAGCAATGGGAAATCTTATTTGGGTAGCCAATGCTTAGTACAAATCACTAAAATAGAAATTGAGTAAATGCACCTTTCCCATTGTTTGTGCAATAGGTAATATTCCCTTCACCCATTTTAGATAATTAAAATTGTAGTTAAAATCTGTAAATGAGTAATTCTCTTTAGCAGAGAAAGATATTAATGGTCCACAAAAATCTGTACAAGTGCAATCTCAATCGAGTTTCATCAATTCTAATGCACAGCCTTCGCACCCAAAGGCTGACTGTATTGTGGTGACCAGGTTAGTCAGAGAACTCGATAAGCGTGAGGCACTCCTTGAGTCATAAACATCTAAAGAGATTAGGTAAAATGGGCACAATGAAAGCTATGTATTATTATGTGTCCTTTATATGGTTGTATGACGTTACAACGCATGCCATTACCCCACATGCCGTTACAATGCATACCTTTACCCCAACTTGCTGTTGTGGGTGCGCTGGAAGTTGGAATAGTATAATTTACTATTCCAACTCCAGTGTGTGCAACAGTAGGGAAGATGTTGGCGTTAAATCCAACACCTTCTACCCCCTGCAAGCCTTTCCCGTTGTAACGAAATGTGGGGTAATGGCATGTGTTGTAACGGTTATTTCCCCCTTTATACTCTCGTTGATTGTAGCGGTTATTTCTGAAAAGTTTAATTTTATCCCAGATTACTGTGAAAAGATTTACTTGAAAACCCGTTTCAGTGAAGAAACAAAAGAAATACACATCAGATTATACATGTAATTGAAATTAGGAAACCATGAAGGAGATCGACAGAATCAAGATGAGGGACAGTTAGGCTTGGTTTTAGAGTTACAGTTAGGATACAAGTTATAGTCATGCCTAGGGTTAGGGTCAGGGACAGGATTTAGATAACAGTACAGGCTAATATAAGAATGTGGGTTAGTCAAGGTAATGCAAGGAAAAACACCAAGGATACAGCTAAATTCAGGCAAATGTGAGGGTATTGATTAGGATCGAGTTCAGATTAGGTTGGGGACAGAATAAGGACTATGTACAAGGCCTGAGAAAATTAAGGTTTGTATTATGGTCAGTTGTATGATGCATGTTGAGGTTGGGTTATTTTTCAAAACATTTCTAAATAAAATGTTTGGAAAATATATGAATAAAATGTTGTAAATAGGGACCATTCCATTGAAATTATTTTTGCAATGATAGATATTTTCAACAAGTCTTTATGCAGTTGTCCATTTCAGTGCGAAGTACAGACACAATTTACTTTTTCTTTAAAATTGTTTTCAGCTAAAGGTCTTTTTTTCATGATTAAATACCATACTGAATAGGTTGTATAAGAAATGTGCCATCCAGTCTGTATGTTCCCCAAGTTCCTGAGAGGTTCCCTGGAGAGATCATTCCCAACATTGATACCAATGCTGACAGGACAAAGCGCATAAGACTTTTTCTACACTTTTATTTAGAGTAAAAATGTGTGAAAGCACTTAGTTGTAGTTTGTTTCCTGTGCTACTAGCTATCATTAACTCATTGTTATGTTAGTTTCTTATAAAGAGCTAGGAGGGGCATGAAAGAAGGTATCGGAGGAGGGAATGAAGGATTTGAGTTTGTGTGTCTCGATTTCTCACTTTTACATAGTGAAGACAACATCTATAGCTTTCAGCAAAGCATTTCACCATTAGGAAAATGAGTTGGACAGCTACATGGGCTGATTCCTATGCATTCCATAGAAAGTACTTGGTGGTTACTTCACTTGGGAGTGAGGTTAATTGGTCCCATATAAACAGGTTTGTTTCATGCCTGTCTCTCCCTTTAAATTCTTCTCTTGTACTTTGTGTGTGGTGGACTACCTTCATATGCTACCTGTACTTGGAGATGGCTGCTTCTGGGATTTGGGCGAAAAGGAGAATGGGAAGAAGGGTGAAGTTGGGTCGTACTTTGAGTTTTTGGCAAAATTGACAAAAATATGTCTGTGAGCAAGTCCCACATAGGTGGAAAATGAGATCAAGCTAGATATATAGACAAATTACTTTTGTTGTGACTTGGCTACATGCTAGTTTTAAAGTTCTCTCCTGTTTCCAAAACTACTTATTTGTAGTCTCTTGGAGAGTGTAATTTTGATAATTGCAGCTCCAACTAAGTGGAGAACGCATAATTCAGGATAGTTATTCACTGGAAGTGGTTGCCATGGCACTATTTAAGAAGTAGAACTTTTGTGTAGACCACCATAATTGCAAACTTGTGAACCGTGACTTTTTCCTTTTATTACCCGTCTATCCGGGGATTGTGGATAAGGCTGTCCTAATCCTACGTAATGCTGTCAACTCACTTTGGAGAGAATATTTCCATCACTGGCTGGTATTATTATCTGTGATTCTCTCTTATTAGTTAGTAAATAAAGCAGCAGCATAGCAATATGTAGAAAACTAACATTTGTTTGTTAGGTACACTACTAGTTATTTGCTAGCACCTGCAATTCAGCTTCATAAATTGTACTGCTAAATCCAGATTTTCATGGATACCCTGTATTTTAAAGTTTCAGATGGAACTAGTAGAAGTGAGCACAATTTCTTATGTTTCTTATTTATTTTGGAAGATCTGCTTCGGGAACCTTAAATCCTCAAAATATGTTTACAATTGAGTTGCTAGAAGCTAATTTGCATAATACATAACAGATTATTATAACTGAAAGCAGGCAGTGAATGCGATTGTTTACCTTCAAATATAAATCTTTTAAGTCCTCCAAAATCATTATCACAGTGAAGGGAAAGAGAACTGGATAAGGAGTTAACAGTATCTGTACAATATTATCTTACAATGACCGAATCCCTCACCTCAGAGAATATCAAAATATTGTAAATTTGATACGGGAGGGGGAAGGAAAGACTGCCAAGGAGAAGTGATGTTTAGGAACTGGGACAGGCCAGGAGTAACCTAGGAGAGAAAGGAGGAAAGAACTGTAGTAGTCTGAGGTTAAACACTTGGGAGCTCGAAAATGGTAATTTAGACGAAATTACTGAAGGACAGGAAAGATAGGTAGAAGAATAATAACACTATGTTTTTGTAAGGGTGATCAAAACAAAGGCAGTAAAGGAAAAGATATGCACCCTACAAGTAACAAAATATTAAGTGGAAGAAAGCAAAATAGTAGATGGAAACTTACTTTGGTAGGAGGCAGCTGTGTTATGTTTGTTTAATAGAATAGATATTTTAAGATGCATCAATGATTTAAAGGATGTTTCCTAGTTGGAGGGCATGAGGTGAGATCTCAGACATTTCTGTTGAAAATGAGGGAAAAACAGAGTAATCAACGGAGGAAAAGGAGATGCCCATGTATAAATTTCAAGTCAAAACTCGATTTGTTTATAGGTTCTGACCTGGATTTACAAGTGTGACTGAAGACGAGAGAGATTCTGATCTCCTCAAATGTAGCAGGGCAGGAGCGACACACAGGGTTTTACAGGTTTTAGAGTTTTTAAGAGCTAAACGTTTTTAGAGTAAACCATGGGAGTGGCAGGCATGAAGCTTTTGTCTTTCCTTGCAGAGGTCTGTGGAAAATGTGCAAACTTAACAAAGTTGCAAAGTTCTATGCTTTTCCCACACCGGTCACTATAAAGTCACTTTTTTATCAAAGCTATTTGGAGGCTGGCCCTATATGCAGTATGACTGGTCAGCCAGAGCGCCTCTCACAACTGCAGAGAGAGCCTGCCCTGTACTTGCAAATTGACTCAAACGAAAGAAGGACATTTTTGCTGACAAGTTTACATTTAAAAACTGTACTTTTTTTGTCGCTTTTCCTATCCGAGGCACGTGGTTTGCCTCACTCCCTGTTTGTCCGTGTGACAATTGTTCACCTCAAAGCACTCTGCACTTTATTCTCTTTTGTAGACTTTACACGCCCCAGAGGAAACAGTTTATTCGTCCTTTATTACTTGCTGCAGGGATTATGAATTACAAATTGGCAATGGAGTTTTTACTCTCCCTAGGAACAGTTGAGCTCATATATTTTTTAAATTACCTTTTTAACGCTGTTAAGATTCGTAGTAGATACTGATCATTTTAAATCTGTAAATTGTGTATATGTGGATGTGCTGTTTTCAAATGAAATTGTGTTTGTACAACTTTTTATGGCTCTTTTAAAGTCGAAATAAAGTATTTCTGACTGACTGGCTTTTCCCACATTGGTGACATTTGCATCAGTGTTTAACAGAGAAGCTAAACTTGCAGAGAAATAGTCTGTTACATTTGTGATGGGTAAAGGTTTCAGGCATTACAACAATGTGTGATTGCCTTATTGATTTGTGCTTAGGCAAAAGCATGTAAGTGGACAGTGTAATTAATATTTTATGCAAATACATTAACAAGCTGCTGAAATTAAATTGTAGTGAATTGAATTGATGCTTTTTAGTATCTAGAATGAGATTTTAACATGCATATTAAATGGTGCTTTTTGTAAACATCAATGTATTTGATTTCATACATATAAACAGAATTTTGATTCATTTGAGTGATGCACATCGTGTTAAGGTGGAATTACCTGAGGAATTTGTAGCACTAGCAAAATGTACATTTTTATTAGTTTTCTAGAAACGACCTTTCTATGAGCTTCACTCACATTCATTGAGATTGTTTCAATAGGTGTCAAATATCTCGTAATAATAGTTGGGATAAAGAGAACAGGCAAATGTCACCAATTCATAAAAATAAAACAATTAACAACATTTGTTAAACTTTAAATATTTCACCTGAAAGATCAAATTAAACTACAACAAAAAAGTAGATTAATAATGCTTTCCAATCTGTAAATCTCCGCTCTATGATCTTAGGTTGTATCTAAAAACGTAAGTGGTAAATTGCAATTTCTGGTGTCTAGTTACTCAGGCCTGTGCAACATCTAGCAACTTAAGGTTTTGCTTTTATCGTGCATAACTTTACCGTATCAACCAACTGATACTTATACTTTTCTCTTAGCAAAATAGGAGCTAGTACAAAGGTCTTGTTTTAAAGTCAAAAGTGCACGTTTTATAGAGTGTGACATATTACACTAGAAGTTTTTATTGGTGCTTAACAGTGAAAAAGGAGCATTTGTTCAAAATTATTAAACCGCATCGCTTATTGAAAAGCCACAGTTTACGTACGTGGTATTTTTCTTTTTAGAAAGTTTCGATATGGCGGAAAGTTTGTGAGTTCTTTATTTGATTGCACATACAAACAAATCATAAAAATGCCAAGCCTTCCAGACCCATAAAGTAATTCAACAATACAACATACAATATATCAAAACACGAATTGACTCAGAGACAGTAAAAAGATGGGTTTTTAATTTGTAGGTCTTATTCGGAGGTACACTAAACACCGGGAGGAAAACAGGATTTCGACTTGAAGAATTTACTGGCATCTGGAAGTTCGAGCCTCTCCAGAATACTGATGTCTGGAAGTTTGAGCCTCTCCAGAATTCCAGGTGACCATGAGGTAAGGATGTTGCTTTAGATGGCTAGTTTTGTGTTCCAAAGAGCCAACGTGAAGGGGCTGATCTTCAGAAGCAAATAATGGACGGTGGCAAGAATCTGGCAATGTCACCATTTTTGTGGACGTCCATCCAGAAAAATCTGAGGACTCTGGAACACCTCCCCCAAAGTTACATTTCCCCACCCACCCACGATGAACCCGGTGCCTAAGTGGAGATTCTAGGGTCCTCAGTAAGGATGCACTTTTTAATCTTTCAGGCATGTGAAACCAAACAAGAATTTTTTTTGACGAAGTTTATTAAATGGGCTTCCATATTTAACCATTTCTCACGAAAAAAGCCAGGGGAGCATCTGGCAAATATATCAACTATAAATTCAGCACGTGTAGAAAGCAGGCTGAATTGGAAAACTGGAAAAATACAGCCTTTTAGGGGTACAGTTTTAAGAAATGTTTGGCCACCTAATCCTTCAAAGGCTTTCAAGTAACCACTGGGTCAACTAGGATGCAAATGGGAGGCATGCATGACCTCAGACACCTAGTATTTCGGAAAAATCACGTGGGTAGAGCAGACCTGATTTCACACACCCTTTGACATTCCTTAAGACACCAGACGCAGTGTACTAGACCACCTTTACCTCATGGAATACTGGCCAATATGCTCTTCTCCCAAACAATTAGCATTTTAACACACAGTGATGTAGAACAAGTTCCCACTGTTGAGTCATAAATCTGAAGCATACTAACCTTTAAGAGATTAGTATTACACATTGTGTAAATTGCAGTATCACATTTTGTAAATCGCTGGGGTTGCAAAGCAGTCCAACGGGGCTGTGGCAGAAACAATAAGGCAGCGACATCTATATATCTAAATGAATATCATCACTAGCACTGAAAAGCTTGTTCAGCCTTCTAAAAAGATCAATGTAAAACACTGGACTAATGATATAGCAATAACCAATCGATGGAGCAACAGAATTGTGAGGTACGTAGTTTGAAGACAGTGGAATAAGTATCCTCCAGCTAATTGACGCTGCTTTGAATTTGATTTGTTTTTCTTTTTTTAATTTTACAAACATATAACATCAGCGCATAGTCGTTACAAGGTTGCAGCCCACAATGGCTATGTTAATGGTTGTACAGTTACACAATATATAAGCTTGGCTGGCACCCTATTCACTGTCGTAAGAGGATAGTAGTGTAAGAAAAGGGGAAAGGATAGGAATTAAGGTAGGGAGAAAAGGAGATAGCATACAGAAATTTACTTTCTTCACGTCAGAGTCTTGAAACCTGTGGGGATGTGGTGTAGAGCCCCTTGTTAGATTTGTTAGTATTTATTCATGGCGGGCCATATGGATTTAGGAGCTCATCCAAGGCCGCCCACACCCCCCTGTTGGGATGTCTCAATGGTGCGTTTCTCAGGGCGGTGTTGTCAGCTCCTCGAAGGTACGTCACCCAGTTAAGCCAACCCTTGAAAGTTGCCTTGGAGGTGTCTTTCCAATTGGTGAGTACTATTTTGACTGCCGCTGTTAGTAGGAGATCCAGCAGGTCGCTGTCTTGCTGTGAGTCTAGCTCGGTTGTCATGAATGCAGTGGCGAGAGTAGCAAAGTCCGCTATTAGTGTGCATCCTAATGTTTTATTTATGAAGGTGAATATTTTTTCCTAATATTTTTTTAACTTTGGGGCAGTGATAGATAAGGTGTGCTAGGTCCCCCTTATCCTTGTCGCAATTCCAGCACTGGTAATTTTCGCTCAGGCCCAGAGTCGCCAGGCGTGCTGGGGTCCAGTATGTTTTGTGTAGGGGCCAGAATTTAGTCTGCGCTAAAGCCAGTGAGATTTTGTTTTGCCTGGGGGAGGCCCAGAGGAGGTGGCGTTCCTTCTTGCTGAGTGTGGTGCCGAGTTTTTTCTCCCAGTAAGTAATAGTTTTGTCTTTAAGTTTGGAGGAGCTGGGTCGTAGTAATTTGTATAGGTGTGATACCTGGTGTCCTATTCTGTTGACATTCGTCATGTATTGGATGATTGAGGGCTTGTGCTTTGATAGTTGCGCTTTGGACAGGGCTGTTTTGAATTTAAGGACGTTGTACAGTTCTATGTCTGGCAGATTGTGCTTTGTTTTTAGCATGCTGAAGGAGGAGGGGCTCCCACCCTCTTCCAGCTGCGCTGGGTATGAGATACCTAGTCTTTTCCATGTGTCTATAGAGAGCGGTTTTCCCCTATATATTTTTTTGTGTTTGCCCATAGTGATTCCCACATTGAGTTCTTCACGCTGTGTTCCATATTTTGACCACTTTAAGCAGGGCATTCCTAGTGTTTTTGAGTATTGGGTTTGCTTCTAGTGCCTGTTTGTTGGCAGTAAGGAGCGCTATTGGCTCCAGGTTGCCTAGTATGGCTTTCTCAATATTGAGCCAGACCGGCATATACTCCTGGCTAGGCAGGGCCCCGTAGGCCCCCTGTTTCGCTAGAAAAGCAGTTTGGAATGTTCTAAAGTCTGCCACATTTACTCCCCCCAGTTTTTTGTTTAGTCTTAGTTTTTTAAGGCTTATTCTTGCCTTTTTCCCCCGCCAAAGGAATTTATTTATCATTTTGTCCATTTTACGGTGGAACTCGACCGTGAGTACGAGCGGTAGCTTACCCGACAGGTAGTTGACCATTGGGGTGATCATCATCTTTATTGTCTCTACTCTCCCCCACCATGTCAGGAATTTAGGTGACCTGGCCTCCAACAGAGTCTTTGTCTTTTCTAGTAGTAGTTTTTCGTTTTTGTCGAGTGTTGCTTTGAGGTCTTTGCTGAAATGTATGCCCAGATATTTGATGAACCCAGTTTGCCAGGCAAGGCCTGAATTCCCCAATATCTCTCTAGTGGTGTGGATGTTTAGTGGCTTACTCTCCAACTTATCTTTGTTCAGCTTGTAGCCAGAGTGGGTTGAGTACTTCCCTATGGTGTCCATGAGGGCCGTGATGTAGCAGTTGGGTCTCTCTGTGACTATGAGGATGTCATCCACGTACGCGGCTAGTTTAACTGTGGCCTCTTCGATGGTCATCCCCCTCATGTCCTTATTGGACCCGATGTCCCTGATCAACGGTTCTAGGGCCAGCAGAAACAGCGAGGGGGACAGGGGGACATCCCTGTCTTGTCCCCCGTTGTAGGGTGAAGGGTTCTGAGACCACCCCATTGACTACTATTCGAGCTTTGGGGTTTTCGTACAGAGCCATTACTTTCCGTGTATAAAATTCTCCCATGTTGTATGACCGCATACATTGCTCGAGGAAGTGCCAGGATACCCTATCAAACGCATTCTCGGCGTCTAGTGTGATCATCACTGCTGGTTTCTCCGTCTTGGTGGCCCATTCCAGTACGTGGCACAGGAGTCTGGTGTTATCATGTGACATGCTCGTCTTTAGGAATCCCACCTGAGAGTTGCTTATCAAACGTGGGAGAACAGTGTTTAGCCTTGAGGCTAGTATTTTGGTGTAAACCTTGCAGTCTACATTGATTAGTGAGATGGGCCTGTAGTTTTGGGGCAACTGTGTCCTTGCCTTCCTTCGAGATAACTATTATTTTAGCCTCTGTCATGGTATGTGAGACAGCTCCTGTTCCATCGCAGTGGTTGAACACTTTTTTCATGGTAGGGTGCAGGTGTGTAAGGAACGTTTTATAGAAGGTGGCCGTGTAACCGTCTGGCCTCGGCCCCTTATTGTCTTTGAGAGACTTCACCGCCATCTCAATTTCTGTTGAGCTAATTTCTCGTCCAAGTGTCTGCGCTTCTTCGTTCGTTATCTTTGGGAGATTTAGTCTGTCTAGGTAGGCTGTGCAGCCTGCCTGGTCTAGTGATTGATCATTTTTGTATAGTTCGACATAGAACTCTCTAAATGTTCTTAGTATCTCCTTGTGTGTGTGTTGTTGCATGAGTCAGTGATTGATGAGATGGTGTGCTGTCTTTGTTTGTGTTTAAGATAGGAGGCTACGATTTTCCCTGCATTGTTAGTCTCGCCGAGGTTAATTGCCCTATATTTGTTCACCCACAGTCCGGCCCTCTGGCTTAGGATTTTGTTGTATTCATATTTTTATTGTTTGTAAGCTCTGTTAGGGCGGTACTGTTCCTTGTGTCCGAGATGTGGGTTGCCTCTAACCTTTGGATGTCCTCTTCTAACTGGGTCACCTGGAGATTACCTTTTCTGTTCATTTGGCCTTTATTCCTAATATTGTGCCCCTGACTGTTGCCTTGAGAGCTTCCCACATGATCTTGTGGTCAGTGTCTATTGTGTCAATGTCTAATTTATTCTTTAATGGCTTTTTCTTTTTCTATTTTGTTTTTGTTTGCCTAGTCTGTCAAGACGTCACTATTGAACCTCCACCTGCGTGGAAGGTCCTCGTTGTGTAGCCCACTAATCTGAAGACTGATGCACGAATGGTCTGAGATGGTTCTGGTTGCGATGTCTGTGTGATCTATTAAGTGAGTGTGTGTGCCTGTGATAAGTATGTAGTCTATCCTGCTGTATGAGTTGTGTGGATTGGAGTAGAAGGTGTAATCTCTAGTGTGCTGTAGCCGCCAAGGATCCTTGAGATTGAATATAGTACATATGTTCTTTAGAGTGTTGTGTGCGTTTGGTAGGAGTGAGTGGCACTGTGATTGTCTGTCAAGTGTGTGGTCTAGCGCTATATTGAAGTCTCCTGCCATGACTGTACGGTCGTTCTGGGGAATTGATTCCAGTCTTTTTGAGATACCCTCCCAGAATTCTGTCAGTGTTGGGACCGTAAATGTTCACTACATGTATGGTTTCCTCTCCCCTGTCAGTTGTGTTATTAGTATCCTCCCTGCTTCATCGGTATGTTGATCCTCTACTGTTATCTTTGAGTTTTTGTTTAACAGAGTGATCACCCCTCGTATTTTCCCCACTGCCGGTGAGCAGGCCATCTAGCCGATCCACCTCGCTCCGAGTCGTTTTGCATCTTCCAGGGACAGTCTGGTCTCCTGCAGCAGGAAAACGTCTGCTTTGGTCTTTGCTAGGTAGTCTAGAATTTCTTTTCTCTTGACTGGGTGATTCAGGCCTTTGACATTTAGGGAGACTATCTTTAGGTTAGATGCCAGGGAGTTTGTGTTATTTTGTGCCATTGGTTGATCGCCGTTGCTTGCCGTTCACCCTTACTCCCCCTCGTGGTATGTTCTTACCCCTCTTTTCTGTTTGATTTTTTCGGCTAATTGGTGAGTAGCGACTATGCCCCCCCCCCTCCCCTGACCCCCCCTGTTTGTCCCTCTGTTCTCTCCAACAGGTCCTGGTCTCATGTCCCTTCCTGTATGCGGGAATGTAGCTAAAGAGATTAAGATAGGATGGAGGACAGTGGATAGAATTAAGGTGTGTATAGAAGACCGACATAACAGACCTTCTCCCCCATCCGCCCGTCCCCCTGTACTAAAACATTGTATTCCGGACGTGCGATGGCAAGATCCCCAATCAGTCTTCCCTGGGAGCCCATTACCCCTGTATTCTGATGTTACTACTTCTGCTGTTAAACTGTTACACCTCCTCCCCTTCCTTCTTCGCTATACAATGAAACTACATAGCTTATATGCTTATATGCCTTTTGTCTTGTCCTTCCTTTCACAAATTCTGTCCCCGTTTGCCCTTCCCCCCCCCGTGCCCTCCCACCAGATGGCCAGATCTATGACAGTCAAAACAAAAGGATATACTGTTGTCATAACTCCTCTGCAAGGTTCCTTTTCTTTTTCTTCTTCCCCTCGTATGGTGGTCTGCTCGCCTTGTCGTGTTTTACTCACAGCCTCCTGAGGTAGATAGGGTTTGGTTGTCTTCATTACACAAAATTCAATGGTTGGCAGTGAGTCCGATTGAGGTAGATATTGGTCCTGAGGTAGCCACATGTGCTCTGAGGTAGATACAGTTACTGTGTTTGTGCATTTTGTATTTTGATTCTTTGTTTTCCTCGCTCACTCTCCTATTGGCTCAAGTGATGCTCTTCTCTTGGTCGATCCTGCCTGCGAGGTTTCCATTTCCTGATCTAACTGACCTCTTAGGGATCTGAACTACTCTGAGGGGTCTTCGAAGACATGCGTTCTTCCTTTATCATTAAATCTAAATCTTGTGGGGCCCACGGATGAGAACATGATGTTCTCCTTCCTTAGGTTGTCTCTCAGAGCCAGGAATCCTTTTCTTATGTCGACTGTGGGCTTTGAGTAATCCTGTGTGAGGATTATCCTGTGACTGTTCCATTTCATGCTTTGGCTTTTTCTTGCTACCCCAAATATGGCTTCTGTATGGTGTGATCAGAGTGGCTTGCAAATTATTTGTCGCGGGCCGGCCCTGTTTGTAGTTTTGAAGGTCGGCACTCTGTACGCTTTGTCTAGCTCAAAAGGGTTGTCGAATTTGATGTTCGTGACTTTGGGGGTCAGTTCTTCTATAAGGGCCATGCAAGAACCTGTTTTGTCGTCCTCTCCTTACGGAACACCTAGAATTCTTTTGTTTCCCTTTCTGTTACGGTCATCTAGTTCCGCCGTCTGCCTTTGGAGTATCGCCGTTGTCTTGGTTAGTGCCATGAGCGCTTTGTCTGTTGATCTCAGTCTTCTATGTCGCTAACCCTCTGCTCCACCACCGACTGTTGTTTGCCATGTGGATGTCCGCTCTGACGGCGGCTAGTTCTAGTTGTATTGCATCTGTAGTTTTTGTTGATTTGGCTAGATCATGCACCTCGGCCAGTTTTTTCAGGATCATGTCCAGTGTGCTATTGATATCTGGCTTGTGTTTGATGGGTGAGTCAGTTAGTGTCACCTCTGTTCTTCTTTGACTGTTGCGTAATATTGCCATCGTTCCCCGCCATGGTTAGTAGGCCTCTATTCGCTTGATGAAGCTCAAATCTTCTGTCTCCTTTCCGCTCTATGGGCTGGTAGGTCTGCACTTGTGAAAGGTCGCTTTGCGCTTTTTTGGGTTTCAGTGATGCTTGTTGTGTGGCTTTGTCTTGCTGCTTTGCGGGCCCCTCCCCTCGTCCCGAACTCTTGGGTCGGTGCTGGTGTGCTGATGTCCTTCTCTTTTTAGGTCTCGCCTGTCAATGCGCTTGCGCATTGAGCTTGCGAGAATATAGGGGCTTAACCAGAGCTATACCATCGGGCGATTTGATGCTGTGCCCGTGAAAAGCAAGCTCAATGCGCAAGCGCATTGACCTAAAAAGCGCGTGCACTTCAAAGCCACCAGCCTCCCTCCCACAGGCATCCCCCAGCGTGCGCTGTGCCTCAGGCATTTCTCCTCCCCTAATTTATTCACTGCCCACGACTTTCACTTTCACTCTCGCCTCACGCTTATCACACTCCCCCTTCTCTCTAGCTTCTCACTTCTCAATCACACCCCATATGGTCGTTCCCTCCCACTCACTCACTCGCACATCAAAGTCTGCTTTTAACCAGCGTGTGGTCCGTAATTGTGCAATGCGTCTATTATGCACTCTGTGCTAAACTTGGTCTTCCCAGGGCAAGGCTTCTTCTTCCAATAGTTGAATTAATTCACATTTAAAAAAAAAATCCTTGCACTGGGCTCTCACGAGAGGGCTGCAATTAGATGCATACTGTAGTGAATATTTCTTACTTTGGCGTAGGAAAACTGTGGCGCTTTGGTCAGCCTATGTCTTGAACTGTTCAGGATCACTTGCCTTAGTGGTGATAAGTGCCACATTCACCAAAATTCACAAGGAAGGAATTAAAATGTTGGCAAAGTTAGAATACTCGTTCCAAAAGGAACGGAATGTCTTGGGTATTTAAACGAATACATAATTGAGAGGTTATAACAAAACGATGTGGGATGGAAAGCAAATGGAATACTGTAGATGTCACCTGGATAGCGAAACGTTTGTAGCAACAGTGTTTCTCAAACACTAACGGTACATCACGTGACACTTGTCGAACGGCCGCGTGCACTCTGGGATGCAATGCAGATCTACTCTGCACCTGGCAACTCAAGCAATCCACGAAGCTCGTGAGCCTCACTAGACATCTGCAAGGCTAAGCAAGCTCTGACTCACATGGCAGTGGGATCGCTTACAATATTTCTGAATTATTCAAACTGAAGATATAGTTGCCTTTCATATGTTGATTCACTTAACTCTAGCGCTAAAAGACAGTTTTCGGGATTAGATAGATCTCCAGCAAAATGACCTTGCCAACCCCTCTTGTCCTCAGAGCCCTGGGCCTGCGAGCAGCCGCCCTGACACGGAAGCACCTTTCCCAGCCCTGCACCCATGCAGCCCTCCCCCACCGTTGTTTTTGCATTTGTCTCCCCCACCGCGGCGGCATCCGTGCCAGCCACGCCCCTGCAGAAAAGCACTTGGCACGTAATTAGCACACACATCCTAATGGTGCTGCCTATCTCTGGGCTTTTGTCTGGCCTTTCCTGGGGCTGTCAGGGTGTGAGACGCCAGGGACTTAAAGGAAATGTCTGGAGCTGGGCGGCATTGACGAGCAAACTCTGGATGTCACTGCAGTTTCAAAGTTCCTCTTAATTCAAGACGCGGCTCACAGGTTTGCTAAGCTGTAGGATTTCGAACTGGTAGTGCATTTTGTTAGTGATGCATGCAGTGGCGTGTGATAGTGCATAGGCCCTACTTCAAGAAAGGTGAATGAGTTTAGTGCACCCCTGCTGGTAAACGAGAAAAGAGCCCATTGGGCACTGAGGCCACTGCAGATTTCTTACCACCTTTCAGGCACAAACACGTATTTATAAATTTGTGCGCCTCTATCTGTCTCTTTCTTGCTCCATTCCACAGCCTCTGAATTATTCACCACTTTCCTTCTTGCTCTCGCAGCCCACTCTCACTTTATCTCTCTTCTCTCACTGCCCCCCTTTTCTGTCACTTCTTCACTCAGCCTTAGAAGTTGGCCTAACGGCTAGGGCGCTCGACCTCGGACCTGGGGATCTGGGTTTGAGTCTCGGTAACGACGCCAAAACCTCCTGTGATTCTGGGCAAATCACTTAATCTCCCCGTGCCTAAAATGAAAGTGTGTCCTCATGTAACGTAACTGGGAAATATGTAAAGCGCTCTGATACCTGATTCGGTTCGGGTCTAGTTCGCGCTATATAAAACTCTGCCAAAAAAACAAAAACAAAAAAAAACAAATTCCATAGTTTTCACTTTTACCCTGTCTCCCTCTCACATTTTCTTTCTTTCTCTCATTTACTCTCCTCTCTCCCTCTCTCTCTCCCTCTCTCTCTCTCTCTCTCTCTCTCTCTCTCTCTCTCTCTCTCCTATCTCTCTTTCTCTCTCATGTTCTCCATCTCATTCTCCCAAGCTTTCTCTCCCCCTCCGTCTCTCCAGCTTTCTCTCTCGCTCTCTTCTCTCCCACTCTCTCAGGGGCATCGCCACATCACTCAGGGGGCACCACCACATCACTCAGGGGCACCAACAGCACCACCACATCACTCGGGGGCACCACCACATCACTCGGGGGCACCACCACATCACTCGGGGGCACCACCACATCACTCGGGGGCACCACCACATCACTCGGGGGCACCACCACATCACTCGGGGGCACCACCACATCACTCGGGGGCACCACCACATCACTCAGGGGCACCACTTGGGGGCACCACCACATCACTCAGGGACACCACCACATCACTCAGGGGCACCACCACATCACTCAGGGGCACCACCACATCACTCAGGGACACCACCACATCACTCAGGGACACCGCCACATCACTCAGGGACACCACCACATCACTCAGGGACACCACCACATCACTCTGGGACACCCATACTCTGGGACACCCATATCACTCTGGGGCACCACCACATCACTCTGGGAAACCACCACACCACTCTGGGACACCACCACATCACTCTGGGACACCACCACATCACTCTGGGACACCACCACATCACTCTGGGACACCACCACATCACTCTGGGACACCACCACATCACTCTGGGACACCACCACATCACTCTGGGACACCACCACATCACTCTGGGACACCACCACATCACTCTGGGACACCACCACATCACTCTGGGACACCACCACATCACTCTGGGACACCACCACATCACTCTAATACACCACCACATCACTCTAATACACCACCACATCACTCTAATACACCACCACATCATCACTCGGGGGACCACCACATCACTCAGGGGCACCACTCAGGGGCACCACCACATCACTCAGGGGCACCACTCAGGGGCACCACCACATCACTCAGGGACACCACCACATCACTCAGGGACACCACCACATCACTCAGGGACACCACCACATCACTCAGGGACACCACCACATCACTCAGGGACACCACCACATCACTCAGGGACACCACCACATCACTCAGGGGCACCACCACATCACTCAGGGGCACCACCACATCACCACCACATCACCCCCACATCATTCAGGGACACCACCACATCATTCAGGGACACCACCACATCATTCAGGGACACCACCACATCATTCAGGGACACCACCACATCATTCAGGGACACCACCACATCATTCAGGGACACCACCACATCATTCAGGGACACCACCACATCACTCTGGGACACCACCACATCACTCTGGGACACCACCACATCACTCTGGGACACCACCACATCACTCTGGGACACCACCACATCACTCTGGGACACCACCACATCACTCTGGGACACCACCACATCACTCTGGGACACCACCACATCACTCTGGGACACCACCACATCACTCTGGGACACCACCACATCACTGTGGGACACCACCACATCACTGTGGGACACCACCACATCACTCGGGGACACCACCACATCACTCGGGGACACCACCACATCACTCGGGGACACCACCACATCACTCGGGGACACCACCACATCACTCGGGGACACCACCACATCACTCGGGGACACCACCACATCACTCGGGGACACCACCACATCACTCGGGGACACCATCACATCACTCGGGGCACCATCACATCACTCTAATACACCATCACATCACTCTAATACACCACCACATCACTCTAATACACCACCACATCACTCTAATACACCACCACATCACTCTTAATACACCACCACATCACTCAGCCCAACCACATCATCACTCTTAATACACCACCACATCACTCTAATACACCACCACATCACTCTAATACACCACCACATCACTCTAATACACCACCACATCACTCAGCCCAACCACATCATCACTCAGCCCAACCACATCATCACTCAGCACCACAACAGCATCACTCAGCACCACAACAGCAGTGTCCTTGCTTGCTACCAACAAGCATTGCCATAGCCAATAGGACTCGCATTAGGAAAGAGTAAGCTATTGGCTTTGTGAATAACAATGCTATTAATTTTTATATTTTCAAAGCTAACACATAGTTAAAAAAAAGTTGTCATTTACAATACCAATAGCTCACACTTTCCTAATGCGAGACCTATTGCATTGCAAATGCTTGTTCCTGTTGTCTTCGTGACACTCTTGTTGACGCCACCCCTCCTGATAATGGTACCTGACTGCTGTCCTTTTGTTGGTGTATTTTGGCCTGTGTAGAGGTGCCTTGTGGCATCTGCTTTGGTCGACCGCTGCCTTGGGTACCGCTTGTTGCTCTTGTCGTACGCCGTCACACGTGGCGGGCGGTTGGATTGGACTCAGTTCGCTCGTGTTTTGTAGTGGCTGTCTTCAGATGTGGCGCCCGCTGTGTTCCCCCCTACTTCTATGGGATTGGAAAGCTGTTGTTTGGCTTGCCCTGTGTCCTGATTACAGCTGAGCTGCCTCTCCTGTGCTCTTTCTAGAATTAGCGCTTTACTTTAGACTTGAGGGGTGAGTGAACAAGAGTGTTGGTATTCTCCTGGGCTCATGCTGGCTTTCCGTGTGCTCCCTTGTCTGGTCTGTGCTTCTTCCGCGTATCAGTTTCGCAGGTTTGTGTTTGGTTTGTGCTGTTTTGTGCTCAGATTATGGTGATTTGCTGTTTTCCCCCCCCTGCTAATGGGCCTTGTGCTGACCCCCCTGCAGCCGCTTGTCTTGAACACTGGCCCTCTGCAGTTGGTCCCCCTGCCACTCGTTCGAGTGTCCCTCGAGTACTGCTTGCCCTCTGTTTTTGTTAGCTTCCTTTTGGTTCCTTTCTATTGTGAACATCCGTGTTTCGCTATATTCAAATCTGCCCCTCCCAGCGCTGGGATGGTTTGTTGTCACCTTTCCTTTCGCTTTTCTTTGTCTTTTGTTTTTGCAGGGATCGCGCTCTTGACGTTCCTTTTACCCGCGTTTTTTTTTTTTTTTTTGCAAAATGGTAGCCACCTTTTGTTGGTTTCGTTTCCTTAACCTCTTCGGCTCTGGTGTGATGTTAGGGATTGCTTGGCTACTTTCCCGCTGAGCATACCATGTCCCTTTTTATTAGGTCTCGCCCTGGAATTAGCATCCAAAGGATGCTTCCAGGGTTGGAGACGTATAGTTAGCTGTCTCGAGGGAAGGACGGACGAGAAGGTGCACGAGTTTGTCCAGGCTGGATTGGTGTGCGCGAACGCGCACGTTCCGTCCTGCGCCGCCCTCCCAGCCTACCGCGCATGCATGCATGCACACAGACACAGACACAGACACAGACACAGACACAGACACACTCACACTCAGGCACCCAGACCGGCAACCCCCTCCTCCTCCTCCCCCACAGTCAGACACGCATACACACAGACTCCAAGACACACGCACGCTCACACACATACACAGGCCGCCGCGCGCGCGCGCCCACACATGCCCCCCTCCCGCCCTCGCAGGCCAGCCACAAAGCGAAGCCCCACTCACCGGCAGCAGGACTCTTCCTCCCTTCTTCGGCACCGGGGCGCAGGGTAGGCTCCTGCCTGCTCCGGTGCTGCAACCAATCGCGGCTCTTCCGGCTCTTCCGTGGGAGGCGGGGTAGGCTCCCGCCCTCCTACTTCCTGTTTCCTGTTGTCGCGCCGGCCTGCCTGACTTCCTGCTCGCAGGCCGGCAAAGTGACGGCGGTGATTTGCTTTATTTACATTTTCTTCCTAGCGGACATCTCAAATGTGCCTTCTTAAGTGATGGAGTTCTTACACCTTCTAAGAAGAGAAGCAGACGTTTCCTTATTGCTGTACCCCATGGCCCGCGAGGCCAGCACAGGCATGTGTTCTTTGGCCATTCAGCCCATGTCTGTAGGTTGGTCAAAAAACAAGTTTAAAAAAAGAAAATCTGAAGAAAAAAAAAAAAGCTGGCAGGCCTGGGCATTTAAGCACGACGGAGGGAGATGCCTGGAAAGATGCAGTGCGTGCAGCTCTCAGTGTGCATCACTCCTTCATGGGAAGGTAAGAAGGGAGTTCGGTTTCCTTGCCCATTCAGTCCCAACTCGTTCTGCCCTGACTGTCAAGTGGTGCCAGTATTTTACTTTCGGAAGTTTTAGACCCGGAAGTAAATAGCCATTATCCCACTGACCAGTATGGATAATACTGCATCAAAAGTATGCCGACCTTGCAGAGAAGTGCCCCTGTTGTCTCACTCTAAGTATAGCCAATCCCATAAGAGACGTAGGTACCATTTCAGTGTATTGCAGCAGCCTACCTGCGATACGTGGATCTTGTTTATTGAAAGCATAGCAGCCATGATGAAAAGGCCTCTTCACCTCTGTCAGTGTTTAAACACGTGATCTGAATACTCGCGAAATGTATTACTAGAATTGCAAATTGTGATTGGTCGGATTACACGCTCTCCAGCAGGTGCATTGCCCCATCCAGTACCTTAACCAGGACTGGCAGCCAGGACCTTCTGGTTAGCTTCGTAAAGACATTTTAACCCACAAAGGTACTTACCAGGTTTGTAACCCGAGACCTGCAGGAAAGAGACTCATGTGCAATAGCTGCATTATCCCACGCGGCTGCATTTCACCGCAGACTCGTGCCTATGACAGGCCAGTAGGGCTAAAGCCGTGACATCCATCACTTCCAGGAGGGCGTTCGATCCATGCAGCTCATTTCCAAGACCCCTCCAGGGATTATTTGCTTCGCATAGAGCTCAGCCCTGTGCAAAATACCCATTCTGGACGAGGTGCCTAGGATTCACGTCTTCATTTTGTTCCACTAGAAAAAGTTTATGAAGAATTTACGAACAAAATAAAGGTGTGTGATTATAGCTCCTGCTACAGTTGGCACCGCCCTCGTACTACTTGAGAATGTTACCTTTCGTAGCATGGTGAGGCATGTCTTTGCTTTTCATCCTGTTCTTTTGAATAGGCGCCTGGCTGTGGCATGCAGGAGCGCTCGTGCATATGTAAGCTAGATAAACGACCCTCATTGTCCCGAGTAATCGCATTAATGATTCATCACACGTTTATATTTGTAGGTTTTTTAAAGGCTAAAGCGCCTCGTGTGCTTTTCGATAAATGTTACCCATGTCTTTATCTCCGAGTTGTTGAAAAACTCGAAAAGGGGGGTGCGTGACTTATATAACCTGATTTTGGCTTCGGATTGTGATGTAGGCTTGGAAGTCTGTGCATGCCAGCTCTCCAGCTGCCTTGCCCTTTGCTAAGCCACCAGGATTTGAAGAGGCACTCCTTTTACCAGACTGTCCTCTTTTTAAAGCTGGATCCAGAAGGTTACTAATGCTTATGCATGAGCTACAGGCAGATCACTGCTGACAAAGCTCCAATCACACGCGCCCCTATGAAATGTGCAAACCTATAGCGGAATGTAGTTCCAAAGATGCACAGCCATTTTTGGGTCTCGCTGGCAATGCATCCGTAAGGATGCATTTGTCCAGCTGGAGACCAATAGCGATCAGTCTGGGGGGAAGGAGGACAAGAGGGTGTTACGAGCTTGAAAGCCGGATTTGGGTGCGCGCACGCCCAGCCCGGCGCTGTGCACGTCCCCTCAACACACACATACACACATGCACACGCAGGCAGGAAGGCACACACACAAACCCCGCCTACTTCCCCCCACTCACCGGCACCCTCCCCCCCCCCCTCGCGAATTCATTCCACACTGCAACAAACACCACAGATAATTTCGAAAACCAAACTTGATGAACTTCGGGGGGGGGGGGCGGGCGGGCGGTGCTGAGGTACCGGCTCGCGTGCCGTCACCACTCTCTTCCGCGCGGGCCGCACCCGGCACACGCGGTGCCCCCAGGCACTCAGGATGCGCCAACGACCATATTTACAAATACCCAGCTCTGGCCCATCAATTACGAAACCCAAGACAAAAGGAAGCGACCACGCAGCGAAGATTCACGGCTCATACAGAGCTCCGCCCCCGCCGCAGCAGCCGCCGCCGCCGCCGCATACATACAAGCGCCCAGCCCCACTTACCGCCATTCTAAACTCTTGTGCTTTATTCCCCTCATTTTACCGTGTGCTGCTCTCAGTCGCAAAGTTGTCCATCATTTATTTCGACCGCCCTTTCTCCGCTGCTCGTCACGAACACCTCCCACTTCCGGTCCTGCTCTCCCTCCCCCGCCTTTCCTTGCACTGGACGCTGATCTTCTTCCTTCTTTGTCTTATTGTGCGGGTCGCGTGCGGCTGGGAAGCCGTGACAGCACCCGGGCTACGGCAGCGAAGCACAGGGGGCGAGCGTCGCAGTTCACGGATTGTGGTTTGTGGAGACAGCCAGTTGTCGTTGTTTGCACTGCTTGTATACATACTGATTACACACGCGTGTCTTTGAATGGTATCCGTGTGAAGTAGTCGGTCTGGTTCAACTCTTGTTCTTTTAAGGCAATGAACGGCAAAATAGCATGTGTTACAGTGCAGTAGAGCCAACTGAGGAAGTGACTAGCAAACCATGTTCTTCTGGTCCGACCCAACATCTGACTGATCCGCATATTGAAAATCGGTGTAGCAAGGCAAGAGAAAAGATGCTTTAAATAATTGCAGAGGTGTTTGTGCTGATTTGGTTATTTACCTTGACGTTAAACCCTTCTGCTTCCCCTCTTTAAATGGTCGTTTGACCAGATCGGAGCAAATCCATTTGTTCAGCATCTTTTGGCGCTTCATTTACATTTAATGTCCTTTCGGCGCGCAGTTGCAGGTGTGGAAGAACTCACCTTCCCAGACCTGCAGTCTAGCTTCACAGGCGGGTTAGTTCTTGCCTTTCAGTTCCCCTACTCTGCACGCCTTTATCAAGTCTCTTTTGTGCTGCTTCTTTCTAATGTTTTCGACATCCCCTTTCTGCTATGAACTTTCAGCGCTTCTCGTTTGCTGGTGTCACTCATTTTACCCCACCGTAGAGTTGCTTCTTCCCTTTACATGTAAAGTAGGGCTCTTCACCTGGTATCATTAGCTGCCACTTTAACAGATTTTTACACGGAAATGGATTTTAAGTGAACTTTTCGTTTTTTAAATGTATTTTTTGGTTTCAGAACGCATGAATAAATGTGTTTTGGAAATCTTTATAGTGCACGCTGTGTACCTGTTTTAAAAGTGCGCTGGGTAGCTGGGGTTATAGTAACGCGAGTGATGCTCACACTCAGGTGCAGTTTCCAGTAAAACGGCGGACCCGCAGCAACTCTGAAGATCGCACTGTAGCAGCCCACAGGTGAAGTCCCACATCGCCACTGTGGTTAGGACATCCCTGATCTCTATTTTGTTTTCTAGAAAGATGCCTCCCCTGTTAATAGCAGGCAAATATTGCTAATTATTTTACCCAGTTGCTATCACAATAGACATTAACAGCAGGAAACCACATCCAGCGTTATAAAAACAAAACGTAACTACTGCAAAAAAAAATAGCCAATGCCATTTACAATACTAAAAGCTCAAACTTTTCCTAATGCGAGACCTATTGCATTGCAAATGCTTGTTTGTACATCTTCAGCTGGATCCCTGTGCTTCTCATTGCCTTCGGGTCTCGTCCCACACTGTGCTATGCTCCCCCCCTCGCTTTGTTCTCCTGCGTTTTGCGGCATCTTATGTTCTCTTAAGATGGTGGGTCCCCTGGTACGTGCTTTCGGTTTCATTAGCGCCGTCGTGGAGTCGGGGTCTGCTTCTCTCTTCTACCCGTTCACTGGGCGGGGTGGACTGCCGGTGGGGGTTGTGGTGGTTGTCTGCTACACTGACTTCGTAGCAGCCTCTATCAGGTGGTCCGGTGCTCCGACTTTCATGCCTGTCCCCCACAGGGTCTCCTCAGTTTCCGGTTGCCATCTGCACTTCCCGGTGGATCTCTTGGGGGATTTAACGGGGTTTGGTTGGACTTCCCTCGCTGTACGATCTCCGCGCTCGGCCCCTCTGCTATGCTGATCTCGCTGGATGCTTTTACCAGGAGACTGGGGGCTCTGATGTTCTTGTTTGTGTAACTTTGTTCTCCTACGAAGGCGGTCCCCTGATGTTGGCTTTTGGTTTCGTTAGCACCCTCGTGGGGGTAGGGGCTGCTTCTTCTCCTCTCCCCCGTTTACTGGGGGGCTGCCGGTGGGGGTCGCAGTGGTAGCCTGCTTCACTGGCCTCGTAGCAACTTTTATCAGGATGTCCAGTGTTCCGGCATTCTTGTTGCCACTGCAGGATCCCTTCAGTTCCTGGTTGCCATCTTGGGCTCTCAGCTCTTGGATCTCGGAGTTTTTTTACAGGTTTAGGATGGATTTCCTTGCTGTACAACCCCCGCACCTGGCCCCTCAGCTCCCTGAGCTCTTCCGACGTAGTTGGAGGTGGTTTCTTCTTCTCTTAGCGTGCCATAGGTTCGATAATTTCTTGCTTGCTCCCAGGGTTTAACGGGGCGTCGGATTCAGGCAACTATCCCCATTGCCTTCCAAGCCACGCCCCCATTTGATTTGTTTTTGAACCTATGATCCGTGTCCTCTTCAGAAAGCAGGAGGAGTCAACAGGAGCATTGACAAGTCCTTATAATGGGTATAGCCAGTGTATCATCAAAGGAAACCAGGATGTGTGGAGTTGGTTTGTGTAACGATGTTTGCGAAATGTGCCACACGGAGTCAGAGTGCCACAGAAACCTCCTTCTTTCACATTCAGTTTGATATCTGTAAGAGCATACAGGGACAAGTGTTAAAGCACTGCAAGGTGCAGTTCCAAATGTATAACACATATAATAACATTCACGGTTGACAATCATCTCAAAATGGCTAGATCATATCTACTGCTGGGTGAAAGGTTGTTAACTTAGTTCGGATGGAACCAGAACAGATTTTCATGGTGCAAGGACAATACTAAACAAAAAAAATCACATTTGCCCCACCATCGACCTTTCACAGACGTATTCTAAAAATAAGAAAAAAATGTTCTGGTAAAGAGCATCAATTTCAAGCACTTCATGATCTGGTGAATTATCTTGCTTCTTCAACCCAGGTGGAGCTCACAAGAGGACTTGGGATGACTGATCTTCTCTGCAGCAGTGCTCTATACACTGGGTTCCCTAGACTGTGTGACCTCTGTTTCTGTGCCCGACTACTAGCACTCCCACTGTACCTCCCATCTCCCATCTCCCGACTATCCGACGCTCATCTTTCGGTTTTCGCGGAACAAGCAAGAACGCCAAGCCGCATCTACGGCCGCCGCCACCAAAGCAAAAACGGACTCTCATTTAGCCCGGAAAAGCTCTAAGCGGCAAACACAGAAGGCACGAACTGTTGTGCGGTAGGGTTTAGAGGGGGCGCTTGCGCCCGCACCCCCGCGGGGGGCCCATAGACCCACTGACCCAGCATCCAGCGCACTGACCCAGCGGACTGACCCAGAGTATAGCACGTGAAGCGCTAAGAAGATCTTCAGGGCTGAATAAAACCGTGGCAGCCAGAAAAGGACCGCATGGAGAGGAGTCCATCAAGTGTACATAATGGAAAGGCGGTTGGCGGCAGAAGAATAAGCATTTATGCCCAGGAGAGGAGAACACAGCCACTGAAGTTTGTAGTGGTGCCTGGAATTTGAGTGGTGAGGTGAGGAATGAGTGCGGGCTTATAGAAACAGAGGTAAGTGAAAGGGGCAATTCTTAACCCGATTGTTTTTCTTTAATTAAACAATCAAGTGAAGTTAATCGGGGGCGAGGGAAGTTGCACACCCATTAAGCGGCAGAAGTCTCCCAGGGAAAAGAAAACTCCCTTGCATCCCTTACGCAGCGAAGAAGAATTCAAAGTAAAGGCAATGGCCTTAGGGAAAACCAAACCTTGTAAGGTCCTGAAAAAGTCTAAAAAAAATCGGGAAATAAATCCGGAACGGTAGATGTAATTGACGTATCGAAAAGCCTGGACGACGCAAACAAAGATATGGCAACACCAACCGGTAGTAGAGTAATGGCTAATGGAGCAATTTCACCCCCGAACTCAACTCCACAGCCAGCGCCTGCATCTTCTAAGTCAGCTGGCGCAAAAGGGGGGTCGGCGGTATCAAAATTCATTAAGGACTTCATCAGCAAACATTTTAAAGGGAAAGAGACAGCAAGTAAGGACACAAGTGTATTAGAGACTCCGCAAACCATCGAAGACTCAGCAGCTTCTAGTACGGAAGCTTTGAACCAGTCTGACTTCAATATCGCTGAGATACCATTGGAACCCCGACTGTCTTCCTCGCCAAGGATGTGTCAGTCGCTATTCACCCAGGACATAGGAGAAGATGCGGTGAATGAAGACAAAATAGACAGTAGCAACCCCTTGGGTGAAGGGAACTCTGCTGAGAGGGAATCCAGTTTTAATGGACACCAAAGAGTAGTGAACTCAAATGTTGTCGGACTCGATGTATCAGGAGTGCCTCTATGCAGTTTGGGGGTGACTGAATCCACCAGCCTATCCATGCTTGAGGTTATGCTAATGCTCCAGAAAACCCTGCAGGGCATTTTAGAGGTTTCAGTCCTAAATAATGACATTATAAAAAGACAAGGTGACCAATTTAAGGATATAATTGGAGAGTTGGTACAGATTAAAAACTTGATGCCCGCATTAGTGAGACCAGTAGAAGCCCAGGAAGAGAATTTAGCGGATAGGGGGGGGAAGTAGCGAGAAGGGCGAGTAGTCATTCAGAGGATGTACCCACAGAATACATATCCTACTGCCCAATGATAAAAAAAAGGTATGGGGGAAGGAGGTATAGAATGCAAAAAACAACAAAGCGAAGGAAGGGGAAAAAGGTCCCAGTTAAGTGCCACCCCACGAAGCAACGGGAGTATGGGTTGGGGGCCACCCCAGCTCATAAGACAACGGATAAGGAGCTAAGGCAAGGAATTAAAAAACTAAACTTTGCAGAAATAGGAGCTAGTAGCTATATACCCGACGATCAAAACAGGAGGATAACAAGGAATAGATTGGGAAAAGGTGAAAAGGCTATCAGGAGCACTCAACCTGGGGAAAAGGAGAGCATAGCAGTAGAATGGGGGTTGGACACGTCTCCAGGTGTGGGGCCTACTAACCCAAACCAGGTGAAGGGGGTTAGAGCCGGAGGCAGAGAAGATGCACATAAGGGGAGAGATGCCAGATAGAACATCACAACATCGGCAGCCAGAACTGCTTACAGATAATTGGGTATTCGTAGAGCCATTAGGACAGGAAAAGAGGGGGAAAATAACTAGGAAATTAAACCCCTTAAATCGCTCCCAGCTCCTATCGTCTTTTGCAATGTGTCCCAGCCTAAGATATGTTAGTACTGCTGATCTAAAAGAAGTTGGGTTTATGGAGAATAGCAAGGGGGAGGAAATAACTAAGGTCCTACTCCACTCAGCCTTAATAAAAGACGCAATAGAAAAGGCAGAGTCCGAGATGCTTTGGGAAGGAATTAGAATAGTAAAAAGGGAGGAGGTGTTACTGAACAAAACAGGGAACTCTTTCCTTAGGAACCATGCAGCCCTGGGTGAAAGACAAATAAAAATGATTAGCCTGGGAAGAGGAAAGAAAGACGCCCTCGAAATTACCAAATGATCAGAGGTGGGAAGTTGAAGATGCCCTTGCTGGGAATAGATATAGAGAACTGGCATACATGAACGGTGAGGAAGATGGTTATATGAGCAACATTGATTAGGAAGAAGGGCCGTCGCACAGCCTATCCATTCTGTCCTGGAATGTAAACGGATACAATAGAATAATGTCACAGGAAGATTTCAAAAACATCTTGAAGGAAAATGATATTGTATGCTTTCAGGAATCTTGGCTGTGCGACGAAACCCCTGTAACAGAAGGCTTCACTCACCACGTAAAACCTGCAAAAAAGAACCAATCAGGCAGACATTCTGGCGGCCAGATGACGCTGGCCTCAACAAGGATAGCCAAAGACATGGAACGCCTCGAACTTAAGTGTAATTGGGCTTTGGGTAGTAGAGTGCGAACCCTAAATATTATGTCGGGGGTCGAAAACCTATGTATTATAAATGTGTATATACAGAAAGGGAAAACACACGAGTATAAGATTGACCTGGAACGTTTAAAATCAGACCTGGAATACCTATGTGATTGTTATCCAAGAGATGTGCTCATGATACTGGGGGACTTTAATCACAGATTAAATCCCAATAAAACGGACCCCTGGCTGAGGGATCTGCTAGGAGTATATAAAATAGAGCCTGCACAATTTCCCCGTTGTGACATCTCAACTCAAGATGATGAACTTGGGCAACTGTTGGGGGCCATGTGTCTGGTCTGCGTGAATGGAAGAAAGGAAGCAGACCGGCCCGCGAACCGTACTTTTAAAGTAGGGCAACAAATGTGCCCAATAGATTACGCATTCATACAGGCCTGGAATTTTTATCTAATTAAAGAATTTGAAATTCTCAGGGTGGAGGGTAGTGATCATTACCCACTGCAGGTAGAACTCCAGGTAAATAGCGCCCCACATAGACAAAAAGTGCTACCAGTAGAGGTGGAATACCTCAGGCGACTCACTACGAGAATTACCGATGAATACATAAAAAAACTGAGTGCACGCCAGTTAACCGTGAATTTAGATAACCTAGCACCAGAGGAGGGCATAACCTGGTATGAGGATACAATAAGGGATCTGGTGGAATGCCTCAGGATAAAATTAAAGCACGGTAAACATAAATCAGTAAATAATGTGAAACCATACCCCAGTAATACCAACCATTGGTTTGATGACGAATGCCGGAAAGTAAAGGTCGGTATCAGAAAACAGGAGAGACGCCTAAGAGGTAATTATAGTGATGAAGCGGTAATAGAACTTAGGAAATTAAAAATAAAATATAAGGCCACTATTAGAGATAAAAAAAGGATTTATAAGGATAAATGTTGGGGGAATTTACTTGAGACAATTGAAGAAAAAAATGTGAGAGGCTTTTGGAAGTTAATACAGGAATGCACGGGGAAAGTCTTAGGAACTCTACACTGCTCGGTGCCAGAGGACAAGTGGGTGACCTATCTGGAAGAAATCTACGGTAAATGGCCAAACAGGGAGGGAAGAACAGCCAATGTCTGGCCTGGAATAAGGGAAGAAACAAAAGTACACTTCTCCCCAGATGCCATTAGAGGTATAATAAACAAATTAAACCCAACACGGGCTGCAGGCCCTGATAATTTACCAGCTATTATAATAAAAACGAACATAGAATGGTGGGCGGAGTTTTTTCTAATATGTTCCAAGGAATTTTAAACACAGGCAATTTCCCAGATAATTGGAAAGGGGCTATTGTTAGGCCAATACATAAAAAAGGTGATGTAAACTCCCCAAAAAACTACCGCCTAATAAACCTTTTGGATATAGGCGAAAAGGTTTTCTCTAAAGCAATTTTGGGTTTACTAAAGGAATGGGTGGATGACAAACAGATAGTACCACCAGAACAGGGGGGGTTCAAAGAAGGCCACTCAACGGTTGACCACTGCTTTGCTCTTTGGTCCATTGCACGAAAGTCATCGATCAGGGGGGTAAATTATTCTGCTGTTTCGTGGACTTCCGTGCAGCTTTCGATCTGGTGGACAGGGAGCAACTGTGGTCAACATTGGTAGGGTATGAAATACAGGGTGACCTGCTGGCCCTAATCCAAGCACTGCATACAGAAAATTGGGCACAGATAATTCTGGATAAGGAGTGAGGATTGACGAAGAGAATCCCAATCGGGAACGGTTTAAGGCAGGGGTGTGTACTCGCCCCCCTACTATTCTCTCTGTTCTTAGCAGACCTACCCCAAAAATTAAGAGGTCAGAGGGGCGAACCCAAAACTGGGAGGAAACCAGATATCGTGCCTCCTCTATGCTGATGATCTGGTAATCAAGGAGCAGACGGAGATAGGCCTCCAAAGAAAATTAAATCGATTCAAAGAATACTGTACAAGCAAAAAACTAGTAGTAAACATGGAGAAAACAAATTGTTTGCTTCGGTAGGAGGAAAACAAAGTTTTCTTGGTACCTGGGCACTGTATTGCTTGAGAGGGTAGCTGATTATAGATATTTGGGAATGTGGTTTTCTGGTACCCTAAAATGGTATACTCATTTACAAGCATTAAAAATGAGGGGACTGTGAAAGGCTTAAAAAGATTCAATAATACCTATGGAGAAATGTCGGATAGACCGGTCCTAAAAGCCTACCAAGCAATGGTGCCCCCTCAATTCTTGTATGGAGCCGAAGTCATTTACTTAAGTGGTAAGACCTCCTGGGATAGAGAGGAGGGAAATATATTAAAAAGCGTATTCATGCTGCCTAAATCATCTATGGTACAGGCGGCAAGACTTGAGCTGGGAATTACCTCGTGGGCAATAACTGCCTGTATGGCCCTTGTACGATTCTGGCAGCGATTGGGAGCAGAGGAGCTTTTCAAATTCTCTCAGTGGGCCAAAGAGGAAATTGCCACGAGCGAGTTACCCTGGGCAAAAGAGACCAGAGCATCAATAAGTAATGCATATAGGGTGCTCGAACTGAAGGTTTGCCCTCTGCTAGACCACATAATAATAGGTAAGAAAGAAATAAGGCTCCAAGGGACTGATATGTCCCGTACTTATGATCGGGAGTACCTATTACAAAAAAGCTCGGTAGCAGACATGACATCGGCCTGGGAGCTTGACCAACATTTTCCCAATGTGGACCGGCTACCAAGTCATAGCTTAAGGAGGGAAGTCCTAAAAATGAGAATTGGAATAAACCCATGTTACGCTAATAATGGAGCTTGAAATCAAATGATAGGATGTAATGGTGATTGCACTTGCACTTTAGGTACTACCTGCAATATTATACATATTTTACTAGATTGTATGTGGGTATTAGATATACGAAAGGAGTTTTTATGTCCGATTTTTAAATTTTATAATATTACGAACAGGATGCAAGCCGCTAATCTGTTGGTGGAAATGGGGAATTTAGATATAGCCTGTGCCCTGGGGAAATATATGAATAAAGTTAAGGTGTTCCTTAAATGCACAGAGTAAGAATTAATAATGCAAGTCCTCGACATTAAATAAGGGTGAAACAATTAGTGTTTACAGTAGTAAGTGCTGCATGATTAAGGAGGTGTTGTATAAGCATCAATTAAGTGATTTTATTAATTTAACTGTTATAATACTCCGATTTTAAAAATGATAGTCAATTATATGTATATCGAGAAGTAGTATGTTTTTTGATACCGCCGTGTTATGTATCTGTTTTAAATGTTTCTCTTTTTAGTAGGATAAGAGGTAAATTGTACTTTTATGGTTGTAACAAACCAAATAAAGTTTGTTTTGACTGACTGACTGGGTTCCCCGAGAAATCATGAATAAACTGCAGAAGATTCAGAACCTGGTGATCAGATTGTGTTTGACACCTGTTGGAAAGCACGCCATTAGAGTCAGGTGGAGTCCAGGAACAAAGTCAAGGTAGTACAAGGCTTACTTCAGCAAAGGACCAGGATACTTGCAAAAACTTCCCAACGTATATTTAATGTCTCATCCACTGTACCGACTGTGTCAGCCTGCCTGTCTGCCACCTTCTGGGGCGTGTTCGTAGGCCAGTAAGTTCCACAGTTTGGAGTTTTGGAAAACCACAATAGTTCGTTTTGAGCTTTACATGTTCCCTCATGGGACATTGGTGTGTGCTCTTCCCAGCTTCAGCAAGCATTTAATCCTACATAAATGAATCTCTCTAGGTAAATCTAAAGTGCCCGAATGTCCAAAGTACAGCTAATTTTTCCTGCTCACTGACAGAGTGGCGTTTTTAGGTGTTTCACTTCATTCGGAAGAAGCATATAAGATTACGTCCATCATGCATCAGACTCGTACCTTTCCTATAACATTGGCAGTTACATTTGTTGACACTATGGTGTGTCTCTTTACTTTAAACATTTATAGCGTGTACATTCTTAATCTCATCCTTCATGTTTTCAAATTCATCTCAACATACTCTAACCCATGTGGATTTCTTTAGTTTTTTTATTTTAAACGATTATAGCATCTTATTAGTTTTTATTCTAGGTAAAAAAAACCTCTTCGAATTCTGAATAGAATTTCAACATTCCCACGTCAAGCGTAAGTTGAGCTTGCCCACCTGGTACTATAACTTTTGAACAATAGCTACCTATTTGTCCCTTAGTTTCACACAATAATTATTTGAACATGTTTTATTGGTGTTTTATTTCTGTAAAATAGAGAAGTTTCATTTGTGTACATTAAAAATGTTCATCTCAGTTTGTAGATTGCTTGTATATTAGCAAAATGCTATGTGTTTGCAGCCAGTAAAGGAACTAATAACCAAAAGAAGAATAGAGTCCAGTGTCTCATTATGTATGTATGAAGATGGTATTTCTATAGTCTAAATCTATCCAAAAAGGCAGAGGAGCACTGTACAGGGTCTAAGCTAAGGCAAGCGTACAATTAACAAGTGGTATGAGAGGTAGCTGGTTATTGCATTGTGATGTAGTGTTCTTTAAGAGGAACTATTTCGTAAATTGGAGCAGCGTTGGGGAGATCCTTATCGGTAATGTGATGTATTTGCAGGTCCTGAGAGCATAGATAGAAAAGTCCTGCCGCCTTTCTTCTTGTCTGTCTCCTCTGTCTCTATGATACAGTGTAGGCATATTCAATTTTAATTTAGTCTGCTGGTATCTGCAGTCATGTTTGAAAATAGAATGCCAGCTATTCCGTCACTTCATCCCTCTTGTGGAGGCTTAGCAGGACTGAGGCATAGCTGTCCTTGGTAGTAATTCAGTGAATCATACTTTTCCAATTAGTTTGACTGGGGAGGGCCTATCAGATATGTCTAATTTACATCAACCAGTGGCTATGTTATGTATGCCAATGCAGGGCGGTTTGTCCTCTTTTTTTTTTTTTCTTCAAATCTTTCCCTGTGTAATAGTTGGTCTTCCTCTCACACTAGTTTCTGCTAATTGAACATCTGATAGCTAAGTCCCTTATCAATTAAAATGCTCAGAGACGCATCTGGCTTCCTTACATGTGTCACCAACGAGCTATTTCTACACGCCCTAAACATCTGTCGACCCTTGGGTTCCAGGCGAAGACCTCAGTTAATCTCAGTTTAGGAAACCACTTTTATCAGCTGCTGGTGAAATCCCACTTAGATGCTTCACCAACTCCTTTACACATGACATTTCTGGGGTACATGGAAGGCTGTAATAGTGAAATCTCTGCTAAAGTAACTTTTTCTTAGCCCCCAAAAGAAGACACAAAGTTTATCTTCAGTCTGCTCTCTGCAAAGCTCAAAGGCCCCTACAGCCGTGATTAGAACACCTTAGCGGAAGTCCTCAATGATTTATTTAAGAGGTGCTTCAATGCTTTATTTATTCATGATTCGAAACTCCAATAAGAGCCACATGAAGAGACAAAGGTCCGATATATAAAGGGACAAAGTAGTGGTGCTAACGAACACCCTTGTTTCAAACGGTTTTATGTGGGGATAACTGTAGATTGTCCCCGATCCCCGCCTAACAGTATCTGGCATCAGGTGGAGGAATGGAGGCTTATTATTATTTAATTTTTTTTAAACTTTATTTTTCAAGTTTTATATTATTACAGTTACAAAAAAAAAAAACAATTGGCATCAAAAACAATACACGTACACAGATCGACTGACTCATTATGGCACTTATGCTGGATATAGACATTACCCGGAGACACGCAAACCCATGAGGCATAGGAAAGCATCATATAGACAAGAGGCAACATCGTGAGTAAACAACCAGGCCCTGCACTATACATTGTACAATCTACAACCTAGGAGTCTCCCCTAGCCTCCTCACCCGACTCTGATCCTTGCGGCGAACATAACTTGCCGCTCGTCCCCTCTGAATCACTGTGGGAAGATTGACCCCTCCCTCCCAATCCCGCGATACACATAGCACACCAGGCAAGTAGGTCTTCTTGTAATTTCTCATCTCTCCTACTGCGCTGCATATGCGTTTCTTCGGCTAGGGACCATTCTCTCACATCCTTGAGCCATGTGTGTATTTCTGGGGCTCTTTGTCCCATCCAAGTGATAGCCGCCCTGCGCCTAGCCAGCTCTAACATCAATTGCAATAATCTGTAGGACTAGGACAGCTTACGTTTCTTCTGCCTAGTAACCAGCGCCAACAAGCAGTGCTAAGGTGTCAAAAGGATGCGGAGGCCCGTAACGGCATAAATGGAATCTACAACACTCGCCCAAAAGCACTTAATTAACGGGCAGTCCCAGGCCAAGTGCAGGAAACCCGCCCTCTCTGCGCTGCATCTGGGGCAACTATCCCCCCTGTCTGCGGAATAACGCTTCAATATGACTGGCGTATGGTAGGTGCGGTGTAGGAAATTAAAATGTATCAATTTAACCCCTTGCATGCGTCGGACGGCCGGCAGCCGTCCGACATCACAGTGGGTGTGTGCGGAGGACGGCCGGGGGGCCGTTCGAACCACGCCATAAATCACCCGCACCGTCAAGGGGTTAAAGCATGCGTTACATGAGACCTTCTGTGTTAGAAATCCTCTGCGCTTACGCTGCCCTTGGTCCAGCGGCGTGCCCAAATCTGCTTCCCAAGCCACCCAGGCCGGAAGCACCGTCGGTGCAGAGTCCCTACGCATGGCTGCATATAGCAGGGAAATGAGCCTGCGTCCTCTGCCGCAAGATAGAAGAACATTTAAGGTGTGGGTCATTGGGGTTGCCTCCGGGTACTGAGCCCAAATTGACTGCACTACAGCGCACAGACCCTGATAATGTAGATACTGCCCACTCCCAAGGCCGAAGGTCTCTTCCGCTTGTTCATAAGTTAGAAAAGTCTCGGTGGGGTATAGGTCAGCCAGGGATTCACAGCCCCCTTCGCGCCAGGCACGGAAGGACATATGTTGTTCCAGTGTCACCATAGGAGCTAGGATCCAGAGCGCGAAGTCCCTGTGAAAGGGCGCTGTTCGCAAAACACTCTCTATAAATCGGTGCCAAACGCTCGCCGTGTGCCATACTACGTAGGGCAACGTCTCATTCGTTCCCCTGCCTCGCATCAAAGCCACCCGTAACTCCTGTACCGTTGCGGTACCTGCCAATAGTTGCGTCTCCCAAACGTCTGCATCCGCAAACCATCTGCAGCCGGTTGCAGCTGCGCAGCATAATAATATAAGTCAAAGCGCGGGGCCTCTAGGCCTCCCTCCTCATAGGAGCGCACCACTGTTTGGAGAGTTACTCTACTGCGACAGCCCGCCCAAAGTAGTGACATAAGTAACGTGTTCAGGGTCCGGAAGACCCTAGGGGGAGAGGACACAGCGTATTCTGGAGGACGTAAAGTGTCCTAGACAGCATTACCATCTTAGTGATGGCCAGCCGACCCATGAGAGATAGCGGCAGGTTATTCCAGAAGGAAACTGCAGGGACTTTATCTCCCGATCGATATTGCGGGCTAATAGTTGTATATCCGTGGAAGCCACTTGAATACCTAAATAACGAAAGCTCTCCCTTTCCCATCGCAGCCAGAGCTCAGGCAAGTTCTCCTGGGGCACCAACGTAAAACCCGACAACGGAAAGATGAGGGACTTGTTTCTGTTGAGCCTTAAACCCGACGCCTCGCCAAACCTATCTAGATGGTATAGCAATAATGGGAGAGCCTCCCTCGGGGCTCTCAAATAAAACAAGGCATCATCTGCGTATGAGATATTACAAGTATCCGCCCGACTTGTCTCCCTCCCTATGAAGACGCTGCCTATATTGGCCTAAGGTATATTTATCGAGCCGGTCAAGAATATCATGCAGCCGCACTCGGGCAGTCTGCTCCTCCTCCCTCTGCATATCATATGGGGACGCCGCAACCTAGACGTTTAAAAGGTTATGCTCTGCCATCTGGAGCTCCTGTAGAAGCTGCTTTCGGACCCCATAAGTAAGTCCCATGCAGGCTCCCCTCACTACCGCCTTTAGGGCCTTCCATTTAGTGGCCAGCGAAAGGTCCCCCTCTTCCCAGTTAAGGTCTATAAAATCCCAGAGAGCCGTCTCTACATGTGCCCTCCCTACCTGGTCATGGAGGATATCCACCGGAAGCCTCCACGTCTGAGGACTGGCAACTGGGACACCCCAGCTCACCATGCATGCCACCGGGGAGTGATCGGATAAAAAGCGAGCTTGGTGGGTAACCTCTATGGGCAGCAACCTTAAGCTCAGCATTTGCTACCAGGATCCTATCAAGGCGGCTATATGTGTTATGAGTAGGGGAAAAACAGGTATAGACTTTCTGCGTCGGGTTTGTCTCACGCCAAATATCCACTGCCCCTATGTTTTCCATAACCTCCCTAAGCTGCGCAGTCATACGGGGTTTTGTACCATCTCGGGGTGGGGACCTATGTAGGACCGGGTCAAGAACACAATTAAAATCCCCGACCCACAGGACTGGGGCCCCCAAATCATGACTCAGGACATCTTGGAGGGCCTTGAAGAAACCCGGGTCGTCCACGTTGGGCGCATATGTATTCAAAATGATAATGTTCCTACCATCTAATTTTGCCCTGAGGAGCAGGTATCTGCCCTGTATGTCTGCTTCTACATATTGGATTGCGAACGGGACCCCTGGCGCCACCCAAACTAACACCCCTCTAGCATACGTAGAAAAGGAGAAGTGGAACACCTGACCCAGCCACTTTTTTCCCAGCTTCTGCGCTCCCTCATCTGTAAGATGGGTCTCTTGGAGGCATGCAATTGAGACCCCGTGCTTACGGAGAAAAGAAAGAGCTCTGTACCTTTTAGTGCATGTGCCCAGTCCCCTCACGTTCCAGCTCATAACCTTGTATCCCATGGCTGTTGGTGTAGCACATATCCCCACAGTACGTTACCTCCGGTGTCCCTCCAATCCAGTGCCCGAAATGTAATACATGCGATGCCTAAAACATTCCCTTTCAACAACCCCTTCCAGAACCTCTCCCCACCCACGAGCAATATACTTGCAACAACACAACTTGCCAACTTGCCGATATGCCCTTCCCATGCTGGTGACAGGACGTGCACAGCCACCGCATCCGCCCAACAGGGCTAAACCTCCCCAAAAATAAAGGGGCAACACTCCCACACCCCCACCCAGCTACCCGCAAGGCTGCCTTCACAGCTTTAATACAGGTCTAGGGCCATTACAGTTGAGGATCCCATACTTTGTCCAACCCTTTGCTTCCTACATGAGCGGCCCGGTTCCTTCAAGCACTATACTGAGTGCGGTCCCCCTTTTGGGAGCGGCCCCAGCTCGGCCAGCCACCAGGCCCAGAGTCCAACAAACCACACAGGACCACTTCCACTCCTCAGCACAGGGCTTCCGATATCGGGCCCTGAGCCCCTGCCGTCTCTGGAATCGTAGCACTGGTAGGTGAAATAATATCCGTGGTGGGCTGCAGCGTATCTGGAACAAGTACTTCTCCCAACAGGCGAGTCTTTGATGTCGTTGGCAAGAGTTCAGACTCTGTCAATTCCAGGCGGTGGGCTCCATCCTCTCCCACTGTGACTCGCCGTCCCTCCTCTCTCTCATCCATGTGGGACCTACGTCGTCGCCTGTTGGTGCGCCTCCCCGCGGTCGTGTCCCCCACGTGCTGCGGTTTCCTCCCCGCTCTCCTGGAGGAAGGGCATCCCCCCTAATCTCAAGCCACTCCCAGACTTCCTCCGGCGCTTCGAAGAAGTGCGCCTTTCCCTGGGAGATAACCTTAAGTTTAGCCGGGTAGAGCAGCATATACTGTAGGTGCAACTCCCGGAGCTTTTGTTTAACTGCCAGGAAGGACTTCCGCTGTTCCTGGACCAATTGGGTGTAGTCCGGAAAGATGGAGACCCTTGCATTTTCAAACGTTAGATCCGCAGACTCCCTCGCCGCTCTAATGATGCAGTCTCTATCGGGATAGTTGAGGATCTTGGCAATGAGGGCCCGTGGTGGAGCTCCGGGGCTCGGTGGCGGAACCAACTCTCTATGGGCTCGTTCAATCACAAATACGTCCGACAGACCTGCAGGACACAATGCAGTACGGATCCAGTGCTCCAGGAAGTGTTCTGGGCCGCCTGCCTCCGCCCGTTCTGGAATACCCAATACCCTTATGTTACTGCGGCGTGCTCTCCCTTCCGCATCCTCTTCTCTCCGTCCCAGCGCCTCTGTCGTGGCAGGAAGTTGCAAGACTGTTTTTTTGAGGACGCCACCTCCCCTTGCAATTGGGCGATATTCCCCTCCGCATCCGTAACCTTGTCGGCCACTTTGCGCAGGTCAGTCCTTAATAAATTCACGTCGATGGATACCGTCTCAATTTGACGCTCCAGGGCAGAATGGGACCCCTGAATCGCCTTTAACAGCTCCGCCCGGGAGGGCTCTTCGGTAGTTGGATCCCCCTCATCCTGTCCCGACTGGCGCGTGATCCTCTGCGAGGGGAGCCGCTGTATAGTATATTGCGTTATGGTGTTGGGCTGCGAAGCCCAGGGCGTTCTATATTTACGCATTGCGGACATCAGAAAAGAGTCCCCTCAGGGCTCCCCTGATAGCAAAGGAAGTCCCACGAGCCCCACGCTACAACCCGTGCGGATGAAGGTGATGCACGAGCTATTCGCCAACGTCTGACTCACACACTGTCCGCATCAACTCACCACCATGGTTCTCTCACGCTACTTGGGCCCCTCACGGAGTGTCCACGGTGGCGGGGCTCAACACCAACACCGCGTCTGGGGCCAGACCCAACATACCACGGCAGATCACACAGGTGAGTGGGGGCCGCACCTACTGCTCAGGACGTTCTTACCAGGGCCTGCAGCTAAGACAAAGGCCACCGTCACTCCCCAGCAGCTCAGACCATAGGGCGCTCAGTCGAAGGTGTCCCTATAGTTCGGTCCACAAGGGCTGGCGCACACACCTCCTCCAAAGCCCTTCAGGAGTCACACCCCGCAGCCCAGCCTCAGTCTCCCATGCCCCGAATCAGTAGCCTCAGTCGCGGTGTCGCCAAGCCGGGCAGTCCCACTCCACATGCGCGTCGTTCAACAAGAGGGCCCAGCGGACCCCCCGGCGATCCACAGATGTCTGCAGGAGCTCCTTCACCGTCCCTGCAGCCCTCCCGGTAGGCCGGCTCTCAGGATCTCCCCAGCCGCACCAACACCAGCAGCCGCCTCATTCCAGGGCACCTGGGGCGCCAATCTACGACGGACCGCAGTCTCACCCACAGGATTGCAGGTCCTCAGAGTCCCGATGCCATGGGGTGCCCCCTCCGTCCAACCACCACTCCACCAATCCAGGACAGGAGGGTCAGAGGGCACCCCTATCGTCCATCTACTGGGCTCACCTGCCTCGGAACTCGGTCCCGACGTCAGGCTCCCCGCAGCCCGCCGAGGCGGCAGACGTCAACAGGCGTCTCTCAGGTTGGATTACCTCTCCAGGGGGAAGGCCCGCGGGGCTCCAGCCACGCTCCCCGGGCCCTCCACTCCCCGGTGCAGCCCGGCACCGATGGTATCTCCGGGTCCCGCCGCAGAGATCAGGCGGCCTCAGGCGACTCACTCCACCTTGGGGCCCCAGCTGGCAGCGGGCCCCGGTCCGTCGGCGTCACTCCTCTCGCCGCGGGAGTCCCCGATGACAGTGGGCCCCCCGGTGTCAGGTTACCCCCGTCTCGCGGGGGCACAGGCTGCAGACCCCGACGTCAAGCTATATCGACTCTGCCGCTGCTCAGTCCGGGCCGATCCCTCCGCCGAAAGCGGGCGTGCACAGGCGATTCTCTCCACGTCGGGGCCCCAGCCAGCAGCGGGCCCCGGTCGGTCGCCGTCTCACTTATCGCCGCGGGAGGCCCCGATGGGCAGTGACCCCCCCCCCCCCGACTTCCGGTCGCCTCCGTCTCGCGGATGTAAGCCGTAGACCCCGACCTCATTTTGCGTCAGCCCCGCCTCCGGACAGTCCGGGCAGATCCTTCTGCAGCAACCAGGAGGCCACAGGCTACTCTCTCCACATCGGGGCCCCAGCTGGCAGCGGGCCCAGGTCCATCACTGTCGCTCCTCTTGCTGTGGGAGGCCCCGATGGCAGTGGGCCCTCCGGCGTCAGGTCGCCACTATCTCTCGGAGGTAGGCCGCAGACCGCGGCCTCGATTTAAGTCTGCCCCGCCTCTGGACCGTCAGGGCCGTTTCCTCCGCTCCTCTGCCTGCCAGCAGCCCAAAGTGGGTCAGGATATGCCCCACAGCAGACTGGGCTCGTGGACCCCTTTATTCCCTGGCCATGAGCCCTGGAAAGTACATTTACTACAGGATTTGTGTGGCGACCAGCCGGGAGCCGACGAGGCTCAAGTCCTGTCGGCCATGTTGCTTGGCCACGCCCCCATGGAGGCTTATTAATAAACATAATAAAATGATGTGCATTCCAAGATTAGACCGTTTTTTCCACAAAGTTGGCCAATTAAGTTTATCAAAGGCTGTGGAAAAGTTGATGAATGCAGCGTAGACTGGGAATTTCTGAATGGTCACATATATTTCTCTGTGATAACTTGCAGAGCCGCAATATGGTCCAGGGTGCAATGATTTTCCATACAATCAGATTGCTCTAGTGAGATAATCGTGTTAGCCTCGACCAAAGAGTTTAGGTGCTCCAAAGGGCCACTGTTCAGTGGTGAATGGCAAATAATGTTGTGAGATAGAACACCGCAAAACCAGAAATCTTAATTACATCGGTCATTGGGTAAGTCAAATGGAATAAGTCACTCTGACCAGATGTAATGGCTTTCACCGCGACTCAAACACATTAGACATCCTAGGGGTCCTTCTCGATAACACACTTTTGCTTGAGCCACAATCTATCAGTGTTGTTCTTACTTGCGTTTTCAAATATGCACTCTTAATAAGATCCTCCCAGTAATTGACTTCACTTTTCATATTACACAATTGATGCCCTTATTCAATCAAGGCTAGACTATACCAACTCTGTTTACCTGTCCATATAAAAACTACTTTAGCTTGTCATGGTACAACTATCTGACTGGGGATGGGACAACATGAAATGCACATATCACTAAGGTGCTTAGGTCACCACACTGGCTACTGATTAGTGGTCATATCTTTCAAGGCTCTGATGATCGTATATAAAGCCATATAACAGAACCTCCAGACCTTTCTGCTAACAAATTCTCATTTGACCGACCTTATTGCTCTTTGAGATCTTTCATCCTCTCACTACTTTCGATTCTGAGAATTTAAATGGCCACTTCTGGGGACCAGTAATTTTTTATTGTAGCAGCAAAACTATGAAATCAACCACAAATACATCTTCGAGAAGAAACAGACTTCCTTCACCTCAGGCCTTCACTGAAAACCTGGCTTTTTTAGGTTTAGTCTGCACAGCGCTAGCAAAATCTATTGTAATTTATAAAAATCTTAAAAGGGGCTTACATCCTGCCCTCACTTTTCATTGGATGGTGTGCTTCACACTTTCATTTCCTCCATTTCGGTTGGCTGTAGCATACTATTTCCTTTTGTTCTTCTAATCAGTTTCCCATGGCCGAAGTACTGTTTTCATCAACTTTGTGGGACTTTTGTTTTTTTAAAGCTTTTGCCTGACTGGTTTGGCATTTTACAAGCATACACAGCTTTAAGTATTCAGCTGAGAAAATCTGCTGGAAATTAGAGCATCGGTGCTTGCAGAGCTCTGGGTGATTTGACCTCCCAAGGGGTTCCCCATCTAGCCCCTGGATCGCCATGCCATGAATACATTTCCATCCATCTCCAGCCCCCGTTGCCTAGGCAGCTAATTCTTTTGAACCCACTTCTGCCATATCAATGGCACAGGTCATCACTTTACTAAGCACTCTTTCGCAGGGATGCAAATGCCGTCACATCTGCTGCAAAAACCAGCTTCTAAAGGTGGCAGCATCTCTGCCCGTACTAGAGGTGATTGCTGGCAGAACGATATGGGAGTAGGTGCTCCGGCTGAGAGGTGCGATATACATGTGTTTTTGTTTCAGGAACGAGCTATTCTGGCATCTCTTTTGCTTCCCCTGTTTATGAAATATGGATGGTACCAGTTTTGCGTTTGGAGACTAACTGGCAGAGCCGAGCATCTCCACAGACACACCTTGTGCATGCATCTTAACACTTCACTGGATAATCAGTCAACATGTCAGCAACACCTGTTTTGTAAAAAGCTTCCAGTGAGAGTAATGGCTCCCACCAAGGCTATGAAAATGCTTTGAATTCAGCAGATTTCTTTTGCAGGCATCCCATGGGCACCTTTTAAATTGGCTAAGTTTCAGAAATTTGAGCCAGAGACCCCTGGGGTCTTCTTTTCATTATGCCTAAAAATATAGGGTTATATTGTTGAGTCTTGATTAATATCTGAATTCTGAGGAACTGGAAATTACACAGGACACTGCTGGGGCCTGGATCCACACCAGGAAGAGGAGTAAAACTCTGTTGGAAGATTTTCGTTCCCTTCATTTGAGAGTGAAAGAGAAGAATTTTCCAAAGGCCAAAACTGAGAAGTCACTTTCACATCCAGATACGTTCACACACCTTAGATATCGGCTCTAGTTTAACACCTTTATCATATGATCTAAACTAAATACATTTAACATTTTTGTGCTTTGACATTCAACCTTGAGTGCTTCATTCAAGCGGACACCATGTTCCATTTGGGTGGACTTCTCAACTATTATGTTATCCTAAAAGTGATTTACATCCAACATCTTCTAAAAAAATATGCAGAAGTCCTATTATCCTGGAATTCTTCTTTGGGTACAATTGTATAACTTGCTCCAGAATCTGCTACCTCTTTAACATCCTTGCTGTTTATATTTACAATTGTTTAGGGTTTTTGATTTCAGTCTAATGTTTTTCACTTACCATGTTAAGAACATATTCAGTACTGTCCTCCTCACTTAACTTACTCCCTATTGCACTTCTAGTACTTCTCTTTGCATCACTCTTGTATACTCTTGCATAATGCCCTATCCTCTTACACTTTATGCCAATAACTTTGTGAGCAAGGCATTCTTTTGTATCTGCGCTGTGATTGTAACTGTCACCACTCATGCACGTTTTATTTTCTTAGCTATTATGTTTTTTCCATACCGTTTTCGCCGTTTACTTTGTCTTCTTCCTTTGACACTTTCACCTAATTCACATTTTTGTAGACTTGACCTTTATTTTCCGCTACACTAATATAATCTTGTTTTTTCATTTACATACTTCACACACTTAGATGCTAATTGAGGTGCTATGTCTTTACCTCTGCCTGTTATGCAATGCTTCCAGTAACTTTGGGATTGATGCTCATCATAACTTTTCGTGGATTGATTTGTCAACTTCTGGATGCAACCTGCACACAGTATTCTGTTGTCAAGAATAACAGAACTATGGGGATGTTTTCTTTTAGTCAATGTGTTTAACATTTCTGAATATTACATAGACCCATCGGGTGCCTTTCTGAAGGGCTGCTAAATGGAGATAAAGAAAAGAGTCATAAAAATTCTCCAGGCAGGAGAAATAAGTTTACAAATATTAGAAGAACACTGCATTCACAAGCCCCAGATTGAAGTAGATGAGGACCAAAGCCAATGGAGCAGGATTCCAGGAAATGTAGCAGAAGGAATTCCCTTCTAAGTACCAGAGTAATAAGAGCTTAAAAAACAGAACCAGTACCAAAGTGACTAGGAGTTAAACAACTGCTTTGACTTTTGCTGGAGCATTTTTTGTGGAGCACGATACTGATGGTTCCAGCTCCTTTTGAAGAGAAAAATATAAAGTTCGAGGATAATAAAAAGTGATATGCAGGAAGTTAATCAACCAGAATTGAGTGGAAAATTAACAGATGGATATAGGCAGAATTAGTCCATGTTGGATTGGGAAATACATTGTCATTTCCTGTTTCTTGGACAGAGCAGTCCCCAAAAGAGGCTTCCAAGGTAAGGGTGTTTAGTGTATAAAAAAGATTTGTCCCTGCACATTCTTTTAACAGAGTGTGGTGAGCAATAGATGCACATACACTTTAAGACACTGCCCATTTGCCAGTGCACAGAAAGAAAGATAGGCACCTGGCTCTCCAGCATCTGTGCAGCCTGTGGACTTGCAGGTTAAAATTAAACCACATGTACATGTTCCAACTTCAGAGCAACAAGACCAAGAGGCAGACATGCCCAAGGCCCCGCGGATTTCGCAGCATGACACTTGTTTGATATGTGCACCATGAAGTGGTCCCTAAAACATTCCTTATGTTGGCCTGTAAATTTGCTTTCACCCATAATCCTTCAGGCAAGCCATTAAGTTATCAAACACCCTGCTAACATAATAGGAGTTTTTGTTTTAGGTTTAAATCGTTTTAGAAGAAATGGAAAAGGTTCCATAACAATCAATGCAGTGGCTCAGGGGCAGAACTCCTAATGTACTTAGCTGCAGAAATAAAATATATCACGAAAAAAAAAATTGTGTGTTCTATGTATCGGTGTTCCCTACCTGAAAACTCTGTCCACCCTAGCTATTATTCAGGGCGTAAAAAGAGGGTAAGAAAGAGTAGGTAACATTCAAAATGTCAATGCTGGTGAAATATTGACCTCATTAAAACTAGGAATCTGCACATCACATCTTGCCCATTTAGGCCATGTAATGGATGAAAAATTCAGGCAGCACCACTGGATGTTTCTTCCTCTGTAGTTCTCAGGATAATCATGTAACAGACAGCTTATTCAGGAGGGATTCTGCCTTTCCTCATCAACCGGTATATTCTATAGCAGCCTGTGGATGAAGAAACTGGAAACTTGCCTTCCCATCCTTGACCAGGTTGATAACCGCAACGTTGGCTGAATGCCCAGAGTCGGGTGTCAAGGCTGAGATCTGAAAAGATGTGAAAGTTGTGGAGTCTTTCACTGTCTTATTACACTTCTTTAGCCATAGCTTGAGGGATTCTTTGTTTTGAAGAAGCTAGTTCTGCCTGAAAGTGCATCGGCCCCATTCTTTCTAGCTGAATTTCCGTTGGGAAATGTATATCCTACAGGGCCAAATGCGGATTAGTTGTCACCATCAAGGACTACATGGCAGAAAAACTCCATCTCCTTTTTGGTCCAGTCTTCCTCCTGGAAAGAGTACATGCCCAAGGTACAGATTTTCATTTCTCTAGGTTCAACTTTTTGTCACTAATTTAGTGATTTTAGAACACCTATCGCACTGACCGTATTTCTGGTTTATGTGTTTTTGTGCTGCATTGTACTTTCAACAGTTGCCATTCGAAGGTTAAGGCCTTTACCCCTCTTCAGGTTTTGTAATTCAATTTTTTAGGTCCACTCTCCGTTCTCCAGAGGCTGAAATTTTGTTTTAAATGTGGCGTGTGTCCACCTTGAAGCGTCTTCTAAATCAACAAAGTCCACAAAGAGGGATGCTGTTATTGTCCCAACTTTATCAGGTAGTTCGGGGGTTTTCTCCTGACTCTCTTTAGAAGCCAGAGCTCTTGAGTTGAAGAAACGTTTTTGGCTTCACACCTTGCCTCTTTTCTTTCCCTAGGGTTATCCTACACGGGTTCATATATGGGAGCCGATCTCTGTAGCTGTCCCTCTTGGGTGGTGGTTTCATGCAGTGAGGGGCAGGGGTCGAGAGCTGACCATGTGCCTCCCTTGATCCACCTTTCACTCTCCTCTCCCCCACACCTTTGTGTCACACTGCCTCCACCTACCATATATGCCAGGCTCCAGTTGTACCAAGGAGGATCCCTTATGCCCCACAAACCTCATCCTAGTCTCAGTATCCCGCCACTACCAGGGTGCTGATACTGTTCCGCTGTCCTCCATTGCCACAATGTTCCTCATTGTGAGCGTCTGTGTACTCAGATTTTTCACTGGGTCCGGCTTTGGAGACTAAGGTTGTGCCAGAGCTAATCAAAAACATAGCCAACTTGAAGCTCAGCGAGGCTCATCCTTAATAGTGGTTTACAAAATGTAATTGGGTTTTTCTTCATTTCTACAGAGCTTCATTGTCTTAGCTTACCTAACGTTGTAATTCTGTTAGTGTGAAATATTCATAAACCCTTTTTGCCCAAACTGCTTATATATTAGCCTCAGTGAGTGAAAATTTAATGGATAGTTAAATGCATCCGTCCATTCTTCCCACAGTGTTTCTACTTCCCCCGAGCATGGTAAGAAATTAGGGGGTGGAGTCATTTTTGGCACAGTGAGTTTCCAGTTGTTCAAGCCATGCATTACAGCCATGTAAGCAATCTTTTGATCTCCAAAGTAGAATGTCCTGCATGGATGCTACCTACATATTACTTGTCACCTGGAATTGTCATTTTGCACCACACCATATGCATGAATCTCATTTGTTGTAGTACTTCGTTGTCTGTATTCTCAATGGTATAACAAATTGTTCTTTGTAACATAGAATGGCTGTTAGCTGTGTCAGTTGAAGAGAGCTTAAAAATGTTGTACATAGCAGTAACTTTTATTTAACTGGCTAACTTAGTGCATTGTGTTATAGTGCAAGCATTTTCGAGGCCGACCACATCTCTTCACATCCAAAGAAAGGAACTTGTGTGTTCTGGAAAGCTGTTGCTGTCTACAGTTGTTTTTCTCAGTTTGTCAATCAAAGAAGACATATCCATGTGACATATTCTGATTATGAACTGATTTTTTTGTAGGGTGACCAAGAATTAGAATTTTATGTTTAAGCAAGTGTACAGAGAAGGAAGAACCAGCCACCAGAAGGACAACATGGTAGTCCATCTTCCAGTGTAAGTGAAGATATTTCACATCATGATGCTGCTTACAGGTTACAGTTTACATTTGTCTTGATGCTTGAGTCGACCATTGTTGTTGCAGTGAGTTTCTTTCTTGTGAGTGGTACTTGAAAGAATAAGCTGGCTGCGGATTGGTCACATGAATACCAGGCTTCAGACTAGCCGATCTTCAACCCATTGGCCTGAATATTCTAATGATATTGATTAATGAACTGTCAGTACTCAACTGTCCTTCACCTGAAACGATGGAGAGACCAAATCCTGGTTCTGTAGAGCCCTTAAAAATTTCTTAAACTACAATTGTGATCAGTGAACATCTACATGAAGTTCGGAAAACCTCTAATATTCAAAGCGTTTAGTAAGCCTACTGGTAATTGGAAGATGAAACATGATAGCTAAGTGAACCTAGAACCTGCACACCGTGGCCAAACTATTAACTGCCCTCGGCAGATAGCCTGCCTCTATCTTTCCCTTCACTAACTTCTTCTGCCTGGCCTTCTCCACCTTGCCTCAGGATCAGAACTAGCGTTCTGCTACCTCAACAGTCAACACACCGGGCTGCTCCATCTTACCCAGCAAACTTACCTCTTCATGTAGGGCTGGACTCTACCCACACCAGCCTGTGCCCCGATCCTATGGGTGCACTTACCCAGTGTATGGGTATCTGGTTTACATGTAAAAAAAGCGCTCTGAAGGTAACACTTGAGTGTTTTGTAAAACATCTGAGTAATAAGCATATCTAATTGTTAGATTGCAAACCTATGTACTTGAGCTGAATGGAAATCTGCAAACTGCACTGTCTTTTCAATTAAGAAGGTTGTAATAATAACCATGCAATTGGCCCTTGCATTGCCCGTGCGATCAATTACTTACTCAGTTATGTTATTTATTTCATGTGATACTGATTAGTATTGTATATATGCTTCTTTCTTTTAGATTACAGCACCTGATACCATACCATTTTTACACCTGGCCGACATAGTATGATCTGGTATAGAACACTGAGAAAAAGATACCTTCAAGCGGCGTTTATTACATTGTGAAGAATTCTCAGACAAGCGTTGACTAGTCTGGTTTCCAAACTTTTCCAAAACATGTACAGTGTAAAAATGTTGTACTCTCTATGCCAAATACATCTGCTATTAAATCTACCTTTGAATTTACAGCGAAGTTCATGTTTAGTACTGTTAATAAAAACTTGTTTACTCCAGATACAGAAAACATTGTTTAAGTTCTTCAACAGTGTATGTGCAGAACAAACTGTAAACACCCTCATCACTTTAAGAAGGATGCATGTAGGTCAGCAAATTTGCAGCTGTGAAAGATACACCTTAAAATTATTGGGCATATTTTTTCCATGCCTGCATCTGTATTTCTGTACTACGCATCAACTTACAACTTTTGACCTCCGAAACAGACCTGTAACTGTTTAGTGTTAGCAGTGCATTGTGTGACTGTGCTACAACAATGGCAGTGGTTGGAAACTCAGTTTTCTCATGTTAAAAGATGTTTGACATTTATTTCAAACAATGGCCGGCTTTTTTTCTTCAGGAAGACCTGCATCTGTAAAGGGTTGTTTCATGGGGACGTCAGAGACTGGAGCTTTAAAACGGCTATTTTAGCACAGGACCACTAACCAAGGACCACACTTACATGATCCTTTTTAGTTAGTAGCATCATTGTAACAAGCCTCATACCGACTCTTCTTGACCCGGATATGGTTTTCTCAGACACCTAACCAGAGCTTACTTCTCTGCCTCTCTTGATCTGATGCAGCATAGGTTTGTGTATTGCAACCGTGTACAGCGGGATCCATGAGAGCTACCAGTTCTATGACTACTAGACACTATTGAATTGGATAATTCAAAGGGTTTAGGGAGGTATTTCTTCCAAAATATTTAAAACTAATGAATATGCATCTCTTGTGCTAATTAATAAACAGCGTGTAGGCTCCCCTCATGGCACCGCAAGAGGGAGTCCATGTGAGCTGATTCTGCCATTATTGACTCCACCAACTAGAGGTGAATAAAGGCGTAGTGAGAGCTACAACTCTCCAAAAGAGATTCTACATTAACTTTGTACAACGTGTGTTCATCAGGGTCGAAGCCATGCCAGATTTTTAGGATAATCACAGACTATGTAAATGAGGTCACTAAGAATTTATTGCTGATACATTTATATCATAAACTCTGGCTCGTCTCCATCCCTTAGAACATTAGTTAAGGAGAAGTGGACATGAAAGCGGACAATGTGCAAGACTCCACTTGACAGATGCAATTATTGACATTTATTAACTTGTTCTTGAGCAGTGGCACTGGTTTAGGAATCTGAAATCCAGGACAATTCTGGTGATTATGGAAGATTTTTACTGAAGGTTATTTCAGTTTGTGCAATTAGGGAGAGTGGTGAGAGCATATGGGAGAACTACCTGTTCACCAGAAAGGGCACTATGCAACACCAAATCGCTGAGAATCTCAGGCAAAATACGGAACAGAATATGTTACGCCCCAAAAACAAGTTACCACCTGCGCAGAACTTACCAGCCTTTCAATGGTATTGCTTAAAACAAATCGGAGATGCTTTGGAGGGGTACATTAGTTGCATAAACTTTAAGAATGACTTGATTCATATGATATGGGAATGGTGACACGCATCTTTTGGGAAGGACTGTAGTCATGACCACAAAGTTGAGCAGTAGATGTGCTCTGAGGACAATTTGGAGATCTTTTTCTTTTATAGTAGTTGCCTGGGACGACTGGTAAAAATGCATATTCCCTGCCTGCCTAAGAGTAAAATAACAATGGTCTGGAAAACCGTAAATGGCCCCTTGGATGTTTGGCATTGGAAATGGGCTAGTAGCAGAAAAGCCTGACTATTGATATGAGAATCGCCAGAAAAGTGCTATAGGACTTTGAAAACGCTCTGCTGTAGCCACCAGATGATTCGCTGATTAGTAGAGTGCACTATCACCCGGGAGGGTATCCTGGTGCTGAGCATGTTTACGTCTTAGCCACACCTAGTGGTACTACTCGAAAAGCTAGGTCTTCAGCTTCTTGCGAAATTCAATAAGTGAGAAAGAGGTTCTTGAGAAGAGATGCTGTCGTATGTTGCTATGCTACAAAGTAAATATGTGGAGGTGTGCTTGGGAGGAAAGGTGAGAATGAGAACCAGAAATATACAGCATAAGGAGACAATGTTAATATTGCTATGCAAGGCATGGTATTGAGAAATTGCAATGATAATGTTTGTACCAGTGTCTGAAATTGGAATTTGGCCAAATTGTCTTTCATTCTGTACTGTTCATGAAAAACAATAAAAATATTAAAACAGTTGACCAGTGATATCTTTTTTAGTACACATGTAGCAAAAATAATTTAAAAAGAACCAAGAAATTGTTGAGTTTTCTGTAGTATGCATTGGCAAGTTCCTTTTCAATGTTTGCATTGTGTGTCAATACAACCAATTTAGCAAGTGGTGTTGCGTTGATTTTTGGAAAATGGTTTTGTTACCGAAGTGGCAGGCTTTGAGGAATATCCCATTATACCAATGACAAAAAAAAGCTAACTTTCTCTTGTGGCCATTCTACCAGCAAGCAATCCATCATATCCATCTTATTCAAAGAACAAGTGAGTGACATTGGAGGAAACTATTTGCTGTGCAAAACTATGGAATAATAGGTGGTGTTTGTCAGAGTTGCATGCTATACGGCAATGGGTATCCATACCAACCAAGAAAATATGCAAGCAATTTGGTACTGCCCCCTTGTCTCAGTCCTCAACAAAATCTCAACTTGTTAAAACTGTTGTATTCAACTTACTGGTGGTATATCTACAAAACCAAGCCCAACTCCAGTATGCAAAGGAAATTTATGGAAAGTCATACCTTGAACTACCAAATTGCATTACAATGCCTTGCTAATGGTAGATTATATGCTATACAAATTAGTAACAATAAAAGTGAATCAATAAAAATGTGAATTTGACAAAACTCTGCAAGCCAGTCTAGTTAGTTCTGGTGGATCTCAGTAGTTTTAATGATCCCGAAACTAGCGGAGGGTTGACTGCCCCCTCTTTTAGAGAACTTCTACTTCTTTTCATACTCAAGCCTTGCAGGGATGCTTTATATTTCATTTTGTATTCTACTTTTAATGCATTACTCAGTTTTTAGTTTTATTGTGTAAGAATGTGGATTCTGTGTTTCTCCTGAGACTTTTGAGCCAAGGTTTGGGGCTCCTCCGCCTTGCTGTTTTGCATTGCTTATTGTTGATTTTTAATTGATCATAACCTTTTTTATACATGTGTCTGCATGAGAATATTTGAACTATTACGGCAATGATTTTTTTATTAATAGCGACAAATAAAATCTTTCCTCTTACAGGCCATTAGCGATTGATTCTCAATCCTGGCTATAAGATACAAAGCAAAATCATGACTGACAGTATATTAGTGTTATTTTCTCACCTCATACACCCCGACCAAAGTGCCTTTGTGACTGGGAGGTGCACTTCACTTAACATCTGCAGGTTCTTAAGAATCATGGAGCCTGATCCCAGGTCCCTGCCCAGTGCTGCATGAATAGTATTGGACCTGAAAAAAGCATACAGCTCCCTGAACAGGAACAACCAGTTTGTGCTGTTGGTAAAGTTCGGATTCGGCAGACTCATAACTAAGCTGCTCTATACTGACCTTAAAGCAAGAGTTAGGGTTGGTCAGCGCAATAATTTAGTACTCAATCAAAGCAGAACTTCCCATCAAGAGAGATTCAAGAAACTCAGAGTCTCAAAGCAGCGAGGAAAAGGGAGAGTGAATGAGGAATGAATAAGTCTGGGTCTGCTCTAGGAACACGCACTATTATAGACAAACAAAATATTGTTGCAATTTTCATGTTGCTTATTCTCACCTCGGTTGACCAATCAGCTTCTGATACACTCATGAGAACAGGATCACTCTTCGTCTTCTCACCAAGAATACAGTAGTCCACAGACAGCCATTTCAAGTGAAACAGTTATTATCAAATACAATGTTAACTCGCTTAAACTTTCACATCATTCAATCCCTTTAGAAATGCAGCATCTTCAAATGTGAACTTCTTCATTACCTCACCAAATGACAAATCCCTAATACTTAGTTAACAGGGATCTTTGTCTAAAGTAGAAAAGTTGCAATTAGATAAACATTTATGCAACTATTATTCATTATGAAAAACGTCTATGAGAAGTTCAAGAAATAAACATTTTATGCACATTAAGCATTTTTTTTATGTCAGCTTGTCAGACCATATTGCTCCAGCTGTCTGAGGCCTAGTACATGTAAATATGGTTGCCTACTATAATTTTTGCATGTAAACACATTTTTATTTTCATTAAAGCTTACACATTAATTCTGCACATTTATTATAAAATATAGTATTTTCTTGATATTATTAAACACAACTTCACTGTTATTCAATACATACACGCAAAGGCTGGTCGGTGTCTGCAGACTCATTAGCTGGCTTGCCAAGGTGCTTGCCGAACACATGCAGATCTCCGATCTTCAGAACAAAGGGGAAATGGACCTTGGGGAAGCCTTTCATGATGAGGAATAGATCAGAATATTGGCGGACCCGTCCCTGGAATACTAAATTCAAACTTGTACGGTTTAATGTTCTCCATAAAGCATACTTTATCCAAGAAAAAAATAAATGATTATCTCCCTGGAGCAAAGGCTTGCTGCCCTCTTTGTAGGACTCCATGGGCAGATCTGTTGCATCTGTTTGAGAACAGCCCATCCTTGGTTCCGTTTTTTTTTTTTTTTATTTGTTTTTATTAACCATGAATGGTACAGTTATATCAACAGTTACACGTAGAGCACTGTGCACTCATTCAATACAGTACAAATCTGTTGCCTTCATTATCGTAGTATAGATCATGTTATTGCTTCGCGAGTTCATATCATTACATACATTAGTGTCTAGTACAAATTAACTTATTTCTGTTTTGTGGGTTACCGTTGGTAATGCACATATCCCCCCCCTTGTAGGTGTTCCAACCTCCCCATAATCGTACCCACTTTTTAGAACAACCTCGGCACACATACACTGTTTTTTCCACCACCATTGCCATGTTCATATCTTTACACCATTCCGTGATCGTGGGGGTGTCGACTGCACCCCAATGTTTAGCAATGTTTCTTTTTGCCAACATTATTCCCAGTGTCGCCCAAGTCTGTGCTATGGAATTAAGGTCCGTTGCTTCCCAAATATTCAAAAGGCAGCGTTTGGGCTCCGGAGGAACTGGGCTCCCACTTACTCTTGTGATGATGGACATGACCAATTTCCAATATAATACAATTGCGTGACAGGCCCAGAGTGTATGGAAGAAGGTACCAGGCGCCCCACATTGCCACAGGCAGAGGTGGTTGTCGATTTTCCCCATCTTATAAAGCATGTTTCTGGTGTAGTAGATTCTATGGAGGATCTTAAGCTTTACGAGGCGTAGTTTGGATGTGATCGCTACTTCCCTGGGTGATGCCAGTGCCTCCTGCCAATCAGTACTTGATTCAGTTTTGTTCACCTGTTGTATCATAGCTTTCTCACACCACTGGCTACTCAGATTTGCATAACGGGGAGATTTGAGCCTTGGCTCATTTATACACCACAAAAATATTCGTCATCCAACTTCCTAGATGTTTCACTTACTAGCAGAGCGTGCTATGACACAACTTGAAGCTAGTCTACCCCCATTCTTCTCTGCCTAGTGTCAGTAGGTGTGTATATGAGCTGAAGCTGTAAGTATGGGCTGCAAAGGGAGGACACTCGAGGCCTCAGAAAATACCAACTGTAGCATGGTTGTGATACACTTTTATTCAGTTTCTAAGTCAATGCTATAGTTGATGGCATTCCACCATAGGCATATGGTTAGTTGGAAGATTTACTTTTGTAAATCTTATTAAACACTGCTTGACCTTGAGTACGCATAACCACAATGCTTAAACTCGATGCTTATCCTCTGCAATCTTGACAACACAACACCAAGCTATTCGCTGCCACTATTTTGCTCCCCGCTCCCTTTTGTTTTTGTGAGAAATGAGGTTTGCGTGCCATGTTAGTACACTATTTGTTAACCACCACACAATGTCAGCTTACGCTAGATAATCCCTTGGCTCTGGTTGCAAATACCCTGGTTCATGTTTCCCACCCGTTTAGGTCACAGTTTTCCCAATCTTTCTTTCACGTAGTTTGATGTTAAAATTGATCTAAATGCAAGAAAAATGAACTTAGTTTAATTGTAGCTACACTTCATTAGGACATTTAAAACTCGTGTTTATATCTATACTCGCTGCATTTTAATACTTAATGTCACAATGCCTTTCTTGCTGTAGTTCTATATCATGTTATTGATAATAACCCAACGCAAAAAAGATTGAAAAAAAAACAACAGGAGAAACAGTATGGAAAAATTATACCACCCTGTACAGATCTATTAAAGTAGATTTGCAAAGCTAGTGAACACTCACAATGTCATGGATAAGGTCACTGCACATCCCAAAATAATTAATATATGTGAAGCCCTGACCTTGTGGATGGGAGAAATTAGGCTTGTTCAAGTCCAGCAGCTGTTGAGAGGGCATATCAGTATAGGAGGCAAACCAAGAATAAAGACAGCACAACACACTACAGGCCAGAGAATGCAGATTCCCGAATATGATCCACTATTTGCCAAGAGATTCCTAGTTGAATGAAGGAGAAGACGGAGAAAGGGTGGTTTATACTAGACCACAGCCTAGCAGGCAGGTCACTATGGGAGGTCCCCTGGGACTCAAAACAACAACAAAGTAGTAATCTACAAAAATCGCCAGTGTTATTTATATACGATGAAGAAGATGCCGGATAACCTGGGTAGAAACCAAGGATGGACTACATACCCTTCTCCATTTATCCCTTTATAGGGGAATTAAGACTTCACCACAGCGTGGAAGAGACAAGCTTTTGGGGAATGAGAAGTGATGGGATGCTTCAGGATGGTGGCATGTACTGTAATGGGTAGTTAAAAGGATTTGAGGGCCTCCAACAAAAATTTGGGATAATAAAAGGTAAGCATTTTAACTATACGAAAGTAAGCCACTGAGTTGAATTGTGGAGGTATCGGATCACTAGATGTAAAAGTGTCGGAGATCAGGGGGCACGGTGCATGCTTTCTCCAGACTAAATAGAATATTAAAGGCAAAAAACAAGATTGCAATTCAACCTTCCAAGACTTAAGAGAGAAAGGGGATTCTTGTTATGGACACTAATTATGCTAGACATGCACACGTCCGAAATATACTGTGTGAAAGGCTATATAAGTTGCCTCTCATACCTGCCAAGTTGCGTGAAATAGACCCCCAAATGTCAAGGCACTCTTGGAGAGGTTGGAGGAAAAATGTTGCAATAAAACACATGCCCCAAAATCAGGGCTTCTTTGAAGACATTCAAAACAATAACGCTGGGAGCCAGATAGTCAGAGGTGAATTTACTGGGGAGCCTGTCGGAAGTAATTTACCGTCTACAGTCCAAAAAGGGTACACTCATAGCAGCAAAACAGAGGTTAGTGAGGTATCGAGGATGCATATGGTAACCTGGCTTACCAAAACCCTAAACACCCTGCATTGAGAAATAAAATTATATCATCAATGTACGTAGATGTGGAAATAGGAATAGTAAATCTGGTTTAACTCCTTTTTATTGGATTTACAAAGGGTCTCTGATTCAAAAGTGTACAATGCAGAGGAGGCGGGACTGGCTACAACTCAAAATGGTGGCACTCCATGCCAGATCTAAGGTCTTTCGCCCACTGCAGCGCGACAGATAGGCTGAGATGTCAAATGGGCTGTGGAGTCTTTGTTGTGTTTCCTTTAGGAATTATCAGCATGGGCAAGATGGCGGGTTGAGGACGCCGCCGTGCAGTCGCAGCTGTGAGAAGCTCCCCACTCCCTGCTGATCCAGCGCGCAATGGCTACTGAATTTTGCGCTTGAAGGGACTGCTAACTACAGATACGCCTGCGGAAAACGCCAAAGTAACCTCGAAGCAGTTAAAGCACGCAGACCGTTTGTTGCATGCTAAGGAGGAGGTAGCGACTGAGACGGAGAGATTGCGGTGCTATGATTATAAATTGTATGCTGTGAAAGTGCATGAGGAGCGAGATAAAGTGGGCACGCTCCTTGCGAAGCTGGCGGATCCGAACCCTAGGGGGTGCCCGGTTATGAGTGTGCGACGGGAGGATGGGGAGGTGGTCTATTCGCAGTCAGCGGTCCTGGAGCGCTTTCAGTCCTACTACACGGGACTGTACACCAGCCACCTCGAGGCGACGGCCACGGACATTGGTAATTACTTAGACCAGATCCCTTTGCCGGTACTGGATGGGGAGGATGCCCGGGATCTAGGGGGCCCAGTCACCCTAGCGGAAATCAGAGGGGCGATTAATCATATGGCTCGGAACAAAACTCCTGGGGTAGATGGATTGCCGATAGAGTTCTACGCCAAATTTATGGAAGTGTTGGCACCCAGACTGCAGGTTGTGTATGCGGAGGCGAGACAATTGGGGCGGCTGCCTGAATCTATGACAGAGGCGCTAGTAGTGCCGCTGCTGAAGCCGGGCAGGGATGCATTGGATGTCTCTTCTTATCGTCCGTTGTCTATGCTAACCGTCGATTACAAGATCTTGAGCCGAATCCTGGCTACCAGGCTCCTACCGCTGATGACCTCTTTAGTGCATAGGGATCAAGCGGGATTCATCCCCTCTAGGAGCACTTCGATGAATATCCGTCGGCTGATCGGGGTCATTGATAGTGCTGCTACAGCGGAACCGGGCCCGGTTGTGCTGACGGTTGATATTGAAAAGGCGTTTGATAGCCTGGAATGGGATTTTTTAGATAGCGTGCTGCTGAAGTTCGGGGTCGGGGAAGGGTTCCGGGGTTGGACGAGAGTGCTCTATTCCTCGGCTAAGGCGCGGGTGCGGCTGGGGACCTTGGTCTCCTCGGTTTATCCGGTCTGTAGGGGCACGAGGCAGGGCTGCTCGCTATCCCCTCTGCTCTTTGCCCTAGCGATGGAACCACTAGCGGCGCAGGCAAGATCGGGAGTTGTCTTCGACGGGATTGCGCAGGGACCTGACTCGCATTATATATCATTATATGCCGACGACCTGTTACTGTACCTAGCGGACTCTGGGAGGGCACTGGAAGGCGCGGTGGACATGTTGGGCAGGTTCGGGTGGCTCTCAGGCCTCAGGGTGAACTGGAATAAGACCTGTGTGTTTCCGTTGCGGAAGACCACGCTCTGCCCGCAGCTCCCGAGACCGGTAATGTGGGAACCCTCTTGTTTTGTTTACCTGGGGGTGCGCATCTACCATGACGCAGCGGACCTCCTTGAGGGAATGTGGGGCGCTGCATCCGAGCACTGAGGGGCAGTATGGACTTCTGGGCCTCTCTCCCGCTGTCTGTGCTGGGTCGTGTTGCGCTGTTGAAAATGGTTGCACTCCCGAGGCTCCTTTATTACTTTAGAACGTTGCCGGTATGGATCCAGCAGGGTATCTTTAGAGAGCTGAAGACGTTGGTGACTGGCTTTCTCTGGGGCCACGGTCGCCGCCGGGTGGCATTGACCACCTTGACGAGACCCAAGTGTGAGGGAGGGATGGCTGTCCCCGACTATGAGTTGTACTATTTGGCAGCGCAGCTCCAGGTCCTGACGCAGAAGGTGGCCAGAGAATTCAGGGGGCCTGATGACGGCCGGGGGGTCGGCATTCAGAGGCATGTCTTGTCGTCTATCGTGATGCAACAGACTGGCTGGTAGGGACCTCACGATGGAGGAAAGGACACTTAGATTATCTTGGAATAGGAACCTGAAGAGGGCTGGGAAGCGCCGGCCATACGCACCGGAGATTCCGCTGGGAATGCTCACTGCCTTACCGCACGGAGGTGACTGGTCCCGATTATTGGAGTGGGAAGACCTGGGTCTGCAGATGGTAGGAGACCTCTATGTGGACGGGACACTGGCCTCATTCCAGACTTTACAAGAGCAATTCGGCCTGCCGAGTGGCACCTTCCTGTTGCATGCGGCGGTTGTCACGGCGATGCAGAGGCACTGGGGGGGTGGACTGGCGGAACCGGAGGTGACAATGGTGTGCCAGTATGTGGTGATGGCAGCGGGCACCGTCAAGGCGGTGACCTGCCTCCACAATAGAATGTTGAATGAAGGTCTAGCCCCGTTAGTTGAGTTGAAGTCGCGTTGGGAGGCCAGCGTCGGTAAACAAATCCCGGACTCTGTATGGGGTCAGGTGTTGCACAGGACCTGGAAAGGGACGAGGAATGCGAGATTCCAGCAGGTGCATTTTTTCGTGCTCCATCGGGCATATTTGCCCCTGGAGAGGTTACGTCGACACTTCCAGGTGCTTGATGCCATGTGCCCACGTTGTCTAGAGCCGGAGGTGGATCTGGACCACATGCTGTGGGGATGCCCGAAGTTAGGGGACTACTGGTCTGAGGTAGGGGACCTCCTGAATGCTGTCACGGATCGGGAGGTAGACTTTGACATGGCCGCATGCCTGCTTCTTTGGTTCCCGCACACCAAAAAGACCAAGGTGACGAGCAAATTCATTGGGTTGGGCTTGATACTGGCACAGCGCGAGATCACTTGGCATTGGAAATCTAAGGAGGGGCCGTCTGTGCGGAGGTGGAGGAATGAATTGGTGAAGTGGTCTGGCTGTGAGAGTGTGCTGAGGATGCGCCAAGCGACTAGAACTGGTAACGAGAAGAGTTTGGAACTGGCGCGGTCCTGGGAGCTGGTAGTGCAGGCGTTAAGAGACTACTTAACTGAAGGCGAAGAGACGGATCAGTTATAGGAAGGGATTCCGTGGGACTACTTGATTGTCAGAACTTCCTGATAGTTGTCTCCATGGAGCAGGAGGGGGATGGTGGAACCCGCATTAGCAGCAGTTGGGGGGGGGGAGGGTATTGGAAGGGAGTCGTAGGAGGGGGTGGTTTGCCGGCCAGCGGCAGCCTCCCGGAACGGGATGGCCCTGGGTGGTAGTCGTGCTGATTTAGTGAAGTGACATTGGAGTGGCCTAGGACTTGATGGAGAGGCTGGGTTGGTTGTTTTGGGATAAAAGCAGAAACGAAGTGTTACACCTGACCTGTGACCCGCATAGGGCGCGCACCGAGGTACCTCCAGTGAACTGACTCATTGAAGCGCCGCCCAGCCTCCGGGATGTGGGCTAATCGGCTGTGTATTGTATTGCCATCACACTGTATGCTGGGTGCCGTTGGTGTATAGGTTGGCCTGTTGGATGTGTTTATTCCTGATTCTGCAATAAAAATATATTTACAAAAAAAGAAGCAGTTAAAGCACGCAAGGCATGGAATTCCTTGAACTGCTGAGGAGAGATATTATCTGCTGGCATACCCATAGCGAACTTACCGATTTCACCGTGAGCACCGCTTGGTGGATGGACGGAAACAAACTGGCAAGATAGAAAACAAGACACGGAACGAAAACTGAGCCGGAGTCGGAGGCTCATGCGGGTGCAGGCAGTGGCTGTCACGGATCTATCTCCCGCTTGCCTGGTGATTCATTTTGGGACCTTTTAATGAAGTAGAGACCGAGGCATTTTCGGATACATGCACCGGCTGCTCCAGACATACCTTCTGCTGGCGCGGCGTCTCATCCTGCGGCTTGTTGGAGGAACAACACACGGCTGGTCTGGTCAGGATCTATGACGCTGGTTAGAGGCGCGGTTTAACAATGCCCAGGCGAACTCGGACCTGTTACTAAGTAAGTGCTCACAGATGGCCCCTAAGATCTATCGGAGGGACACTAGAGCTAATACAACTGTCATGGAGGAAACTGATGCTTCAGGGGTTACAGATACGGCTTTGACGTTGAACACTTTGAAATTAAGCACAGTGACACCAATGCCTAAAGCTGTCAAAACAACCTCTGCTGCCTCTGCAGCAAGTACAGAAGCAGTTAACATCACTACAGCCCCACTGGCACTGGGTAAACAAGTACTTCGACCCCCCTTTTTAGTTATACCGGTTCTTGGGTCTGCGAACGTACTCATTGAAGAAGTAGCCGAAAGCTCTATTAACACGTGTCCCACAAACGGTGCTAATAAGGGTGATGGGGCTTTAGTTACGTCCTCGCATGTCCATGAGGGGGCAGCTCCAGTGGGAAATATGGATGGAGAAAGAGTCGGGGAAGAAGCCAATGGCCCGGCGAAGGCTCCTTCTATCTGCCCAACGGAAGCTCCTTCTCCTGCTGAAGAGACTGTTGCAGATCTTCCAGATTCTGGCATATGTGAAATTAACCCCCCCCCCAAGGAAAACTCACATGTGGAAGAGAACGGAGATTTAGAGGGCGAAGTCTCGAATGAGGAATATGAGGAGATGACTGAAACTGTCTCTTCATTAGACAATACTGAATACCTTACCGGTAGAAGAGATAAGGCTAAATCTAAACCTAAGAATAAAACGAGGACCAAAAAAAAAGGGAAAGTACTGGGTTTATTGAGCACATCTGTACCAATTTTAGTGCCAGCAGTAAAGAAACCGCTTATTTGTTGAGAAAAGTACACATAGGAAGTGGATTCAAACCAAGGGCTTGGTAAAGAGCATGACGCTGCAGCTCTCTGGGGTAAGCTCTCCTGAACAAGATATTATCCAAGTTTCCGTTACGCCTACAGAAGACACTCCATCTGTAAAGGATATTTTTATGGTGCCCGTACACGATATGAATACCACAGTACTGCAGAAACCTGCAGGATCCAACCACCTGGCTAATACCCCGAAAGCCTCAGAAGCCCCAGAAAATGCTGACATTCAGATGGATTCATTTACTAAGAAATGTCCCCCTAATAGTCCAACGGTGCTGGAGGATGTGGCTGATATTACTTCTTCTGCTAGTGCAAGGCCGCTAACTTTACCTGCTTTATTAATTGATGATTCACTCAAAGGAGTGGACAATACTAGCACTGGTAGAATACTGGAAGAAGAGATGGGAAATACGAACTCTCCATTTGATATTATCCTACAGTCTTTGACTAACAATAGGAAGGAGGCACAAGAGCATTTCTTACAATTGAGAGAGGATAACTCTAAACTGCAGAATTCGTTACAGGATATTGATGTAAAGATTGGCGGGATGTCACAGGAAATTGGGGATCTACAGCAACAAGTGGTTAAGATAGAGGAAGGGGCTGCAGGAATGAGTACTGTGGTTAACCAACATGATAAGCTTTTAGCATTGCAGTTAAAAGTTGAGGACCTTGAAAACCACCAAAGGCGGTCCAATCTTAGGCTTTTTGGCATCCCGGAGGGGGTTGAGGGGGGGGACCCAAGGGCATTTATGGTAGGGTTACTACAGAAGGCTTTCACAGATCTCTCAGATTGGGATTGGGACTCTGTTACAGAGAGTCCATAGGTTACCAATAACCCAGAGAAATAAACAAAATAAATTCCCTCGCCCATTTATAATTCATTTCGGGAATCACTTGTTACGGCAGGCCGTTTCTTTAAAAGCAAGGCCCAATCTACCAGTTACGGTAGGTGAAATGTCCTTTTTCGTCAAATTGGACCTTAGTAAGGCCACAATGGACAGACAGTGGCAATTACGCAAGCTAATTGACCCATTCAAGGCTCGAGGGGGGACAAGCATACCTGCAGGAACCGGCTAGGCTAAAAGTTATTAAGGGAGGGCACACCTACTTTTTCACAGATGTAAGGGAAGCCGAGGATGTATTAGCCTCATTCTCGTAACTGAGAGCGATATTATTTGATGCAAAATATTTGTTTTTTTCTGGTTGGGCAGGGAGTGGGTGAAGCCACAGGCTGCTTCTTGGGGTAGCTGCCACAACAGCGGCAGAAAGCTGTATTTGGGGGGTGTGCCCTCTCGTTGGAGGAGGGAGGGGGCAGGAGGGTTGGGGGTGACTAGGGAGGGGGGGTTGGTGGACGGGGGGTATGTTTGAAAAAAGCATCAAAGGAAAATGAAAATTCAGAGCAGCCTGAGAGAAGTGTACTATACATTATAATGTCACAGATTGATAGGATTGACAGGATGCATGTCATTTTCTCTTTTATTAAATCTCTCGAATAAAATGTCTGGCTTGGAACGTTGCTGGTTTGAATAGTAAAAGGAAAAGACGTTTGGTTCAGGAAGAAATAGCTCTGTATAAGCCCAATTTTGTTTTTTTATCTGGGACACGTTGCATATGCAGATAGGAACATCTTGGTCACCTGGGGTATGAGGTGATAACCTGCTCGACATTTAATGCATCAATAAGGGGGGTTGCTATCCTAAAAGATAAACGTTTTAAGGTAGAAGTTGGAAAGAGAACTTGTGATAAGAAAGGGAGGTGGGCAATTGTCCAATTATTGATTGAAAAAGTTAAATATGTCTTTTGTATAGTTTACGGGTCAAATTTCGATGATGCCTATATTTTTGATCAGTTGAATGTAGAACTGCTGCAGTGGGTAGGCGAATTAATTATAATGGGTGATTTCAACTGCATAATGGACTATAAGATTGACACCACAAGGGGCAATGCCCTTCATCGAATGCGGAAAACCCGGGCAGCTATTTTAGAGTTAGGGCGTATTCACAACATTAAAGATGTCTGGCGATGCGTTTTTCCAACTACGCCTGGTTACACATTAATCTGCCCTTCATAGGCTGTGTTCTCGTATTGACATAGTCTGGGCGTCGGACAGAGTAACAAGCACTAGTACTATCGAACTTTGCCCTAGAATTAACTCTGATCATAATCCTATTTTATTAACTTTTGACACTGAAAAGAACCACACAATACATTGTGCATTTATTTATCAATACCTTTTTTATTTCACAACTTAAGTTACATATTATAGACTTTATTAAGCTTAATCTTAACTCTACGACATGCCTTATGGTATGGGACTTCTGCAAAGCAAGTATTCAGGGTTTTACTCAGCAATTTCTTTATCACCAAAATTTTGAGCGCCGTAAAAAGGATAAAGCTTTGGTTAATGATATAGTCTCTGTCGAATTGCTACTGGCGGAGGCTCTTTGCCGACATGCCACGAATATAACAGAATTGGAATTACACCTAGACCGGCTGAAGTCTGCCCTAAAAACTATTTTCTGGGATAAGAGCAGCATAAAATTACATAAATTTCAAGTGACACATTATGAGAGCGGAGTCAAAGTTGGAAAGTTGTTCGCTTACAAAATAGCTGGCGAGCGAGCTAATACTTTGACTAAAAATCTAAGGGGTCCTAATAATACTATAATTGACCAACCATCCCAAATTTTAGAACATTTTGCCACATTCTATAAAAAACTATATACTCCAGACAATTATCCGACAGTAGCGGCTATCCAAAACTATCTGGATTACTCTCTAGAAAACCCTGACTCTCTTGAGCTGGAACAACTATCCAACTCTATTAGTGTACTTGAAATTAGAAATGCGATTTCTCTTTTGCCATCTGGGAAAGCATCAGGAGAAGATACGATTCCACTGGAAATATACAAGTTATGTGTTGAGGAGCTCATTCCTCTCCTTTATCAAGTCATTAACTTTATCGGGGAAAGCAGGGAAGCCCCGAAGTCTTGGAATAAGGTAAAATTGTTTTTTTTTCTTAAAAAAGGGGAAACCACCAGATGAGTGCGGTTCCTACCGCCCCATCTCGTTAATGCGGATGCTAAAATATTTGCAAAAGTGTTAGCCATCCGTTTAGCACCTTTTATACCGAAAATAGTTAGCCCAAATCAACATGGGTTTGTAATGGGTAGGGATACCACAGCACATATTAACATGGCTGTGACAGCCTTTGACATAGCTGAAAAGGAATCCACCCCACTCGGTATGATTATGCTTGATGCAGAAAAGGCTTTTGACCGAGTGGGGTGGGATTACTTGTGGCTAGTCATGACTGGCCTTGGCTTCTGGGGTAAATTTTTAAATTGGATACAGTCACTATATAACAATCCCATGGCCAAAATTAGTTATGCTGGTCTATTATCAGCCTCTTTCACTATTGCCCGGGGAACCCGCCAGGGGTGTCCCCTGTCACCGCTTTTATTTGCATTATCAATAGAACCATTTCTTCATGCATTACAATTACAACCTGTCATTACTCCTTTTAAGTTTGGCCCTCATTTACTGAAGCTCACAGCTTATGCTGATGACATCGCCATTTATTCAACTGATATTGTAAAGGCGATGCAGGGCATCACAGTAGAAGCTAGTAGATTCGGGGTTGTATCATAAATAAGGGGCCCCAACTACTGGACTATGTCAGAGGGCAACATATCTAGGGGTTAAGCTATCTGCAAATATTAAGGATATAATTAAATTAAACTACGATGATTTAGTCAAAAACACTATAATTCTGTTAAAAAAAGTGGCACAAACTTCCCTTCAATATTATTGGTAGAATTAATTTGATCTGTATGATAATTTTACCCAAATTTCTCTATCTTTTCCGTTCTATCCCTTTGGCATTATGCAATTCTTTTTTTTAAAAATTGGATGGGGTCTTCAGTAGTTTTATTTGGGGGTATCGCAAAATTCGTAGATCTATAACTCTTTTAAAAGGGGCTTCTGATGCAGGAGGGCTGAACTTCCCGGACTTAGTTATACTTTTGGGCAGCATTGGTAGGACGCTTACGACATTTAATTAATTCTGAGGGCGTAGATAATCGACCTTACTTTATTACATTTATGTTTAATTTGGATGTAGAAATGTTTTTGTGGAGGATCAATGATCCCAATTACTACAAAAGGGTGTGTTTTAAGACAGCTAGAGATTCAGTCAAAATTTGGCGTAATATTCAGGCCTTCTGCAAGGTGACCTTTTTTCATCCTAAATTGATTTTGTGGGAAAATCCTGTCTTACCGGGAATATTTAGTGATGGATTAACTAATATATGGTTGGTGCATGGAATAAAAAGTTTTGGGGATCTGTATGGCGCACAAGGGCTCCTGAGCTTTGAAACACTTAGGACACTTTATAATATCCCTGACTCTACGAGGTTTAAGTATATGCAGATATACGATTTTTTTTATTCATAAAATGAAACTACAGAATATTTTTGACTCTAGCATATGGGATAGCCTCTACTCGCAGGAAAATAAGTCATTAATTAGTGGCTTCTATAAGTGTTTCAATACTTACAGAAACACGGACTGCAGTACTCTAGCAGAGAAGTGGAGTCAGATGCTAGGGAGTAATATTACTCCGGCTGCGATCAATCATCCATACGTAATATCAATAATGTGGTTTCTTCGTCAAGCTTAAGATTGCTACAATTTAAAACAATGTGTATGCTTTACCACACTCCAGATAGAATATCTAAATGGGCTTCGAATAGCATATACAGTGAACAAACTAAATGCCCTAAGTGCGCGTTAGCTGCAGCAGATCTGGTGCATATGCTGTACGCCTGTCCCAAGATATCAGAATTTTGGACATCTCTCGAGAACATAATGACATTGAAGCTAGGGGGCTTATTCTCTTTAGATTCAGCGCTAGTTCGGTTAGATACTAATGCTAGGAGCACCCCCACAAAGATCCCTAATCACCATTATGGTATCATGCGCCAAACGTACAATAGCGCGCGCCTGGATTTCTCCTAACTCTCCACACATAATGAAATGGTGGTCACTGCTTAACGAAATTCATAGTATGGAACTAGCGCTGGCTAGGATTAGGAGTACTAAATCTCTAGCTAAATTGGATAAGAACTCTCTTACTTTAGGTGAAAATTATTTATTATTTAGATAATTGTTGATTTATGCCGTATACCAGCAACGATACACGTATTTATTTTGCTTGGATTTAATTAGAACTTGTCAAATGATTTAATGTCAATTCTGTATATGTCTCTCTCCTCATGTTGCTTGCTTTGCTTTGTTTGTATTCTTTTGTTTCCTGTATTGCTAATAAAAAAAAAAATGGGCTGTGGAACGGAGTGGTGCGTCAATCTGTGATGGAATTGGCAGCAGTATACCGTGGACGCCTCCTTTCCCCACCTCAGATCTGAAGATCCGATGAAGTAGGTTTGCAAGCAGAGAGCCCGCAGTAGAGTTTACAGGCTGGTGCTCCGGTGAATAGTGGCAAACAGTGGAGAGATCCTGAAGCTCACAGGGGATTGCTGATCCGCTGAGAGTACGGGGGGGGGGGCGGCAGGTGAAAGGTGCGAACCTCATATGTATCGCAGCTTAACCAGAACTGTGAAGAAAACAAGATGGTGCAGAGTGGAGGGATGGGGAGGACCATACCAGGGCATCTGTTGGTCATTGAAATCACAAGGGACTCCTAAGTATGACATGCACCCCAGAGCATGTGTTGAGGAGTGATTGTACAGTGTCCGGTCCACTTGTTGCAATGAGGGATTGCAGGGGATCCTACAGACCTTTAAGTGTCCCTCCTGAGTTAAGTACTACAGGTAGGAGGCACCTCAAAACAAACGTTTTCCGAATAAGGGATGAGTACTCAGAAAAAATAAAGGTGGTCGACGGCAAGTTCTACGGGCGAGCTTGAGCTCACAGTGGTAGAGAGGTGCTTATTGGGGTACAGAAGAGATCTGACTTGACTGAAAAGCAAGGCAGAATTTCGAAGGCAGTCCGAGTAGAGTAAGGAAAGCTGGAGGGCTTACTTGGAGAGTGGCGGACGACGAGACTTGTCAGGAGAAGTCGGTAAATAGGCTTCAGGTATGGAAGTGCCAATCGAGGGAGTCCAGTGCAAGGCTTGGTGTCTTTCAAAAAGGATGGGATTGAGGGCTTTTCAATAGTGTATGCCAAAATCGAGTTCCTGGAGAATTTGAGGCCTGGAATCCCACAAGAAAAAAACTGCAGAGGCCTTCCTGTAGGAAATGTGGAGCATAATTAGTAACTTGCTGAAACTACGTGGCCTGTAAAGCGCAGGACTCTCTGCTTTTTTTAGACCATCCAGGTCTCCGTGATCTTTGTTATATGTTATTAGCACTTGTAGAGCGCGCGATTACCCTTGGGTGTCCTGGCGCTAAGTATTGGTCCTCCTGGGAAACAGAGAGAGTGTCACTGTGAGAAAAGCCATGTCTTCAAGCTCTTCCGAAACGTAAGGAGATTTGGAGCATTTTTGAGAAACGAGGGGAGCTCGTTCCAGGCTCTCGAGGCACGGTAAGTAAAATTCCTGCCTCCCCAATTTGCTTTTTTCAGCCTGGGAACTTGCATTAATTTAGCACTGGTAGATCTCAGTGCACATACCATTGGAACTTTTGCCTGAGAAATTCCGTACCGATACCGTTAATAGCTTCAAAGACTACACAAAGAGCTTTAAAGCGGGATCTTTGTTTTATAGGTAGCCAATGAAACTTCATGAGCTCGCCTTTGACAGAAACAAATTTAGGAGTTCCAGACAGCAACCTGGCTGCTGCGTTCTGGACTAATTGAAGCCTATTCATCTGTTTTTGCATGTTCAAATATAGACTATTACAATTGTCCAACCGCGATGTTATCAGGGCCATGACCACTGTCTTAAGATTACTTTCTGTCAGGAAAAACTTTATTTTCCTTATGATTCTAAGAATCATAAAGCAGGCTGAGGTCACCAAGCTAACTTGGTCCCCCATGACAAGTTTGTTGTCCACAACTACCCCCACGTTTTTGGCCTTGGTGGGTGTAGGGCAGGGACCCAATTCTTCAGGCCACCATTCTGGTGTCCACACCAGTGGATTGTTCCCGAACTTTAAAACTTCGGTCTTATTAGAGTTAAGTTTTAAGCAGTTGGAGGACATCCAACCGGATATTGCACTCATGGAAACGCTCCCCAGTCTTTCTCACCTCCTTTACTTATCGACAACACAATTTGTGTGTTGTCAGCATAGGAGGTGGGATGGAAGCCAAAGGACCTAATAACTCCCGCTAGAGGTGCCACGTATATGTTAAAAAGCGCAGGGCTCAAAGAAGAGCCCTGTGGCACTCCGCACGGGAGTGTAAATGGCTTAGATGAATTGCCATCCTGATCCACAGTATGGGACCTGTCAGCTAGAAAAGACTGTATGAGTTTCCACGCGAGTCCTTCCACACCAATCCCGGACAACCAGTCCATCAACAACTTGTGATGGACCGTGTCAAAGGCCGCAGACAAGTCCAGTAGAATCAGGACGGCACTACCTACTCCGTCTACGGCTTCTCTGATTTCCTCCGTGGACTTCAACAGAGCCAACTCAGTGCTGTGATCAGCCCTGAACCCGTATTGTGAAGGGTCCAGAGAGTTGTTACGATGGAGAAATGCACTGAGTTGGATATTCATCACCTTCTCCAGAATCTTAGCAGGGAGTGGGAGCTGCGAAATAGGCCTATAGTTGTTAGGATATTTAGGATCTAGATTCTGCTTTTTCAAAAGCGGAAGAACAGAGGCTTGTTTCCAGATTTTAGGAATTTATTTGAGCAGGTTGCATAGAAGTTCAAATCTTCAGGATTGTCATGTCCATTTTATGGCTATTGTATGATAGCTTCTGTATTCACAAGAAAAGTGAAATGCATACTTACCGGTATATAGTTACCTTGACGATATAGTAGGGTGACCAACCGTCTGTAAATTTCATGGACCGTCCGTAATTTTAGGCATTGCAGGGAACAGCCCTGTTCCCTGCATGAAGCCTCAACTCCCTGATGGGGCCGCCTTGCACTCTTCCTTGGAGCACAAGAGCATCCCCACCCGCCCATTGTCATTCTGTATGCGGCTGGATTGCCACATACAGAATGACGATGGGCCCGTCGGGTGTTACAGCTTGTGGTGGTTGGCCTCCTACAACCTCTGTCCAGGGCAGGGCATTCTGTCCGACAGAAGACTGCCTGAGGGGAGGGGGAGTTGTTTCTTGGCGTTTCCAGAAGAACTTTGTTTCTACTCAGGAGGCCTCTTAGGCTGCCAGCTAGTTTGAGAAGACTAGAGAGGTAAATCAGAGAGTTAGTTTGGATTGTGTTGTAGGCAGGAGCTCTGTTTCAATTGTATTCTAGACAGAAGACAATGTAACTAAATGAGGCTTGCATTGACATTAATAAATTTAATTGAAAATGGGATAATTGGAGTGTAGAGCAGTTTTGAGTGGGAGGAGTTTTGATTGGGTGATGCCCAATAGAGTGCCCCCTTAATTATATAAATGCACAAATTGCTGAACAAACTTGTAATCATTATTGCCATCTCGGGTCTAACCCCTCCCGTGTGCTCATGACGAGAGAACGCTCACACGCGGGTCTAATTCCCCTGCTGTGCGAGCGTTCTACAGAAACTGGTGTGGCCGTGACAAGCTCAGCTTGTCATGAGCACACGACCACCGTGGCTCATGACGAGCTGAGCTCATCACGAGCACAGGGGCGCTGTGCGCCACCCTCCTCCCCCAGCACAGCGAGGGAATCAGCCCCGCAGGCAAGGGGTTAATCCTTTGCAGTGAATGCATCTAATCCAGCGGTTCATGCACTTGTGCTCACCTCTAGAAAAACGACAGATTCTGATGGGACTGTTTTTTGCCCTTCGACGATAGATTTTACCATGATAGTTTCTGTAAGGAACAGGCTAATTCTTTTTTTTTTATTAAATATATTGAGTCTATCGAATAAAGCATTATACTATTGAATGAAGATTGGTTTCGCCATAATGTGTGAATCCAAGGAGAGTTATGGATTCCTCTCATCTCTGTTAGCATTTCACTGAATGCGGAGGACTTGTAGTACATTGTGAAGTTTTGAGTATGCCACCCTACTAGAATATTTTATTCTGAGCCTTCCAGGTTTGAATGTTTACAAGTATTGAATGGAGCCAGGTTAGCAGTGATGAGGTTTTTACGGTGTATTTAGGTTGCTCTGGAAATCGTCTAGCTCCTTGGAACGATAGTCCATGTATTGGCCAGTTCTGTTACCAGCATTTACACGTCAACCATTTGTGGTGCACTGTACTTCTTTTGGATCGCACTTTTCTTTCAATACGGTTGTGGAATTTTCACCGATGCGTTGTGTTAGTAAAGCTTTGTTTGTCCCGTCTCTTGTGTAATCATTTTTTATATTGGTTAGCTTGAAAAATAAAAGGTGAGACGGATGCACTGTGTGCATGGTTGCATGTGCCAAAGGATCAGGTTATTTCAAAGGCTGTTAGGGTGACAGTCTCGCCATTTTAGAACTGATGCATTTTCAATATTAATAGGACGACATAATTGCTGCTTTTTTATTTTATGCAACTAACAATCATTGACAAAGCCAACAGTTCTGGCTTGTTGCAGGTGTAAGGTTACTTGTTGTGTTATATGGATACAATGACAGAAGACTCAAAATACCAGTCAGGCGGTACACTATACTAAGTACTGATTTTTAGCTTAGGTGATTAAAGCCGCGCCCTTAATTACATCAAACATCCACTTTGGAGAAACTCCCCCGTTCATCCCACTTAAAGCCCTGGAAACAACATCATGTCACAGTCACCTCATGGCCTGGCACTGTGCATCATGCGCGACTCATGACTCGGATTGTCTATGTGCAAGGGCATAGTGAACCCTTCCCTGACCCACCCCTTGCTTTAGGAACTAGAGCAAGGGTGACGTCCTTAATGGGCCTCTTCTGTCTGCAACTCTGCAGACAAAGGCTCAGTTCATAATTAAAATGAAAAGGTGTACACTGATTGGTGGTTTTAGCTTGTGTTTCTATTGGGTTAGGGTTAATGTCCTCATTGGTTGGGTATTTGAGGGTTCTGATTGGTTTCTCGGTCTGTTATTCAATCATTGCAGGGTTGGGACTAGGGCTAGGGTTATGATTTCTATTGAAAGTAGGGACTAGGGCTTCCTATGTTATTGGTTGTTGGGATAGGGTGGGACTAGGGCTAGGGTTAGACCTTTAATTGGAAGTAGCTATTTAGGGCTTCTGGTGTGATTGGTTGTTGGACCAGTTGTGGGACTAAGAGTAGGGTTAGGGTTTTGATTGAAAGTAGGGACTAGGGCTACCTGTACCATTGGCTGCTTGGACTTGGGTTGGGACTAGTTGTAGGGCTAAGGCCTTTATTGGACGTAGAGATCAGGGTTTTTGAACTGATTGGGTGCTTGGACTAGGGTTAAGATTGGCTGCAAGGTCCTGGTCTCCTATTGGTTCTAGATGTTGGGGCTAGTGTTGTGATTGGATAGTGTTAGGGCTAGGGTTCCCATTGGCTGAAGGGGTCACCTGATTACTAGGGCTACAAAAAAGGCCAGGCTTAGGGCGTCTCAGCCCAGGCGTCGAGGCTAAGGGTGGAGAAGACAAGGGTAGTTGCCTGTTTGGGCCTGTTAAGGGTGGAGAGGACAAGGATAGTTGCCTGTTTGGGCCTGTTAAGGGTGGAGAGGACAAGGGTAGTTGCCTGTTTGGGCCTGTTTGAGACTGGTCAGGACTAGGACCAGAAATGCTGCCCTTTTTCTCATTTAACAATACCCAACCCACACCATCCACAACCACAAACAGAGCAACACACTCACACCAAATATACACCACGCACAACACTATGCACAGATTAATGTACCAGCATGCACCACCAACCCAACCAAACCACATCTACACACCCTACTATCCCAACTACCACACATATCCTCCATCACCCACAAACAGTACAAAACTCTATCCTATACCACTAACACAACGCCAATCAACCCCATAAATAACTACATCCCACTCAGACACACTCTCCCTGCTGTAATTACACCTAACAGTCCACCTTTTATCACTAACGAATATATAATGATCCTTCCATCAGTTGACTAAAAAAGAAAAAAAAATCTTTCACTCTTTTATCCCTCCACTATCCTTTTTCAATCAAAATTAACAGACTAACATGTTCACTTCTGAAATTCCATATTCAACTATACTAATATATTGCCCAAATAACTGAATAACATATCTACTACTCAAATTACTTCATATTTATACTATACTAATTTTCAACACTAATCCTTTATGGGTTCCGGAGTGGCGTGCTACTCGCCAAAAAAGCGCTTCAACACCCATCAGGGGTAACAAGTGCTATATGAATGCAAATCTTTCTTCCCCTTTTATCCATCCACTATCCTTCTCACTCCAAGTAACAGACTAATATCCACCACTGAAATTACCTCATATTTCACCATATTAATTCACCACTAATCCTTTATAGGCTCCCTGAATAGCATGCGTCAACAAGCGAGCGATAAATAAATACAAACCTTTGTCCTACTCTATCCTTCTGCTATCATTCCAAATCCAAATAACTGACTAACCTATACACCACTTAAAATGTACTTGCATGTTTCACTATACTAATTCAACACTAATCCTCTGTGGGTCCCGGAGTAGGGTGCTACCCGCCGAAAAAGCGCTTCGACGCCTCGTCAGGGGTAGTAAGCGCTATTTAAATGCAATTACAATACAATACAATTATATACTATTGCGCTACCTCCTCTGATGTGTCTGTAAAACTTACCTTTTGTGTCCCGAAGTTTTGTCCTGAATGTTGACCTGTCCTGAATTTTGACCCTTTGTCTTGAATTTTTACACTCATCGGCCTGAATTTGGACCCATGCCAGTTGGTCACCCTACGATATAGGGATAATCGGTATTCTGGGGACGATGTGCTCTTAAATCGATATTTGTGTCATCAATAGTCTGACATAAATTAACGCGAACAAATTAATTTCTCGTGCCGTCCTTATTCGCCTGATGTTCAAATAAAGCGTTTTCTCCCGTTTATTCGCGTTAACAGGAAGCTATCGTGATGTGCAATTGTATACTAGCGCCTCTAGATGTCCCACACTGCATTATGGAACCCTGAGCACTAAATAACAAACCGTCAGCCTAGCACCAAGGCGCACACAACAGATGAACACATAAAACGTGCTTTAATGACGTGTCCCATGCCCAAAGCAAACCACACCCTGCATGTGCACGCCCGCGACACCTCCCCAGGAAGGTATGTCACGCATCTTTCAGCCCTAAAGCGTGTCCTGTGTTCAGGCTCTCCTCTCTCAGCTGGGCCCTGCCCCCACCCACTGAGAGCTTGCTCATAAACAAAGATACAGCTTCATTTTCTAATTTGACGGTGGAGCATGTTTAACAGAAACTCACGAACACTTAATAAATGTGGCCGTCAGGACAAAGCCACACAAAACAATAAAAACGATTGCAAGGACACTTACAATTCAGTACAAAAATTATTTTTGCTCTGCAAGGAACTCTTTTTTCAGTGTGAACAGCGTTGAGTGCGGCATTCCACCACTTTGCGTCAAGACAGTAATACTTGGCTGGAATTTGGGCCTATTAGAGTTCGGACCCATCATTTTCCACGCAAGGCCGATCTGCTAAGCTAGCCATACCAGGCTCTGCGTAAAAAATACTACCTCCTTGAAAAGGAAGCTAACAGGGCTCAGCGCAGCAACTTTGGTAGTGCCCTGCATTGCTAAAACAAATCTTCCCCATAACGAGCTTGTGTGGCCTATCCTGTGTTAACCCTTGCACCCTCGTGCAGTTAGTAGCAATTACATTGAAAAACAACCTTTCAGTGTAATTTCTCTCTCCTTCTTCACCTCACTTCTTCGACCTACTCTCTATGTTAACCTCTCTCTAGCTCTACTTCTCTGTGCACCTTCATCCTCTCTGTCTCAGCCTCATCTTTGTTCACCTGTAGCTTTATATACCTCAGCGACTACATCTCTCGCTACCTCTCATGACCTAGTGCCTCTTTCTATCACTCTCTGTGGGTATTTCTATATCTGTCAATCTCTACTCCTGCTCTCTACCTCGAATTTCTCTCTAGCACATCCTCTTCTCTCTACCTTACTGCGCTTTTTCCATTTGATCTACCTGTATCTCTCTTCCATCTACTCCACTCCTCACATCTCTCCTCTATCTTTGACTTACCTCTCTATCTCACTCTTCATGTCACTACTACCTTACCTTTCTCTACCTCTTTCAGCCCTTCTCAACCTCACCTCTCTCCCTTACCTCCCAATCTCATTTCTCACTCTACCTCATTATCTCTTTCTCTATACCCAACCTTTCAATTGACCTCACCATTAGTTCACTACCTCACTTCCTCTTTCCATTCTTCCTGTTACATTTTCTTCATCTCTTTAAATATCCTACTAATTTCTACCTGTCTCTATTTCTCAACTTCTTTTCTCTATCATCAACTACTTGGCCCTTCTCTATCTCTTTCTCTGTCTCTCTCTGACACACAAACATACATCTCTGGGCTGCATCTATTTCAACCCACCTCCTTCAACTCAACTGCTTCTCTCAATCTTTCTTTATAGATACCTCATCATCCGGTTCTCTTTTTCTATCTCACAACTTGCTCCCTCTGCATCAACCTTGCCTCTCTTTTTTTGTCATGTATGTCTCTCGATGTCCTCTTTCCACTCTACAGCATGTTTCTTTTTATACCCTTCACCTCTCTCTCTCTACCGATCTCTCTTCTTCACTGCTTTTTTTGCCTAACTCGTGTTTCTCTTCCAATTTTCATTTTTCTTTCTCTCTCTACCTTGAATATCTGTTTTATCTCATGCCTCTCTTCTACATCTACCTCTCGCTGCCTTTACCTATCTCTTATTCACAGCTTTTTCTTTACCTCGCTCTCTCTACCTTGACTCTTGAAGTAATGTATTTTGCTTCTCTCTCTCCATTTCCATATCTCTATCTATTCCTCAACCACATTCTAAAACCTAACCTATTTCTCTGCCTCTTTCTGTACCTACATCTTTCTCTGTCTGCCTCCTCTTCTCTTTCTTTCTGGCTACTTCACCTTCCTTTATTTACTTTACTTCTCCCCCTACCTTGCATATCTTTGTACAAGATCTCTATCTCTAACCTCTTCTCCGTCAGCTTCACGTCTCTAGCTATAATGTTCTCCTTATGTCTCTCTCCATCCCCTCGCTGCTGCCGCACCCCACTTCTGTTACTCAGAAGGGTCACAGGTAACTGTTTCGCCAGAGAAGTGTGCACATATGCAGAGGAGGACGGTTGCAAGGCAAGGGAGAAGAAATTAGGAGAAGGTATTCGATTTTTACCAATGGAATGGTGAAAATCCTCAGAGCAGTACTTTGATTTTCACTGTTGCAGCACAACTACTGTAACACTGTTGCAGTTGTGAAGAGGGATATATTTATGACTACAAATATTGTGCAAGCAAAGGTACAATTTGTGCATATGTCTTATTTTAATATTATGCACCAGTCCACTAAACATCTAACTAGTCACCCTTAGCAAGTTTTTTCTACAATGGGAGTAGCAGGCTCATTAGACACTGAATTCCACATAAATTGTGGAAGCAAGTACAAAATCTAGATCCAAACTCAAAAAGAAATGTCTATCAATGCTTGTTCAATTTTCTTTTGATACCATTGGGATGCTGGACATGAGGCAGCTTGAGCCTTTGGTTGTTTTTTGTTTACTCCGGTTTCTGAAGGTTTAACATATCATTCGATAGTGCTTGGCATCGCAAGGGCGTGAATGAGCTGGAAAGGGGGTAATACATTCAAAGTTGTTCTGAGCAGGAGGCCCCAAAATATATCTTGCCCAGGGCCCCACAAATCCATAAGATGTCACTACCCATTTATTGCTAGTTGCAGTAAAGTTTCCATGCAAGGTAAGGGCATCTCTTTCTTAATTGGTGCGATGCCTATCGAGGTTATGGATATTACTTGTTTTTATGTAGGTTTTTATAATTATTGATATATATAAGAGGAAGATTAGGAATACTCCTGGGGTGGGGCAGTGGAATCAGTTCATGAGTCCGTGGAAGGGTGAGCTCGATTGGTGGGAAACTCAGTTCATGAATGCCGATGTATGATGCATTCAGTAGCTGCCGCTACTAAGAGTGGGTGGTGGGGCGGGGAGGGGCCACCGGGGGAAAGCGGGTCAGTGTAATGCAAAAATAAAATTAAACAGACTTACCTGGGTATTGCCGGGTGCTGCCACCTCTGCTCCTTCTCCGTGCTGCAACAGGAAGCTCCCAGCATCCCCTGTCCAATCGCAACGCTGCTTTAAGCGTTGTGATTGGTCTGAGCGCCATGGATTGGCGCTCAGACAGGGGCTTGAAGGCTTTGCATGTTCCTCACCAGCTGTGCAATGCAGCTAGGTGGGGAAGATGCAAAGTGTGCATGATGGTTTGACCAACCCTCTTGGCCCGGCCAAACTGTCATGCCCACTTTAAAGTGTGCTTCACAATCCCCCCCCCCCCCCCCCCCAACCCCCTGCACTGGCCAGCCCGGCCCACATGCCCTGAGCTGCACTGCACCTGAGCAGGAAGAAAAACTTAAACGATAATAATGTTAGTTATTATCGTTTTGGTTTTCCTTTTTACACTGCTTGCAGAGAAGTGTGGCGATGCTCCTCTGCCCTAGCAGAGGAGCCGCAGATGGATGCCTCCTTGGAGTAGATGCAACAATGTAACATAATCTTTAGGAAGTAGGCCAACTCTCCATTTTAATCCAGGCTTGCATCCATTCCTGAAGGGGTGGTTGTAAAGGCTTTCATAGCAAGTCCGTCCCAGATAGAGTATCTCTAGTTTTTGGTGGTCCTATGTCAGAATATTGAGCACAAAATTATTGTACTGCCAAAATATCGCTCCAAGAACCTCAACTTAAAAAATATCATGAAGGTAAGTATCTGTAGGTAATTATGGATTTGCTATTTTTTAATATGTTTTATTGCTTTTCTTCAATACAGTGCCATAGACAAAGTTGCATTACACAGAGATCCACGTGACCTGTCCGCTATCATAGAAAAGCACACAACTGTGAGACCTGACAACCCTTAGGTTGGTCTTCCACCAAACAGCCTACTCGCCTCATGTTGCTGAAATATGTTCTTGTTGGCGTTATAACTCTGTGCATGGTACCACTGCTAACCAGTACTAAAGTGCTTGTGCTTACTCCTTAAAACACAGTGAAATTGACCTAATCCAGATTTGGCACATTTAATTTACTTATAATTAAGTTCCTGGTAAAGTGGTACAACACACCCAGGGCCTGTAAATTAAATGCTACTAGTGAACCTCCAGTATGTATTGTACTACCCACTTACGTAGCCCTTTAAAACATGTATCAGCCCTGCCTTTGCAGGCTAGGTGCAGTTTTTAACTGCCAATTCGACCTGGCAATACACCTTTTCCAGACCTAAACCACCCTTTTTTATTACACATAAGTCACCCCTAAGGTAGGCCCTCATAGCCCATAGGGCAAGATGCAGTGTATTTAAAGAGTTGGACACAACCTTTAACGTTTTACATTAAAAACTCCAAAATTCTTATTTCACTACTATGAGGCCTGCTTCTCCTACAGGATAGCATTGGGGTCCCATATTACATTTATGAAGTGATAACTTTTGTTTAAGAACAGGCAGAAATGTAATTTGTGGTCTCAAAAAATTCTAAGTTAAAATCTTTAATGGTAAAGTCAGATTTGAAGTCAGAATTCTGAAAATGGCACCTTTAAAAAGATGGCATTTTCCTGTCTTAACCATTTGGAGCCTGCAGCCTGTATCGTGGGTCACATGACTATGAATAGAATGGCAGTTGGTCTTTGTGTATTACTCCCTAACATTGAGATAATGGGAGACTATGTGGTGTCATGATGAGCCCTCCCGCCATGATGGCAGGGGTGGAGCTGTTCCCTGCTCCACTTACATTACAAAGGAGCTGCCTCAGCACACTCACAAAGAACTAGACGCCAACCCTTTGTCACTCTAAACCTCTAGGAGCCTGGGCAGAAGAGGAAGGAAATTCCAGAACCACATGAAGCCTTTCTCCCACTTCAAAAACTGCCTTGTTCTTCAGAGGACTGCCCTACTGCCAGAGGTCTGCTATGCTGCTATCAGAGGACTGTTCTCCTTTTTTAATCCCGCCTGTACCCTCAGAGGATGGCCTGCTCCTCGTGGCCTGCTTTGCTACTTGATCACAGGACTGCCAGAATGGCTCTGTGGGGCTAGTTGGTTAGCCATTTGTTCTGAACTACTGGGACACAAAAAGCTTCAACAACTTGAACCCTGCACCTGAGACCTGCATTAATTGAGTCCTGCCCTCTAAGTGGTGCCCACCAAGTTCTGAACCCATGGAAGTGGTGCTAGAAGTGCCCAAACAACCAAAACAGACACTTAAGACTGGAGACAGGAACCTATGTGCTTGCCAGTCCACCAAAGGTGCATTGCCACGGGGCCTAACTTCATGGTAGCACCCGCTACATTCTTCTCATTATCAGTAATTCCTGTTCAAAGGCTCATCTTCAGAAGGGTGTCAGGCCTCCTGGTGCGCTCGTCGGTTACAGCCTGCAGCTTCATCCTGCTGGAGATTTTCAGCTTACAAAAAGGTGACTACGTCCTAACATAGAGATTTTCATCACAACTTTGTTCAGCAGCTCCCCGATGATGACGCCTCCTTCTCGGATACACCAGCTGCATTTCCCAGCTGAATTTTACCTGCAGCCAAAAACCCAATTTCTTACAGAACTTTAATATGCATAAACAAGTTGTGCATCTCATGGTTAGTGGATTCGGGGGCATAGCTTTGGCGGCGGGGGGGTTGGAATGTGACACCCACCAAATAAATGCATTCTTGGCTTGGTAGTTGGGTCTGTGGGCCCTGAGTCGGGTTTGCCATCTCGGTGTTGATTTTTCTCGTGAGCCAAGAATGAAAGTCAAACTGGACCTTTCATGTAAAGGACAGATGGACCGAGATGCCCATCTTGAGGGTGGACTTCAAAATGTGAAACCTGGTTACATGGAATCAATACAGACTTCGCTGCTTAGCCAAACCTTGTGATTCTAAGCAAATATTGGATTTACAGAGACTACTTTTTTTTATTATTACATATGAGTCCACTTTTAAATTCTTGTCAGAATTTGCGCTGTACAAGCACATCTCATATTTGATTTAATAGACTGTAATTTATCTGTATCTATAATAAGAATCTATCAAGAATTTAGGCTACGCAGAATGGGAGGCTGATTTGGACTGGTGCCAGAGGGCGGAAGAGGTGATCTACAAAAGCAGAGGGTGCCCTAGAAAATGGGAGAAGATATGGACCCCCTGGCGGGACTATAGGGGTACATCATTGGGATCATGACTCACATGTGTGCTGTAACGATTACTGTGCTGTGATGGTGTAGAAAGTGAACAGCTCATGCCCCACACTAAACGGAGTATTGCTATACGGTCCCGGAGCCGTTCACAATGTGATACACCTGCTGAACTGTGACTATGTGCTCGCAATGAAACTTCAGACTTTCTATTGTATGATGAGCTTGTTTAATAAAAACAATTTTTTGAAAGAAAATTTAGGCCACATTTAGGGTTTACATGACTACTGACTTGCCTCTTAGTTTACTAATGCCATTTTTGTTGGGGGTCGAGCTAGGAATGTTTTTAAATTCATCACTTTTAATAAATGTCTGTCTATGCAGTGGTATAACCTGATGTAAGGTGAAACGCGTCTGTTAAAAAATATATACTTTTTATTTCGAAGAGGCTGTGTGATATTTCTATTATTGTTTGTTGCACAATATACATGGCAATGTTTTCATGGCTCAGTTTGTGCACGGAACCTTGGAGCCAACCTAGATTCATGGCCAGGCTCTAGCTCGGACCGCCCTAATTAAGTTACCTGTGCTTCTTCCTCTATTTGTGACCCTGGCTTAGTAAATGAGGCCGTCAGTCACCTGATAAAATGATTTGTAAAAGAAGAGGTCTAGAAACATGAATTTATTTGGCAACTCTATCATCAAGGCATCTGGTAGCAGAGACGAAGAAGGGTGCATGCAGTGAGAACACATTTAAAATAAGTAGCCCAGGGCAGGGACTCCAGGCCGTTGTGTTGTACATGCCCATAGTCATGAGTTCCTAGAGAGAACTATAAGGCCCAGGTGGGATGGGCAGGGTCGTATCTTCAGCTGGGGTGTTTGGAGTGCGACACCCATCAATGCATTCTTAGTCTAGTGGGTGTGTCTGGGGGCCCTGAGTCAGGTCTTCTATGTCTGTCAGTTTTTCTTATCATTCTCATTTCACTAAGAGGTTTTAACTTGTTTATTTATCACAATCTTAAACATATGCACCTATAGAAGTACTCTTTGAATGGGTGCAATATACTACTTTCTGGAACTCAGAAAAATTGGCAGTAATAAGCTTGGAAAGCTGCGCCAATCTCAACTTTCCAGGCATACTACTGGCAATCAGACAACCAAAAGGTGAGGGGATGAATGCTTGAAAATAGTTCAACCAGTGGCAATTGTGCAGAGTAGCATTTCAACGCACAGTTTATCGCCCACTCTAGACAAAGGCCCACATAATGCAAATCAGTACTGACCCTGTCCCTCATGGAAACAGTCCATCATGAACCTAGGTCATTTCACCCCTCCATCCTGCAGCCCACTGCATTTTTAGTTGGGAAATTTGAGATTTATGCCCCGGAATCTCACTGACTAAGCTACGCCCTTGATGGATTATGGGAATGTTAGGTGGTAAAGGGTGTCAACCAGCTCCGTGGGGTAGTTGGGGTTGGAGTCCGTCATTAACCTCGCACTTCAGTTGACCCCTTTAACATCTTCCATGCTGGTGACGGAACCGCTCCGTCACCAGCCTCGGTCGTGCTGTGCTGGTGACGGAGCGGTTCCGTCATGGCCCGTTCGGCGTGCCTGTGCAGCGCGTTCTATTGAGTGGGCGGGGCCGTGACGGAACCACTCCGTCACAGGCACAGCGCGCCCGAGGCTCGTGCCGGAGCGGTTCCGTCACGAGCATGGGAGCGCCGCGCGGCCTCCCTCCTCCCTAGCGCTGCGGCGGAATTGCCGCCGCAGCGAAGGTGTTAAAAGAGTTATCTCCTTCTTAAGTTTTATATAAAACAATCAGAAAGCAGATATTTTGATCCTAAATCAGAAAGGATGATGCCTCTGTATGTAGGCGAGCTGCCAGTACCTGGACACAAAAGGGTAAACGTGTCAAGTAATGGCAGTTCCTGGGTATGTGGGGACAACCATGGCAAGCAAAGGCAGTACATGGCATATGATAAGAGAATATCAGCATGTGCTGTGGAATGTGATGGCTACTCCTTATTATTGGTGGTTGGACTTGGCCGTAACTATATAACGCCTGTAGTTGAGCACATATTGCTGGACTTGACTAATTGTGCCTGACCATAAGAGGTTGCATCTGGACATATCACTGTACCTCACGTGATGTTTGCACCCGGGCACATAAGCTGTTACTGTTCACGATTGAATCTTAGAATAGGACACTTAACCAGGTATTTGAAGTTGTGCCCAGGCATGTACTCTAGCACAAGCATATGAGAGTGTACCTGAGCATATGATGACAGTATATTTTCTGAGGATTACAATACCTGAGAATGTAGGGCTATACCTAGAAAATGGTTGCTGCACCTAGCCATATGAGGCTCTCCCTGGGAATGTGGTAGTAGGGCCAATGACACAAATGTGGCAGAAGATGGCTATACTTGATGTCGTTTGAGATGTCATAAGTGATCTCATCAATGAAGTAACTAAACATGTCACCGAACCATAACAGCACTTTAACCTTTGATTTTGTTCATTGCGATTTTGCCACACTGCACAGATTTAATCCCTTGCATCCTATCTTTGGTTGAATATAATTTGTTGAAATAAGTACATGTGAAGAAATATCATGGCGTAAACCATATATGCAGATGTTTAGAGAATACTATTTCCTGCCATTGCTGAAGGAGAATCGTGACACATTTGAGGTTTTCCTTTTTGTGATTGTGACCCCTTTTCTACACTCAACATTACAGGCCTGTATTCAAGGATGTAGTGGTACAAAAGGGGGTGGTGATGGACGGAGCCCAGACGTGGGTCCCTTGCTCTCATTGCCACTGGATTCAAGCTAGCCTGGCTGATGAGGGGTGTTACCCCAAAACCGGTCCCAGGATACTTGTATCCGGTCCAGGGAAGACATGGCTTGGCAGTTCGGGCTGGACTGTTCCCATGAGGCACAGGGTCAGACTGATTTGCCTATGGCCATGTCTGAACTGGGGTGGCAGAGTGGGCTAAAGAACGGTGATGGATTTAACCCAGATCTTTTGACTGGGTGTGAGTGTTTGATTGGTTAAGATGCTCCGTCCATCACCACCCCCTTTTGTACCGCTTTCTTCGCCATAAGTTGGCAGGGTATGCTCAGACGTGAGTCCCTTGCTCACTTTGCCACTGGATTCAAGCAAGCCTGGCTGAAGATAGCTGAAATGCCAGAAACCGGTCCTAGGAAGCTTGTGAAGGCATGGCTTGGCAGTTTGGGCTGGACTGTTCCCATGAGGTACAGGGTCAGACTGATTTGCATATGGCCATGTCTGAACTGGGGTGGCAGAGTGGGCTAAAGAACGGTGATGGATTAAACCCAGATCTTTTGACTGGGTGTGAGTGTTTGATTGGTTCAGATGCTCCGTTCATCACCACCCCCTTTTGTACCGCTTTCTTCGCCATAAGTTGGCAGGGTATGCTCAGACGTGAGTCCCTTGCTCACTTTGCCACTGGATTCAAGCAAGCCTGGCTGAAGATAGCTGAAATGCCAGAAACCGGTCCTAGGAAGCTTGTTTCCGGTCCAGGGAAGACATGGCTTGGCAGTTTGGGCTGGACTGTTCCCATGAGGTACAGGGTCAGACTGATTTGCATATGGCCATGTCTGAACTGGGGTGGCAGAGTGGGCTAAAGAATGGTGATGGATTAAACCCAGATCATTTGACTGGGTGTGAGTGTTTGATTGGTTCAGATGCTCCGTTCATCACCACCCCCTTTTGTACCGCTGTATTCAAGGATGACATCTCGCTCAATAGGGAATGCCTTTTTTTGCACCCTTAATAAGTTTGTCCACCCATGACCAATTTGCAGACAATGGTGAAGTTAAACTTCCAGTTAGTCCTAGGACAAGGTGGGGATAGTTTAAAAACGTACCCCACCCTGGGGTTAAGAGTGCTGAAGAATACCTTGGGTAAGGTGGGGGTGAGGACACATTCTGAATATGCCCACACCTTTGCAAGGCAGGAGAGGGAAATACACACCACCACCACCACCTTGGGTAAGGCAGGGGACAAATAACAGGAAATGCACCCTGTTTCTCTGCCATGTGCGTGGCAGGAAGTGAACGCTCTTCCCTGAGAGATTTTAACAAAAAAAGGATTTACAGATAACATACTCTTTGAAAATGTATGGAAATTTGTATATATTTTTATTGTTTTTCCAGTATTTTAAAACACTAGGAGAACTACTCACTAATACACACACTGATCAAGCATGCATGAACATGATCACAGATTGCACATAATTCCAGACATCTGTGAACACCATCAGAAACCGTAGCACTTATCAGCAAACATTCCAAAACCCACCATCAAACACCCACATACAACAATCAGACTGGAGGTATGCAATTTTAAAAATTCCAGGTAAGGATAGCTCCTAAAAGCAGAAAGTGACACTTGCGGTTATCTGGTGGTGCATCACATGTTTAGGCCGACCTGATACAAGGACCAGGTTAGCCCTGCTGAAAGAGTTACCTTTTGAAGTCCAACCCAGGCTTCACGGATGGTCGCCGCTGTAGTGCGAGGATTTTGTTGGGCATCGTGTACACTCATTTCTGGCAATTTGCTTTCATCGTAGGCTGTCGATGCTGTAGTGCAAAGTGCAAATATTGCGTCGCTGGTTGTGGCTGGCAGTTGCTGTAGCTCGAAGACTCTGGTTCACTGGAGCTTCGCGTTGGCGGTCGGTATGGGCAGTAAGATCTTGCTTCGAACTGGCCAGTTCGATGTCACAAAGTGCTCAGAAGTTCAGGATTTCTCCTTTTCTTTAAGCAGGGGCTCAAATGATGCAACACCAAGGATCCAGGACCTATGAGGCACCCCTAGGGGATAAGGAACTCACTACCGCAGAGGCTAGCAGGGCACAGGCAGGTCCAGGCAGCAGGTCATCTGGGCAGATGCAGTGAGGCCTCTGGAGCTTGTATGTTCCTGTAGCTCAAAACAAGAGGCCAGTCAGCTAAACATTTACGAGTCACTTCATCTTGGGATGAAGGGTGCCGGTCCAGAAAGGCAGCACAGTAGCAGTCCTCCTTGCAGCAAAGCAGCATAGTAGTCCTAAGACTTCCACAGGTCAAAAGGTGTACTGAAAAGTTAGGTCTGAGGGCCCAGTATTCATACTTGGTGCCAGCTTTGAAGTAGGGGAAGGTTCTGGAGGTTTCGTCCCCAGAGGTGATTAAAGCTGCCTGCCTTGGTCCCAGCTTATCTGGAGGTACACAAGACTAGGTTCAAACCCTTTTGAGTGGGCTGAGGCAGAGTTTTTATGTTATGTTTGGTAGGCAAAAGATCCTCCTCCCTATTAAGTCAGAGATGGCTCATCCTACCAACACCTATTCCCCCTAATCTCACTGTTTGGGAGCAATACACAAAGACCAACTTCTAACTACACCTAGTCATGTGACCAGGATGCAGGCTGCAGGCACTAAATGATCAGGGCAGGAAAATGCCAACTTTCTAAAAGTCATCAAGAAATGCACTCCAGTCTACAATGTTTCTTTTGCTGCTCAAAAGCAAATACATTGGGCGTGCTTCCCTGGGACGCACTCTGTCCGTGCACATTAGATATATGAAAATATTCTCAAGCCCCATTAGGCTCCTTAAGCACCAGGATGCACAACAAAGAGATTGTCAGTCAATCAAATTTAATCAGCTTCTTCCTTTTCAATCATGTTGGATCCATTGGTACTGCAGTTTCATCCATATTTCGTAAATGTAGTTTGGCCGGAGTCTTTGGCACAAAACATGTTTTTTTAGTTGGCAGTAGTACAAGCAGTAGTACAAGCACAATGATAAATATTGTTGTTCGGTAGTTTTTCATTTGTTTAAAAAAATTATTTTATTGGCGTTTAGGAATTACACAGACACCATGTCACAGGGATACACTGAAGTGAAATCAGGCTCCCCCTCCTCTCAACAGAGAGAAGGGATGGAAAGCGATCCATCTATCCCATATACAGAAGCATTCCATTTCTCGGTTGAGTATATTAAAAGAGGAAGAAACAACGTTACATGTGATTTCTTGTAATGGTGATACATAGGCTTACATAATCCACCTCTTCATTCTGTCCACGGGGAACCATACCAACTTTCACCATAGTGACTCTCTCTCTCCCTCCCCCCTCCCACCCCCCCCTCCCTAATCCCATGTCAGGTCATCAAGCCAGCAAAGGCGTTAAAATATACATGGCTGTCTTGAGCCACACATTGCGATTTTAGCTATCAATTCTTGGCTATCACTGCCCATGTTTCTCCGGCACCAGTTGTGTTTCCCTCTCACCTGCAAGGCAAGTGGGTCTCTTAGTTCTGATAACATATAAGACAATGCCTGGAGATCGTCAGCGAGATTTTCGTCCTTCAGGACAAATTTCATTCGTAGCATTTCCTCAGTCGCCCAGTCACACTGTGCTTCCTCTTTCTCCCCCTTCTTTTCTCCAAATCATGCCTCCACTCACTCTTCCACCATCAATCTCAACCCCACACATCTCTAAACTCGGCCCTAACTCTTTGACCATCCTCTACCCTCCCCATCTCTCTAAACATGGTAAAAAAAATTAAAACACAAACTTCTCCGTCTCCACCCAGAAACATTATTTGCTGATCACCATAACAGCCTTAACTCCCCAATTATCACCAACTTCATCTTCTTCACCAAACGACCATCTAAATGGAAAAGCTTATTTCTACGTCACCTCCTGATCTCCAATTCACGCAACATCCCATATGGTCTAAAACTCTCCACTACACCATCTTCTTCCTTTCCAGGCAAAATAGATATCTCCATCTTCAAATTTGGAACTATACTCATCCAAGCGTCTGAAAAGCACCTCGACATCTTTGAACAACACTTTAACGCTATATCCCAAACTCTCACAATATCTTCGAATCCTGCCCTCTCACCCCCTCTACCCCTAGACTCATCACCCCCCTCTCATCCCCGATTTATTGCCTTCCTCTCCCTTCTCCTTTCCCTCCCCCTATCGCCTCTTCCTGATTTTCCCCCTCCCTCTCCTACTCCCAATGAACAACACTTTAGCACTTTATCCCAAACCCTCGCACAATCCCCGAACCCTGACCTCTCACCCCCTCTACCTGTTGATTCATCACCCCCCATATCATCCCCGTCCCCTTACCTCGTCTCTCTGACCTTCCCCAATTCTTATTGTCTTCATCTCCCTTCACTTCTCCCCCCTCCCTATGGCCTCTTCCTAATCTAATATGCTCTGGTACACACGCCTCTCCTTTCAACCTCCTCTCCAACATCCGCCCTCCTTGCACCACATCATTCATCCACACAACGATACCAGCTGCATCCCCCAATTACCATATGATCTCCCCAGATTCCAAAAACACACTCTACTCAACGCTCCTCCCTCCACTCTACTCACTTCCCGCTTCACCCTCTGCCTCTTACCTCCTGGGACCCCCATGTCCCATTAATACACTCTCTTCTATGCCCCTCCGTCCCCATGACTCCCACATCCCTTACCCCTCTGCCACTTATCCTCAGATTCCACCCTGTTCTAATAATACACTCTCTTATATACTCTTCCCTCCCCCTGACTCCCTTATCAATTCTCCCTCTGCCACTTACCCCATAGTACCCCCCCTTTACAACTACACACTCATCTATCCTCCTCCCTCCCCTTGACTCCCTTACCACAACTATCTCTGACTCAGTTCCCCACTCCACCTTAACGGCCCCCACATATCCCCCACAATCACACTCCAACACCTCCATACTTTCTTCAACAACTCACAATCCAACAATTACAACACCACCTCCTACTTCCTCTATGCCACTTTCACCTAGCTGTCTGTCCGAAATGAATACCTTTCCTACATCCTCCTCTTGTTCACCCCCGCTCTCCAAATATGATCCTCCCCGTCATTATTATCTCACCCCCCCTCCAGACTTTCCTCCTCATCATCCACAAGTTATCCCCCTCCTAAACAACCCTAACTCGACCAACAGCCCAACAAATACGGATCCACAGCACTCATCAACACACACACTGGCTTCCCCTACCATTGAACTTGTCCTTATGTCCCTCATCTTAGAACTCTCCTCACTCAGAAGCGATATCTCATTCCTTACTAAAACCATCTCCTCGCACAACAACACTCTCCTCAACACACCCACATATTGTCCGCCAAACTCTATCCCCAACAGAAACACTCCTCCTTCTAGCTACTACACAACCAGCACCTTACCCACTCAACCTTCCTCAATCGTACCTCCCTACAATACTTACATACCCACACCGCCACAACTTGGTACTCACCCAATACCCTGTGAAGCTGACAGTTCCACTAACTTAACTTCTAGCAACTACACAACCAGCACCTTACCCACTCAACCTTCCTTAATCGTTCCTCCCCACACTACCAACATACCCTCACCGCCACAACTTGGTATTCGCCCGATAACCCCTGAAGCTAACAGTTCCACTAACTTAACTACCTCTCCCTCACCACCCTCGTCCACTATCCCCTCTAATCAACAATCTACCATCCCAGTTCTCTTAGGGACTAGCAGACTCACCCTTCCTCCTACCTCCCCTAGACCACCCCAACAACTTAGACCTATCCCCCATTGTCCCCCCACTACTCGCCCAATAACCTCTGTAGCTAACAGTTCCACTAACTTAATTTCTAGCAACTACACAACCAGCACCTTACCCACTCAACCCTCCTTAATCGTCACTCCCTACAATACCAACCTACCCACACCGCCACAACTTGGTAATCGCCCAAAAACCTCTGAAGCCAACAGTTCCACTAACTTAACTACCACTCCCTCACCACCTTCGTCCACTATCCCCCCTACCCAATTGTCTACCATTCCAAGTCTCTTAGGATTAAGCAGACTTCCCCTTCCTCCGACTTCCCCTAGACCACCCCAACAACTTAGACCTATCCCCCCTCCAAATCGCCTGACCCCACTCCCCTCTGTTGCATGCTGATTAATTGCAGATCCACCTCCTGCCATGCTACTGAGATTGCTGAAACCATTCTTAGTGAAAATATTGACATTGCATTCCTAACTGAAACCTGGCTCACAGCCCACTCCACTCCCATCCTCGACTTGCTTATCCCCCTGGTTACTCTATCATTAGAAATAATAGAATCGAACAAACAGGAGGAGGACTCGCCATAATTTTCAAAATTGAACTTAACATCTCGCTCGTTCATCTGCAAGACCCTTCATCCTTTGAATACCTTTGCACTGATCTCATTATGCCTGACTCCCCCACCACCCGGTTGCACACTATCTATCATCCCCCTGGAAATAACATCCCCTTTACGGAAGAGTTGACTGATCTTATCGTACAATCATCGCTCTCACATTCTAAAAATCTCTTCCTCTGTGACTACAACATCCATTGGAACAAAAGTGATGATCCTACTGTCATCCTATTTAATGATACCATGGACATCACCAATATGACCCAACTCTGCCATTCTCCCACCCATAACAAAGGTGCCACCCTTGATGCTATTATGACTAACAACGACCTGGCCTCCCTCTCAAATATACTTCCAGTAGACTGGTCTGACCACTACCTTATCCTCTTCACCATAAATAGATCCATGACTCACCCCGCCCCATCAGCTCTTTACCTAAGAAATCCATACGCAACCTTCACCTTATTCCTCCTGGCGAATTGGAAGCCACAATTAAGGCCCATTTACTTCTACCCCCTCTCTCTGACAGCACCACTGACCTAACTAACCATTATAACAATTCTATTCTTGATGCCCTCGACCTAATTGCTCCAATCAAACTCAAACAACAAAAAAGCAACCCTCCTAAGTCTTGGTTCAATTCTGAACTTAATAACGAAAGATGGACTCTTAGACATTCTGAACGGGTTTGGAGGAATCATCCAACCGTTGACAATATGGCCAGAGCCCAGTACAAAAAACATATCTTCAATGAGAAAGCCTCCTTTCTACGATCACAAATTGATCAAGCCAGAAACCGCCCTAGAGAACTCTTTAACATTGTTAAAAAACAAACCTCCACTGGCCCTCCTAAAATATTAGCCTCTATTGACAGATGCGAAGAAATTGCCAGTTTCTTTACGAACAAAATCAACAAGATCAAACTATCCTTCTCTTCCCTCCCACTCTCACTACAACCTACCCCTACCCTATACACCCTCCCCAACACTCCTAACTCTCCTCCGTCTACTTTTTCCACACCTCTCGATCCCTCTCATCCCCTCCCTGCTCTCCCCCAACAAGATACCTTTCCAAAAATAAGCCCCCCTGCTAAAAACAATGCCTCATTTTTTTTTGTAATGTATTTTATTGATTTTGATCATCAGACAAACCACAACAGCATATACTTCCCTTAGCATCGTCAAATACATCTTCAGCTTTACTTCCAACTAAACCCCCGGATCCCTCCCCCCCATGCGGCAATTGGTGTGGGTATACTTCAGACATATATATCGTATCGTAACACCGGCTACATGGACAACAGTCGGAGCACAATGGACTGTTCCTACAAACCACATGGATGTTCTTTACTTCTCAATCCTCCTCTCCCCTCAGCAGTCCCTGTAGAGCTTGCACCAACGCGTCCCAGGCCCTGGCCAGTTCTAGAGCTTTTTCGTTGGCTGTGCGCTTGGCCTGTCGTAGCCTAATGGAACTCTCACTACTAGCCCATTTACATAACTCTGACCTCCATCTCTTGATCGATGGCCCTTCTCTCGATTTCCAATGCCAGGTAATTTCCCTTTTTGCTAAGAATAAGCCTAAATCGATAAATTTACTAGTAACTTTGGTTTTGGCCGTGTGTGGAAACCAATGCAGCAGGCTCACTGCCATGTCAAAGTTCAGATGTCCATCCGTGACCTCATTAAGGAGTTCCCCTACCTCCACCCAATATCTACCCAAGGCCGAACAGTTCCAGAGCATATGTTCCAACTCTACGCCCTGCTCCAGGCATCTAGGACATGCCGCATCTTGGACCTGAAAATATTTCTTAACCTTCCCAGGTGTCAGATACGCACGGTGTAATATAAAAAATTGCACTTGTTGAAAGCGTGCATTCCTACTACCCTTCCACGTCCTCCGCATAATGTGGCCCCATGCCGTGTCAGGTATCGGCCTGCCTATGCTCACTTCCCATTTCTGTTTTAAACCAGCTAGTGAGCGGAGTCCTTCATGTAACATCCTAGATTGAAGGCAAGTCACTGCTTTAAAGGTTTCCGCTGCCATCACAACATATTGGCAAGCCATGGTAGTTACCGGTTCTGTCTGCCCTCCCTTCCAATGTTTCCGAAGTGCTGCAGTTACTGCCGTATGCAGCAGGAAACTGCCATCTGGGAGACCATACCCCTCCTGCAGGGCCTGAAAAGGAATCAGCCCCCCATCCTCAAACAGGTCTCCCACCACTTGGAGCCCTAGCTGTTCCCACTCTATGATGGGGGACCAGTGTCCACCGTGTGGCAGAGCCGTCAGCATCCCCAACGGGATTTCCAGAGCATATGGGTGTGATACCCCGGCTCTACACTGGCTCCTGTCCCAACAGAGCCTCAGGGTTTTTCCTCCAACGTCAAGTCTCTTAAATTAAGTTTTTGTTGTAAGACTATGTACGAGAGGATATGTCTCTGTATCCCTGTGCCTCGCATTTGCTCTGGACCTCTGAACTCCATTGCAACATTTTGTGTAAGTACCTGCAGCTGGGCCGCCAAATAGTAAAGCTCGAGGTCAGGAACCGCCATCCCGCCCTCAGCCTTGGGACGCATTAATGTCGTCAGCGCTACCCTCCTCCGTCCACTTCCCCACAAAAAGCCAACTATCAGTGAACGCAGCTCCTTGAACATGCATGGGGGGACCCAGAGTGCCAGAGTCCGGAAATAATAAAGCAATCTAGGCAAGGCCACCATTTTAAGGAGGGCAACCCTCCCCACAACCGAGAGAGGGAGTGTTGACCAGAACGCCATGCTTCCTTTCATGGCACCAATACAACGTCCCACATTGCCTTCCAGCATGTCTGTGGCGTCATGATAGATTCGGACCCCCAGATATGTGAGACAGGCCGGTTCCCACTCTATCATTCCAGGCATCAGCGGAGGTCGTGCACACGGTTGCAACGGGAAAAGGCACGTCTTTCGCCAATTCACCCTCAGGCCCGATAGTGCACCAAACCGCGACAGCAGGGACACTGCATCCTGCAGCGTGTCGTCCGCGTTGTCCAAAAACAATAGCAGGTCATCTGCATATAGGGATATGTAGTGGGGCGTGTTCTGCAACCATAGTCCCCGGTAGACCAGCCCTGACCTTGCCTGCACCGCGAGGGGTTCTATCGCCAGGGCGAACAATTGAGGGGACAACAAGCATCCCTGTCTCGTCCCCCTCAGGACCGGATACTGGGCGGATATAACTGCTCCCAGCCATACCCTAGCCTTTGCCGAGGAATACAACACCCTCGTCCAGGCTCCAAAGCGTTCCCCAACGCCAAACCGTTCCAGCACTCTGTAGAGGAAGTCCCATTCCAAACTATCAAAAGCTTTCTCTATATCTACCGACAGAGCAGCTGGCAACCGCGCCTCCGGGTGATCCCCTCCCATAATCCGCACCATTCGCCGAATATTCAAAGAAGTATTACGGGTCGGAATAAACCCCGCCTGGTCAGCGTGAACCAACTTGGTCATATAGGGCAGTAGCCGGGTTGCCAAGATGCGGCTCAGGATCTTATAGTCCACCGTCAGCATAGACAACGGCCTATAGGAGGTCGCATCTGCATCATTCCTGCCAGGTTTCAAAAGAGGGATAATCAACACTTCACGCATTGATGCGGGCAATTGGCCCCGCGTCCTTGCCTCCATATACACCTCCAGCAGACGGGGCGCCAAGATGTCTATATACTGTGCATAGAACTCTATTGGGAGCCCGTCAGCGCCAGGCGTCTTATTCCGGGCCATGCCCTTGATCGCACATCGAATCTCCGACAGTGTCACATCCCTTCCCAACATCTCAGCCTGCTCTTCATCTAGTCTCGGAAGAGGGATCCCGGCTAAGTATTTGTCTATCTCCGTCCCCACCTCTCCCAGCTTGCACTGATATAGCGCTTCGTAATACGTAAAGAACCGTGACAGCACCTCTCTCTGTGAGTGAACCAAATCCCCCGTCTCAGTTTCTATTCTCATAATCGGAGTTCCCCTCTGTACAGGGTTCGCCAATCGTGCAAGCAGCGTGCCCACTTTATCTCGCTCCGCATGTGTTATTATCATGTAATTTTTATAGTCAAAACAGCGCAAGCGCTCTACTTCAGCCGCCGCTGCTTCTTTTGCCTCCAAGAGCCGCTCCTGCAGAGTCGGCTGCTCCGGTCTCTGCCTTTCCACTTCCCTCAGGTGTTCTTCCGCCTTTGTCACATCATTCATAATCACTTTCCGCACCCCCGAGTATTTGCTAATGCAGAGCCCCCGTATCACCACCTTGAAGGCGTCCCACTCTCCTGCTCTTGTGGAGGCCGTTCCCTGATTATCCTCAAAATAATGTTCAATGCCCTTCTTAACCTCTGTCTGGAAGACAGGGTCTTCCAGGGTGTCTGGTCGAAGCCGCCAAGTAGGTATGGCGGAGCTCTCCTGCAACCAATTAAGATAGCAACAGCGGATTGTGGTTGGATATGGTCCTAGCTAAATATTCAGAACGTGCAGCCATATGGGCTATGGGCCAGGAGCATAGTATAGTGTCTAATCTAACGTGCAACTCATGTAAGGCTGAAAAAAAGGAGTAATCCCTGTCCCGAGGGTGGTGTGCACGCCATGTATCCACCAGGCCCCACCTATCCTGCCAGTCTGAACGTCTCCCAGCTACTCTACGCACTGGCGAGTCAACCAAGGGTGGATGCAATCTATTAAGAACTATGTCCGTTATTGAATTGAAGTCCCCCCCCCACAATCGCCGGACCGGCTAAGTAATGTGCTAGTGCCCCCGATAATCTGTCCAGGAATCTCGCCTGATCCACGTTGGGAGCATAGATACTACAAAGTACAACATCCCTACCATATAGCTTCCCCTCCACTGCTACGTATCTACCTTCCGGGTCCAGGACGTGGTTTGTTGCCTGGAATGGAATACCCGCCCGCACCCAAATCAGCGCCCCTCTGGCAAACGCCGAGTACGACGTGCTGAAGACCTGGCCTCTCCACCTGCGCTGCAATGCCTGACCCTCTGCCCTGGTAAGATGGGTCTCCTGAAGCAGGGCTAACTGGACCCCCCTCCGCACTAGATAGTCATGGACCTTATTCCTCCTTGCCATCGAATTCAGGCCGCGAACATTCCATGTGATACAACGCAGCTCAGGTAACGCTCCCATCAAGCCTGTCCCACCACCGCCTGGCCTCCTTCAGTTGTCCACCCACACCACGTTTGCCACCCCAAACAACAACTATGCCGCCAACAACCCCCTCCCCGCCCCCAGAACAGGACCTAAGATGAAAATATCAGCCCCCATCCAAACCATACCACTGCACACACACCTATACCCTGTAGTAGCCACTACAGGTTGCCTTAAGGGCAATTGGGGGTCACTCGGCCCCGACAGGCAGCAGTGCCAGCTACACACCCCGCCACCTTAAGATCCCACATGGAAGTCACAAGATCGATAGCCCCCTTCTCCATTGTCAGTCACAGTTGTATGGGCCATAAATCTGAGTCCATGCTGCCGTCTTCAGCCGCCCCTCCACGCAATTATTCATCCAGCATGCCCTCTGCCGTTCTGGGCATGACGTCTGGGCCCCTATTGCTGTCCGTTTCTGAGTGCTCAGCCTCCGACCGCAGCCGTTACTCCTCTGTGTCTGTCCCTGCCACTGAATCAGCTCTCTGCGAACCAGTGATTGCCGCCGCTGCTTCCAGCGCCCCTTGTCGCTCCGCCACTGCTTGCGACAGCAGCTGTGCCCGCAGGTTCCTGTTCCGTTTCCTCAGTCTCTGGGACTGTCGAACTTGCAGAGCCCTGGACAATTCTGAGTGCCGGCGATCCTTTCGATCTGTTCCCGCTCTGTACGTTTCGAGCCATGTCCATGTCTCCTCCGGTGTTAGAAAGAACTGCGTCATGCCATCCACTATGATTCTCAGCTTCGCAGGGAAGATCAACGAATACTGGATCCCTTTCTCCCTGAGCTCTTTCTTGACCGCCAGGAATGACGCACGGCGCCTTTGGATGTCCTTTGTGCAATCTGGAAATATTGTTACTTTACTGTTCTCTACCGCAAAGGGACCGACTGTGCGAGCTCTCTGGATCAGCAGATCCCTGTCTTTATAGTGAAGCAGCCTCGCCACCACCGGCCTAGGAGGACAGCCCTGCAGCGGAGGCCTCGCTGGTACCCTATGCGCTCTTTCAAGTGTAAAGAAGGTGGACAATCCCTCCGGCGCCACCGTCGTCCTGAGCCAATTCTCTAGATAGGCAACCATATCAGTCCCCTCTATTTTTTCGGGAAGACCAACTACGCGTATGTTATTACGCCTGTTGCGGCTCTCGGCATCTTCCGCTTTCTTCTCCAAGGCCCCTATGCGATCCAGAGCATCTCCCAATTTCGCTGCCAGGGCAGTCTGCGCCGGTGCCAAGTCCCCGAGGGCGTCCTCGTTAGTTTTTACTCTGTTCGCTAGTTTTGCGTGGTCCGCCTGCAAAAGCCCCAGCCCAGTCGCCACTTGTGCAATATCTTGTTGCAGGGCTTCCTTTGATACTGCTATGGCATCCAAGATCCTGTCGAACTGTTGTTGGAGCCCTGGGTCGGACATCGCCTCCCCCGCCCCGTGCTCTGCACCGGCTGCGCCACCTGGGTCTGCAGTCTCATCCTTCTTGCCTTTGGGTTACATCGTGGCTACCGAACACCCCTCCAAGTCCCATTAGGTATGCGTCACCCCAGGGCCTCCCGGCAGCTCCCCTCATCACCACCACCTTTCTAGTATCATAAGCGCCGCGTGATGTATGGACAGTAGCCTGCCAAGATCCTACCAAGCTCGTGGCACAGTTCTGATCGTTCATGAAGTCATCCCCAGCTTGTCCACTACACCGGCATGTCAACTGTGCTACCAGTGTCTGCGGCAAGCACTGTCCCAAGTCCTCCCAAATGCAGGCTAGCTGGCGGGGTAAGCCCCAATTCTGTCTGTGCCCTAAGCCAAAGTCAGCTCCTGCCAGGTGTAGGTACCACCCACACGCTGATCATATATGTGCTCTGCCCTATATCCAGGGCAATGTCCGCCCAGGCTCAGCGATGTTGCTGCGCTGTGTACTCGGTGAGAGCCCCAGGGCACCCGCACGCCGCCCACAGACTCACAGGAGGCTGCCTCTTCCACCCGATCAATGTTGCGTGAATCCACTGGGTGCCTCTCTTCTTTCGCTGCATCCGTTGCCCGGGGGAAACCCCAGACACCCCCAGCTCTGTCCTCTTCTCTGCTCGGGTGAACCGCCGCCCTGCGCCTGGGTCTCGCACCACGCCACCGGCTGCCTCTACCTCAGCGAGCACAGCGCCACACGCCTGATGCCCGCCCCACCTCCGCAGCGCGGAGCACAGGCCCGCAATACCGCACCCACCTCTGTTCCACCGCCGGGGCTGCTCCGCAGCTGCTCCTCCCGTCTGGCGCGTTCCGTTGGTTCCTGTGCTGCTCTGCGGCTCCTCCGGTGTCTCCTATCACCACCTCCGCTCACAGGACACCTGCAGCACGCCACCGCTGATCTCCGTGGGCGCGAGCCAGCTCACGCAGGTGCCCTTCCACCGCAATCGCCCGCTGGTGCCGGTTCCAAGCGCTCCCCTCGCCACTGCGCTCTTCAGTATTGCCACCAAGTATAGTCATCGGACAGCTGCTCCGCCATCTGTTTTAGGGCCCGAGCCCAACCACTACAGGATCCGCAGCGCGGGCATCAGAACCCGCTAATTGACCAAGCCGCAGTGCCAATCAGCCAATGCAGACTCCCGGCGGCACTCGTTCAAGCCCGTGAGCTCCGTTGCAGGTCTCTCCCACAACCCGGCGCAGCGAGCCGACTCAGCACCAGTGCTCCACCGCCATTTTTTTATTGTCCCGCTGTCCGGATTCGCTCAGCTCACCGCGCCACAGGCCGCGCAGACGGACCCCACTGCTCCGTTGCTTGCTGTCCGCTTGTCTTGGGCCCTCCCGGGACCCAGCCCGTGCTGATTTGTCACCGGAGAAAGGGAATTTCAGCATATCTGCCGGGACCAGGCGCAGAGCTCCGAGCTCACACTGCCATTCCCATCGGCGTCCAAGCCACGCCCCCCCTAAAAACAATGCCTCATGGAAAGATTTTAGTACAGTTACTGAATCTACGATCACTAATATCATTGCCAAACTAAAACCCTCCTCCCACTCCAAAGATCCTCTTCCCGCCCTTTCGGTTCAAGAACTTAAATTTATCATTGGCCCAATATAGACCAAAATCATCAACTCCTCTCTTTCCACTGGCTGTGTCCCCACCTCCCTTCAGCTTGGTCAAATCTCACCCATTCTCAAAAACACCACTGCTGACCCCAATGACCTTAACAACCTTCGCCCTATCTCTAACCTTCCATTCCTCTCTAAAGCCCTCGAAAAATGTGTCCTACTGCAATTAGAGAAACATATCGCCTCCTTCAACTTCCTTGATGTTTTTCAATCCGGCTTTAGAAAGGGATGCAGTACAGAAACTGCTATGCTAAATATCACTGACGACATTCATCGCTCCTTAAACAAAGGGGAATCCTCATTACTAATCCTCCTCGACCTATCAGCTGCATTTGATACCGTCCACCACCCCACCCTTCTCAACACTCTCAAAGACCGGTTCGGATTAGATGGCAATGTATTCAAATGGTTCTCCTCATTCCTTCAAAACAGATCACAGCAAATCAAGCTCAGCCACTTTCTATCTAAACCTCAAACTGTCTCACTCGGCGTCCCTCAAGGATCCATCCTCTCCCCAACCCTATTCAATCTGTTCATGGAACCACTCACCCTCATCCTCAAACAAGCTAATATCAATTACCACCTCTATGCCGATGACACCCAATTATATTACAAGATCAAATCCCACAAAGACATTCTCCACCTCAATGAGACCTTGACCAGAATTAAAACCTGGTTCCATCGGAACCATCTCAAACTGAACCTAAATAAAACTGAAATCATCCTTTTCTCCCCCAAAAACAACTCCCTTCCCATTCAACTCTGGATAAAGGACATCAAAGCTCTTAACTGCCCACACTCCACCTCTAATTCTGTCAAATCCCTAGGCATCAGTATCGACCAGAATCTAAATCTCATCCCCCACATTAAAAATGCATCCAAAAGTGCGCTTTTGACCCTTCTCCACCTCAAGAAACTTAAACCATTTATTCCAGCAGACGATTTCAAACTTGTTGTCCAATCGCTTGTCCTTTCCAGGATTGACTATGGCAACGCCACTTTGGCTGGCACCCCTAAAATCCATCTTGCACCGATTAAATCTGTCCTCAATCTAGCTGCGAGACTCATCTCTGATTGTAAAAAAATTGATCACATCTCCCCTGTCCTCAAAAATCTCAATTGGCTCCCAATAGAAGGAAGATCCACCTACAAGATTGCCTGCATCACTCACAAAGCTCTTCACCAAAACACCCCTTCTTACCTTACAACGAAACTACACGAAGCAGGTTGCTCCAGGTCCCTGAGGAGCACAAACTCCCTTGTCTTGATCCCACCCAGACTCAAATGTCAAAAGACCCAATCCTGTGCGTTCTCTGGTAACGCTCCTACAATTTGGAACTCTCTCCCTAAGGATCTTCGCTGCAACCCCTCTTACCCTCTCTTAAAAAAGGAACTCAAAGTACTCCGTCTCAACAAATACTGGGGTATCTAATGTTACTGACTCTGAACATGTCCACTCCTCTCTCTTCCCTTGTCCGCTCCTCTTCCCACCCCCTCTCAATCCCTTCATTTTTCTCACTCCCCCTCTCTTCACCCCCCTCTCTCTCCTAACTTTTAATATTCACTTTCCACTTAATGTTATCTCTCTGTTTCTTTGCCCCCTTAGCCCTGTTGAATGCATTATCATACTGTAACTCTTTTTCGCTTAATTGTTAATTTGATCTAATTATGTTCACCATCCTTGTAAAGCGCTCTGATACTCTTGGGTCCAGTAGCGCTATATAAAACCTTTGAAATAAATAAATAAATAAAAATAAATCCCATAGCAATGTGTCTCTTTGCTAATACTAACCCCTGGAGAACAAAATGTCTACTTAGCTTCTAGTGTTTTGGTGTAGGTAACAAACCCAGCAACAGTTGTCTGATCTCCCTAGGGATCACCCAACCCCTGGCCCTCCGAAGGTGTGCAAGTACATTTTCACAATAAAAGAGAGTAGTGTCAGACAAGCCCAAATCATATGGGAAAAGTCTGCTGCTCATGATCTACACCTTGGACATTCATCTGTGCAAGCCGGATTGATTATATGCAATGTTCGTGGGGTGAGGTATACCTAATGAACAAGGTTGTTCTTCAAGGAGCTTAAACCATGCATTGCAACTCACCTTCTGAACCCCTTCATTAACACTTAACCATTCTCCATCTGACAGTGGCGCCTCAACCAGCGCATCCCATTTCGACCATACAGGCAGAGCCCCACATGGTGCATCATTTCGTAAGGTTCGATAAAGATGGGACACCAATCGCCTACCTTGCACCATATATAGCATCACTTTTAGTGCATTAGTACTGGGGTGCTCCTCCAGGAACGATGGACAAATCTCCCATGCTACTATAGACTGGTAGTTGGTTATCAAGCCTATTATTAATATAGGAATTTGGTTGAACATTATTTACTTGATTAGTTGACTGTATAAGATTAACATTTTAATTCAAGATATTATATTTCAACTTTATATTGCTTACTGTTCACAATGATGGGATGTTTTTTACTGTTGATATTGTTGGGATGTTTTTGATTGTAGTTACCCCTAAGAAAGGGCATTTTTGCCCTAAATGCATTGGGTTTCCATCTCCCATCCTGCATTATGAAGAATAGTGTACTGATGCTTGTTTTAAGGAAAACCAGATCGGCACCTGTTGAAACAGTTGTTGAACTACATGAACTAAATGAGGATGACACTGGAGTACCAATGGATTAAACATGATTGAATAGGAAGAAGCTGAATACATTCGAGTGACTGACAATGTCTTGGTTGTGCATCCTGATGCTTAAGGAGCCTGACAATGCTTGAGCAGATTTTCAACTTTCTAAAAGTGCCATTTTCAGAATTGTGTCTTAAAACCTGACTTTAGCATTAAAGAGGGTTTTAAATACAATTCTGTGTACATCCAACTCGATATTCCTACTTGCTCCCAATTGAACGTTTTCACTTATTAAATGTAATAAGGTCCTGCCTTGATGCAGAAGCCTCCCTGGGAGCCAGGCCTCAACCAGTTATAGCCCGCTTCCTCAACTTTCACGACCGTGATGCGATCCTCGCACAGGCTCGATTGGCAGGCAAACTCTATCATGGCTTACAACAATTTCTTATCTTTTTGGATTATACCCAATTGATGCAACAACGGTGGCAATCATTCACGACTGCCAAAGCCTGCCTGCGGGACCTAAAACTTCAGTCTGCATTGCTCTTACCAGCTCTACAGAGGGTGATCTATGAATCACACACCCTCTTCTTTGATACTCCTGAAGAGGTCTTCGCCTGGACAGATGAACAACGGAAGGTCAAGCCTCACACCCGCCTCGTTTTGACTCAGTCGTCCTCCAGTGAGGCCGCGCAGCGGCCTTCTAAAATCAAGGGAAAAAACACTCGCAGATCACGCTCGAGGTGTTGCTCGAAATCTCAAGGTGCCTCCCGCTCCAGAGGCGATGGGGGCTTGTGTGACTCGTCGCCGGCACACTGTGAGGACTGAGACCTGTGGGACACGCCTATATGCAGACCGGACTGACTGGTGAAATCTATTTCCTTGGCTTTGTTGCTTTTTATTTTTATATTTCTCGACCTTTCTCTCTTGTATATGCAACACCGGTATGGGGATCTGAAAATTCTGCAATGTTTGTCTATCATGCCAATGGTATTGAACATGGGCCTAAGCGAGGTTCTCTCCCCCCCCCCCCCCTTTTTCAGTTGAACACTTAACTTTTCTTTGGGGCTAGTTCTATGGGGAACCTTTGGTATGGGACCATGCCCTGCACCAGGGTGGTGGTATGATGCTCACTGCAACAGATACTTCTACTGTTTTTGAGGTATTGGGTGGGCTGGGGAAGAGTGGGGTTTTTTCTTTTGATTATTGTTGTTTGTTATTGCCACTATTTATCTTTCTATTTACACTTTGATATTGCCACTGTCATTCACTGTATTAGCTGCTATATTGTTTCGTGCCAGTACCTATGTCATGGGACGTAGCCAGGAGTAGAGAACTCCGAGTTCTCAGCTGGAATGTTAATGGGTTGCTGGATACAATTAAGCGAGGTGCTTTTTTGCGTCAGGCCAAGCCACAAGGGGCGGGTGTGCGCTTCTTGCAGGAGACCCATCTGTCAGGTACGAAGACTCCTTGCTTGGGACAATTTGGTTTTGCACACGCCTACCATGCTGGTTTCTTTCACTAGAGGTTCTCGGGGGTGGCCATACTCATCCATCGCAGTATCCCTTTCATTCATAGCTGACCATGGAGCAATCCACAGGGCAGGTTTATCATGATTTAAGGGACGCTTTATGGGGAACCCATTGTTCTGGGCAGTGTCTACGTCCCCCCTCACTCTCGTGGTCCCTTATAGGGAAATTGACCATGCTGTGGACTGACCTTCCATCCGTATAGATGGTAGTCGGAGGTGGCTGGAATGATGTCATATCCACAACACGAGACAGATGGCGTGCCACAGCCCGAGTTGTAGAGGCACCGGATTCAAAATGTTCCCCTGTGGTCCACAGCTTGGGTTGGGTAGATACATGGAGGACTTTACACCTGGACACAAATGCCTACACCTATTTCTCTAGTGCTCATGACTCCTTCTGTCGTCTGGATTATATCTTCCTCATGGCGGCACATACCTACAGACAGGCGAAGGCCGCCCAGGTGGCTGTCCGATCATTTGCCGATCTCTATCCTCCTCTCTCTTGACCCCAGGTGTTCCCGATTCCGATGGCGTCTGTTGCCGTGGCTGTTACGGGACGAGAAGTATAGGGCACACATGCATACCTCTCTAACGGATTATTTATCACTCAACACGGGTACAGTGGCTTTGCCGGCCACCTTATGGGAGGCTATGAAGCCTACTCTCTGGGGGCGGATATTGCCTTCTGCACTTCTCTTCGCAGGCAGCGGCATGTTAAGCTGCTCGAGGTTCAACTTCTGGAATTGGAACGTGTCCATAGAGGTGCAGCAGACCAGGCTGCATGCAGACAACTGCTGGCATTGCAGCAGTGATACTCTAGCGAGCTCCTTAACGAAGCACAACTCTATTGGCTTGCCACCCGTAGTCGTATTTATCAATGGGGGGATAAATCTAGTGCTCTACTGCACCATTTGTGTCCAACGACATTACGACCCCAGGTACTCCCAGGTGTAAGTGGCCCCGATGGGACTGTACGTACTTACGACCCGTTCTTCGCGGATCTTTATGCCCCTTATGAAGTCCTACCTGCTGACCTTAAACAGAAGTTTATCAATGACTTTCCTTCCCGCGCATTGTATGACACGATGCGAGAAGGATGCTCCCATATCGATAGATGAACCTTTGCATGCATTGTTGGAAACACTTCTCGTCCTATCGCCCGATCTCCCTACTGAATGTAGAGACCAAGCTTTTGGCTAAAGTGATAGCCAACTGATTAGTTCCGCATATTACAGACTTGATAAATCCGGATCAAGCAGGATTCATGCCAAACCACGCTACACGGCACAATATTAGGCGTGTGCTTAATGCCATCGCTGCAGTTGATAAGCTCAACACCCCTGCTGTGCTTCTTTTGGCAGACATGAATAAGGCATTTGACTCTCTAAGCTGGACTTATCTCTTTGCCCTGCTTACTCGCCTCAATATCAGTCCCCGATTACTCAGTCTTATTCGCCTGTTATATACAGAAATTACTGCCTCAGTCCACGTGGCTGATTCGGCTTCTAAATAATTTCCTGTTGGGCGGGGGACACGTCAAGGCTGCCTGCTTTCCCCCTATCTTTTTGCTCTGGCCATGGAACCGCTTGCAGCCTGGGTGAGGGTAGACGCGCAGCTGTGTGGCTTCGTGTGGGCGCCTGGTCTTTCCGACCGTAAGGCGCTCTATGCGGATGATGTTCTCTTTTTCCTCACTGATCTTAACCGGACCGGCAAACATCTTCGTATTATGCAGATCTTTGGGGAAACCTCTGGTCTATATATCAATTGAGGCAAATCCTTTCTGTGGCTGTTGCGGGGTGGAGATGTACTTGGTGCCCGGCTGTGGACGCAAGTGGGAGACCAGACACCTGTATGGTCTCACCTTCCCCTGTCTCTCTTTGGTATGTCTGCTATTTTTAAAATGATTTCCTTGCCACCTATCCTTTACCAGTTTCAGAACCATCCATATCCTATCAAACCTTCGTGGTTTCGCCAATTAAATCCTATGCTCGCCCAGTGCATGTGGGGGGGGGGGGGTGCTATATGGGTAGCGCTGAGGGCCAGCTTCCAATCTACATACTCCGGTGGAGTCGCCACCCCGCATGTCCATGCTTGTTATATGGCTTATCATATACTTGTCCGCAATGACTGGTGGTACGGTGACGGTTAACCAAGGGAAGCTTGGTACAAACAATGGTTCCCGAGGTCAAACAACCCATTTGCGAAACCACCACGCAATCCGCTGGGAGACCAACCTTAGCCAAAACACTGCAAGTGGTGAGGGGGAAGGTGATGAGAGCAGGGAATCTGATCCGAATACAGGGAAAGGTGCAGAAAAGGGTGACATTTTAATTACACAAATCAGCCCTGTCCCCAGCAGTGCAGTAGTCTCGCCCACATCAGTAAAATCGCAATGGCACAAGACTCATAGTCCGGTTGAGACACCAAGGCAAGAGCATTCAGTGACTGCTCCGCTGAGACACAGATTGAGCCTACCACCTTATGCTCTCAAGACGTCGCCTGCATCAGTGGCACGAGAAAAGAAACAAAAATCCAGGCTACTATTTCTGGCAGGTTTAGACAGGAAGGGTTAGTATGTATGCAGCCACCCAGTGGCACATTTGTACAATGGGAAGCTGCCTAACATGTTAGCGTTGGACCTCATTTCATTTTCTTTTATGGAAGGAGTGGGTTTTCTAGAATTTGTGGAGGCCATCTGTCTGAAATGGAAGGTTCCCAGCCAGACCTATTTTGCCAGAGTTGCTTTTCCAGCGCTACATCCAAATGTGCTGGAATTTGTTGGACAAGCTTTGCAGAGAGTGCTGTTCACACTCTCCACCTGACAACAGACTTGTCAACCAGTTGCCAAGCCACTGATTACATGTGCATCACTGCACACTGGATCTCCTTAGTGGGGGTTAGAGAAATTACATCTGCTTGTGCTGACACTGCTGAAATTTAAAATTTCGCTCTGAAGCATGTAACAGTAGCCATGTCGGGCACACGTTATTATAGATGGAGTTATGGCAAAGCACAAATAAATAGGAGCCTACCATGTGGAACGTGGGAACTGCATACCACACCATCCCAACACAAAATAAAAAGTTCTAATACACTAACCGAAGCCGAGCATTATACAATTAGGACATGGGATTATCAATACTTTGCCATACACAGAGATAAGCGCAGCCAGCACAGAAAGGACACCACTTCATATATTGGGATTATTTACAACATACAGGCATCCATAAAAGGAATAAGGACAAACTAAAGACGTGGAACATCAAAACCACTACAATGCTTTAGCAAGAAGTGTGGAAGATTAACCTTCCCCCTTTTTCCACACTTTCTTTGGCATCTGGTCCTAAAACCAAAGGCCCAAGTGAATTTCTCGATCGAATAAACAGGAACTCTAGAAGACAAAAATATTATTACCCATTGCTAATACATCCAGAATAGATAAAGAAATAGAGAAAGTTGAGACGGTTTCCTGACGAAGGCATCCAGCCGAAACGCGCGTAGCTCCCATCTACCACCAGCCTTCCTCCCCTTTTTTGTCCATGAACCACCTGGATTGTTCTTCTGTATATAAATATGTATTGAAACAAATTGCCTAATAAATTGCATAACTCAATTGTATTGCTCTTCCTCTGAATATATGAGCATGTTGTATATGTATATATATATATATCGTTGTCTTTACGCATTGATGATTTTAACCATAAATTGAGAATGTTTTGATACTTAAAAATAATAAACAAAATAAAAATAAAAAGTTTTTGGACAAAAAAGAATTGAACATTGTTATGGCCATTAACAATAATAATGCACAATGTTTTTAGAATAAGCATTATTATGTTGTCCTGGAATTTATAAGTTCTTTGATTATTACACACTTGTCTCTAGCCTCTTTTCCCCATCATGTTATTTTTCCTACAGCTAGCAAGTACATTATTTGATTGTAGTGGTCCCTACTCTTCCCAAACCACAGTAGCCATGTTCGCCATGGAGAAATCCCATACAGCTGCAAACATCTTGGATGACTTTAACAACAAGGTCTCTGGCTATGACCCAGAGAGCTTAAGATTGGATTTGTTGCTATGGACAATGGTAGTAATATACTTAAACCCATGTAAGATGGTGGCTATTTCAGAGTCCTGTGTTTGGTGCTCTGCATTACGATCATTGTACAGGATTTTCTCAAAACAAAAGGGTTCGTCCGTAAATTACTGTCCAACTGCAGAAGAATCTGCACTCATTTCAGTCATCCTTTTAATGCCTGGAAGCAGTTGAGGATCATTCAGCGTGGTAATAGAATGCCAGTTAAGGCACTCATACAATAGGTGCCAACACGTTGGAACTCAACTTATTACATGTTGCAACGTCTGTTTGACCAGTACAGATTGATCATTGAAATGGACCAAGAGGGCCTAGTCATATGCCTGACAGAGATGCTGCTTACTTTTGAGGTTTTCACACTGGAAGTCAGCAAGGAGGGCAGTACCATGGACCATGCTATGTTGTTGTTGCACATGCTACAGGAACAGCTTAAGGAGGTGTCTGAAATGTACGCAAGTGTGGACAAAAAAACAGATGCATATGAGTTGATGGAGCGCTTAATCCTTTGCTTATCTTTTAATACAAGGCTGCAACCAGGCATTGTGTCATCCAAACATTACATCTGTGACACAATTCTTGATCCACAGTACAAACAATTAATGGCCACTTTAATTCCTTTTTCTGACAGGGATGTTTTAAACTACAGGACGTGGATTGGTGAGCAAGCCTTTGACCTAGAAAAAGAAGCCCACTCACGAGAGGAAGCTCTGTTGAGCAGCCTTCTACTTCCATAAAGCCCAATGGCAGTACTTGTGGCTCACAGCAGTCAAAACCAACAACAGAACACAAGCAACAACAGGCACAGAAGCGTCAACCCCAAAATCTGCATTTGATTAGTTTCTAAAGGCAAGGATTAAGTCCAGTGCAGAGGCAAAGGCAAAAGGGGTCAAGCTGTTGTGAATCTATCTAGGACCCTAATTAAATATCACCGATTCATGCCCTTATGTGGTTATAATTAAACATATCCTTATAAAGCATAAGAATCATGTCCATATTTAGTCATAGCCCATGCAGTCCAAATACGGCAAGGCTACTCCCGTAGACTCCTAAAAAAGTACAACGCGTTCTTTAAACAAACCAAGCCTCCAGCAGCCCGGGAATTCCCCCTGCTTTTGTTTTGATTTGCACAAGAACTCCTGGAGTCCAGAAAGAACTGTTAGTTCTTAGTGATGTCTTATGTCCAACCTTACGTCAAACCCGGCACCTTCCAGGTATAAATATACCAATGTTGCCTTAAGCAAACACACGGTGGTTTGGAGCAGAGCGGCTATCTACTTGCCCGAAGCCCAGCTGATGCGAGTGCTGAAGGAAGCCGACCCTCCCATTTGACGCACTGAGAGAGACGCTGTCTTTTCTCCTGCCGAGAAATTCCAGCTCCGGTGTTTCCAGTCACCTTTGCGGGTTGCTGGGAGATCGAGCCCTGAGAGAGAGATACAAGACCTCCTACATTCTAGAACCAAGGTACGGAGCTGACTAAATCCTTAAGAGAATTCTTGATTCAGATTCTTGGCAAAAAACCAACTTAACTTAAACTGCAACTTACTTACTCCTTCCCACGTATTAGGCTTAGGTCAGGTACACCGGGGTAGGCGTATGTTAGAAGTACCAGTTGAGTACGTTAGTCAATGTTTTTATGTATGTATATATTTTATCCATTTTAAAGTATCATATGGCTAAGAAACCATATCAATGCTTTTACAGCATTATTTCATAATACTACTTTTACTGTACGCACTTTACTTCATGATAAGTATTGCAATTGTGGCAACTCACTTCTCTTGCATGAGAAAGAAGACTGCTCAATAAATAACACCTTTTATTGAAAACGCCTGTCTCTCTATTTCTCTGCACTCTGGTGAAACTAAGCATCCACGATTGACTGAGTGAAATAACTGTCTATTGTTTTTACACGACTCTAGAGATATACTCTTTATTCTGAGGGAGCAAAGTTGTCATGTTTATGCGGTTGTCAGAAACTAATCCCTTCTTGTCTAAATCAGGAAAGTTAACTCCTTCTTGAACATTCGAGAAAGTTTCTAGTGACCTCTGAGCTAGCTGGCAAAACTAATTAAGTCTAATATAGTCAGTAGAGACCTAGATGACCTCAGTCCTACGTCTACACTGCTGTTTATATTATTCCAATGCGCAGAGCCTATTGGGAATATAGGAACTTGTAACGGGGCGGACGCCGGTCCACCAGGCTTACCTGTCTCACCTCTCTTTAAACAGTCTGCAGGGACATGGAGAGACACAGACAACCAGGAAGAAACAGAACCGGAGGAAAACAGCGAGCCCTGCTTCTTTAATTGGGCGGAGTTCGAAGAGGACAACGTCACTGGACACACCCCCTTCTTCCAGGTAAAGCCGGAACAGGAAGCATCCCAGGTGTGTTTTACACCCGGAGGGGAGCAGAGTTGGAAAGAGGACGAGTACGGAGGAGAGCGGAATCGGAAGGAGAAGGACGAGTGCGGAGGAGAGTGGAGCGGGAGAGCGACGGCGGAGGAGAGGCGGGAGCAGAGGGGAGCTATCGAAGGAGGAGCGGAGCCGAGTCAGGACGAGGAGGAGAGAGAACAGCGGAGGAAGGGGACGGAGACCAGAGTCGAGGAGAAAGGACGGAGGAGAACCGGGGCGGCGGACAGAGACGAGGACGGCGAGAAGAGCTCCAGCAAGCCAGGTGGCCAACCGGACAACGCTTCGCCCAGCCACACTTCATCCAGGGAAGTGTGGCTACCAGAGGTACGGTCACGGCTTTCGGGCTGGGCGGGCTTTAAGTGGGTCAAACCACCTTAAATCGGTCCTCACAACCATCCAGTGCACTTCCCTCCCTCACTACCCCTGCACTGCGAGGCGTAGCCTGTTCTTTGTCCACGTGTGACCCCTCACTCCCTCCCCTGTGAGACCAGACAGGACACATTCTAACACAGCGTTGTTTGTTTTACTTTTATGCCCGGACGAGACGCCTCGTCAACGTGGAGGAAGCGGGGAGAACTACCAGTCCCAGAAGGCCTCGGGACGAACGGCGAAACACCTTAGATAAACGCCAACAAAGACTGTCAGAGGAATCAGAGACTCCCCTGCCCTACTACAGAAAGACAATTCATAGGAAACGCATCTTTAAAGCAATAAAGCCTGCCTTGCCCAGAGTACCGGTGTCTGTTAGCCTTTTTGAGGGGACAATTCCCCCGGTTAGTCCAGCTACTACCCTTCAGGGACACCCCGAGGCGCCACAGAACTACACTACATGGCGCCCAACGTTTGGTAAGGCGATAATCTAATGCAAGACATTAGAGTAACTCAGTCGTGCTTTTTCACACAGACCCCTTTTCCCGTAAAAACTCCAAAAGACGTCTGGAGTGGGTAAAAGGTTAATATCCGCCGGAACTTAGTAGGAAGAGATTCCTATGTATTAGTTTTTGGTTTAGTCAACGTTGAAGGATACAGTGTTCCAAAATATTGTGCACCTAATCTTTGTTTCCATTGAAACTTGCTCTGCAACAAAACTTTCTGTCAGTAAAATGCCGGAAGGTGACGAAGAAAGAGATGTTTTAGCGTCTCAACTGTTGTTAGATGACACAACTCTCCAACAGAATGACCCGAATGCTATAATCATTCCGGTCAATGTAAGAAGAACTATAATTCTTAAACTTATAGAAAATGGACTATCACCGAGAGGTGGTATAGTCATATTCGTGGTAGAGGCCCATGAATATCGGCAGACAGAGGTATTCTATTCATGGATACATTTTCCAGCAGCAAACGCTGTAACACAAGATTTCCACTATTACAAAATAGAGGAATCTCCAGAGGAATACGCTCCTTTCGAGGACATTGAAATCCCACTAACTTACCAAGAGCGCCTGCTCTGGTTTAATGGCGCCCTAAAACATCAAAATCACATCACCAGGCTCGGTCCACTAGGTAGACCAGGAGCCACATGGCCGGTTCTAGCCAGCTACACACCACATCCCGACATTAACAAAATGTCAAGCGAAGAACTCTTAGATAAACTAAAAGAATTAACAAAGGCATATAGAGAATTAGTTCAATTGGCAATTGACGATATAAAATACATCTAGAAATTGAAAGAAACAGATATAGCAGATCAACCTTTTGAACTTGCCAGAATCATAGAAAAATGCTATGAAGAACTAGGTAGAGATAGTTTGGGTGGGAAACCGGTAAAACCCCAACTAACTGAAAATCCTGAAAAAACATTTATTAAAAATAATCTAAACAATCCACTCCCAGAGAAAAACGTTTTCAGTTCAGAGGAAGGTCTCCTCAAAGGAGAGATAGATCTCCAGAAAGAGGAGGCAAGTCTCCCCAGAGGGAGCCCTCTGAGAAAAGATACAACCTTAGAGATAGGGAAAAATTGAGAAAACCTGACAGATATCAAGATATTGATACACGTCCCTCTCGATCTTTTCAGACTTCCTCACAGAAATCGGAAAGAAGAGGACGGTCAGAACACAAGGAAGAGCACGTCAAGTCCAAAGACAAGGAAACCTGCTCATCAAAGCAAAAAATTACAATTTCCAAGAAAGAAGGTAGCCAGAATTTAAAAAAAAACATGCCGGGGATACTGAGGACACAACTGAAAAACAGAGAGTGGGCCCAGACAATGCTAGACAGCGCAGCAGAAGTAACAATAGCTCGCAAGATCCTGATGAATCTTCTGGAGACAGTGGACACGAATGAATACATTCAAGTGGAAACTGCAGACACCAGAGTTAGCAAACCCCATAAATTATATGAAATAACATAGCGTATAGAGGGGGACAAAACTAGGAAAGTAAGGGGTCTCTTTTGGGACAACTTATCTAAAGGCTATGACATCCTGTTAGCTGAGAAAGACTGGCCACCACAGTTTGTCAGAGAGTGCCCTCATGGCGAAGAAATGATTATGCCTGCCTTCTCAAATCATATTCCAATTAATAAAAAATACACATTTACAAGAAAATGGGCAGTGGCCCAAGCCCCTGCATTATATAAAAATCATGTAGGATGGGATGAGGATTATCCTCACCATAAAATCCAGTAAAAAAATCAACCTACTGCACAAAGGCAGTATCCTGTTAAGCAAGAAGCTAAAAAGCAAGTCAGGGAGATCTTAGATCAACTTGAATATCAGGGGGTGATTGAAACATGCACCTCACAAATGAACAATCCTTTGTTTCCTGTCTCCAAGCCAGACGATTAATATTGTCTAGTTTTGGACTACAGACACCTAAACTCCTGCTGCAAAACATTTGCAGTACAAAACTCACACAGTGCAGCACTAATGAATACCATCGTGCGCAAAAAATATAAAACAACATTAGATATCTCAAATGGTTTCTTTTGTCAAAATATTGCACCTGAAAGCAGGTATTTGACCGCTTTCTCAACAATGGGGTCGCAAAAACAAATCTGTCGACTCCCACAGGGATTCAAGAATAGCCCAGGATTATTCTCAGCAAGTGTAACAGAGTTACTACAAATATATGATGATGAAGCATTATCTTATGTTGATGACATCTATCTTACAGATGATGACCTGGAGACACACGTGAAAAGAGTGAACATCATAATACTTGGGTTCGCAGCTGAAGGGTATAAATTCAACTTTAAAAAGTCACGAATTGCTCACCTAACTGTCCTGTTTTTAGGATATGAATTATCAAGTGAAGGCAAAAGCCTAGCAGACAACTTCTTAGAGAAGTGTGCAGTACTCCAAGCTCCAAAAACGCTGAAGAACTTACAATCAATACTAGGTTTCCTGAATTTCGGAAGAACATACATTCTAAATTATGCAGAGAGGGTTAAACCTCTCTATGAATTAATAAAACCTGATTTCAAACCAATCAATTGGACTCAGAAACACACAGAAATTTTAAGATCATTGCAAACAGACATGTTAACTAAAATAAAACTGCAAACACGCGCAAATGAACGCAACCTTGTAATCCGAGTCATCCCAGGAAGATGCGGATTCATGTACCTGACCTCTAATGAGGGAGAAACAGTACCAATAGCTTACAAATCACACTTGTACACACAAGCTGAAATGAAATTCAGTTCTACTGAAAAAATTCTAACCGCGGTTCAAACTGCTGTAGCAAAAGAAAGAGCCCTAGCCCAAGGCAAGAGCATATCTGTTTTAACAGCAGTATCAGCCCTTGAGACCACGCATTCCAAATGTAGTGGCATTAGATCCAAAATGGATACAATGGGAAGATTCTCTTGCTGCAGAAGACGTGAAACACGCATTTGATCCGAAAATGAAAAAACTAGAAGATTTAGAATATGAACAAGAATATCCTCTGCCAATCGAAATTCTGCCTCTAGAACAGTATATCTGTGTAATCTACACAGACAGATTTGCACAACAGTACGTTGTGGGAAAACAAACTTACAATGCAGTGTGCGCGATTGTTAAAGGTCGCTGGCGCTTAGGTAAATTCAGACCGATAATTACAAAAACTGAATCACTCAGAAACTGTACAGCTCAGCGAGCTGAAATAAGATCTTTAAAGATGGCGCTTGAAAATGCCGATCGCGAATTCCCCACACTAATAGTGTGCGATTCGCATTACTGCGTCAGGTCTTACAATAGTGGCATGCAGACATGGATCAAAAACGGTTACAAAGATGACACAGGTGCCACAATAAAGCATAAAAAGCTTTGGGAACAAGTAGTTCTTTTACAGAAAGAACTACGAAAGACTCACGTGATCCATACACTGAGTCATCAACGTGATGGCGTTCACGTTGCAGGGAATTCATTTGCTAACAAGGCCACAGCGGCAGCAGTTCAACCGGCTTACGTAGCCACAAGAAAGCGCTCTAAAAAACACATAGATGGAGAAACCATGCTGGCGGTAAAAGCCTCATTAAAAGGCGACTATGCAGCATTACCTCTCGACTATCCACTCAATAATACATACATAATTGATGCAAACTCCGTTCCTTTTGCTCAAGTCCCTGGAGTGGGGGATAGAGTAATTCCAAACATGAACCGGAGGGCTTACTTGATTCAAGAAGCACACATGGGACAGGGTCTAAGGCACCAAGAGATCGTGACATCTCTAAAAGAATTACAATCAGAATACTGGTGGCCGGGGATGAGCCTGCAAAATTACAAATTTGTCCAGACTGCAACAGAGATCGCAGTTGTGAACTGGACCAGACTACTGCCAGGATTCCTTTATTAGAAAGCATCAGGCTATCTATACGCAGAAATCCAGCCGGAGAAATGCGTTCCCATAAATATTAAGACTAGATTCACTTAAAATGTAGGCCCCAGCGCTCGGCTGCCGCCAGAACTGTTATACAAAGATTTGCGAGTCTTTATCGGCACATACGCAATTGGCATGCTACATTCTGATCAGGGTCTCGCGTTTAGCTCTCAAGCTTACAAAGAGGCCATGACTAGCATGGGCATTGCATTGCGGTACTCTTCTCCCTTCCATCCTGAGGGTAATGCGGTAGTGGAAAGAAAAAACCGTGACATAAAGCAATCTATAACGGCGAGGGTATTAGGTTCGGGTGATGGGTGGGTCAAACATTTAACAAGTGTCCAACATAGTCTTAACAATCTGCCAAGAAATTCTCTAAAAGGTATCACTCCATACGAACTATTGTTGGGTACTAAAATGCACATCCAGGACTTAGATTGTCAGACTTCAGTGGTAGAAGAAAAAGCCTTTGATATTAAAGATCGTTTGGCTGTTTTACAGGTCTTAAATGAAACAAGAAGAAGTCTGAGTAATATAAAGTTAAAGCCAACAGCCTCTGAAGAGAAACCACCTGTCCCAGCAAGACCTGTCTGGATTCCAAAGATTGGGGATCTAGTCAGAGAAAAGATCGCGGTGAAGAAGGAATTTGGGCCTTCTTACAGAAAAGCAGTACCTGTCTTAGCTGTCAGCGGAAAAAGATCAGTAGTACTACCACCCCTTGCTGGTAAAAAGGAGAACAGAGTTGTATCCATCAACCTGGTAAAACCACAATCATGTGGCCAATAATAAGTAGTAGGCCCAGTGGACTTCCAAGAAGTAGCAGTAGACCAAATCTTGCTACAATCCAAGAGGTTCAAACTGAGAGACTAATCACTTTTGATAAACCTGCAGTGAACAAAAAAGGACTATGCAACAAAACCATGGAACTTGTGGCTCTTGAAACCCAAATTGCAACAGTTCGTCAAGAAACACCTGTCTACAATGATGTAGCATCGGACTATACTAATGTACCAAAGAAAGATCCAAAGACCAAAGAAAATCTGGAAGCAATTCCAACAATTGACAGAACTGCATCTGGCTACTTCATCAATTTCGATGACTTTTCTGATGATCCAAGTGAACATGAAGAAACGCCAGCAACAAAAACTTTCAAAGACAAAGTAACTGAACTCTTTCATCAAATCAAAGAAACATATCTGATTTCTCCATGGATTGAATTTTTGATTGTGTTAGGTGTACTTTTCCACCTGCTTTGGCTCATCATGGTTTTATGTTTGGGTAGATTTATTGATGGAAAATATAGTACAATGGACACAGCAAGCCAGAACATCAACTTGGTCCAAAAGCCTCACACATCCTCACACATCGAAAAAAGAGAACTGTCATCAGTGAACATCACAGCCAATCCAATACCCGGTGGGGTAGCATGGGACAAAACGGAATATGAAATGTATGGCCGGATTGAGCTCTTGAAATATTCACACCAGTTCAAGGTTTCCTTAAGTGACTTTGTAAAACCAAGTACTTTCTCTGATGATTGGGACTTTGAAAATATTAATAATATGATGTCAGATTTAGTAATGTCAGCAAAATTCACAGAACATGATTACTTGCAGGGTTCATCAAATTATGAAGAAATGTACTGTTATAATCATTATGGTCATCACTATTTGCATAAATCTGCTCAACCTAGAAATGTTTTTTAATTATAACCAATGAGAACATTGTGCAACACCGCCAAAAGGCAGCTTGAAAACATTTTATGAGAAATTCCCATACTTCTCAGGGTTTAACCGAACTGATCCAGAAACGTTTTATTTTAAAATGTTAAATAAGACAGGAATGAAAACAATGTTGACAAATACTAAATTAATTTATTCTGAAACATTTTATGAAAAAATGGTTACATTTGGTTTTGAATTTTGGAAAAAGAACATTGAAACAAAAACCATCTGGGGTACTAAAGACTGGCAGATACAAGGTTTAGAAGCATTATTTAGAGCCTGCATGATCCCAGAACAGATAATATTCCTGGATGACACCATTCAGCAAACAACATGTCTTGGTTTAGCCAAGATAAAAGACTTAAACAAATCGTCTATTCCGAAGGCCATACCTGATAGTAATAGCACTACAGATGTGGAGATAGACGTATCCCATATTTTACACCAAAACAGAACAAAACCTGATTGGAAAAAATGGTTGATCTGGCCCACAGACACAAATAACTGTCAAGATAGATTCCTGAACAAAACACAGGGGTTAAAACAGAACAGGCCAGACCCAAGATATTCCCTTTGACAACATCCAGGGATAGTTACAACATACAGTGTAGGGAACTATGCCTCGAGTGGCTACAGAAATCCACACTGGCTGAAATTAAGCAACACTTGACTTTACTTAAAGAAGGTGCTGACTTGCGTGATTTCATACTGGGACAACACAAACAGCGTCAAAAACGTTTCAAATACGCCGGTATATACGCTGCTTACAACGAAGCTTGGAAAGTGACACAAATTGAAACTGCAGAAAAAATACGAGAAATTGATTGTATAAATTTGGAAAAATCCCTTTCTGTAGTGGACAATGGGTTAACGACTGTCCTCCAGAATATATTCACTGGACAGCATTGTATCATCTGCTATTGATATAATAGAGCAGGACTTGCTAATGCTACAACATGGTCAGTCCCAATTACGTTCTATTGTACAGCTAGGCTGGACGTTACAAAACTTGCGTTCAGGCTACGTGCCATGGCGTTTAATCAACACAACGTCATTATTCTCTATCTTTAACCTTACTGATAAACAAATCAGTTTGGCACAAAAACTAGCAGACTATTCGATTCTGAGCATTGAAAAACTTGAGAGATTACCATTGACAATGCCAGAGAGACCTGTCATTGAATGGATAATACATGGAACGATTACAATCCCAATAACAACTTTCCAGTTTAAGTATTGCCAAAAATATATACCAGCAGGCCTGTATGAAAGGTTGGGTAAAGGATACATCAAGTCAACATGGAATTTACCTTATACACACAAATGTTATAGTGAAGGGAAAAAAGAGGTATTTCTTAGTGGTAACAATTGTAAAAAATCACTAAGCGGTACACTTCTGTGTCAAGGTATTAACTTGCATGGAACCTGCGAAGGTTCATCAAATAACCTTTCATGTCACCTGCACGGCACTCCTGCAACACAGATAGAGACTTTTTTCAGACAGCTTTCCAACAGCAGTTATGTCCTAATAAGTGACCACAGCTGTTGTGGCATGGTGCCAGGAAAAGCCTATCTCGTGAGCGTTACTTCCATGGTCACTTGCTGTATGCAAGTATTGTATCCAAGCAGCAATCCAGACATGGAGACGGCAATATAGCCTTCTTTGAATATCTCTTCTATTCGAATTGATACTTTAAGCAGAATGAAGTCAATTATTTTACAGACAACTGTGCCTTTAACCTCGTCCAAAGAGACGTATGATCTGCAAGTTGCAAGGACAGTGGCAGAGATACATTCCCTATTATCAACAAATTGCCCCGTGCATTTCGTAGAAATGTTAGGTCAAATTTTAAACATGTCTGATACCAGTGGCATCGCACATGTATTTAAGACAATTTTTTCGGGACTATTAGCACCCTTTGAAACAGTTCTGGGCATTTTCCCTAATTTTGTGCATTTGTTAGTCGGCGGCCTGCCTCTTCTTTTGGGATTCGTAGCAGGACTTTTATTTTTGATCCTTCTGCTCCGATATGGCAAGCCAAGCCACAGACAAAACTCCAGCTACAATGGGAGAAACGATCCTAGCAATACGCTACCAAGACCGAATCACTAGAGTCCTCGGATTAGCCCGGCTAAGAGATCTGAATACAACTTGGTTTCTTTCATTCAGATCAATCTGGCAAGATTGCATCTTACCTGTGCTTTGATGTCTGCTATGCGGAGAAGAATGCGTGTTGGACGTCTGTCTTACACTACCATCAGCAGTACCTATGGATATCGATACTTTGCTTGGTTCGGTAACGGCTCATGCAACGTGTTGTCCCCAGCGGCTACCTATTCTGATGACCGCATTCGTTGAGACTTCACCATTACGATTAGGTGGCGGTGAAGTACGAGATGAAAGCAGCACCACACAGGGACAACCTTCTGTGAGCATTGCTGATCCAGACATCGATGATAGCAATGATTCTCACATTTGCACTATTGCAGCTTTTTCAAACGTGGTCGAACTTTCACCTGATGTTGTCGACCAATTTTTCGCAACTCTGTCTGATATGATGTTCTCTCCGAACAACGAGAATAACTTTTAAAACAACGAGCACACAGCGTTCCCTGAACTCTGAATTCGGCCTTCCGTTTTTTGATAAACTAAAGTACTGAAAACAATTGGAACTATTTTTTCCCCTGAAAGCGAAATTATTTTTTTCCACTTCCAAAATATTTTCCTTTTGTTGGCACATGGTACTCTGCTTAAAGTAGAACTATTCTTAGAGAACAGAGCTTCTATTTTTAGAGACACTAGAGACAATATTTTACCTCAGCCTCTAGCACATGTACAGTATTTTGTAAATATGTGATGAAATGGTCTCGACCTTCTTTCTGTATTCAGAGCCATTTCATAAATGTAATTTTTGCAATTAATTCAGCCGATATTTATATATGCATTTTCTGAATGATATCACTGCTTGAAAAACGTACAGTACCAATACTCATTTTCATGTGTATACCATACACCATTTCAAATGCAATTTATGTATTTTGGGGTGGGTTGGAAAACACACATGCATCGTTATATGTTTAGTATTGCTTAGTATTTAGTAATGATGGACATTAATACGTGGAGTGGGTGTTGTGAATCTATCTAGGACCCTAATTAAATATCCCAGATTCATGCCCTTATGTGGTTATAATAAAACATATCCTTATAAAGGCATAAGAATCATGTCCATATTTAGTCATAGCCCATGCAGTCCAAATACGGCAAGGCTACTCCCATAGACTCCTAGAAAGTACAACGCGTTCTTTAAACAAACCAAGCCTCCAGCAGCCCGGGAATTCCCCCTGCTTTTGTTTTGATTTGCACAAGAACTCCTGGAGTCCAGAAAGAACTGTTAGTTCTTAGTGACGTCTTATGTCCAACCTTACGTCAAACCCGGCACCTTCCAGGTATAAATATACCAATGTTGCCTTAAGCAAACACATGGTGGTTTGGAGCAGAGCGGCTATCTACTTGCCCGAAGCCCAGCTGATGTGAGTGCCGAAGGAAGCCGACCCTCCCATTTGACGCACTGAGAGAGACGCTGTCTTTTCTCCTGCCGAGAAATTCCAGCTCCGGTGTTTCCAGTCACCCTTGCGGGTTGCTGGGAGATCGAGTCCTGAGAGAGAGATACAAGACCTCCTACATTCTAGAACCAAGGTACGGAGCTGACTAAATCCTTAAGAGAATTCTTAAATCAGATTCTTAGCAAAAAAACAACTAAACTTAAACTGCAACTTACTTACTCCTTCCCACGTATTAGGCTTAGGTCAGGTACACCGGGGTAGGCATATATTAGAAGCACCAGTTGAGTACGTTAGTCAATGTTTTTATGTATGTATATATTTTATCCATTTTAAAGTATCATATGGCTAAGAAACCATATCAATGCTTTTACAGTATTATTTCATAATACTACTTTTACTGTACGCACTTTACTTCATGATAAGTATTGCAATTGTCCCAACTCACTTCTCTTGCATGAGAAAGAAGACTGCTCAATAAATAACACCTTTTATTGAAAACGCCCATCTCTCTATTTCTCTGCACTCTGGTGAAACTAAGCATGCATGATTGACTGAGTGAAATACCTGTCTATTGTTTTCACACGACTCTAGAGATATACTCTTTATTCTGAGGGAGCAAAGTTGTCATGTTTATGCGGTTGTCAGAAACTAATCCCTTCTTGTCTAAATCAGGAAAGTTAACTCCTTCTTGAACATTCAAGAAAGTTTCGAGTGACCTCTGAGCTAGCTGGCAAAACTAATTAAGTCTAATATAGTCAGTAGAGAGCTAGATGACCTCAGTCCTAAGTCTACACTGCTGTTTATATTATTCCAATGTGCAGAGCCTATTGGGAATATAGGAACTACACTACACAGCATGCATGCTGTAGCACCAATGAGAGGATGGTGCAGGCCTATGTTTATGTCCTAACAGAGGTCTAACTGGATCAAAACCCATTGGTGTATTGGTATGGGAAGAGGCGCCAATGGCCAATGCTCAGCAGGCTGGCAATAAAGTATCTAGCTTGTCCGGTAACCAGTTTGTCAGTGCAGCTGGTGCAGTTGTCTCAATGAGAACCAGTCTCTCACCTCAAAATGTGGAGAGATTGATATTGCTCAAGATGAATCAGCACTTTGTACCACCGGATTACACCATAAGTATGACAGGAGGAGGATGAGGGTGATTGGTTAGAGTCAGGTCATGGTAGTGTGTTAGGAGACAAATTTCTTGGCGAACCACCTGAGTCTAAGGACGAACTCTACTTCCCTGACTACTGAGTAGGCCTGGTCCACCATAGAGCTTTCTATTGCAGAACTGATTTGACAAAACAAAAAACGAAAAAAAGGATATATCTAGTGGGACATATTATTATTATTTTGTTTGTTTATGTCTCACTGACTAATAAAGCCCCACCGATTTAGATACACGTAAGGCCACATGTATGACCGAATTGGAGTTGGACCAGTGTGCAGTGAAGAGGCCTTTCCCCCATTTGCTTCAAGGACATTGGAGAGACACTTCCTGCCTCTGTACAAAATAGAAACCTTCTCAGGGGTCTCACTGATACACCTGGGTCTTTTAAACCAACAAAGAAGAGATTGGCACAGACGCTGTAATATAAAAGACATATTTATTAACCTCAGATGAGTTAGACTACGTCACACAATACCCTCAGGAAACTGTAGGAGGCATTCTAAGGAGTACAGACAACTGGGACCTTATATATGCATAGGTTACATTAGTCAGCATAAAACCAAGGGGAGGTCCTGGCATGTACCAGCATGCAAAATGACTAATATGGGCATACAGATTTGCTTGCTCAACAAAGTGGGAGGAGAGTTATTTCTCCTTACTTCAGCAAGAATAGCCTGACAGTTATAACGTAAGAGCAGGTGCATTCTACCAGCTATGCCCCTCTGAGCATGTGCAAGGTTTAGGAAGAGGGAAACAGCAGATGGCAAGCACATGGCTAACTAAAATGGCTGCCAAGTACAAAATGGCTTTCAGCTCATGCTAACAGATCCCTGCAATCTTTAACAGATAGTCCTTTTAGCATGAGCTAAAGACATTCCTATGATCCAGTAGGAACATAGAAAATATTTGCACATTTATTTTTATAAATGTATCAATACCTAATTCATTGTAGATGGACATTTTTCATTCTAAACATTTAATTAAGCAGGTACATATAAGGTATAAGCAAGAGTACAACGGGAACAGAGCATTGGGTCGTAATTAACATACAGATAGCAGGAGAGAGTAATGAATATTATCATAAACCGAATTATCAATTTTCTAGTCCTACGCAATTCCTAGAAACATCTAGTAAAAACATTTTCAGGGCTCCTATGCATTTCAGTGACCATCCATTTCAATTTCAGAATAGCCAACAGCACATATCTAATAAAAACATTTTCAATAGACTTTTCCAGTGTTTCCTTTATGAGGGCTAGAACATCAATTTAATACATTCAAGAAAAGGGCAAAGTCACATTTTTCAATTGCTCAGAAAAACGTTTTTCGTGCAGAATAAACATAACTAATGCAAATATTAAAGCAGTCAGACAGATTATTACAAAAACAATCCTGGCTCAAAGGGACCAAGAGGACCATACAGGGTCATAGGAATTAGAATGAGGAGCCGCAAAGGGCTGCTCCTCCTCAACAAGCATTGGAAATGCAATAGGTCTCGCATTAGAAAAGTTGTAGTTATTGGTCTTGTAAATGACATATTTTATTTATTTGTTGGTTTTTAAAATTGCTAAATTGATGGCTTTGTCATTTACAATGCCAATAGTTATAACTTTCGCGAATGTGACACCTATAGCATTTGGAATGCAACATGTTTTGTATTTACGTCACTTAGATGGCAGCTCTGGTCGTTAGGCCACATCTCTAGAGAGCAGGAGAGTGCAGCAGGGGAGAGAAGCACAGCAATGCAATAGGTCTCGCATTAGGAAAGTTTGAGCTATTGGTATTGTAAAGGACACATTTTTTATTTATGTGCTTGTTTTGAAAATAGCGAAATTAATAGCTTTGTTATTTACAATGGCAATAGTTTTATCTTTCGCAAATGTGACACCTATTGTAACACAATATGTGGAGTGAGGGTGAGGGGTTGGGGGTGAGTGAGGGTGAGGGGTTGAGGGTGAGTGAGGGTGAGGGTGAGTGAGGGTGAGGGGTTGAGGGTGAGGGGTTGAGGGTGAGTGAGGGTGAGGGTGAGTGAGGGTGAGGGTGAGTGAGGGTGAGGGGTTGAGGGTGAGTGAGGGCGAGGGGTTGAGGGTGAGGGTGAGTGAGGGTGAGGGGTTGAGGGTGAGTGAGGGTGAGGGTGAGTGAGGGTGAGGGTGAGGGGTTGAGGGTGAGTGAGGGTGAGGGTGAGTGAGGGGTTGAGGGTGAGTGAGGGTGAGTGAGAGTGAGGGTGAGTGAGGGGTTGAGGGTGAGTGAGGGGTTGAGGGTGAGTGGGGTTGAGGGTGAGTGGGGGTTGAGGGTGAGTGAGGGTGAGGGGTTGAGGGTGAGTGAGGGTGAGGGTGAGGGGTTGAGGGTGAGTGAGGGTGAGGGTGAGTGAGGGTGAGGGGTTGAGGGTGAGTGAGGGTGAGTGAGGGTGGGTGAGGGTGAGTGAGGGTGAGGGTGGGTAAGGGTGAGTGAGGGTGAGTGAGGGTGAGTGAGGGTGAGGGAGAGGGTGAGTGAGGGTGAGTGAGGGTGAGGGTGAGTGAGGGTGGGTGAGGGTGAGTGAGGGTGAGTGAGGGTGAGGGTGAGTGAGGGTGAGGGTGAGTGAGGGTGAGTGAGGGTGAGGGTGAGTGAGGGTGAGTGAGGGTGAGGATGAGTGAGGGTGAGTGAGGGTGAGGGGTTGAGGGTGAGGGGTTGAGGGTGAGTGAGGGTGAGGGTGAGGGGTTGAGGGTGAGGGGTTGAGGGTGAGTGAGGGTGAGGGTGAGTGAGGGTGAGGGGTTGAGGGTGAGTGAGGGTGAGGGTGAGGGTGAGTGAGGGTGAGGGTGAGGGGTTGAGGGTGAGTGAGGGTGAGGGGTTGAGGGTGAGTGAGGGTGAGGGTGAGTGAGGGTGAGTGAGGGTGAGGGGTTGAGGGTGAGTGAGGGTGAGTGAGAGTGAGGGTGAGTGAGGGGTTGAGGGTGAGGGGTTGAGGGTGAGTGAGGGTGAGGGGTTGAGGGTGAGGGGTTGAGGGTGGGTGAGGGGTTGAGGGTGAGTGAGGGTGAGTGAGGGTGAGGGTGAGGGGTTGAGGGTGAGTGAGGGTGAGTGAGGGTGAGGGTGAGTGAGGGTGAGGGTGAGGGTGTGAGGGTGAGTGAGGGTGAGTGAGGGTGAGTGAGGGTGGGTGAGGGTGAGTGAGGGTGAGGGTGAGTGAGGGTGAGGGTGAGTGAGGGTGAGGGTGAGTGAGGGTGAGTGAGGGTGAGTGAGGGTGAGGGTGAGTGAGGGTGAGAGTGAGTGAGGGTGAGGGTGAGTGAGGGTGAGGGTGAGTGAGGGTGAGGGTGAGGGTGAGGGGTTGAGGGTGAGGGGTTGAGGGTGAGTGAGGGTGAGGGTGAGTGAGGGTGAGGGGTTGAGGGTGAGTGAGGGTGAGGGTGGGTGAGGGGTTGAGGGTGAGTGAGGGTGAGGGTGAGTGAGGGTGAGGGTGAGTGAGGGTGAGGGGTTGAGGGTGAGTGAGGGTGAGTGAGGGTGAGTGAGAGTGAGGGTGAGTGAGGGTGAGTGAGGGGTTGAGGGTGAGGGGTTGAGGGTGGGTGAGGGTGAGGGGTTGAGGGTGAGGGGTTGAGGGTGAGTGAGGGTGAGGGGTTGAGGGTGAGTGAGGGTGAGGGGTTGAGGGTGAGTGAGGGTGAGTGAGGGTGAGGGTGAGTGAGGGTGAGTGAGGGTGAGGGTGAGTGAGGGTGAGTGAGGGTGAGGGTGAGGGTGAGTGAGGGTGGGTGAGGGTGAGGGTGAGTGAGGGTGAGGGTGAGTGAGGGTGAGGGTGAGTGAGGGTGAGGGTGAGTGAGGGTGAGGGTGAGGGTGAGTGAGGGTGAGTGAGGGTGAGGGTGAGTGAGGGTGAGGGTGAGTGAGGGTGAGTGAGGGTGAGTGAGGGTGAGGGTGAGTGAGGGTGAGTGAGGGTGAGGGGTTGAGGGTGAGGGGTTGAGGGTGAGTGAGGGTGAGGGTGAGTGAGGGTGAGGGGTTGAGGGTGAGGGGTTGAGGGTGAGTGAGGGTGAGGGTGGGTGAGGGGTTGAGGGTGAGTGAGGGTGAGGGTGAGTGAGGGTGAGTGAGGGTGAGGGGTTGAGGGTGAGGGTGAGTGAGGGTGAGTGAGGGTGAGGGTGAGTGAGGGTGAGGGGTTGAGGGTGAGTGAGGGTGAGTGAGGGTGAGGGTGAGTGAGGGTGAGGGGGTGAGGGGTTGAGGGTGAGTGAGGGTGAGTGAGGGTGAGTGAGGGTGAGGGGTTGAGGGTGAGGGGTTGAGGATGAGTGAGGGTGAGGGTGAGTGAGGGTGAGGGGTTGAGGGTGAGTGAGGGTGAGGGGTTGAGGGTGAGTGAGGGTGAGGGTGAGGGGTTGAGGGTGAGTGAGGGTGAGGGTGAGGGGTTGAGGGTGAGACAGACAGAGCAGACGGCGCAAACACACACAGGAGGCTGCACGTACGGCAATCGCAGAAGGCTCACGCACACAGCGTGCATAAGGTATACCTACATAGCAGATGACGAAGTGAATGTACACACAAACTGTGCCTACAACAGTAAATGCATTCCTTTAGAGAACACACACTTAGAGTATACAAAACATGGCGCACGCCTGCGGGCATAGTCACAAATAGGCACCCATACAGTCTGCGAGTACAGCAGACGCATGCACACAGCAGAAGGCAGCCTGCATAGAAAGACACGAGTGGAGCGCACACGCAGGGACATTCACAGCGTCCACATGCACAGAGCGGGGTCACAGCTGACGCGGCGCTCGTGCAGGATACAACACACATGATTGAAGAGAGACACAACTTGGAGGAATGCTTGTAGGTGTGTGTGTAGACGATGAAGGTGTGAAGCAGCAGGAATTTAATCTCCTATTTTTTTATATGAAATGTTGAGTTGCCCATAAAACCGTGTCTTGTTAAAAGGGTTATAAAAATAGTTATGATTAAAATCCGTGACTCGCTCACTTTTCTGATTGACATTGTATCAGCTGGGATAGATAGTCAAAGCTGTCTAGTAGAAACTTCCAGTAAATTAGTATCGGGAGAGGCGGCATAACATGATTATTCGCTCTGCATAGGAGCTCTTTAGATGATGCAGTCTAATAAAAAAAATAGAGGTTTGCCAATGACATTTTGCTCCAAATTCAAAGATACAGCTAACTGCTGATTTACCTTAATCAGTGACACGGTGAAGCATGAACGCATGCGGTAATGACGGAGATGCAGTTCTTGACCCGAGTTACAGTTTCACGTTTCTTACTGGGGGTTGTTTTGCAACTTTACAGATTGGAATAATAATAATCCACTTTGCTGAACAATATAACATGTGAATTCACCACGAACCTATTGCAACTCGGTGTAAAAAGATAAAATCCCAAATCAAGACACAAGTATTGTTGCAAAAGGTGGTGTGAAGCAGCAGGAAAAGACAGCACCAACCCTAACGAAAACGAGTCAAAAGAAACACGAGAGACGGCGGAGGGCATTGCTGTGGGGAGGGGGGAGGAGAAATGCGACACGGCGGGCAGGGGAGGGGGCGGAGCGGGTAGAGCGGCATGTGGGTGTGAAGCAGCCGGGGCCTTTGAAGTGAAGCTAAGCTTCACTTCAAAAGGTGTGGGAGGAATGCGGCTGAGGGAACAGACGGCGATTTGGTGATGTGCACGCGCATTTTAGGTCAATGCGCAAGCGCATTGACCTAAAAGCCACGGGCACAGCACCAAATCGCCGCAGTTAGGTAAACTTTGTTTAAAGCCCTATAGTCTCGCTCTGCTCAATGCGCATGCGCATTGACAGGCGAGACCTAAAAATGGGACGTCCAAAGGGGTACATTATTAACGAAAACAAATTCCTTGAGGAAATTGAAGCCGCTGTACAACCAGCCAGAGGGAAGTCTTCTCCCTGTGTCCGTTTGAGCTTTACAGGTAGGCTCTTGTTGTTTCCACGGTGGAGCTGCACAACTCGCAACTCAAGAATCACGGCCCAGTTTCAAGGGAAAAGTTTCTTCTTTCAGGATAGGGCAATCACCCACCAGGGCAAATGCCCTCAGCGATCCTGTCCAGTTTCTTAGGTAGTGCACCAGTTTTCTTCACTTCAATCTAACAGGCACCTGAGACACAGCACCTGTACCCTAAACTCAAGTCCTTCCCTAACTCCTATATTACTCTATTAGCGCACTGCTCTTTGTTGGGGCCACACAATGCATCCAGTGTGCCCAGGTATCTCTTGACCAACAAACAAAGGTGCAAACTTGCATTCACTTTGGGACCAGGATTCAGAGGCCTGATGCTAGGATCTCTGAAGCAACCCTTGTTTCAAAAGGGGTCACCTCAAGCAAAGCCTCCTTGCCGTTCTGGTCGGTCTGTGACTCTCTCAGCTGGGCATCAAAAACTTGATCCACGATTTCTCCTTTCTGATTTGTGACCCCGTCTTTCGCCCAAGACAGTGGCAGGGTTACACAATTCATCCCAGGGCTTCCGCCTTCACTGAGGTCCAAGTTACCAGCAATGCCTGTGCTGGTTACCTTCACTTTGACTTCAAGCTGAACTGGTACTGACTCCCCAAGCTGGATCTGATGTCCCGACCCCTCTGGCAATGGTTGTAAGGCAGCAAATATCTATTGGTGGACAGAACAAAAGGTCTTTAGACAAGGCAGATAAATAATCTATCAACAGAGAGGGTAGTCTCAGAATACTTCCTAGTCTTGGGACGCCCCATATATTAGCAAGGCACCCAAGAACCACTTCATTTATCTATGTGAGAGTAAAAAAAAAAACGGACCTATTATTCTATTTGAGGCAGCTAAGGAAGTCTGTGTTCATTTACTAAATTCGGAGGAAAAGAGAAAAACAATACAGACATACTCCAAATCCTTACATCTCTATAGTCCTAATCTGAAGACCCTCAAGGAAAAAGGAAATGTTCTACACTTTTAATCATAAACTTTACATTACTTGTACAGGACTGCAGACACTTCTAAAATGATTTCTCTTAATAAAAGCACCTACATTGTACACTTAGGACCATGCTCTCATGTTATAGGTGCAACAGGAAAATCTAAACCTACTAATTTAACAGGGATTCCTATTACATAAAGAACTAAAAACTTCAACATAGTGGATACATTTTCATGAGCAGAACATGTTGTGACAAACAAATTCCTATAAAACAATATTTTCTTCAAAAATGTTTGCTAAGGATCACATGGGCATCTTCCCTGCATTCTACTTTTCACAATCCAAACTACGCAACATCAGCTCTAATAAGGACTGTCAGTTTATTTACACAGACTAGCTAATAATAATGATATCACCTGAGAATTTTAGAACAATAACTACCCACATTTAGTTCCCCTTTGTCAAGTTCGCACCCCGGACACCTCCCCCCCCAGTCCCGATGCGGGGAGTAAGGCGCTTACCGCATCTCCGTTCCGACTCAGCGCCTTCCGGTCAACGGCGCATGGCAGGCAGCGTCACCGCGGCCTAGGAACTACGGTACCCAGAAGGCCGTACGCGGCGCATGCGCGACGCATGCGCAAGCCGTAGTGCATAAATGGCCGCCACCAGTGAACTACGGTGTCGGATATTGCCGAACGCTAGCGTTGTCTAGCTATCTACGGGAGAAGCGCGGGGCACGCTTTGCCTCCCTGCCTTGATCGAAGACCATTAGGATATTATCAGGACCTGTAAAGCCCACAACGTACAAGGAGCCATCCGCCCTGTTTTTGTCATCTCTGTGCCTGAGACCAAGGGGGTTGGTTCGAGCGGCGCTGATAGAGGGACGCCCTCCTAAACTGTTACGAGCTGATAACTCCAGGCATACCTAGCGGTGACTTAACCGCGGGCTCATTGACCTTGCAGTCCTCCTTTGACCCTACCGCAGCAAGCGGAACTCGAGCGGCATTTTCGGCCGCTGCTTTGCACAGTGCCCTCCGTTGGTGAGCTACCTGGATGGGTGCTCTTGCGGAGGACGGTTGGTCCCTACAGACGCTCGGCATTGTCGGCCGAGGAGGGGTTCCGCAAGGAGTTGCTGACTGGTGAAGGGGTATCGTTGACTTTTCCTTTGTTCTGTTCTTTTACCTGCTTATGTGCTATACATAGATATATATGTACTTTGGATGTGACATTAAACATCCTAATCGTTCCCTATCTGCCTATTGTCCGTGTATTTGTACGTGTGTCACGCCTGGCTTAGAAACAGAGTTCCCCCTGTGGCATTCCTCACTAGCATCAGGCCGACCCTGAAGACACAGAGGTTCACAAAATATCCGACCCTTGAGAAGCCATGGCCACGATGGAAGACGTCCTGTTGGCCCTTGCGGCGGTCAAGGCCGAGCTGGACGTCTCGCGGCAAGAAACCGCTGACCTTAGGGCACGGATGGATGGAAGCCAAAGGAATCCGTTTGGTGCAGGGGCTGCTCACCACACCCCACCAGCTGCAGTAGTAGTGGAGATGCCGGTCTCCATCCCGCTGGCAACACCGGAGCGCTTTGTCGGCGACTCAAACAAGGTGCAGGTGTTTCTGACGCAAGTGGCATTACACTTCTCATGCAAGCCTAAGTCCTTCCCCACAAACCAAGCCAAGGTAGCCTTCATGATCTCCTACTTGGCCGGAGGCGCGGCTCAGTGGGCAGTGCCCTTTGTAAGCCGCGACGACGCTCTCATGCACGATTGGGAAGCGTTCAGGGAAGCGTTCATAAAAGTGTTTGATTGCCGAGCCGACTCCTACACGGCAGACAGAGAACTGTTGGAGCTCCGACAGGGCATCCAGGGGCTGCTACACTACCTAAATGCATTCAGATGCCTGGTAGCGGAGACCAACTGGCCGAACACTAAGAGGGCTTCGCTCTTCCACCAAGGGTTAAGCGAGGAGCTAAAAGATGTCATCGCTCAGATAGACCCACAGCCCGACACATGTGAGGGTCTGATAGGACTTGCCTTGCATCTGGAGCACAGAATGGGTGAGAGACGAGGCGTCCATAAGAAGGGGGACAAAGCCCCACTGGTGAACAGCCATCTAGGAACGTCTGAGGCCTCCCCGTCACAAGTGCCCGAACAGATGGACATAGGGGCCATTAGAGCCAGTCTTACTGCCTCTGAGAAGGAGTCCCGTCGCAAACAGGGCCTGTGCCTGTATTGCGGGAAGAAAGGCCACTTTGTACGCGAATGTCCTGCGAAGCCCAAGGCCAGCAGATTCCGTTCTGGAAGGCTGGTTACAGCGGCTGTTGAACCTCAGTCGGAAAACTAACAGACTCCCGGAATAGAGAAGGGGCTTCTCGGAGTCGCAGCTACATCCCTTCACTGCTCAACAACGACCATCACAACCAACGGCACCTCTTCATCCCCCTAAACATACTTGTACAGAACAAATGGGTTTTGGCGGCGGCGATGATCGATTCAGGAGCCACGGGCCTGTTCATGGATATAGAGGAGGCACGTCGCCTGGGCATTGGCCTATTACGGAAGGAGGTACCGGAAGACGTGTACGCAGTGGATGGGCGTAAACTGGTCTCAGGGCCTATCGGCCAACACACAGGAGAGCTACAAGTCCGATACAAGGGAAGACACCAAGAAACCATAGACTTCGGCATCATTCGAGCCCCGCAGCACGGAGTCATACTGGGCTTGCCTTGGCTGCAAAAACATAACCCTTCCATAGACTGGATGGCCAAGGAAGTCATCCTGGATTCGCCTCATTGTCTGCGGCATTGCGGAATGTTGTTGAACAAGGAAAGGCTAACACAAACCCCGTCTCAGGAAATCGCCACGGCAGCCGAAAAGGCCGTGAGCCTTCCGGCAGAGTACCTGGTGTTTCAGGGGGTGTTTGATGAAGTCCAAGCCGAGGTGCTACCACCGCATAGGCAATACGACTGCCAAATCGACCTGGTACCAGGAGCGTGTGTACCCAGTGGGCGTTTATACGCTCTAACAGAAACCGAAGACCACCACCTGCGTTCCTATCTAGACAAACTGCTGGACCTGGGGTTCATCAGGCCGTCCAAGTCTCCAGCGGCGTCCCCTCTCTTTTTTATACCGAAGGCCAATGGAGAATTGCGCGCCTGTGTGGACTACAGGGCCCTCAACGCCATCACTGTGAAGAACCGTTATCCCCTTCCACTCATCAACGTCCAACTGGAGCAGGTAAAGACGGCTAGGATTTACACAAAGCTCGACCTCAAGGGGGCGTACCACCTGGTACGCATGCGGTCAGGGGACGAGTGGAAGACCGCTTTCAAGACAAGATACGGTCTCTTCGAATATCTAGTGATGCCCTTTGGGCTCTGTAACGCCCCTGCAGCGTTCCAGTACTTCTTGAACGATGTGCTCCGGGAGATATTGGACGTCTATGTAGTGGTCTACATAGACTACATCCTGATATATTCAGACACAGAGGAAGCCCACGTTGGGCACGTGTCGTCAGTCCTGAAGATCCTGCAAGATAACCAGCTGTTCTGCAAACTCACCAAGTGTGATTTCCACGACACAACGGTGGAGTTCTTGGGGGTTATGCTGAGCCCAGACGGTCAAGAGATGGCAGAGAGGAAGGTCAAGGCGGTGAAGGACTGGCCGGTTCCACAAAGTGTTAGGGACGTGCAGTGCTTCATCGGCTTCGCCAATTTCTACAGGAGGTTTATAGTCGGTTTCTCTGGTCTTGTTGCTCCTATCACTCAGCTACAACGTAAGGCACAGCCTTTTCTATGGTCCACAGAAGCGCAAGCGGCCTTTCTGGAACTGAAGAAAGCTTTTGTGTCAGCTCCAATCCTTGCACACCCAGACCCTGACCAACCTTACATCGTGGTGGCGGATGCCTCGGCAGTGGCCTTGGGAGCCGTTCTGTCCCAAAGGCATGCGACAACGGGCGTACTGCACCCGGTGGCTTTCATGTCACGAAAGCTGAACGATGCAGAGAGGAACTACCACATCGCGGAGAAGGAGCTTCTGGCCATGAAGGAGGCGTTCACAGATTGGAGACATCTGTTGATGGGGGCAAGGCACGTGGTGAGGGTGTTCACGGACCATCGGAATCTCCAGTACATGACAGCGGCTAGGCTCCTCACTCCCCGTCAGTTGAGGTGGATGCTTTTCTTCTCGGGCTTCCAGTTCAACATCTCCTACAGACCCGGAGTGGAAACAGAAAGGCGGACGCTCTGTCTCGTCAATCAGAGCGATCAACACAGCCCTCCTCAACGATTGGTCCCATCATCCCCCCTGCCAAGGTGTTGGGGGTAATACAACTGGCCGCTTTCCTACGCGGAGTGCAGCGGGGAGTCCGGACCTTTGCGTGGAAGACCTGGCTGAGATGCCACAAGGAGTGGCAAGTGAAGGATGGCATTCCCGTATGCGGTCAACGGCTGTTGGTGCCCACCTTGCGTCTTAGGAAGCTGGCTTTTCGCTGGTGTCACGAAGCCCCCAGTGCGGGTCATCCAGGGGCGGAAAGGACGGCGGAGTACCTCGCTCGGCAGTTTTGGTGGCCATCCTTGAAAGCAGACGTTACGGAATGGGTGAAGGCGTGTGACACTTGTGCTTCCGTGAAGTCGGATCATCGCCGCCCACAGGGTCTGTTGCAACCTCTTCCAACGCCCGCAAGGCCATGGGAGAACATATCTTTGGACTTTATAGTGGGGCTCCCGTTGGATCAAGGCTGTACCGCAATCCTGGTGGTGGTGGACTACCTTACTAAGATGGGGCATTTGGTCGCATGTAGGCAGGTGCCTTCTGCAGGGCAACTGGCCACACTGCTGTTGAAACATGTGGTAAGACTGCACAGACTGCCAAGCGTGATCGTATCCGACAGGGGTTCTCAATTCACGGCACAGTTCTGGAAGGCGTGGTGTTCTTCCCTCCACGTCCGCACCGCGCTCTCCACGAGCTACCATCCACAGACAGACGGCCAAACGGAACGCCTCAATCAGTCCCTTAAGCAGTATCTGCGATGTTTTGTGGACCAAGGCAAGGAAGAGTGGGTCGATTACCTGTGGCTTGCCGAAATTGCATACAATAACGCCACGCACAGCTCAACTAAGGCATCCTCTTTCTATAGCAACTATGGACAGCATCCGAGGTTTCTACCGTTCCTGCATCCGGATCAAAACCACGGTCCTCCGGAGGCGTCCCGGAGGGTAGCTCACATGAAAGGCACTCTGCTGCACCTGCGACGGAACCTGGACATGGCCAAGGCGGCATACAAAGCATCCGCCGATAAGCACCGTAGGCCGGGGCCGCTATATCGAGTTGGGGACCACGTCTGGGTATCGACAAAGAACCTGCGCTTCCGCAAACAAGGCGTGTTCCACCCAAGGTATGTGGGTCCGTACCGCATCACGAAATGTGTCAGTCTAGTGAATATGCGGCTGAGCCTGCCCTCTCATCTACGTGTCCATCCGGTGTTCCACGTCTCGCTGCTCAAGCCTTCGGAATCAGTCGGGCGGAAAGTCCCATGTCCGGTGGTGGGAGACGGAATACGAAGTGGATGGAATCCGTGACTCAAAGTGGAGCAGGGGCAAGTTGTGGTACCTGGTGGCATGGAAGGGCTATGGCCCTGAAGAACAGTCGTGGGAACCAGCTTCGGGAGTACATGCACCACGATTGGTGGGAGCGTTCCACAGGAAGCACCCTGCTAAAGCCCGCCCTATGCTGAGCCTTTGATGGGAGGGAGATGTACTGTCAAGTTCGCACCCCGGACCCCCCCTGCCCCCCCCCCCTCCCCCCAGTCCCGATGCGGTGAGTAAGGCGCTTACCGCATCTCCGTTCCGACTCAGCGCCTTCCGGTCAACGGCGCATGGCAGGCAGCGTCACCGCGGCCTAGGAACTACGGTACCCAGAAGGCCGTACGCGGCGCATGCGCGACGCATGCGCAAGCCGGAGTGCATAAATGGCTGCCACCAGTGAACTACGGTGTCGGATATTGCCGAACGCTAGCGTTGTCTAGCTATCCACGGGAGAAGCGCGGGGCACGCTTTGCCTCCCTGCCTTGATCGAAGACCATTAGGATATTATCAGGACCTGTAAAGCCCACAACGTACAAGGAGCCATCTGCCCTGTTTTTGTCATCTCTGTGCCTGAGACCAAGGGGGTTGGTTCGAGCAGCGCTGATCGAGGGACACCCTCCTGAACTGTTACGAGCTGATAACTCCAGGCATACCTAGCGGTGACTTAACCGCGGGCTCATTGACCTTGCAGTCCTCCTTTGACCCTACCGCAGCAAGCGGAACTCGAGCGGCATTTTCGGCCGCTGCTTTGCACAGTGCCCTCCGTTGGTGAGCTACCTGGATGGGTGCTCTTGCGGAGGACGGTTGGTCCCTACAGACGCTCGGCATTGTCGGCCGAGGAGGGGTTCCGCAAGGAGTTGCTGACCGGTGAAGGGGTATCGTTGACTTTTCCTTTGTTCTGTTCTTTTACCTGCTTATGTGCTATACATAGATATATATGTACTTTGGATGTGACATTAAACATCCTAATAGTTCCCTATCTGCCTATTGTCCGTGTATTTGTACGTGTGTCACGCCTGGCTTAGAAACAGAGTTCCCCCTGTGGCATTCCTCACTAGCATCAGGCCGACCCTGAAGACACAGAGGTTCACACCCTTAAAGATCAAATAAGGGAACAGCAATCTAGACTACTCATCCTTTCACTCATCCTTTCATAATTTCATCAAACAGGATGGGCAGTAACATAACATATATATTTTATTCATTTTATTAATGCTAACAATGTTTAAAATAGTATTGCTGATTAGCCAATTAAATGTCTCATGGCTATTTCATAGACAACTTAGACAGGCTAAAAAAAAAGTAGGGAAAAGAGAGAGAAAACATGAAGTTGCCTACCCTTAATTTGTAGAGGAGCTAGCCTCCTTCCCCCATTTTGACAGTAGGAAACCTGAAATAGGTTTAACTTCTGTCAACACAAGCAAACCCCTATTTGTAGCAACTGGGCATAAACAAACTCTGAGGAGGTAAAGAGCACATTGAGCTAGCTAAAGAACATGAATAACCAACCACCAATCCCTTTAGCAAGTATACTAGTGATAATATGGGGGCACATGAATTCAAACTAAATCCCATTGCTTCAGCCCTTGTACAGTAATCTTCAAACTAAAAGCCTTAGTGCTGTATATATGGCAAAGATATCCGTTAATCAGAGCTCACATATACAACTATATTGCCGTTTATTCATATGAGTGCATAAGAACTTGCTTTTGACCAAAAAAAGTAAGCAAAACTTCTCCCTCTTTCCCTGTGCTGTCATCTTGTCTTTCAAAAAGTGGCAGAGGTCAAAATGTCAAAGCAAACCCTGCTCTGGGCCCTGCTAGGCTTCTAAATGTAGAACTCGACCTTTAACCCTTTACCAGCTGTCCTATTTTATGTGCAAGGTTTTCCATGCGGCTTTTCCCAATTCAAAGTGATCCTGGAGACTGATAACTGAAAAGCAAACCCACTCCATTCCTGTCTACCAGCAATTCAGAGGTAAGCTTAATAACTTCTGCTTGTTTTTTTATATTTATTTTCAATTGTAAGCAGTGTGCGGTATACTTTTCTAGCAGTATAGAGGTCAGCTATTTGTGTTATACTTAAATGTGTGCATTTACTGAAGCCTGAGAGCAGTTTAAAAGCTGCTCTGATTGGCAGAATTGCTTTTAAATAGTGAATTTTACCCAATTTCGACTTTGATATTTGGAGCACTTACAAATGAATATCCTACAATATTTTTGCATGATAGTCATCCCCAGAATGTTCCCTACACATTCCAGAGATGGAGCATCAGAAATATATAAGGTATACCCTTATAAAAATGAGTTTTGTACGCCTCGGTAAAGTGACAGTTCACATGTAAGTTTCCCCCCCATTGTGATAAAGAGTCGCTTAAATTCAATTTTAATACTAGGAGTTCACAGTATGATTATTAAGCTTTATAAAGATTAAAACATGAATTGAATGTACTTATTTTTAAAAATAAATAATTTTTTTCATATCATCAATTTTTTTTATAATAACTCTAACACTTTCCATATATGAAAAAGCAAGCTTCATTCATTTTTGCCTTCAACATGTATCCATTTATAACCCTAAGCACAGAAGCCTAACTCGAAACATGAAAAATCTGCGCCACTTTTTAAAGGACAGTTATTATTTAACATCAAAACCAGGGATGTGCTTATGTAAAAAGGCATTAAGAAAGGAAATCCCGTCAATTTTTCCCTGTTATCCAACATAATGAAACTGATTTTTTGTGACTTTGTTTAAAAGCATGCATACCTCGATACGAGGTTGACACTGACTTAAAATCCTAGATGACTCAGCATCCCTTTCTCTTTGTGGCCTGCAGTCAAAAAGACAGCTGCTTCTCAATGAAACAGTTAAAACACAGCTGTTGGAAAGCCTCTTTATTTTGTGTTGAAATGTAAGCACAGTGACAGTCTATCTAAAACTGAGGCATTTCAATGCAGTCAAATCTATCGTTCTATAATGTGTGTTTAGTTCAGCAACAACCAAATTCCCTCACATGATGTGAATGCCTTTTAATATTGAATACAATGTATCTAAGGAAAATGCTGTAACATTTTACATTTCAGTTTATTTATTGCAAAACACACAATTTCGTTTTTGAGGCCTAATTTCATTCCTATTCAATGTGAATTCTAATTTTATCTTTAGCATTGTGGCAATTTGCACACATGTATAGTGTCTTAATCTGTCAATGTAATAGTAACATGTAGCTATTTAGCATATGTTATATAATTAATTTCTGGATTTTTATTTAATATTAATTAAATGACATTTTGCATAACAGAATGATGACAGCAAAAAAAAAAACACATCGCGCTCATTCCAGACATTTACAGAAGTGGGTCATACATTCAGAACACACACTACAGCGCGCTTAAGGCTAGCCATTCTTACACAAAAAGTGCAATCGCTATTTACTCACACAAGAACCACCGGTATCAAACCACATAGACATTTAAACACACATTTAACCTGCAAATCAATACTTAGGAAAGAAACAAAAGACAGCCCACAGACTGCACTTTAACCAAACCATTTGTAAATACTAGTTGTAAGTCATAGTTACAAGAAGAGCTTCTCAATAGTAGCCCAAAAGACTGCACAAAAAACAGCCCTAAGACTGTTCCATTTTGAAGAAGCTAAAATCCACTAAATTCACTAGTTTGGGCGGGCAGAACACCCAAAAATAAACGCTCTGCATATCTCCATTTATAAAAGTGTGCAGAATAGGATCTTTTTTATGTACATATTTTAATTCCATGGGGTACTTGGTCACCAAGGAAGAAATACGTTTTTATACGTAAACCTATTTAGGTATCCCCTCTAGGGGAGCCGGCTAATTCTATTCACATCACATTATGGTACCTCCAAAAAGCAACACATTCTTTGATGTGCACTTGAAACAGGCATTTCAAAAATATTGCAGTATATACAATATTATACGCAAAGTAGCACTTAAGTAATGTGCCGTTCAAATTTTATAAAAAGTAGAGAAAAGTCTCTTCATTACCTGCCTACACAAATTGCAATTTATATATTGTCTCACATTCCCGTCACATATAGGCCAATTTCAATTCCCATCACATATTGGCCAATTTCAGTTCCCATCACATATTGGCCAATTTCAATTCCCATCACATATTGTCGCATCAAACGACCTTCACATATTGTCGCATCAAACGACCTTAAATCTCACAATTCTCCAAAGCACAAATCTCCAACCTCTCACTGCCAAGTTCTGAATGACCTAACAGTAGTTTTGAGAATACTCACGCCAAAAAGGTTCTCAGTCAGGAGCGGTAAACATTTGGAGGATCAAAATCAGGAAGACCAAAAATATACTGAGCTGCAGAGGCAGAGAATCTCAGTGCGCAGGATACCTCCTTAGTAGATTCCTGTCCTATCCTCCTCAGTAGATTCCTGTCTCCTGTCAAGACCACTCCCTTGGATAGCCGCTTCTCTGATGGGGTCCACTTTGAGGCGCCATTTGTAGAAAATAGAAACCTTCTCAGGGGTCTCACTGATACACCTGGTTGTCAGGATCCCAGGTAATCTGACACCAAAGACCAAACCAGTTGACTGCCTAAAATATTCCCGCTGGTCTAAATGGAGAGGAACAACCGATGAAAACCCTATTTGGTCCTCACTGTGGCGTGTGCGGGATTACAAGATGGCCGCCACGGAGCAGAGGTTTGCAGTCTAGTTGTTTGGACAAACACCCGGGGAAGATTGTGGTGACGCGCGCGCTCCGGAGGGATTGCGCACTTCACTGTAGTTTCGACCCGGTCAAGTCCGGAATTCCGAGATCGTAGTTTCTGAGGGAAAATTAAATAGTTTAGCAGTAGCGAAATTCCCCTTCTCCCCATTTCCGACCTACTGAGGTTCTACAAGGAAAAGATTACCAGCGGAAGTTCTTTCTTCGCACCGACATCGAGTCAAGTTTCCTGTCAGCGTTGAATATCTGCAGCGGCTGCGGACTTGAGAAAGAGGCATTCGAGAGAGAAAGAGAAGATGCGAAGCTAAGTTAACGTTTAATGTGAAAAGTCTACTAGAAATAAGACAGTGAATTTAACAAACTTTTCTGTTGAAAGCTTAAGCTTACCTGGCGAGAAGTATCATTCCAGAGACTTCCTGAAAGTGTTGTTAGGAACCTATAGGAAGAGAGATAACAAGGACTTAACGTACTAAAGAGAAAGAAAAAGAATTCAAGTTAAGAGAAAAGTAACTACATAAAAGAAAAGACTTACCTGTGTTTTTTTCATACATAAATTTAAGCCCCCTTACCCTGGAGGAAAAGGAAGAAAGAGATTAGAGCAGTATTGAAAAGACTGTACAGAGCATAAATAAGAATGCAGAAAATAACTAGGATTTAAGAAGAGATTCACTACTTACATAAACTGGTAGGTCACAGAATAAAAAGAGAATCAATAAAAGAGTTACTAAAGAATAGAGAGTAATAAATGTTAAATGTTTTACAGATGGCAACCTTACCACAACGCAGATAAGAGTAGCCTCAGACACTAAAGAAGAGGGGCAGGTTTTCCAAGGACTTGGGGTAGGTTATTAAACAAATAGAGAATAAATAAGAGATAGAGTAGAGTAGGAAGAGAGAACTTATAATCTTGTGTGTGTTAGTTTCCTTAGGTCTCTTCGGTCGACTGATAAAAGCTGACAGAAGAACCAGACAGAAAACCAGAAGGTCCAGGACCAGTCTCTTCTATTGTTCTTTATTATTTTATCCAATTTCCCCCTCCCCCTTTCGGATTAATTAGAGTCACAATTAAACTCTGGCTCTGAGGAATTCGGGAGGTGGAGTGAGGATCTAGCAACTTCTGTTCCTGTGCAAGTACCGAAGACGACACTTGGTAAGCAATAGTGGACTCTGACAGAGTGAAGTGCCCACGTTTTAAAACTTGCACCCGGACAGAATGGTTGAGGGAATGAATTTGCAGACCCTGGGAGCGGTTTTAGATGCTATACAGAAAGAGTTAGTAGCGGTAAAAGAAGAAAATCAAAATTTGAGACAAGAAGTCAAGAATTTGGGAAAAGAAACAGCAGAGTTGGCCCAGAGAATAAGACAAAGCGAAACAAAAGGGGATGATGGACGGAGCGTTTGAGCAAATCAAACACTCACCCCCAGTCAACTGATCTGGGTTTAATCCATCACCATTCTTTAGCCCACTCAGCCACCCCATTTCAGACATGGCTATATGCAAATCAGTCTGACCCTGTGCCTTATGGGAACAGTCCAGCCCGAACTGCCAAGCCATGTCTTCCATGGACCGGAAACAAGCATCCTGGGACCGGTTTCGGATTCATAATCCTCATCAGCCAGGCTATCTTGAATCCAGTGGCCAAGTGAGCAAGGGACTCACGTCTGAGCATACCCTGCCACACTTAGGGCGAACAAAGCGAAACAAAAGGGGATGATGGACAGAGCGTTTGAGCAAATCAAACACTCACCCCCAGTCAACTGATCTGGGTTTAATCCATCACCATTCTTTAGCCCACTCAGCCACCCCATTTCAGACATGGCTATATGCAAATCAGTCTGACCCTGTGCCTTATGGGAACAGTCCAGCCCGAACTGCCAAGCCATGTCTTCCATGGACCGGAAACAAGCATCCTGGGAGCGGTTTCGGATTCATAATCCTCATCAGCCAGGCTATCTTGAATCCAGTGGCCAAGTGAGCAAGGGACTCACGTCTGAGCATACCCTGCCACACTTAGGGCGAACAAAGCGAAACAAAAGGGGATGATTGACGGAGCGTTTGAGCAAATCAAACACTCACCCCCAGTCAACTGATCTGGGTTTAATCCATCACCATTCTTTAGCCCACTCAGCCACCCCATTTCAGACATGGCTATATGCAAATCAGTCTGACCCTGTGCCTTATGGGAACAGTCCAGCCCGAACTGCCAAGCCATGTCTTCCATGGACCGGAAATAAGCATCCTCGGACCGGTTTCGGATTCATAATCCTCATCAACCAGGCTATCTTGAATCCAGAGGCCAAGTGAGCAAGGGACTCACGTCTGAGCATACCCTGCCACACTTAGGGCGAACAAAGCGAAACAAAAGGGGATGATGGACAGAGCGTTTGAGCAAATCAAACACTCACCCCCACTCAACTGATCTGGGTTTAATCCATCACCATTCTTTAGCCCACTCAGCCACCCCATTTCAGACATGGCTATATGCAAATCAGTCTGACCCTGTGCCTTATGGGAACAGTCCAGCCCGAACTGCCAAGCCATGTCTTCCATGGACCGGAAACAAGCATCCTGGGACCGGTTTCGGATTCATAATCCTCATCAGCCAGGCTATCTTGAATCCAGTGGCCAAGTGAGCAAGGGACTCACGTCTGGGCATACCCTGCCACACTTAGGGCGAACAAGGCGAAACAAAAGGGGATGATGGACGGAGCGTTTGAGCAAATCAAACACTCACCCCCAGTCAACTGATCTGGGTTTAATCCATCACCATTCTTTAGCCCACTCAGCCACCCCATTTCAGACATGGCTATATGCAAATCTGTCTGACCCTGTGCCTTATGGGAACAGTCCAGCCCGAACTGCCAAGCCATGTCTTCTATGGACCGGAAACAAGCATCCTGGGACCGGTTTCGGATTCATAATCCTCATCAGCCAGGCTATCTTGAATCCAGTGGCCAAGTGAGCGAGGGACTCATGTCTGAGCATACCCTGCCACACATAGGGCGAACAAAGCGAAACAAAAGGGGATGATGGACGGAGCGTTTGAGCAAATCAAACACTCACCCCTAGTCAACTGATCTGGGTTTAATCCATCACCATTCTTTAGCCCACTCAGCCACCCCATTTCAGATATGGCTATATGCAAATCAGTCTGACCCTGTGCCTTATGGGAACAGTCCAGCCCAAACTGCCAAGCCATGTCTTCCATGGACCGGAAACAAGCATCCTGGGACCGGTTTCGGATTCATAATCCTCATCAGCCAGGCTATCTTGAATCCAGTGGCCAAGTGAGCAAGGGACTCACGTCTGAGCATACCCTGCCACACCTGACATACCCTAAAACCGGTCCCAGGATGCTTGTTTCCGGTCCAGGGAAGACATGGCTTGGCAGTTCGGGCTGGACTGTTCCCATGAGGCACAGGGTCAGACTGATTTGCATATAGCCATATCTGAACTGGGGTGGCAGAGTGGGCTAAAGAACGGTGATGGATTAAACCCAGATCTTTTGACTGGGTGTGAGTGTTTGATTGATTTAGATGCTCTGTCCATCACCACCCCCCTTTTGTACCGCTTTTGGCCGGCATAATTGTGGCAGGGTATGCTCAGACGTGAGTCCCTTGCTCACTTTGCCACTGGATTCAAGCAAGCCGGGCTGAAGACGGCTGGAATGCCAGAAACCGGTCCTCGGAAGCTTGTTTCCGGTCCAGGGAAGACATGGCTTGGCAGTTCGGGCTGGACTGTTCCCATGAGGCACAGGGTCAGACTGATTTGCATATAGCCATGTCTGAACTGGGGTGGCAGAGTGGGCTAAAGAACGGTGATGGATTAAACCCAGATCTTTTGACTGGGTGTGAGTGTTTGATTGATTCAGATGCTCCGTCCATCACCACCCCCCTTTTGTACCGGTTTTGGCCACCATAAGGGTGGCAGGGTATGCTCAGACGTGAGTCCCTTGCTCAATTTGCCACTGGATTCAAGCAAGCCGGGCTGAAGACGGCTGGAATGCCAGAAAGCGGTCCTCGGAAGCTTGTTTCCGGTCCAGGGAAGACATGGCTTGGCAGTTCGGGCTGGACTGTTCCTATGAGGCACAGGGTCAGACTGATTTGCATATAGCCATGTCTGAACTGGGGTGGCAGAGTGGGCTAAAGAACGGTGATGGATTAAACCCAGATCTTTTGACTGGGTGTGAGTGTTTGATTGATTCAGATGCTCCGTCCATCACCACCCCCCTTTTGTACCACCAGAGAATAAGACAGCCATATAATACTGATAGAGAGGGTCCCACTACCTCAGCTGGAGACTCAAATAGATTAACCACACAGGTCATACATTCCCTGTCCCCAGTCATACCATTGGCCGCACCAGAAAGATTCAGTGGGGACCCACAGAAGGCACAAGTATTTATGACACAATGCTCCTTGCATTTTATGTGCCGCCCTTCTATTTTCCCTGATGCGCAATTTAAGGTAGCCTTCATCTTATCATACTTAAGTGGAGATGCGGCTGCGTGGTCAATGCCAATAGTAACACGAGATGATCCTCTATTGCAGAATTATGACGAATTCAAGAAAGAATTCTTACGGATTTTTGACCGAAGGCGGATCTCTCAAGCGGTGGATAATGAGTTGTTGGAGTTGAAACAGGGAAATAGAGATCTGGTGGCATATCTGGCCCAGTTCAATAAGCTTATTATGGAAACTGATTGGCCAGAAAGTAAAAGGACAGCAATATTTTATCGAGGCCTGAGTGATGAATTAAAGGATGGACTAGCGCAGATACCGAACCGCCCTACAGAAATTTCAGCCCTCATTGATCTGGTTTTGGAATTGGATTTTCGTCAAGGAGAAAGAAGAGGAGAGAGGAAACGAGAGTTCAGAAATCTAGTTCCTCGGTTTGATTGAGCAAAAACGGATGCAGGAAAAATAGTGGAAGGATCATCCGGACAAGAACCTATGCAGATAGGAACCATAAGGCGTCCACTCTCCAAGGAGGAAAAAGAAAAAAGACGAGCCAACAATTTATGTATGTATTGTGGTTCAAGTGGACATTTCGTGCGAAACTGTTCAAAGAAGCCAAAAAGTTCATTTAAGCCGAAGGAAAACTTGCAGCACCACCTGTAGAAGGAGTTGTACAGGTGGATGCGAGTCAAGAATCAACTCCACAAGAACATCAATTGGTAAATACCTTGCAGTCATCCTCACCACATTTGATACTATCCATGACTATAAAATTTCGAGAAGAAACCATGAAGGGAGTGGCTGTAATGGTTGACTCTGGGGCCACTGCTAATTTTTGCGATTTGAAATTTGCAGCAAGAATTGGGCTGAGAGCAATTGCCAAGACAAGAAGCGAACCGGTTAGAGCCATAGATGGAACAAATCTCTCTTCAGGACCCATCGTAAGCCACACTGAACTGGTATAGTTAATTAGGGACGATGGGCATAGAGAAGACATTCATTTTAATTTAATTGATGCCCCCCAGTTCCAGTTAATCCTAGGGCTTCCTTGGCTCACTGAGCACAACCCCACCATAGATTGGAGTACCCGAACAATCGAGATGAATTCGACGTATTGTAGGGAGAATTGTTTCGGAGATCAAAGTGGAAGGAGTAAAGAAAATCCAGCACACTCCTTATGTTCAGCGGAAGAGACAGTGTGTGTGATCAACACACAACCAATACCTCTTGAATACCAAGACTTCAAAGACGTGTTCAATGAACAGGAAGCCGAGCAGCTGCCACCTCATCGTGTTTACGATTGTAAAAAAGACTTCGAACCAGGTTCAAATATGCTGTGTAGTCGAGTCTACGCCTTGACTGAAAGGGAACATCAGCATTTGAAAGAATATATCGACAAATATTTGGCAAATGGATTCATTTGTCCTTCACAATCACCAGTATCCTCGTCTCTGTTTTTCGTGCCCAAGAAAGAAGAGGGAGAATTGAGAACATGTATTGATTACCGTGCCATCAATAGAATAACGAAGAAAAATCGGTATCCACTTCCTCTTATTTCAGTCTTATTGGACCAAGTGAAAGGAGCGCAAGTGTATACAAAGTTGGATTTAAGGGGGGCCTACCACCTCATTCGAGTGAGGGAAGGCGACGAGTGGAAGACGGCCTTCAGAACCCGATTTGGATTATTTGAATACCAAGTCATGCCCTATGGGCTATGCAACGCCCCCGCAGCATTCCAACACTTTATTAACGATGTTCTTAGTGAGTTCATTGATCAATGCGCGATAGTGTATATTGACGACATATTGATCTATTCGGCAGACACCCAGGAACATCAAGGACAAGTCCGAAGAATCCTACAGAAACTCCGAGAGAATAAGCTATTTGTCAAACTGGAAAAATGCGCCCTTAATGTAACTCAAGTGGAGTTTCTGGGCTTTGTAATTTCACCAAAGGGAATCAACATGGACAGGCAGAAGGTTCAGGCTGTTCTAGAATGGAAGTCTCCAACCAGTGTCAAGGAAGTACAAGCGTTTATAGGCTTTGCAAATTTCTATCGGAGATTCATTAGCGAATTCTCAAGAAGAATACTTCCTCTCACTCGACTACTGAAGAAGGGTGTACGTTTTGAATGGACAGAGGAAGCTGAATCGGCTTTCAAGGCTCTGAAAAGAGAGTTTACCTCGGCGCCCATTCTTCTTCATGCGGATCCCACATAGCCTTTTTACGTTGAAACTGATGCTTCAGATTTAGCAGTCGGAGGAGTGCTTTCTCAAAGAAACAAGAAGACTGGCCAATCACACCCAGTGGCCTACAGGTCAAGGAAATTGACACCTGCAGAAATAAATTATACAATTACGGAAAAAGAGTTATTGGCAATCAAAGATGCTTTCAAAGAATGGAGACATTACCTTATGGGAGCGCGTCATGTAGTAACAGTCTTCACTGACCACCGCAATCTGAAATTTCTGAAATCAGCCAGAACACTAATACCTCGACAACTTCGTTGGTCGCTATATTTTGCTGATTATGACTTCGTAATAACCTACAGGCCTGGAACTCAAAACGGAAAGGCGGATGCCTTATCACGAATGGGAACCGGAGAAGAAAAGAATCTAATAAAAACCCAAGCGATAATTCCAGAGTCTAAAATATTCTGCGCCACAGACACCCAGAATTTTAAGGAACAGATTGTTCAAGTCTTAGATCCAGATGAAATGCAAGAATGGGTCCAGCAAGAAAACGAAAGGGAGATTCTCAATGACATACCCTACAAAGATGGAGCGTTATATTTGCCAACGCACGCCTTACAAAAGCAAGCACTACATGAATGCCATGATGACCTGTTAGCCGGGCATAAAGGAGAGCTCAAGACGGCAGATCTAGTTAAAAGAAAATACTGGTGGCCACAAATGAATAAAGACATCGAACAATATGTAAAGACTTGTGAGATTTGCGCTCAGGGAAAATCAGAACGGCAAGCTCCCAAGGGATTGTTGCACCCATTGCCCACTCCTCCCTTCCCTTGGCACACAGTCACCTTAGATCTAATAACAGACTTACCGTCCTGTCAGGGGGTAAATACCGTTCTCGTAGTAGTAGATTCATATTCAAAGATGACACACTTTGTAGCCTTAAAAGGAATCCCAACAGCAAAACAGTTGGCTAGTCATTTTAGTACAAAGATAGTGAAATTGCACGGAATTCCTAAGGTTATAATTTCTGACTGGGGAACCCAATTTGTGTCCCATTTTTGGAGAGCCTTCATGAAGGGTTTAGGAATTGAGACACAATATTCCACCAGTTTTCACCCTGAAACAGATGGGCAGACTGAAAGGGTGAATCAAGAATTGGAACAGTACCTAAGATTATTTTCATTAAAACAGGACAGGGAATGGCCAGACTATTTGTGGACGGCGGAGTTCGCCCACAACAATACAAAAAATGTGTCAACTGGGTATTCTCCGTTTTATTTAAATTATGGAAGACATCCCAACTCCACAGTACAAGACTCTGAGATTTCAGTCCCAGCAGTTAAGGATTTAGTATCTCATCTAAATTTAGTTCACCAATCTGCATCTAAGAACCTAGAGCAAGCTAAGGAAAGGTATAAAACCTATGCTGATAGGAAAAGGAAGGAACCCCCTCCTTTAGAAGTTGGAAATGAAGTCTGGTTAAATACAAAGAATCTTAGATTAAAAAGTAATCGCAAATTCCAACCAAGATTCATTGGTCCCTATCAGATTGAAGAACAGGTGAATCCAGTAACATACAAACTGAAACTGCCAGCTAAATTGAAAATACATCCAGTGTTCCACGTCTCTCTCTTGAAAAAGTCAGCTCCAGATTTAAGAAAAGAATTACCCCCAATGCCAATTCAATTGGAAACGGGTTTGGAGTTCGAAGTGAAAGAAATTCTGAACTCTAAAGTAGTAAAAGGGAAACTGTATTATTTGATTGGCTGGAAAGGTTATGGTCCAGAGGAGCGGTCTTGGGAGTTAGAGTCGGATGTCCACGCTCCTAGACTGGTAAAACTTTTTCACCAACGTTACCCTACCAAACCAAGATTGGGAGGACCTTCTTTGGTGGGGGTACTGTCAGGATCCCAGGTAATCTGACACCAAAGACCAAACCAGTTGGCTGCCTAAAATATTCCCGCTGGTCTAAATGGAGAGGAACATCCGATGAAAACCCTATTTGGTCCTCACTGTGGCGTGTGCGGAATTACAAGATGGCCGCCACGGAGCAGAGGTTTGCAGTCTAGTTGTTTGGACAAACACCCGGGGAAGATTGTGGTGACGCGCGCGCTCCGGAGGGATTGCGCACTTCACTGTAGTTTCGACCCGGTCAAGTCCGAAATTCTGAGCTCGTAGTTTCTGAGCGAAAATTAAATAGTTTAGCAGTAGCGAAATTCCCCTTCTCCCCATTTCTGACCTACTGAGGTTCTACAAGGAAAAGATTACCAGCGGAAGTTCTTTCTTCGCACCGACATCGAGTCAAGTTTCCTGTCAGCGTTGAATATCTGCAGCGGCTGCGGACTTGAGAAAGAGGCATTCGAGAGAGAAAGAGAAGATGCGAAGCTAAGTTAACGTTTAATGTGAAAAGTCTACTAGAAATAAGACAGTGAATTTAACGAACTTTTCTGTTGAAAGCTTAAGCTTACCTGGCGAGAAGTATCATTCCAGAGACTTCCTGAAAGTGTTGTTAGGAACCTATAGGAAGAGAGATAACAAGGACTTAACGTACTAAAGAGAAAGAAAAAGAATTCAAGTTAAGAGAAAAGTAACTACATAAAAGAAAAGACTTACCTGTGTTTTTTTTTCATTCATAAATTTAAGCACCCTTACCCTGGAGGAAAAGGAAGAAAGAGATTAGAGCAGTATTGAAAAGACTGTACAGAGCATAAATAAGAATGCAGAAAATAACTAGGATTTAAGAAGAGATTCACTACTTACATAAACTGGTAGGTCACAGAATAAAAAGAGAATCAATAAAAGAGTTACTAAAGAATAGAGAGTAATACATGTTAAATGTTTTACAGATGGCAACCTTACCACAAAGCAGATAAGAATAGCCTCAGACACTAAAGAAGAGGGGCAGGTTGTCCAAGGACTTGGGGTAGGTTATTAAACAAATAGAGAATAAATAAGAGATAGAGTAGAGTAGGAAGAGAGAACTTATAATCTTGTATGTGTTAGTTTCCTTAGGTCTCTTCGGTTGACTGATAAAAGCTGACAGAAGAACCAGACAGAAAACCAGAAGGCCCAGGACCAGTCTCTTCTATTGTTCTTTATTATTTTATCCAATTTCCCCCTTCCCCCTTTCGGATTAATTAGAGTCACGATTAAACTCTGGCTCTGAGGAATTCGGGAGGTGGAGTGAGGATCTAGCAACTTCTGTCCCTGTGCAAGTACCGAAGGCGACACTTGGTAAGCAATAGTGGACTCTGACACTGGTTCTTTTAAACCAACAAAGAAGAGATTGGCACTGAAGCTGTAATATAAAAGACATATTTATTAACCTCAGATGAGGGAGACTACGTCACACAGTACCCTCAGGAAACTGTAGGAGGCATTCTAAGGAGTACAGAAAACAGGGACCTTATATATGCATAGGTTACATTAGTCAGCATAAAACAAAGGGGGAGTCCTGGCATGTACCAGCATGCAAAATGACTAATATGGGTATACAAGATTTGCTTGCTCAACAAAGTGGGAGAAGAGTTATTTCTCCTTACATAAGCAAGAATAGCCTGACAGTTATAACATAAGAGCAGGTGCATTCTACTAGCTATGCCCCTCTGAGCATGTGCAAGTCTCTGGAAGAGGGAAACAGCACATGGCAAGCACATGGCTAACTAAAATGGCTGCCAAGTACAAAATGGCTTTTCAGCTCATGCTAACAGATCCCTGCAATCTTTAACACCTCCATCCTGTGCCTAACTTTTCTTTCATCTCCTAGCAGACTGCCCCAGAATATTTGATTTACATGGCTGGCCAATGTGTGTTGCGTGAATCATAGAGGATCAACAGTGTACCACTGTGCTTGCATTGGAACAGGTAAGTAATGCAACAATGAGTGATATCTAAGCAATTGTTTGTGAGTGTTGAGATGATTCATACATTGGCAGACAGCGAGGTTGGGTGTTCAACTATAATTTGATTGTGTTTGTGATAATTTACAATGTTGGTGGCCTAATGGGTGATCCTTTCCTGAAGCAAGATTTGTTTGCTGGGTCACACTGCTTTGTTTTTTGGTTCATAATCCTCAAAGACCCGACCAGTCTGTTTAGCTAACAAACACAAATCTAGTCTACTCAAAAATTACTCAATGTTTCTACTGTTGTTCATTAACAGCATTGCACTACAGGTCGACCTCTCTCATTTGGGTCGGAAATCAGAACGGAGTTAGACATATTCATTACTTGGAGTCAGGAGGATGATGGAAGGATTCACAGTGTGATTACCTGAACAGCTGCCAGAAGAAGGATGTTATCAATTTCACAGAAACCAACATGACCATGATTCTAAGAGGACTTCTCAATCTGTGGACTGGTGAGAGGTGCATTGATTACTTTATTTGGAAAGTGCAATGCTTCTGAGTGTGTGTGCTGGGTGGCTCAAATTTGACACAATGTGGTTGGGTGGAGGGGGTGTAGTAGATAACTGGATACAGGCATGTTATGATGTCACACCATCACATTATGTAAGTGCTAGGTCAAATGTTATCATGATGATCATTACAGTTGCCAGTTTGATCAGCCCGATACATGCAGTCACTTGTCTGTCATTGTTGGTTGTTGCTATTGCTCTCACTTAATTGATCACACACCAGTCATAAAATGAATGATTTCAGGGGAGTATGCTCTTGCTCCCCCTCTGAGTCTTCTTGGTACACTGCTCAGGAAGCTTACCTTCTATCCTTCTCCCTGACTCTGCAATATAATTTCTGGTTTACAATCCACAGGCCTTCTCTTCTCCTGGACAGCAAAAAGTAATAGCACCATAACACTCAAGCTTACCTTTCCGGACAGCTTTAGTAAGGCACCAAATATTGACAGACAATCCAAGAAGAATTCAGATGCACCGCCCAATTTGGCTAATATACAGTATCATTTTTTAAAGAATCATTCTTTTAGAACTGTGTGGGTTTGCTTAACTCGTCCATAATTTGTATTTACTATGTCTTAAACCTAGGTGACAAAGTATTTAGATATATTATAACTTAATAACATGGGTATCTTGGGATGACGAACTGTTTGCAATGCATTCAACTTAAGTGTGTCATACTCATTTCTTAATGGGGCTTTGGGGGGGCGGACGACCAGCGGGAGGCCTGCCACCCCCGGGGGGTTTTGGGGCCCAGAGGGGGGAGGAGGGTCACAGGGCAGCAGCAGCAAGGGAGCTGGGCTGGTTGGGCTGGCGGCGGGAAGTTGGGCTGTCTTTGGGCTGGGGCTTGGGCTGGTTGGGCTGGGGGACTACATAACCGAGCATTTTGTGTCACTGTCCACCATTTTGGTGGCAGTGACACGGCAGCCGGTGGAGGGTTGTTGGGGCACGAGCTTTTTTGGCTTTTGCGTGCTTTTGGTGCTTGGGCGGCGTCGCGTTCTTGCCTGTGTTTGGTCCGTGGTCCTGCGGCGTTTGTCCTGGTCGGCAGTGTGAGCGTGGGCAAGCATGGCGGGTCTGGCAGATGAGAGGGTCCAGGAGGCCTTGAGGCTGCTTGGGGAGGCGGACCGCCTGGACCTGGTGCGGCCCGACATCCAGGTAAGGCCGCTGCGGCGCGATGCCAGCGGCGCCGCGGCGGCTGTCCTCGCTTGCGAGCCTCCGCAGTCCAGGCCGAGGAAGGCTCAGAGCGGGGGAAGGGGGGGTGGGGGCTCGGGGGAGAGCGAGCGTCGGGGCCGTGCTGAGAGGAGGCAAAGCGGGAAGAGGAGGGCGGGGGGGTCGGGGAGCGAGAGGACGCCCGGCTCTGGAGTTTGTGGGCAGGGATGGGGGGCGGGAGGGAGAGAGCAACGCGAGGAGCATGGTGATTGACCAAGGAGCTCAGGGGGGGCAAGCAGGGGCTATGGGTGCTGGGTGCAGGACAGATGGTACAGGCGCATGGGTCAGGCTGGGGGCCCGTGAGAGAGTGGAAGAGGGGTGTGGGGGGAAGGGGGGAGGGGCGGGAGGAATGGGGGTGGGGTCCCCTTTGCTTATTGAGGAGTCGGAGCTGGAGTAGGAGGGGGAGGAGGTGAGGGGCCAGGAGGGAGGGGGGAGTGAGCTGGATTGGGGGTCTTTATCGGGGAGGGTGAGTGTAGTGGGCCCGAGTAGGTCCCCTTCGCCGAGGGGGGGGAGGAGTTGGGGTACTGGAGGAGGTGTGTGAGCGGGGGGTGCGGGGTTGGGGGAAGGGGCCAGGTGGTACCCGGGCGGCGTGGGGGGTGGTCAGACGGTGGGGGATGGGGGTGCGGCGGAATGGGGGAGCGGGGCGTGCGGTGGGGGGGCAAGTTGGGGGGGTGGCAGGCACATTTGGGGGTGTGTGTGTGGGGGGTTAGGGGGTGCAGCGGGGGGGCAGGGGCGCCCAGTGCGGCGGGGGGAGCACTCCGCAGGATGGGGACGGGGTGCACAGCGGGGCTGTGGGGCGGCGAGTGGGGGGGGGACGGGGCCGTTTTTTCCCCCGGCATGCTGGACTTCACTGTTTTCCATTGGCGGGAACTGATGGCGTGGCGCTCGGGTGAGCAGCATGTGGCTCCAGTCCACCGAGGGGATGGGCCGGCTCTGCCTTGTACAGGCGGTCGCGCTCCACTGCGGACCTGGCGTGGGAGCACATTGGACGGCAGAGGGATGGGTCCCCGCCGGCCCCCTCCCGAAGGGTCGAGACGGCCGCCGGGAGTAGGGGGGTGCGATTTGACACGGTGGAAACGACTTCTGGATCCTGCACTGCGAACGGGTGGAGGGAGAGTGTGGATTTGTCTGATTTGATGCGTGTGTGTCGGGAGAAGGCGGGGTTAAGCCGGCTGGAGCCCCTAGAGGGCGGCTGGGAGATGCAGCGCGTTGGTTTGGGGGTGATGGGGAGTCAGAGGAGGAGGGGGAGATCAGGGAGGGGGACGGGGGGATGAGTAACGTTGTTGGCAGTGTGTTACAGGTACGCTCACGACAGGACGTGCCCAGAGTGACGGCCCCCTCAGCTCCAATGGTTAGGCGGGGGACCCAGCGCGGACGCCGACCTTGAAGCCAGGTAAGGTGCGGATCGGAGCGGGCTGTGGTTTGGGCAAGCAGCGCTGCACGCAGGTGTCAGTGGGGACGGATGCTGGGGGGTAGGATTGGGGGCGACTGGTGAAAGGACGCTATGTGAAGGACACGGGGTGGGCATGGACGAGGCGGAGCCTGTGGGGGAAGGGGAGTCAGGCGACATCGGGCCGGGTGCGAACGGGGGAACGGCGGGGGAAGGCGCAAAGACGGGAGAGGCTGCCGCCGGGGGGAAGGAGAGCTGCTTGGTACCGGTGCGCAAGCTCCCGTACATGGGGGTGACTAAGCCGCTGGGGGCCCACTTGTCGATGGGGACGAAGGAAAAAATATAGAAAGGGGAGTACGTGGAGATTCTGAAACTGTTGCACAGGGAGCTGACCTCTAAGGAGTGGTCCAAGGAGGAGGAGCAGGAGTTGGTGAGTCGCCCAAGGTGCCGCTGACGGTTGATAATTGGTCGGCGGCGTACCTAATATACGCTAGCGTATATTGCGAAAAGTACCCGGACCGGTCCATCGCGTTGTCCAAATACATGGATGTGGTCCGGCGGGCGCAGGTGACTTATGGGGGGTACACCTGGTCCCACTATGATGAGGAGTTCCGGGCGAGAATGGCGGCTGACCTGGAAGCGAAGTGGGGGGAGCTGGATTCGGACGATGGGCGGAGCGAAGTTCGGTCGTACCATCTATACGGCTAGCGGTTTGCGGATTGTGCTGACCCCCTTTTCGGCCCGCCCCACCCGCGGGGGGGTGGGACAAGGAGAGTGTACTGTCGGGGCCTGCTGGGATTTTAATAAAGGGGTGTGTGGCAGGCAAGTGTGCCGATTTTGGCACGAGTGCTCCATGTGTGGGAGGCGACAACCGGTGGTGCGCTGCTGGGGTGTCGGAGGTCTGCCAGGACAGCAGTCCGCGGCGGGGGGCACTCAGAGCGGGGGGGCGCAGAGCGGGGGGTGGGGGGAGAGAGGGGGAGCGCTGGGGAAAGGCTTGTACTCCGGTTAGGCTGGAGCGGCTGGAACCTTGGCTGGCGGCGTATCCGCGGGCGGATGATGCAGCGGTTTTGTGACGGGGTTTCCGGGAGGGATTACGGTTGGGCTATGAGGGCCCACGGATTGCGCACTGGGCGGACTATCTGAAGTCGGTGAATGCGCACAAGGGGGTGGTGTGGGAGAAGTTGTTCAAGGAGGTGAAGGAGGGCCGGATGGTGGGCCCCTTCGCGGTGCCGCCATTGCCAGATTTGATTATCTCCCCGATTGGGGTGGTACCTAAGAAGGAGCCAGGGCAGTTCCGACTGATACAGCACCTGTCATGGCCGGAGGGGTCGTTGGTGAATGATTTCATCTCGGCCGAGCTCGCGTCGGTGTCGTACTCGTCCGTGGACGTTGCGCGGAAGATCGTCGCGGCGGTTGGGCCGGGCACCATGATGGCTAAGTGTGACATTAAGTCGGCCTTTTCGCCTGCTCCCGGTGCACCCTGAGGATCACTAGTTGCTGGGGATTCAGTTGGAAGGAGGCATTTTTGTCGACAAGGCGCTACCCATGGGGTGCTCTATCTCCTGTGCATTGTTTGAACAGTTCAGTTCCTTTCTGCAGTGGGCTTTTTCCAGGCGCACAGGCTCTGGGACGGTGACGCACTACCTGGATGACTCCATTCTGGTGGGGCGGCCCGGTTCGACGGACTGCCAGCAGCAGCTGGACAGTTTTATGGACCTCATGTGTGACTTTGGGGTTCCCCTGGCGCCAGAGAAGACGCACGGTCCCAGTACGGTGTTTTCTTGGTATAGAGCTCGACTCAGCGGCCATGGAAGCACGCCTGCCGGAGGACAAGAGGTCGGCAATTTTGGTTTTAGTGAGCGGCATGCTGGAAAAACGGAAGGTCACGGTGCAAGAAGTCCTGTTGGAGCATTTGAACTTTGCGTGCCGCGTGGTGCGTGCGGGCCGTACGTTCTGCAGGCGGCTGGGTTTGGCGCTGTTCGTTTTGACTCTGCCACATCACCATGTGCATTTGTCGGCGGGGATGAAGGAGGATTTGCGGATGTGGCTCGCGTTCCTGGGACGTTTCAATGGTGTGCCCATGGCGCCCCCAGAGGATTGGGAGTGGGACGTGATGCTGTTTTCAGATGCGGCGGGGGTCGGGGGCTTTGGTCTGTACTGGGCGGGCCGGTGGTGCACGGAGCAGTGGCCGCCGCAGTGGCAGGCAGGAGGCTGCAGTATTGCGTTTCTGGAGTTGTTCCCACTGGTGGTGGCGGTCACGGTGTGGACGCATGAGTTGGCGTACAAACGGGTGCTGTTGAGGGTTGACAATATGTCAGTGGTGCAGGTGGTCAACAGGCAGTCGGCCAGGGACCCGCAGGTCTTGAAATTGATGAGTGTTCGTGCTGCGCTGCTTGGAGAATGATATATTATTTCAGGCTCGCCACGTCCCTGGGGTGGACAATGACATTGCGGATGCTTTGTCTCGTTCGCAGTGGTTCCATGGGCTAGCCACGGAGGCAGACAAGACACCAGTGCCGATGGAGATGTGGTCGGTGGGAGACGCCGGGTCGTTCAACTGGTGAGGGCGTCGGTGGCGGCGTCCACGTGGAAGGCGTATGTTCAGGCTTGGGAGGAATTTCGGCGGTCTGGTCCGGTAAGGCACGGGGACCGGTGGCAACGGGAGGAGCAGGTGGTACGGTTCATGCTGGCTTTGATGGACAGGGGTTTGTCGAGAGTGACGATCGCGGGTAAGTTGTCGGCGGTGGAGTTCATGGGGAAGCTGTGGTAGGGTTATCCGCCGTCGGCGGGGGAGTTGGGGGCGCAATTGCTGGAAGGTTGGGTGAGGGAAAAGGGGGCACGGGTGAGTCAGCGAAGGCCCATTACGGAGGACATGTTGGGGGGTTTGTTGGCTACATTACCATCGGTGTGCCAGGATGGGGGAGACGGTGTTGTTCTCGGCTCTCATGTCATGGCTCTTTTTTGGTGCTTTTCGGGTGTCGGAGTTGGTGGGCCTAAAAGGGGGGCCGGGGCTTATGTGGGAGGACGTGGATGTGCGGGCTCAGGAGGTGGCGCTGCAAGATGGATCAACGGGGGAGCGGACGTGGGTGGTGTTGGGGCCGGGGGGTTGGGAAGGTGTGTGTCCCGCGGCGTGGGGTCGACGACTGGCCGGAAGGTGTTCGGGGGGAGGTTTTTGGTCGACAGGATGGAGGCAGGGTGAGGGCGGGTCAGGTTTTATGGGTCCTGCAGCACACCCTGCGATACATGGGTGAGGACCCGAAGGCTTTTGGGATGCATTCCTTTCTAATTGGGGCAGCGACGGAGGCGGCACGGAAAGGTTGGGGGAAGGAAGATATCAAGCGGTTGGGGAGTTGGAAGTCGGACTGCTACAGGACCTATGTCAGGATGCGGGGGTAGAAGGGGTGCATTGAGATGTCAGTTTTTTGCCCTCTTACATGTGTGTCTTTGCAGGTGCTGTGGCGGGCCGGCTGCGGCGGTGTTGAACATTTACATTGTGGGACACTCCTTTGTCAAACGGGCAGAGAGGGCTGAGTGGGACAGGCATCGGAACCTTAACTTGGAACTGGATGAACGATTGTTTAGATGTAATTGGTGGGAAAAGGGGGGAATGCATTGGCATGAGTTAATGCCGTTGTTGAATAATGTGGTGAGGGGGAGGTGTGTCCTGATGTGGTGGTCATCCATTTGGGAGAGAATGACCTGGTTTTGTGCAAAGGATTGGCATTGGTCAAGCAGATGAAGAGGGACTTGTTAGAGATCAGGAGGCAATGGTCAGGATGTCATGTGATTTGGTCTGAATTCATTCCCAGGAGGTGTTGGCGGGGGGCGGAGCAGCCAGAGGCAATAGATAGGACACGGCGAAAGATTAACAGGGAAATGAGGAGAAGTGTGGCTCACTGGTTAGAGGCGGCAGACCCGGATGCAGAGGTCTGGCCCGGGACCAGTGTCCAATTCCCGACGCAGCAGGGTATCGGGCTCAATGTCCGCGGACTCGACAATTCTCGCATTGGTGCCTACTCTAATCATGGGTCCCACTCTGCAACTCTGAGCAATAGCTTGCTTAATCTCCACAACGGCCCCGGTGGCACTGGGATGCCTGGTTCCACCTTGGGGGTGCCCAGTATGGGGCATCTCACAGGGAAAACCAGGAAGGGTTCCACAGCGGTATACAGCGCCAGGATACCCTGAGTAGGGTGGCAGTGCGCTTTACAAGTAAACCCACATTTACAGGATTTCTGTGCCAGGGAAGGTGTGGAGAGGATGAAGCATCCTGAGCTTAGGTACGGGCGGTGTACTTTTTTAGGGAAGATGGGGTCCACCTCTCTCGGTATGGGATGGAGTTGTCCATTGTTCAGTTGAAGGAGGCGCTGGATATGGCTATGGGGGTGCGCAGGTATCTGAGGGGGCAGGAGTCTTATGGGGGGGTCGAAAGTCGCTAAGCGGTTTTCGAGTGGCGTTTCTCCTAGTTTTAAAGGGGGGACATTGCAGGAGGCCTGGGCTGTTTTGGCAGGGGGTTGGGAATACTGGGGTCAAGTTATAGTTGGTTAGGCAGGGAGACATGTTGCAGGTGGGATGTTGTGATGTTGTTGCAATGTTGGGGAACCACTTAGGGGTGGGGGTGGGGGGCTGTAAGGCAGGGTTGTACTTAGCGAGGCTTAGTTTTGTGCGGCACAGGCCAAGGATTGGGATTTTAGGGTGCACCTGTTTCCAATAAAGCGGCCTTTCTCACACTATTTTTGTCTCTGTGGTCAGTGCTTCCCAACCCCCCTACTGGTGGGCACCAATGGGGCTTTGGGGGGGGCGGCCGACCAGCGGGAGGCCTGCCGCCCCCGGGGGTTTTTGGGGCCCAGAGGGGGGAGGGGGTCACAGGGCAGCAGCGGCAAGGGAGCTGGGCTGGATGGGCTGGCGGCGGGAAGTTGGGCTGTCTTTGTGCTGGGGCTTGGGCTGGGGGACTACATAACAGGGCATTTTGTGTCACTGTCCACCATTTTGGTGGCAGTGACACGGCAGCCGGTGGAGGGTTGTTGGGACACAAGCTTTTTCCCGCCCTCCCTCCCAGTTTTTGGTGGTTCTGTTAGCCGGGGGTTTTATGGTGTGTAGGGAATTTCTGTTCAGAGGGGTTTTCTTGGGAGCTGGTGCATCAGGGTGAGGAACGGTTGTGGAGAGGTATCGTGTTGCTGGAACAGGTGCTGGTGTGCAAAGCATAAGGTGGCGTTTCTCCTAGTTTTAAAGGGGGGACATTACAGGAGGCCTGGGCTGTTTTGGCAGGGGGTGGGGAATACTGAGGTCAAGTTATAGTTGGTTAGGCAGGGAGACATGTTGCAGGTGGGATGTTGTGTTGTTGTTGCAATGTTGGGGAACAACTTAAGGGTGGGGGTGGGGGGCTATTAGGCAGGGTTGTAATTAGCGAGGCTTAGTTTTGTGCAGCACAGGCCAAGGATTGAAATTTTAGGGTGCACCTGCTTCCAATAAAGCGGCCTTTGTCACACTATTTTTGTCTCTGTTGGCAGTGCTTCCCCCCCTACTGGTGGGCCCCAATTTCTTTCCGAAACAGATTGATGAAGGTTGGCTGCTCACTGCCCAGATGAATATCGTCTTTATGTAGTGTTTTTCTCTGTCACACCTTTCCTCAAATCCCCTTTCCCATCATTTTATCAAATTCCTAACCCTCTTTCCCCCTGCTTTGTGATTTATTGAGGTGTGACTTCATTTACACCAATAATTGATCACACACTTGATGGGCAGAAGGGGTGAAGGCAATACCAACTCACTGGAGAGTCTTCAGTACTATTCCTAAACAATAGCCCACACTGGGCCCATTTACCCACCCATGCATAAAAAGTGATTGATATTTTAGAAATAGAAGAACATAATTTGTCAGCATCATCATTTAAGCATTGTGTTGCGTTAACGTTTAATCTTGTCCCACTGTCAGAATTCAGCAGAATTCTAACACAGCAGGAAGCCAATCCGTGAATGCAGTCACTCACAGGATTTGGGGCCAACCTAAAACGAAGACAAAAGGTACCAGTTGGAGGCAAGGCTTGAATACGGGGAATTCTAAGATGGTCACCAGAATCCTGCTCTCTGATCTGCGTTCTATTGTTGCAGACTGAGAGACTATGAAGGAATGTTCAGCATGCTCACCCTCAGCATAGTGTACTCTACTTGAGGATATTCAGCATTCAGGAGCGTGTTTTGTGTTCACCGAGAAAGTCAGTCAGGATAGAGTTGATAAGTACCAGGCTTCTTTTAGTTCCATTGCGCTGTAATTTCTTAAAGGAAGTGACACAAGACGAGTAGTGTCTCGTATCGAAGTCTGATATTTCCCTCCGTTTTTAATGAGGAGACGTTTTCAGTAAGAGGCGGTCGCAGTCTTTTCTTTTCCGTTAATTCCCACCCCCTATGAGTGTCAGCACATGTAGAAAATAACGCCTCTAGCAGGAAGGTGTTGGAATTTTGTTTATATTTCTTTTTAAAGGGTATTACAAGAAAAGGCTGGAATTGCCTAATTGGCTGAGTGCTGGAAGATCCTTAAATCTTACTTGAGTTCCTGAAGGGAAGTTCTTCGTTCTTCTTCAATTGAAGAGCTGAAAGTATGCGAGTAGCTGAAAGAAGAAAATCTGAGAATTGTTATTTATTCGCTATTGTTTTTAAAAAACTTGCTTATATAACAAGAGTGCATACATTTGAAAATACAATAGATTTTCCAGTAATAACAGAAGCCTTCAGTTGTTACTCAAGTCAAAACCACTTTAATCGATTAATTAAAATCATAAAAGGTACATAGCAATCACACAATTTGTACATTAAAATTCAGATTAATATCGTTAAAACAGTTACATACCATAAAATAGGGCTTTTAATTTTAAAATTCAAAATTAAAAGAGGGATTATAGTACAATACAGATTAAAAACAATTATATTGTATAAAGCTTGTGGGGAGGAGGATTAGAAGGGACACCAATGGTCAGCGGACTACATTTTTTCAACATCTTTGATTCTGGTTTAAGAGTAAGTCTGGATTAAGCCAGACTTTCAGCCAGCAAATGAGGGGGGCCACACTTATCTGATCGGACACAAACCCCGTCCCTAGCTCCTGGTGGGTAGCAAAGGTAGGTGAGGACTGAGGGATTGCCAACAGGGTACGGACAAATTTGTTTTCAACCCTTTGAAGATCTTCTCCCTGTTTATACCCCCAGATAGCTGAACCATATAGTTCCGCAGCCAAACATTTCGCCTTATAAATTGGAAGTACAGCTTCAACAGGCCTCCCTCCTAATCGCTCTGCGAAGCTTTGGACAGTTGTTACTCAAAAGATAGAAGAGAGGAATCCAGTTGTTTCTATAGGGGTATAAAGAACTGGTCGAAAATGCATGTATCATATTATTTGATTTAGAACTGAATAGAAAAGTGAGTTCATGTAAAACGTTCACTTTCAGTTTCTTGCCATGCCTGTGAAGTACCATAGATGATAGAATAATGTCTAATAACAGATGTGAGAAGATTCACAGGAGCGGAAACATAAGCTAGAGCGGCTGTCTCTTATTTCTCTCCTCATCGCCTTTCCCTCTTCTGGGCCTAACTGTTATTCCTGGAAATATTGGATGACAGCGGAGTTCAGAGAGGGGCACTGGGAAAAGTAGACATTCTGCCTCTGCGCTGATCTGGTGAAGACTCTGACACTAACTCAGTGTTTTTATTTCAATTTATTTGCCTGTGATTTCTAATCCTTCTGATTAATCCTACAGCTGGAGTTCACCTAGGTGGGAGTGGGATCTCGCTTCTGATTCCCTCACTGTTAGTGTGCTAGCCAGTGACTACTACCACAACCATAAGTAAGATGGCACCTTGGGAAACCATGCAGCCCTTCCTTCATCTATTCAGGTAAGAGAACTATGGAGCATTGTTGTAGGCAATGGCACCCCCCTTAGTGGTCAATATAGTTGCAGACTGCAGAGACTAGGATAGTAGTAGCACAACGGTACTGCAAAACTGTTATACACTAGAGGCAGATTTTAAAAACAGGCTGAACTAAGAAGCAGCGGTGCAAAGTAAAACATCCAACAAAAGATCTGAGGCATAAATAACGTAAAATAAATATTTATTACCCTTTTAACAATATAATAGAACCCACCCCTTTTACCTACAACTCGCCCACCCCTCTCGCAAACAAATTTGTCCTCCCTTACCAAAGTCCAAAATGTCCATCAACGAACTATTGTTCAGACTGGACCAGCCCCCACTTCCACCATTCCCACTCTCTACCACCCAGAAGTCCCACCCACCAAAACAAAGGTTATAAAAGGGAATAAAGAGGGCACTAGAAGCTGTTGGCCAGGAGCTTTCCGAGGTGCCCCTCCATCTGTTCCTGCTTAGCTTCTATGGGAGCCACCTTCAGCAGGCTGCAGCTTTGAAAGGGGAGGTCTAAAAATGGGGGAGGGGGGGTCAGCATTGAAGGAACGCCAGCGGACTGTGGTGCTGATGTTGTTGAAAGGCTGGAGGCGCGAACTACTGACTGGGGCCCTGGGCAGGTGCCTCCTCCTCCTGGACTCCTACATCTTGCTGAGATGGATAACCAAGAGGAGTAGCTATATCAAGAAAGAAAACAGACAAATTGTAAACAATGCTCTGTGCAAAGCTCTTGTTTAAAATTATGAAGTGGCAAAGTAGCAGTACATTGCTGGTCCCTTAAGGTTATTCGAATTGATTAAAGTCACAACCATTACCCACACATGCCTCGTATAAAACTAACTAAAAGACACAAAATTGATGGACAGAATGCAGAACACATCAAAACATTCACTCCCAGTCGAGAGATCTGTGTTAAATCCATCATTCTTTTGCTCACCATGCCAGCTCAGTTTAGACCTGGCCATATGCAAATCAGTCTTGACCCAAACTGGGGTGGCACATTGGGCAAAAGAACAATGGATTCAACCCAGATCTTTTGACTGGGGAGAATGTTTGCATTGTCAGCATTCCGTCCATTATTTGTTTGCTGTTACACTTTTCGCCCTAAGTGGAATGGGTATGCCCAGACGTGGGTCCCTTGCTCACTGTGCCACTGGATTCAAGCTAGCCTGGCTGAAGATGGGTGACATACCCTAAAACCGGTCCCAGGATGCTTGTTGCCGGTCCAGGGAGGACCTGGCCTGGCAGTTCGGTCTGGACTGTTTCCATGGGGCACAGGGTCAAGACTGATTTGCATATGGCTGGGTCCAAACTGGGGTGGCACAATGGGCAAAAGAATGATGGATTTAACCCAGATCTTATGACTGGGGAGAATGCTTGTATTGTCAGCATTCCGTCCATCATTTGTTTGCTCTAACACTCATATAAAACTAAAGCCAAACAGCAAATTAACTAAATGTCTGAAAGGATTAACGCAGAATAAACAGCACGCCAGTTTATAAAAACATTGTTTTTTAGTTTTGATAGATGTCCTAGTAAAAACTTAACAGACACTTTGTGTGAAAAAATTAAAATAAATTACCTCTCATTAATGCACTATGGAGTACAAGTATTCTTGGGCAAGTGCATCAATATAATATTTTGGCATTCCCAAATTGTGAATATTAACGACCTGCAATTTGCTAGTCGCAAATAGAAATGGATAAAAAACAAATCGCTATTTGCAAATCGGTATAATGAAATGCTGAATTGCAATTATAGCGAATACGCTATTTGCAAATAGCGATTCCGAGAATCCGATGCAGGATGATGATGTCACAATCGGGAAGTGACCCATCCCATGCCATTACCTGTGTGCTGAGAGTGAGGAGGAGGAGGCAGACTGCAGGAGAACCACACTGGGAAGCCATTTGGGACATCTGAACCGGTGCAGTTACCAGCATGGCATCAGAAACACCACGGAAGGAGCGTAAAAGAAAGCTCAAATTCAGTGAAAAAGAGTTGGAAATACTCATTGAGGAAGTTGTGAAGAGCCATGAAAAACTTTTTGGCAAAGAGTCACTGCAGGTCCCAGAATCAGAAAAACAAAAAATATGGCTCGGAATCCAATCAAAAAGCAGCGCAGTGGGGTCACACAGCGCTCCATACCTGATTTGTGTAAATGGTGAAATGACCTGCCTTTGAAATGGAAAGGGTTGCTGCAAGGCTTGCTGAAGCCAAACAAACTGGAGGAGAACCATCCACACAAACAGCACCCACAGACTTAGATGACCCTGTGGAGTCCACCCTACAGCCAGAGGCTGTTGTTGGAGTGACATCAATCGATTCCTCAGCACCGCCCAGTTCCTCACAAGGTAAGATGCATGCAAATTACCATACAATGTTAGAATCACTAAACATACTCCATAAGTCAGATCCGTACTAGTGTAGAAAATAGTATTCCATACCATGTTTTACTTGTAACACACAAATGCATTACAGCAGTCAGCAAATCCAAATGGGAAGGCAAATGGGTAGCAAACCAGCATAGTTGCAATCAATTGTGACAAGCAAGTTAATCTCCACACACAGTATGTTTCGAAATAACTTTATTTAACATTACAATGTTCAAAATTGAAAACATGTCCAAATATGCCAACTAAAAATGCACTGTTTAATTTCACAGATACACCTGAGCAGGAGGCAGATGACAGTGAAGGCCATGCACCCCGGAGAGTGAGTCACAGTCAGGAGAAGACATTGCAGTGTCACCATTACTCACAACACCTGCACCCACAAAACATGGGCTCACCGTGGCACCATTGCCTGCACTAGAAACAGAGGATGAGGGCAAGCCTGACCCTCCAATAGCACAGCCAGTGCAGACACCCACATCAAGACCATGTGTCCTGCTGCAATGTAGGAATATCTGCATCAAGAGACGCAGGGCCGCTGCATAGATGAGAACTGATGAAGGTGACAGTTCAGCGTCCTTTGCAGGACTGGAGAATGCAATGTTGAGGGTACAGTACCTGCATTGTAAACACATACGTTCAATGCAGGCACATCTTTCATCTCTTGCAAGCAACATGGGAGAGATGCGTGACCGTATTATAAATCTCACAACAGCTGTGCAGGAAGGTCACAGGGAAACCAATCAACACTTTGGTGAGAAGACACCAGCACTCAGGGACTTATGCCAGGTGATGAAAGAAGACCAGGTGTCCCATCGCAAAAGACACCATCAATTTCTTGGACGCTTTGATTGGTACACTAGTGCTATCAACCGGCTAAACACATCAACTGCAAACTATCCCACGTGCTGTAGGCATGCATTTGGAAATGACACATTGCTGTGGTGATGTGGCCAGGGGACTGATACAGGTCACCAATGCAGTGGAGCAAATGCAAACTAATTTTGTTGCTTCCAGTAGTGTCATGGGTGAAGGGGATAGTGAGGATGCCTCCAGCCGCAGTAGCAGCATGGCACCAGCGACGGAATGCAGGAGGTTCAGCACACAGAATACTCCAGCACCAGAGTGCTCAAACAGGGATGCCCCAGAGCCCCCAGAACGGGCAATGAGAGTGCGTGGCCGCCGTAAATAGTGTGGACATGTGCACAGGATTAGCTTTTGGTGATGTAAGCATTATCTATATTTGTCTGGACTGATGTAGAAGTACCATGGCAAAGTTTTCCTGTTGCATTTACATTTACACATTGGACTTTTTCTGCTTGGCATGTGTGCATTAACACAAACGGAACTCTTTTTCTTTAAATAAATCCAAATGGTAAAGAAACAATGTAGTATCTGGTTTATCATTACACAATTTAGAAATAAATCTGCGTTATTTCTGCACGTCGCGGTCTTCCTTCTGCTGCACTCGATACGTTTGCTGCTTGTTGTGGTTGTGATGTCTCCTTGCCTTCATCGGATTCACTATCCGATAGAACCAGGGGTACGCCCCTAGCAGTTGCTATGTTATACAACATGGCACAAGTGCCAACAATTTTACAGCAAGTGTCTGGACTTTACTGCAGTGCCCAGCTGGTTTTATGTAGGCAGCAGAAGCGACTTTTCAGTAGGCCAAAGGTCCTCTTAATCACATTGTGCATTGACCTTTGCGCTGCATCGAACTGCAGTTCACTTGGTGAACTGGGATTCAGGTATGGTGTCAGGATGGGGTAAAAGTCAATAGATTAGTCACTGCTCGGTCTCACAATGCTCAGAGAACAGCATAAGAGAGTGACATGTTTACCAAGCAGGTATCCATCGCCAAATTCACCCCCAAGGAGACGTGTATGTATGCCACTGTGTCTGAAGATGTAGGAATCATGCGTACTCCCTGAGAATCTTGCCACGATGTCTGTGATGATGTGCTTTGCATTGCGTATAACTTGTATATTCATTGAATGATATGACTTCCTGTTATTGGTGTAAATGTACTCATTCACTGAAGGGGGACATATAGCTACATGCATCCCATCAATGCAACCAATTACATGGGCGATGACGGTTATCTGGTAAAAGTCCAATTTTGTTGCCTGCAATTCCTGTGGAGTATAGGGAAATATTATGTGGTGGTGAATCCTCAGCAACATAGCGTCCAGGAATGAGTTAGAAAAGCGCGATAGTACACTTTGGGAAACCCCTCTTGCTGCAGCTATTACCCCCTGGAAGCTACCTGAGGCTGGGAGGTGCAGTGAACATAGGACCTGCACATGGGTAGGCATGGCATGTGTTCTGTGAGTCTGCCACTACAGTAGTGGATCTAATTCAGCTATCCGATCATAGATCATGGAAGAATTCAAATTATATTTCTCATAAATCTTTTCCCCTGTCTGCCCCACCAATATAATGCACAATCTAAAAAATGGGTTCTTGTATCCCCCTTCTTCTCTGTCCTGCTGCTTGTATCCTCATTCTCCTCGCCATGACATACAGCGCGGCCATTGTGAAACATTCTGAGGCATTCTGGGCCTATTTAAATTGTTTTCAGTTAGTGAACACCTGATGTGAATTAGTGCTATTTTGCATGTGCTAAATTGCGAATTCTAGCATGATCGCAAATTGCGAATGTTTGATGCATTGGTTTGCGAATCCCTATTTGCGAATTTGCAAATAGGAAATCGCTATTTCATGGTCGCAAAATTGAAAATCTCAAAAATAGTGAATTTACATGAAATTTTTCAATTTTCAATGATGGTGCTATTTTGCGATCCCAAACAAATGTTGTTTGCGATTCTCACTGTTTGCGATCACAAAATAGCTTGATGCATATGCCCCTCTGTCTCTTGTTGTGCTGTGTTACTGGAGGCATGCCAGCTGGCGCCCTAGTCATACTCGTTAGTTGTACTTTGCTATTCTGCATTCTGCAGCTGGGGCAGCTGTAAAAGACAAATTTATTTTTCCATTGCCCCAGCTCATCTCCAAAATGCCTTACAATTTTACCTCCAAGTAGGTAGATGGTGGAAAAAGCAATGCACTGCAGTACAGGAAAAGGATTAAGGAACAGGATATAGATTGTATTTGGCACATTTGTCAAAGACTATCCCATCTGCAAAAGTCAAGTTACTTACTTAGTCCCACTTTACTCCCTGTCCTCACCCTCCACCACATTTTATAATTATTTTTTTCAATGAATACATTTGCTTGGCAGTAAAGAAAGGAAACTTACTTTACTGCAGGGTAAATTTGAGGGATTAGGCCGGGTAAGTAGACGTTTTACTCCAGATTAGTGGGGTGTCACTGGTCATCATCTTGTGCCTGAGCTTTCGCTAATAAATTACTGTGGTTGACAAAAGTTGAAAGGGAAACAGGCGTAAATCCATTATGGAAGCCATAATGAAAATATCACTTGGCCAGTTAAATGTGGTGCATGCCAAGAATGGATTTTTCAAGTTTTTGGGAAGGCTTGGACAGAACGTAGGACAGACTAAAGGAGCAATGAACTAGGAACTGACTGAATGGGCACAGGGAGGGAAGGGAAACACACCTTGTTTTCAAAATGCCATGCATTGAAAACTTTGTAAATGCTACATTAACTGAAGCAGACGCATGCTGCACAAGCAACACGGCAGTGCCAAATTGAACCATGCAGCACTTAGATCATTATGGGGTGGCACTGGCGAAATGCCATAGGTAGGGAGGGAGGTAAGGATTGATGATGGGTGGGATGCATAATATCTACCTCACTTAAAAAATACTGTGAGCCAATGGAGTAGACAGAAATACCACCCAAACCATTTAAACCAAAGCTTTGATAAAACCATTCCAACCAAGTAAAGGTGAGCACGCCCCTAGCCAGAAGAGCTCCCTTTTTTCTTCGTTCAAGCAATTATCCATTCATCATTTTTATTGTTCTAATATTCTTAACCCTTTGATACACGCCATTTAAGATTTACATTATCTCATCCAGTCTTTCTGCATTGAAAACCATCCATCCATTTATATCCATCCATCCAAACATGGATCTCAACAAATCTTTCACCAACATCCATTTACCCATCCAGTCATCCTTTCAGCCACCCTGTTTAAAACAACCGAGCATTCCTTTCACTCACCCATGGCAGGCATCCTTTGACCCATACCCTTTGACCCACACAGGCGGGAATCTTTTCACCCACATACCCTTTCCCAGTCCTATCACCCACCTATATGGATCCTTTTACCCATGCATACTGAAGAGGAACTTCATCAACAAGAGAATCCTCGCCAACTCCTAGGAACTCTTCAGTGTCATTCAGGAATTCACCAACCCAAGCAGCAAAGCCACAGACATCATCCCATCCCAAGACCTCCGCGACAAGCTTGGAACCTACTTCCACCTCAAGATCAGAACTCTCTACAACTTCGTCGACCACCCACAAGACGCCACAGCCGGCACTCCGCCCCCCAGAGACACCAGCCAGCCCACCATCTCCAACTAGACACCAATCACGACTGAGGATACCGCAACGAACATGAAAGGCATCTACTCAGGCCCCCATCGACCCCTGCCCCTGCACATCTACCACAGGGCCGCGGACACCATCGCACCTGAACTGCAATGGACCATCAACACCACCTTCACTACTGGCACTTTCCCAGACGACTGGAAGCTCGCAGAAGTTAGGCCCCTGCTCAAGAAGCCCAAACCGACCCCACCGACCTCAAGTACTACCGGCCGATCTCGCTCCTCCCCTTTGCAGACAAAGTGGCAGAGAAACCAGTCAACAGGGAACTAACACGATTCATCAAAGAGAACGCCATCCTCGACCCGTCCCAATCCGGATTCCAGAGCAACCACAGCACTGAGACGGCCCTACTCGCCGCCACAGACGACATCCGCACCCTCCTGGACCAAGGCAACTCCCCAGCCCTCTTCCTCCTCGACCGGTCTGCAGCCTTCGATACAGTCTCTCATCGCACATTAGTCGACAGACTACACGACGCCGGCATACAAGGAACTGCCCTGGGCTGGATCCGATCGTTACTCACCGGAAGAAGCCAAAGAATCAGGCTACCACCCTTTCTTTCTGCGGGGTCCCACAGGGGTCATCACTGAGCCCGACCCTCTTCAACATCTACGTGCCCCCCCTGGCAGCCATCGTCCGACAACACGGCCTCAACATCGTATCCTACGCCAACGACACCCAGCTCATCCTCTCCCTCACCAGTGACCCCACCACCGCAAAACTCAATTTCCAGAGAGGACTGCAAGATGTCGCACTCTGGATGACCAACAGCTGCCTTAAACTCAACGCCGAAAAGAAAGAAGTCCTCGTTCTCGAACCACCCCTTTAGCATGGGACGACACCTGGTGGCACTACATGGCCTACTGATGAGAGAATATCTAAGGAGCAAAATAGCCCCGCAGGGCCTATTGGTAAAGAACGAACCTTTTATTTTCCAGGATGACCTCGTTTTTAAAAAGGCGTGGTCTTTGATCTCCTGGCACTGCACCAGAGACTGGCTGGTATTAATAGTCCAGACCGCCACAAGAAAATCTTTGGAATTAAAAGTGGAAATCCAGAAACTTGAAGTACAGTTAAAAGCCTTCATCTCACCAGCAGACATAAAGAAAGGGTTGGATGAACTCAATCAGCAGATGATGGAGTTTGAGGCCACCTTAAAACAAAGTAAATGCAACAAATTGAAAAAGGAAAAGACCGCTTTACCCCAGAAAGAGCCTATCCGTACACAAAAGCTGACTATGTGTTGAAAGACAATGTGAGTGACACTAGTAGTGTAAATTCGGATGGTAGCACCACAAGTACAAATTCAGGTGGTTTCCAGCAGAAAAAACAGAGGGGTGGTTTTCGACAACAAAGATCCCAGTTCCCCCGCCAGAGAGGTTGGCGAGGTTTCCAGGGCCCTCAATTTAACCCTTTTATGAACCCCTTCCAGTTCCCACAAAATCAATGTGACCCACCACAAATGGGGCAAGTATATCCTCAGTGGGTTCCCGAACAAACCAGCGCACCCCAGAATGCACAGCCTTTTTTATCCTGGGGCCAAGGGAACCGCAGAGGGAGGAACAAGAAGGGCAACAATGTCAGTTGGCAACCCGCAGACGGAACAGACCCCAGGGTGCTCACAAGGAGTATGACTGCGAACCAAGCGTCAACGAGCCAGACCTAGTTATTAACATAACCCCATGGCCCCTGACCGACCTACAGCTGAAGGTACTGAACAAAGGCTTGGGATACGTCCCAACGAATAGACCCGACACTTTTTTGCTCCATAAAGAAATGCAAGACTTCATAAGAACTATAAAACTAAGGGCTTTCTTTAAAGATAAAGAACCCTTACAAGACACCTCCGACACAGGTTTAAGACCAAAATCCAATTTCACACCTCTGGATATTCAACTCCCTGTGGAGGTTCTGGCATTTGAAAAGGCGATCATGCTGGACCTTCAAAAACTGGATGTTAACCAGAAGGTTTTTCAGAACATGAGTAAACTTGAGAACGAGGCAATCAGAGAACTGAGACTCAATAAAAACCTTACCATAAAACCTACAGATAAGGGTGGGGCAGTGGTGATTCAAACAACTACTGGTTATGACAAAGAATGCAGGAGACTCCTCTCTGATAGAAGAAACTATCAGGTTCTGGCAGAAGATCCCACAGAATCCCTACGAACACAAATAGAAGGGATGATTGAGGAGGCACTGGCACATGACTGGCTTACTAAAAAAGAGTCAGAATTCCTGGTGCAGAAAAATCCTCGCACCCCCTATTTCTATACTATACCCAAAGTCCATAAAAACCTTGAAAACCCTCCAGGTCGTCCAATTGTGTCCGGCATCTCATCCATTCTCGAACCCTTATCAAAGTTTGCGGATGCTTTCTTGAGACCGTTGGTACAAGCCACTAATACGTACCTAAGGGACACAAAAGCTGTGTTGCAACTGTTACAGAACCACTCCTTTGATCCCGACTCGCAAATACTTCTAAGCTTGGACGTGGAGAGTCTCTACACGAGCCTCCCCCATGATGAGACTCTTCTGATAATCGAGGAAGTACTCCACAATGACCGCTGGAAGTACCAAACTCCTCGAGGGGTTGTGATGGAGTGTATCTCACTGGCCCTCACTAAGAACTGTTTTGAATACCAAGGCACCCTGTATTGGCAAAGCCACGGTACCAGCATGGGGAGCACATTTGCTCCGAGCCTGGCGGGGCTCTATGTCCACCATCTTGAGTCCTCCAAGATTCTTCACTCAAGCAATCCGTTCAGGGGAAGAATCCATACTTGCCGACGATATATTGATGACATTTTGGTGATTTGGGAAGGTGATGGCGACACAGTCAATGAGTTCATACAATGGCTCAACGACCAGAACCCTTTCTTAAAATTTACCCACCAAATGTCTAACAAGTCAATTGTCTTTCTGGATCTCAACATCTACCATGAAGCCGGTATCTTGAAAACCGAGACTCATTTTAAACCTACGGCGAGGAACTGCCTCCTCAGGTTTGACAGTTTCCATCCCCGTCACCTGAGGGAGAATTTGCCATACGGGCAGTTTCTTCGCCGGAACTGTAGCGACATAGCCAAGTACAAAGCTCAGGCTAATGACCTTAGCATAAAACTGAGACAGAGAAAATATCCAAAACAAGTCATCCTTAAGGCTATGAAAAGAGCCAGGAACAATAACCGTGAAGCTCTACTGGAAGATAAACTGAGCAAGGACGACCAAGCGTGCAGAACTGTATGCGTCACAACTTACAGCCCGGTGACTAACCAAGTTCAAAAACTGGTCAACAAACATTGGCGCACTCTGACAAGTGGCTCGCTGAACCTAGAAAAACCACTGTTTGCCCACAGACGTGGGAGAAATCTCAGGGACATGCTTGTCCACACAAGACCACTCCCACAAAAAGCGGAACAAACAAGGTTACAAGGTATACAGGGCCATCACCCATGTGGGAATTGTAACAATTGCCATCTCACGAAGAAAAGCCAGACCATAGTCTTCACGAATGGCACCAGTTGGGCGCAACGCACTTTCACCAACTGCAATAGCAGGAATGTAGTGTACCTTATTACATGTCAATGCAGAAAGGAATACGTGGGTATGACAACGAGACAAGTGAAAATAAGAATCAATGAGCATAAAAGTAACATCAGATGTAAAAAGTCAACCACCAGAATGACAGCCCATTTCCTGGAACACCAACACTGTGTGAATGAATTACAGTGGACAGTAATTGAACAACTACCCACAGAGTCAGGGCTATTTGAAAAAGAGCAGCGGTGGGTGTTCCGTCTAGGGACGGATAAATCTGGGCTGAATGACTCTATTCCTTGGAGCCAGCTACGTTAAGTACACCCATACTCTCTTGAGTCCAAGTACAATCCTCAGTTGTACTCCAGACTTTTTTCCCCACTTGTCTTATTGCATAATTTACATTTAACAACAGTATGAACTCAAGCAACGATTGCTAAGACCATAATATATCCCCTTGTCAATGAGTGTCATTTGACCCGTCACGCTAATATGACAAACGTTGACTGCATAAACAGTTCTATGCCCAAGGTTATTTTTAACCTAACCGGCAGCAGGCGCATTCACTCACAGAAGGGAAACCTTCGCGCTAATCTTTAGCGCATGCGCGGCCCACACTGTGTGTTGTTTCTCGCCTCTGCGTAGAAGGGACACATCTACGCTCTCTTCTAGCGCATGCGCTGCCCTTTGGGATTCACGCCCATGCAAGTTGTTCCACAATAGACTGTAATGCGTGCGCATCCATCCCTACTTTCCGCGTCCCCACCAACGGCGCAACAGCGGATCCGGGTGCTTAGTACACCCTTATTTGGGCTCACTTCCGCATTCCATCATCCAATTTACTCTACCTAATTAGCAGCGCGGTAGTATAAATAGACATCCGCCAACCTCACTCCTCACTTCATCGGAGCAGCGTTGAGGGGAGGCAGGCGAGTCTACCGTGCTTTAACCGTGAGTTGAGTCAGACGGGTGAGAATGAATGTTGTGTACTACTGTACCTTTTTCGATTACGCTGAACTTACAACTAAAACAACCTATTTTAATATCCTGTAGGTTGCTTAAACTGAGCAGTGAGGAATGAATCCCCCAATATCACGCTAAGGCTCATGAGGTCTCCCAACCTTGAACTTTAAGTAAGCCTTCTCCTTCACCACCATACCAGGGGGCTCAAAATTCATAATGTAGTTTTGTGTCTTTGTTTTCTGTGTGTCTTTTTTCTATGTTCTTTTTTACAGGGTCCTTGAACCCCATTTTTGGTTCCTTTTTGTACCCTTTACTCATTCGAAAGTATTGCCCTTTCCTGAGTTCCTGGACCTCCGACAACGATGCTTATTATGTCTTTTTATCCCACAGGTTCTCCTCAACGCCAATTGGGCGCAACTGAGCATCTCCACCAAATAACATTGATAGGTACATTTCACCTAGTTTATTTCAGAGATTTTTTGTAGAATACACTTTGACATCCCATGTGAGTAAGGTGAGGATAATGTGCATATCCTTGTCCTGAAGAAGGAGTCGTTGTACTCCGAAACATGTTGACACTTCCCGGTTGATATACCCTAACACGTATATTATCAACCTCACTCTGCACCTTTTTAACAATACCAGCCGAGGACATAATAAATATTAACTTTCCTACGAGCCAGGTATTTTTTAACTTCACTTTTTTTCACCTCACCTCACTCACTCATTTCGCTTCTCTTAACACATACCCACACATAGCTCACTATCAAGTGCTCCTGCGTAGCCGTTAGTCGTAGCACGCCGCACTCCGTAGAGGGGTGCGAAGGCCCCGATGATGAAGCATGACACCAAGGGGCCTTTTGGTGTGTGAGGGGCATTTAAACAACACTGTGTGCTCCCCATCACTTTAGGGATCACTACCACTTCCCAGAGTGGATTCTATTTTGTTTAACTATATTGCCTAGGGAGACCGAATCCACTTGTCTCTCTCTCTCTCCCCCTTTTGTTACATCTTACAACACCTGGTGGCCCACCACCCTCAGAAGCCCACCCACCCCCTCAGACCTAGCCAAAAACCTCAGCATCATACTCCATTCATCACTCACCATGAACCGACAGGTCAACGCCGTCACCTCCAGCTGCTTCAACACCCTCTGCATCCTTCGAAAGACCTTCAAATGGATCCCCCTGGAGTCAAGAAAGACACATCACCAGCAGACTGGACTATGGAAACGCGCTCTACGCCGGCATCAACAAGTCCCTACTCCGCAAACTCCAGACAATCCAGAACACCGTTGCCAGACTTGACCTCTGCATCCCCCGGCACGAACACATCAGCCAACCCCTTGCAGAGACTCTACTGGCTCACCGTGGAGAAGAGGATCACCTTCAAGATCCTCACTCCCGCCTACAAATACCTACACAACAATGGACCCTAATACATCAACGACAGAATAAACTTCCACGTTCCCAAAAGAAACCTCAGGTCTGCCAACCTCGCACTAGCTGAAACCCCCACGCATCCACAGAGTCAGAGCAGGTGGAAGATCGTTGTCTCACATTGCAGCCAAGACCTGGAACGAGCTGCCGACAGACATCAGATGAGCCCCCTCCCTAAACACCTTCAGGAAGGATCTCAAGACCTGGCTCTTCGACAGAACGGAGTTGCATCCTCCCCTTCCCCACCCTCAGCGCCTTGAGACCCTCATGGGCGAGTAGTGCGCTTATCATTTTCTGATTGATTGATTATTCATATTACATTTCCCCCATCCTTTCTCCTTCCATCCTTTATTCCCTTTTCCATGAACACATCATTGTTAAAGTTTACTATGAACTTTTGTCTGCTGAGTTGCCAATAGAAGAGGCTATTAACTACTCAACTCCTGCTGAAGCAGGGGTCTTCACTCAGGAGTCAAAGCGTTGCAGTGAGTAATAAGGAAGCTATGTGACTTACCACTGCTCGTCCCTGCCGTCACTGGGACTCCCCCTTCGACGGCATCTGCGGGTGCTGTCAGCCCTGCACTGGTGGTCTGTGCGACTAGAAAAACCTTACACATTTTAGATGCTAGATACGCCTCCCCCTATTGTTATTTTTTTGCAAAATACAACCACAATACATCACTACAGTTTGGTTACAGTATCTTCTATCAAAATATCATGTTGGGCATTTTGTTGGTTGGCAATGTTTGAAAAGCCAGGTAGTTAAGCCAACCAAAAGCTTTTTGTACTGGAGGGGCAGAGCTATGATGAATCTGAGTCACTGAAGTGCAAAGAAGGGATGGACTAATTGGTCAATGAAGGACATATGGTATTGGTTGGCAAATGCAATGGGGCCGGCCTCATGCTTCCAGCCATGCTGCACTGTCATCAACTGCTGGTATACCATGATAATAGTATATACACAACATTGGGGGGGGGGTCCACGATGACCATGGCAGGTATCTCTTTTTACTGTTTTAGCATGAGAAAGAAAAAGTAAGTCTTGTCAACAAATATGCGTAGAATAGTAATGTTAATTGGGCGTGCAATGTTCACAGTAGAGTACCTGGCCTAAAATGGGTTCTCTAAGTGTTACAATACCATTCCACAAGATATATAGGGAGAGAGGGAAAGCTTACTGACAAAGCAGACAAAAAGAAAGCTATAGACAGACTAATACAGACAGTTTGAAGTCAAGTACATAAACGTGAACTATACAAAATAAGTAAATATGATAATGCAGGGATAAGAAGAATTTAGGAAGCAGATAGAACAAAGAGGAGTTGGAAAAACATTATGAGACAGGCACAGTAAAACAAAAACCCAGAAAATAATTCTAATTGTGAAAGGATAAAAGTTAGGGAAATAATATTACCAGGAGTGTAGGAAGGTAGGATCTGACTACATGGTTACCCCTACTTTTTTCGGGTATTTTGTTGGTTTTTGACTAGTCTGACTGGGATCCTGCTAATCAGGACCCCAGTCTGCTTTTTCCCTTAAATTGTCATGCATGTACTTTGGTACACTCCAGATTGGATACTGGGGTACCCTTATCAGTCTCTAGTATATGGTACACATGTACCCAGGGCACAGGTCCCCCAGAGGCCTCTCATGGGCTGAAGCATGAGTTATGCCACCCATGAGAGACCGTGCAAAATGGAACTCTAGGTCTGCTACTGCAGCCTGTGTAAGATGGTGCATGCACCACTTAAATTAGATATAGGTTAACTATATCTAATTGTCACTACACTTAAAACTTATGTCACCCCTATAGCAGGCCTTAACAATCCTGAATGCAGGCTGCTGGGCTTTATGTGAGAGGGTGCCCCTGCATGAGTAGAGCCTCTCTGCAGCCTTTGGAGACCATTCTCCTGGTTTGTCTGTGACTCAGCCGGACATATAGGTAGAGGTGCATTATAACCTCGCGGTAAATGCTATCTCGAAAACGGCTGCATAGAAACATTTTGAGTTTGGTATCAGAGGTATGATTCTACCCTTCTGAAGCAAGCTTCGTGGGGTAACTGGTCTTACTGGTGCCAGCCTTCTCGATCTGGACAGCACAAAATGGATGCTGCTGACCAGAGACACATTTCTGCTCTCCTGCTGCTGAGCCAAACTCGAGCAGGGGAAGGTAGCACAATAGGCATCTTGTCACAGGGAGGTGTGACCACCTCCCAGACAGTATTTAGTGTATTGGGGCTGGGTGGGTGCACTCTGAGAGTGCCTGAAAATCTGCTCTTGGGCCACATTTGGTGTTCCTGTGCATAGTCCAGCTCCAACCATTTCTGGGAGCCATTGGCTCCTGCTCTGGCGCGAAACTGGACAAAGGACATGGATGTAGCCACCCCTCTGTCCTGCCCCTCCCATAGAAGGGTCCCATGAATCTGCCCAAACCTCTCCTGTGGGTAAAACATGGGTTACCTGGCTACAGGACATTAGATTTTATGTGGACAAGATTCTACAAGAAGAAACCACTGACCTTTGGACGTCTGGACACCTTGGACTTCGCTGGACCTCGACTGGGCCTGTCTTCGTCCCCCTTTCCGTCTGAAGCTTAGTTTGTGCTTTTGCTCTAAACAGGCTCCATACAGGACCTGTGGTGCACTTGACAACAGGCGAATCCCCCTTTGAGTGAAGGAGTCACTCCAATGCTTCGCAGGCACCTAACTGCAACTGACCAGTCTCCTGCTCCTGAGCTCCTGCGGACTCTGGAGATTTTAGCAAAGCAGGAAGAGGATTCCTGAAGTACCCTGAAGTCGATCTGCCCTCTCACCGACTTTGAGGCCAGTATCCCTCATGGGGTCTGCATAGCTCGAACCCCTGTGCACCGTGTCCATTTGCAGTTGCATATGCTTGTTGGCACTTCCTGACCTTGTGCATTGGACTCTGTGTAGTCCTGACCCTGAGCAGTATTTGCACCAAAGAATTCCGACCTCCTCACGCCAAGTGCACCGTGGGCTGGTACTTTGCAATCTTGCTCGAGGTCCCCTTGCGACTCCTGGTCATTCGACCTGTGGGTTCCTCTGAGGGTCATCTTGATTTCTCGTGGGCTTTCCTGGTTGCTCCAGACATGCCCTGACTCCCCATTGCTTGGTGAGTCTCCTGGACCTCGCTGGTCTACAGCGTAACCTGCTTGACCTTCCTGCGAAGGCTGCTTTTGCCAGGCTTGTTGGTGCTCCCGCCGGACACTGACCCCTCAGCACTCGACATGCTTTGTGGGACAGCTCACCTCCAGCTCCTGGTTGTCCTCGACATCTCCTGGTCCTCGTGTCTGCAGAGTGAAGAATCCCTTCTTCGCACCTGAAGCACCCGACATCGGTGGGCATTCGTCTCCGGATCTCCTGGTCACTCTGAAGTGACCCAGACTCTGCCCCCTCTGCTTTCAGGTTCCTTACTTCCAGAATCCAGGCATGGAGTCCACCGGACCCTTTTCACCTTCATGGCAGCAGTACTTCTTCACAGCCTTCCATTGAGAACGACAAGAGTTTCTGACACCACTTCAGACCTATGCACCCGGATCCTCTGGGATAGGTAACTCGGGTATCATGGTATCCACGGGTGGGGTGGCTCTTCAAACTCTTAAGTTCTAAAGGGATCGCTCGAAGTCCTCCTAGAAGGGTCCTTAAACTTTAAAAGTGTAACCGCGATTTCCCCATAGAATTGTACGGAGCCCGCTGTTGTGTTCCCACACTGCACCCGGACTCCGTGGGGTCCCTGTCTACTCACCATGGGTGGTTCCTTTGGGTCCCAGCGATTCTACGTGATCTAGACCTTGTCTTGATCTCAGTCGTGACTGTTGTACCACTATTTTAGTATATGGTTTGGTTTCCCCCTGGAGCCCACTGTGTATGGTGCAATTTACAACTATTCTATTGAATTTGTATTGTGTGCTTTATGTTCTATCCTCGTGTAGAGGGCAGTAGAGAGTGTTCTATTAATAAATACATATTTTTATTTAACTACTTTGTGGTTCTCCTTCATTTAGTCATTCAGGAGGAGACATTCTGGTAAAACAAGCTGCTTTACATTCCTTCAGGGCTAAGCCTGAACTCCACAGCTACCACTAGGATAGCTTTCTAAAGGTTATCTTTGACCTCATACATCATAATGGTCGTGTGGATTGGTACCAGGTGCCCACTTTAATTAGTGGACAACATATATCAAGCCACTTTCTCACAAGGAGCACTTAGAGGGGCCACCAGAGGGGTGTTACCATGCAGGTAGGTAACAACGCGGTCGTTACAACGACCGCTTTGTTACCACGCGTGGCTTTACATCGCAAGTTGTTCCTACGACTTGGCTAGGTGGCGTGCAACTCCAGAGAATGTGTTGGATTTTAAATCCAACACCTTCCCTGCTGTTGCGCTAACTGAAGTAGGAATAGTAATTTATACTATTCCTAAGTCCAGCGCGCTATTTTGCGCAAGTAAAGCCCGCGTGGTAACAACGCGGTCGTTGTAACGACTGCGTTGTAACCTACTGCGTGGTAATAGCTTGTGTTGTAAAGTGCTATATTTCACCAGAGCCATCTACCGTGGCACTTGTGGCGGCACACCTGGTTTCCTCACCCGCCACAATGGTTCCAGACCCAGCCTTCTTCTTGCCCCTGGATGCTGATGTAAGGAATAAAGAAAATACATTTAAAAAAATTAGTGGTACAGTTAATAATCTTGCAGTAAATATTTGGAATGACAAATGCAGTTACATTTAACTTTTATAAATCAGATCGCCTTTAGTACTGTATTGTGGACCTATTCCTAAATCTAACCTTTAGGAGGCTGGCTTAGTATCTGTTGTACACTTATTTAGGTGACGCACCTTACTCTAATCCAGGCAACCCTTATGGTAATTTTAGTGGTCTTTGATAACCATAGAAAGCTCTCAAAGTGGTAGCTGTGGAGAGCAGCCTCCAGGCTTATCTTGAAGGATGGTTAAGAAGATTGTTTTACCAGTTTAATCATGTAGTGTAGGTTAAACGAAAAAGAACCACACAGAGTATATATAAAAATATGTCTATTTATTACACAACACTCACTAGCATATTAGTATATCTTCTATCTGGAGATATCAACACAAATACACAACAATACTTCAACTGCAATAAGGTAAGTAGCTCATATTATTGTGGTCTCCAGGGGGAAACCAAACCATATATTAAACAAGCATTGACATAGTCAATAGGTCTCGCTTTTGGGACCTTATAAGTATTTAGTTATGCAGCACAATATCATTGGTGCATCAACATCAACTGTTGCATGGCTAAACACTTATGAGATCCCAACGGCGAGACCTATTGGCTATGCCAATGCTTGTTTTTCCTGGCAGCCAACCAAAGCCTAAGGAGGGGGAAACTAGACAGATTTATCAACCCGAACCTACAATGGAACCTATCTAGTAGTGGCCCAACCTCGAAAGGAGAGAAGGGGGAGGGATGAAGAATCTACAGAAGATAGATTATACACCATAAAAAGAGTTATCGGACACAGGGGATACATCTTCCCCAGACACCTAATCTTAAGAAATTGTCTCAAAGCAGTTCCCAAAGGCCGGCACTAAGAAGTGCCAATCAGACAAGAAAATCATGAAAACTGGCCAGGAAAATGAGTTACTGATCCTCTCCTGAGAAGCCAGACAGTTGTCCTTGGCAAACACAAGCCCCGTAGTTCCCGAGTCAGCCTTGACATGTTTAGCTGTTCGAATCGTTGTCTTTTTACCATGCGAGCAGAACATCAAGACTGGTCAAGGGGCATTGCAGGGAGAGCTTTGAGACTGTCTATGGCAAGTTTGTAAGGAATAAGGGTTGGTGTCCCGGGTGATTAGCTTCATTTGGGGACAAGTTGTCTACACGATTTACAGCAGGCTGCCAGAAATGGATGAGAAAAGCATATGGAATCTGTATTGCACCGACATGGCTGTCAAGCTAAATCAGAGGTCTTCAAACTTTTTGATGCCGAGACCCCCTTGTAAAACCTTTTTAGGCTTAAGGACCCCCTTCCAACAAAAGTTTCTACAAACTGATACTCCTCATCATCAACAACTATCGACAACCATAAATGCGCCTGTTAGACCTCATCACATCCATCCATCCATCCATCATTCATCCACCCACACTTTCACACATCCATCCATCCATCATCCATCCAACCTTTTATCCCTCCATCAATACATCCATACTTCATCCATCCACCCTTTCATCCTTACATCCATCCTTTACCCATCCACCCTTCCATGCATCCAGCATTCATCCACCCACACTTTCACCCATCCATCCATCCATCCTTCATCCATCCACCCTTTCATCCTTCCATCCCTACATCCATCCTTCATCCATCCACCCTTTCATCCTTACATCCATCCTTTACCCATCACCCTTCCATCCATCCATCCATCATTCATCCATCCATCCATCATTCATCCACCCACCTTTTCACACATCCATCCATCATTCATCCATGCAACCTTTTATCCATCCATACATCCATCCACCCTTTCATCCATACATCCATACATCCATACATCCTTCATCCATCCACCCTTTCATCCTTCCATCCATACATACATCCATCCTACATCCATCCACTGTTTCATCCATACATCCACCCGCCCTTTCATCCATCCACCCATCATTCATCCACCCACCTTTTCACACATCCATCCATCCATCATGATCCATGAAACCTTTTATTCATCCATACATCCATCCTTCATCCATCTGCCATTTCATCCTTCCTCCATCCATACATACATCATTCATCTATCCACACTTTCATCCATCCATTCACCCATCATTCATCCACCCACCTTTTCACACATCCATCCATCATTCATCCATGCAACCTTTTATCCATCCATACATCCATCCTTCATCCATCTACCATTTCATCCTTCCATCCATACATACATCCTTCATCTATCCACCCTTTCATCCATCCATTCACCCATCATTCATCCACCCACCTTTTCACACATCCATCCATCCATCATTCATCCATGCAATCTTTTATCCTTCCATACATCCATCCTTCATCCATCTATCGTTTCATCCTTCCTTCCATCCATACATCCTTCATCTATCCACCCTTTCATCCATCCATTCACCCATCATTCATCCACCCACGTTTTTCACACATCCATCCATCCATCCATCATTCATCCATGCAACCTTTTATCCATCCATACATCCATCCTTCATCCATCTACTGTTTCATCCTTCCTTCCATTCATACATCCTTCATCTATCCACCCTTTCATCCATCCATTCACCCATCATTCATCCACCCACTTTTTTCACACATCCATCCATCCATCATTCATCCATGCAACCTTTAATCCATCCATATATCCATCCTTCACCCATCTACCGTTTCATCCATCCTTCATCCATCCACCCTTTCATCCATCCATCCACTCATCATCCACCCACCTTATCACATAGCCATCTATCCATCCTTCATCCATCCACCCTTTCATCCTTACTTCCATACATTCATCCTTCATTCATCCACTCTTTCATCCACCCATTCACCCATCATTCATCCACCCACCTTTTCACAAATCCATCCGTCATGATCAATGCAACCTCTTATCCATCCATACATCCATCCTTCATCCATCCACCCTTTCATCCATTCATCCACCCACCTTTTCTGTGCCTCTCTCATGGGGGTTGAGCGGAAGGGGGGGGGGGTCAGTATCTCTCTGCGTCTTCTTCTTCCTCTCTCATGGGAGGGCATCTCTGTGCCTCCCTGCTGGGGGCGTGGGGCGGACAGGCTGTAACAACATCTCACCTGAAGAACTGACTCAGGCACATTTCTCCCGCACAGGCTCTAGGTATGAGGCTTCGTGCTTTGTGCTTTACAGGCGGGACCCACCGCTCCAGGCGCGCAACGTCCATTGAACTCAAAGGGCTACAGCCTCCTCCCCCAGCCACCCTCCCCTGCCCCCCATCCCTTCCCCTCCTCGTGTATGTGAGCCAGGCTTAAACACCTTCAGGGACACACACAAAGCGGCACCCTAGTACTTTACAGGTCTTTAAAGACCGTTTACTTGTTAATGAGTCTTTGTTGTTTTTCACCCCTTGGTGTGAATTAGGCCTCCGCCGTGAGCACCCTCAATTAGCCTGACGCCAGGAACTGCACTCTGACAGAATCTGCAACCCCCTTCCCAGGACTCCACGACCCCCCTGGGGGTCACGCCCCACAGATTGAAGACCCCTGAGCTAAATGGAGCTAAAAATTACACACATCGATTAAAAAGCGTGTGTTGAAAATACATGCTTTGAACAGAAACATTAACATTTAATTTCCATTAGGAGAAAAGACTTTTCAATGTTAGAAATTATGTTTTCTAGGGATATAGATTTAAATGAAACTTTTCATTGCCCTGAAAGGAAAAAAAATTCTAATCTGACTTTCTGGATGTAAATGTTATGATATTCTTAACACCCTAAATAAAGAGATCATATTTTTCTTGCGTCGTTCAAACAGTACTTGATAGGGAAGAAAAGGCAAGAGTTTCAGGGTGGGCAGAGAAAAAAGATAAACGGAGAAAGACGAGTGTGTGTGCTTTAGACAGACAATGCCACAGAGAGCAAAAAAGAGACACAGGGAGAGGATACAGTGATGGAGAGAGAAAGTGCGCGCTAAAGAAAGGATGAGAACATGAGAAAGAGGAGAGGACTCGAGTGAGGGAGAGAGGCAGTGAAGGAAGGGGAGAAAGTGAGAGAGAGAGAGGGGAAAATGAGAGAGACGGAATGCGAAAAACAGAGCGTAATCCCAGGGTGATGAAGAGTTAAACTTCCAGAGTTTACAATTCCTCACCACACAGAGTAGATATACATCTCCTTGCTGCACTCTTTCAAGTCCATGATTGTACCCTGTGGTGGAAGTGGGCGAAAAAAAGTAGGGGGAACTGTGGGCGGAGACTCCGAGGGCGGGGATAACCCAAGGATTGGATCAGAGGGCTGAGTCAGAGGTGTGGCCAGAATGTGCCAAACATCCCAATTTTTAGTATTTTGTTCGGCATTTCACCGACCAGTTACAGTTTATTGTGTTATTTAATTCAACCAATGGATACACTTGATTATTTAAGGTTTAATAGGAGTTATTGGCATTTAAATACATTCACAAAGAGGAATATATTTCCAATCACACAATGTCCCAAATACGCTTTTAACCATCTCTCTGACACAAGCAGTAACCTACCAACCTAGTTAACCTTATGTGCACTTTGTGAGCTGCATGGTACATGTTCTTTGCAGCAGGCACATTAACCCTCTGTGCCACCCTTTCCAGGAGTCAACCCTTCCACTAGACAAAACTCCGATCTCTCTCTAGGAATAACATTAATTTATCATGACTTTTTTATTGTTGCTGCAATTGTTGGAGGCCTGGAAGGAGGCAGCAAGTTTTTTTAAACCATAATATACTTGCAAACACCCGAAATAGGTACCCAGTGCGGTCACACTGTTCACACCGCCGTAACCTGCTCAAGGTTCATGTGACCTCAGTGACAGAGTCACAGTGACTGGATCACTGTTGCTCTAGGGTGTGCTGCTTCGTAGGCCTGCCCGCAAGGCTGGAGGTGAACTTCAGTATGGATTGTGGTGGACAGGCCTTCAAGGTTAACCCACACTTGCCACTGCAAAGGTCCACCTGCTGGTGCTAAGACACCTGGGCTTCTAAGGTCTAGCATGGGAATGTGCTCCCTCAGGAGAATGGTCTGGGGGACTGGTCATGAAGGCTGAACCCGGCTCCACGGTTCCAAATTTGACAGTTCTGGCCATAGTGCCACATCCTCTCCCCCAATGAACACCATACTGCCCCACTGAGAAAAACTCACACTGCCTTCAGCTACAACCCAATTGTGCACCACTATAAACACCAGGATGCGACCTAATTCAAATAATGCAGAGTAGTATGCTGCCTGAAAAAAAAAGGTAAAAGCAAACATTCATAGAGAGTGCAAGATTAGGTAAAGCATGTGAAATGTAAGCAGAAACAACATGGTTACCCTATCGATCTCTCACTCATTCAGAAATCAGCTAGTGGTTTTACCTGAAAAGTTAAGGACATGACTACAGGGCCCTGAAGGGAACAGTTTCAATGTCCATTGCTTATATCCTTAAATATACGTAAACAGTGTGGTTTAAAAAGACCACATCCATAAACACAGAGGTACACATTTTGTTTTCCAATATACCCATCAACCAGGTATTGCAATACACCCAGGAATGGTGCACTTCCCAACCTGGGGACAACATTGCTATTCAAAGAAAGACGAGAAAAGAAAAGTAGCGCTTCACTGCAAAGTCTGTAAAGTGAGGCTGATGTGTTTGGATGTGAATAAAACCAATCTGGCCACTTTGCAACCACTCTGTCTTGCTTTATTTATTGATGTATTTATTTTTCATATTTAAAACTTTTTATTTCTCGCCATCCCTAGGCTGCACTTTGGAATAGAAAAATGTCAGAAACAGGCATTTCCCGCAAGAGTGTTTTTCTTTTTTGGATCCATTTCACAGGGAAGCAACTAAATAAAAGAAGGAAAGAGAGGTTGTGAACCGTTTCTTCAAGTCACGGTTTTCAGTAAGTGAGGAGCAAGACAGAAAGAGAGGGAATAATAGGAAAAGAGGGGGCAGCTGCCAGCACAGAAAAGAAGAGGGCATTGTCCGTGTCTTCGCTGGGCAGTAAGGAAGAGACAGAGTCCTTTTCCTTCTCTGCCCGTCCCCGATTGTCCACAAAAGCAACCACGGTCACACGTTGCTCCCTGCCCCCTCAGAAGTATTCTCGAGCCTCATTGCGTTACAGCATAAAAAAATTATGAAGAAGGAGGGAGTGCAAGATACGCAAGGCTTAATGAGCCTTGACAGAAACCCACATGGTGGCTGTGCGTGTGCACGCGCACGTGACCGCAAGCTTGAGGCCAACAAAAGCCTCTGGTAGCACTTTCAAAAGCCATCACTAAATTTCTCGCAGAGCAGCGCATGCGCTGGCTCAGCGTGACTTGAAAAGTGTAATGCTAAAGCAGCAGAGGATGGGACTTTGACCAGAAGACCCAGATGAGCTGGGGACATAAGGAACCACCCAAGGTAAGTACCCAGGAACCTCATGGAGGCTGTGTGCAGCGTGGGAACATAGCTGCAGGCCCAGTGGAAGTCAATGGAGAAGTTGCAGTTGCAGTTTTAGCAGAAGAAGGACCCTTCGCAGATGACCCTGAAGAATTCTCTTGGAGGACAGAAGGTTGGAGAACCACTACTCGTGAATACCTCAGAGACCAGTTTACCTAGACCAGGGAAGCCAGGCGCATAGGAGTGAAGAAATGTTGGAAACCTCTGTAGATGACAATGGAAGACTTGGAGAACAGTGGCTCTGGAGAATAAGGTGAAGAAGTCCGGTGGAATCCAAGGATGGATTCTGAAGCTAAATAACCTGCAAGCAGATGGGGCAGAGTCTATGCCACTAAGGAGTGACCAGGAGGCACGGAAGAGCAATGCCCACCAATGTCGGACGGTTCAGATGAGTTGACCGTGTCCTTGTTGCTGCAGCTTTGAGGACAAGGCAATGTTGAGGAAGACCAGGAGCCATGCATGATCTGTCCCACGTCTGATGTCGGTGACCAGTGGGGGGAGGGGTTTGGGGGGTCGGTGTCTGGCAGGAGCACCAACAAGCCTTGGCAGCCACAACTGTCTGGAAAAAACAAAGATGGAGCAACGTTGGGAACAGCGAGGTCCAATGGCCTACCCACAAGCAGGGGACTCAGAGCAGGCCTTGAGCAAGCAGAAGAGCCCACTGAAGCAGGAGAAGACCCTCAAGAGGACAAACAGACCGAAGGCACAAAAGTCACAAGAGGACCTCGAGCAGATCCCCAAGAAGGAAGGCCCACAGTGCAGAGGATGTGGTGAGGACGCTGTACATGGCAGGCAGAGATGCTGGAGGCTGGAGCTTCGTGTAGCCCGAAGTCCTCTAGAGTGCAAAGCCAACAAGCCTTGGCAATGGCAAGTCAACACAGTGACTCCGTATCCGTCTTGAGTATCCGCTATTGGTATTGTCATTTACAATGCCAATAGCGTAAACTCTCACAAATGCGAGACCTACTGCATTGCAAATGATTGTAAAAGTGGCCCATGCCACGCTTTCACTTTAATGGCGGCCGTGCTCCTTTGTTTAGATGAGCTGCGTCTAAAGAAAGGTGCTGGCTGTCATTAAAATAATATCATGGTATGTGAAGATTTTACTAAAAAAAAAGCATTTGTTAGTCAAGTTGACAAACAATTTTTTTTAAGTGCCCCATAACACGCGTCCACTTAAATGGAGGCCACGCCCCTTTCTTTAGATGTGGCTCGTGTAAAGAAAGGTGCGTAGCTGCCAATAAAGTGAAAGTGAGGTATGGGGCACTTTTACACAAAAAAAGCATTTGTTTATCAAGTTGACAAACACATTTTTTTAATGTAAAAGCGCGCCATGCTGCGCTTTCAATTTATTGGCGGCAACGCCCCTTTCTTCAGAAGCGGCTCGTCTAAAGAAAGGAGTGTGGCTGCAATTAAAGTGAAAGTGCGGTATGGGGTGCTGTTACCCAAAAAAAAGCATCTGTTTGTGAAGTTGACACAATAAAAATGTAAAAGGGTGCCATGCTGAAACTGTAGCGCGGCACCCTAAGGCAAAGCAGGCTCCCTTGCAGGAAAGCACTTTGTGCCTACAATACGGGAAAATCATTAAAGAAAATAGTGCTCATAGACGGTAGATAAAACAGACCGTGTAACAACATAAGCAAAAAGTCCAGTCTTTATGGGAGGTTACAAATGCAGACAATGCAGTACTAAGGAGGAACTACTAAGTCTATTCATGAATCTAAAGCAACCATTTAGAAACAACAGTAACAAGAGCCAATTGAAAAGATGGACGTAAAATGGGCGGTGCTTCAAGTCTATACCTGAACACAGCATGCCTAAGAGAGCAGCCCATGTGCTGCCGAGGCTCAACCTAACAACAACAAAAAGTTTACAGGACGTTATAGTTAGCCTATGATTTCACTCATAAAAAGCAGTAAAATTCAGCAGTTATATTTACCTGAGAATACTCTAACTTACACCCCCACAATGCACAGCTTATTACCTTACATATTACATCACACAACATGGTCAGTGATATCACTGATGACATCTCAAATTATATCACTGATTACACCATCAAGTGAGTGTTGGTGTTTTGTAAATGTTTCTGAGACTTAAAGAAATATAATAAGCTACCACAAAGTTAAATTACTATACTTTGTGTACTACTAATGAAGGATACTATTTCTAACACATTATGTGAGTAGCTGTGTGACTGTGAATCTGTGTGCGAGTGGCTGTATGGGTGTGTGAGTAGGTATGTGTATGAGTTGTTGTGTGGGGGTGGGTTGCATCTATGGGTCTGTAACTGGGTGTGTAAGTGGCTGTATGGGTGAATGAGTGAGTGGCTGTATACATGGGTGAGTGGGTGTATGAGTGGTTGTATGGGTGACAGAGTGGCTGCATGAGTGGCTGTTTAAGACAGTAATTCACTATCTGTGTAATAAGACCACACTAAGTAATTGCGTGGTCACAAATTCTAAATTCTAAAATGAGCACAATTAGGTTGGGGAACTATAAACCTCTTTCAAAGTGAGGAATCTGCTTTAACAGCGAAAATGTCCTTTACAAAATAGTCTTATGCTAGTGTACCATCTGACTTGGGAAAGCGTACGTATTGTACACCGTTAAAGGATATTCCACAACTTTTTAGAATTTAAAGTATTGATCATGTTACAAATGTGAAGCCATTTCCATGGCGAAAATTCAATTTGCCAAATTAACAAGCATTTGCAATGCAATAGGTCTCGCATTTGCGAGAGTTTGAGATCTTGGCATTGTAAATGACAATGCCTTTTATTTATGTGTTGGTTTTTAACACATAAATAAAAGGCATTGTCATTTACAATGCCAATAGCTTAAACTCTCGTAAATGCTACAGTCTACAGTTAACTATGTGCTTTGGTTGTCCATAAAACTCTGCCCGGTCAGGAATCTTTGGGCTGCCGGGGCTTGGGGGGAGCCTGTGTGGATATTACAGTTGATTTAATTAGCTGCGCATTTCTGGGGCAACTTCCCCTTGATCACAGGACAGAAAGTTTACAAGGCAGCAAAGTGCCTCATTCACATAACAGTGCAGACAAGTAACTCCGGGTGTGGGTTCATTTCAAACATACTCCCGGCCGCTGTAGGGCTGAACTGCTCCCGGTGACTCAGGTTCACCCTGTTACACGGGGCAGTGGCACCCGGGTGATCCTTCGATAGTAATAACACCCAGTGGGTAATAAACACAGACTCACCTGCAGCACTCCCGCAGAGGCATCGCCCCGTCTATAGGGCCTCTGAAGAAAGAAAACCACTGCCTGGTCTCAAGTAGCTCTGCCTGTTCTGTTGAAGTGGTGGGGGCCCAGAGAAGAGAGGGGCCCCCAGTGACCTAGTGTGCAATGCACAGAAGCGGCCTCGCCGGTACGTGTTCTTAAGTAGCACTATGGTAGGGCTGCAAATGCCGGAGCGCTTGGAACCAGACATCGGACACAGGCTTGAGACGCGCAGCTTGGTGGTAAAATGGTTTAATTAGTTGGGGCTTGTATACAGCGTCACAGCGCCCCCTTTCAACCACTTCTATGCGCTATAAGAAATATAAACGTGTCACATTGAATAAGCGAATGGTCGCAAGCCTGTGATCATACCTATCTTTCACTGTGTGGGGAGTATAAGAAGGCAAGACCATGTCGAGGAAGTAAAATACAACAAGATACTGCCTACCGTAAGGTTCTGTCTCTAAGTGACGTCAGGCGGCCGCACGCACTTCCGCGCAGGCGCAGAGTGTTCTTGGCCGCGCCCGCTTCTCCGCTTGCTGATGGCGTACAAGAGGCAATGGATGGCACTGGAGCCCATGGCCGCGTCGGCCCCGCCCCCGCCCGCCGTAGCAGCACTGGACATCGCCCCCACCCGCCCATCGATCCATTGGGAGCCGGTCAGAAGGAGGGATTCGAACAACAAAAGAGCCCGGTGAGGAAAGGGGGGGGGAGGATGTGTGTATGCAGTGTGTGTGTGTGTGTGTGTGTGTGTGCGCGCGCGTGCCTGCCTGTGTGTGTGTGTGCGCGCGTGTGCCTGCCTGCGTGTGTGTGTCTGTGGGCGTGCCTGCGTGTTTGCGGGGATTCGGAGCCAGGGTACGGGCAGCCACATACAAAAGCGCAAGGCGCGCTCACGCGGACAAATCTGAGACAGCAGAGGCGCGTGGCCGAATGCTGTCTCAGATTCCCCCGAAAGTAACAGCTATAGGTCCTGAGCTAGACAGCGCATGCTACGCATGCGCAGCTCTACGCTCGACCTAAAAATGGTTTCTAGTGGATCCAACTGTTATTTTAACAGAGATTGCATAGTGCTGTCTATGTACAGGAGAAAGAAGACTAGTTAAAGTAAACATGACCAGTACTGAATTCCAATATACAATGGGAATTGTCTTCATTTAAGTTCATTGGATGTTAAGAAACTCCTAAAACATGCCACCGACTGGATTCAGTGGAAACAAACCCTTATGTAACTGGTTTGGAATTTCCACCAGCCAAATGGAGGAAGTTTATCTATTTAAGGAATGTATCAGGTTAGGTGTTTATCTTGGAAGGTTGCTGGCCTAAACAGTAAGAACAAGAGGTGTCTAGTAAAAGAAGAGCTTAAAATGTATAAACCCCATCTCGTTTTGCTTTCAGAAACTCACATATGTTATAAAGATAGGAAATTATTAGGTCAATTAGGTTATGAGTTAATAGTATGCTCCACTCTAAACACCTCTATTAGGGGGTCGCAATACTGAAACAAAAGCAATTAAGATCTGAAACTAACCGAACAGCAGCTGATAAAGGCGGTAGATGGGCAATTGCTCAGACAGAACTTGAACATTGTAAATGTAAATGTAAATGTATAGGCATTTATATAGCGCACTACTTACCCGTAGGGTCCCAAGGCGCTTCGACCGCTGCGAAACCCTTCCTGGCTTCCCTGAGAGATGGTCCCTTAATGGGTATCTCCAGGGTGAGACCAGGCATCCCCGGCGGTCTGGTGGGGCCGTTAGTGAAGATGAGGCAAGCTAATGCCCAGAGTTGCCGAGTGTGAACACTGATCAGAGTGGGCACCGAGGCGAGAGAATTATCGAGTCCGCTGACCCTGGTCCAGAAACCTGCCGCGCCGGGAATCGAACCCTGGTCCCGGGCCGTCCTCTGCTCTCGGGTCTGCCGCCTCTAACCAGTGAGCCACACTACTTCACTATTGCAGGTGAAGGTGAAGGTGCGAACATTGCAAGTCTGTGTGATATATGGACCTAATATTGACGAACGATCGATGTTAGATGGCCTAAATATTGAATTATTGGATGGGGAAGGAGAATTGATAATAATGGGGGATTTCAATTGTGTAATGAATTATGATGTGGACACTACTAGGCGGGGTGCTTTTCAACGAATGCGTAAAACTCAAGCTGCCATATTAGAACTAAGTCGTTTACATAACCTAAAAGATGTGTGGCGGACTAAACACCCGAACCTAGCAGGATACACATACTACTTGGCTCCCCATAAATTATGTTCACGAATAGATATGGTTTGGGCAGCGGATAAGACCTTAGAATCCAGTATTATAGAAAAATGCGTCAGATCACAATCCTATTCTTTTTTAATTTAATATCACTTCAAAGAAACAAGGTCCAAGACAGTTTACATTTACTAGGTATCTGTTTTCCGATGTAGCATTTATTTCTCAACTCAAAGAACACATTACTGAATTTATTAAAGTCAATCTAAATTCTACTTCATCTATATTTGTGTGGGATTCATGTAAGGCCAGCATTAGGGGTTTTGTACAACAATATATTTTCAGAAAGAACTTAGAATATAGGAATGAGACTAAAACTAGGACATCTAATATTCTGCTATTGGAAAGTCACTTGGCGGAAGCACTTCGTCAAGGAACTCCAAACATTTTAGAATTAAGACTTAAATTAGTGAGTCTTCAATCTGCTACGAAAAAGATACTTAGGGAGAAATGCATCGTCAAATTACATAAATACCACCTACCTCAGTATGAGAGCAGTGATAAAATTGGGAAAATTTTAGCATATAAAGTAGCTGATAAAAAGGCAAACACATTAATTAAGTCTATTAAAGGACTGAATTCCAAAATTTATAGCGAACCAGAACAGATATTAGAGCAATTTGTTGATTATTATAGCAATTTATACACCCCGGAAAACTATCCTACAAAGAATAACGTATTATCATACATTAATAATAATCTAAATGATCAAGGAGATAGAGAAGGAATAGGAAAGCTGGCTGGAAATATCACCCTAACAGAGATAAGACTTGCGATTGCCTCCCTCCCCTCAGGTAAGGCAGCCGGGGAGGATATGCTTCCTATAGAACTCTATAAAACCTGCATGCAGTAATTACTCCCTCTTTTTAGCTTAGTTATTAACTCCATCGGGGAGACGGGACAAGCTCGTAGCTCGTGGAATACAGCTAAGATTGTATTCTTTCTTAAAAAACACAAACCTGCGGACGAGTGTGGGTCGTACAGACCGATTTCGCTAATCAACACGGATGCAAAAGCATTTGCGAAAATCTTAGCTATGCGACTCGCGCCCTGCATGCCGAAGCTAGTTAACATACAGCAACATGGATTTGTTATGGGGAGGGATACCACCGCCCATGTAAATATGGCAATAACCGCCTTTGAGGTAGCAATGACTAATTCCACCCCACTCGGAATGGTTATGTTAGATGCAGAGAAAGCATTTGATCGGGTGGGGTGGGATTACCTATGGGCGGTGATGACTTCATATGGCTTTCAGGGCCAATACTTAAGATGGATACAGTCATTATATGACAACCCTACTGCCAAAATTAGTTATGCAGGTATGATATCTTCTAATTTTTCTATAGCCAGGGGCACCTGGCAAGGGTGTCCCTTGTCACCCCTGCTGTTTGCACTTTCCTTGGAACCATTTTTAAATGCACTACAGACTCAACCTAACATTATTCCTTACAAACGCGGTTCTAATATTCTTGAAATAACCGCGTACACGGATGATATTGCAATTTTTACCACTGATGTGGTAAAAGCACTCCCGAGGATAACAAAAGAAGCTAATAGCTTTGGGGCTATCTCAGGATATAAATTAAATTTAAATAAAACACAGGTTATATTGAATTATAAACCCTCGGTTCCGGTCCAAGGCATATGTAGGACTGCTATATATTTGGGAGTAAAAATATCTTCGAATATAAAAGAAATAATCACGCTAAATTCTGACCCTTTATTAAAAGAAGTAGCACTTTCATTGAAAAAATGGCATAAGATCCCATTAAGTTTCAAGTGGACGGATCAACTTAATTAAAATGAAAGTACTACCAAAATTTCTTTATCTATTCAGATCAATTCCTCTACGCGTTAGTAACCTTTTTTTAAAAAAAATTGTTGGGGTATGTAGCAGCTACATTTGGGGATACAAAAAAGCTCGGAGGTCATTCTTTTGTTGAAGTTACCAATTGAAAAGGGAAGGTTACATTTTCCTGATTTTAAACTATATTTTCTTGCAACTTTCTTTGGTCGCCTTCGTAGCTTACTTAAAGCTAATGATTATCTTTACTTTTTTAAGTTTATGTTGGGTACAGATTGTAACCAGTTTTTGGCAAGGGTTAATGACCCAAACTATTTTAAACGGGTCAAGTTTAAGACTGCTAGGAATATCGTTAGAATATGAAATTTGATTCTGAGTATTAGTAAAACTTCGTTCTTTCATTCAAGATTACAGATTTGGGGAAATCCGGGACTTCCCGGAATCTTTAACGATGGGGCGGAGGCTAGCTGGTCTAGCTGTGGGATTAATACGTTAGGAGATCTTTATGGCCAAGAAGGATTTTTAGATTTTGTAACACTTAAACTTCTATATAAACTGCATGACCCCATACGGTTTAAATACATGCAAATCCGGGATTATGTAGTATATAAAATGAAGGTGTATGAAGTCTCTGACTAAGATATTTGGACTTGTCTCTATTCCGATAAGACTAAATCACTAATCAGCGAGAGTTACAAATGTCTTAATCAACAAAAAGCTGATGATTGTACAAAACTTGCTATAAAATGGACTACCAGTTTAGACACTAATGTAACATCTAATCAGATATCTGCCTCTTTTTGTAGTATTAATCGTGTAGTTCTGTCTTCTAGTTTAAGACTACAATCATATAGAACTTTATGTTCCTTGTATTACACCCCACAAATAATTCCACGGTGGTCCTCAAACAGTTTAGCAAATGATCGCTCTAAATGCCCCAAATGTGACCTTGTGGCGGCTGACCTAGAACATATGCTCTTTTCATGTCCCCGTATTATCTGATTTTTGGACAGGAATGGAAAATATTCTTAAGCAGAAGCAGATTATTTTCTCCCCTTTTACAGTTATCACGGTCCTATTAGATATACCTTCATCAAACTGCTTACATAAACTTCTAATCACTATTTTATTTGCATGTGCTAGACTGACTATTGCAAGGGCTTGGATTTCTTCAAAGCCCCCGCATATTATGGAATGGTGGACATTGGTTAACGAAATTCACACCATGGAACTAGCATTAGCTAAAGTAAGGGGATTACGAGCTATGATGAAATGGGAAAAAATGTGGGGAACGTTTATATAATTTGGAATCTTACCCTTTGCCCTTTACGTTGTTATTAGTTAATGATGTCTAACTATGTCAAGGCTATAACTGCATTGAGTTTAATATGTTTAAAAATAATATCTTGTGTTTTTATACATTCCTTAATTGTTATGAATTATACCTCTGTATGGACCTTTATGGATTGGCGTATATTGAATTGTTTAATTGAATGTCTAAACTGAACAAACTTTATTTTTCATCTCGTGCTGTCAATAAAAAAAAAGATTTTTAAAAAAAGGAATTTCCACCAGCCAGGGATGTCTCTTTTGTGTTATAGTCTCTGTGGTTTTTGATTCACATCGAATAGCAGAACAGCAGTCTGAAAAATAAAAAAGTTGTTGCCAATAGCTAAATTAGACTAGCTGTTCATTTGTGGAAGAAGACTAAGAAGTTCCCATCAACTGTTGATTGTTTCTAGACTGCCAGTTTATGAATTTGATGTTATCCAGCATATGTCTGAGTGACTACTTTACAGTTCCGGTCTACCTGCTGACCCAATGGCCTTCTAATGAGGGTGGACCAGATATTCAAGCGAGCGATTCCATTAAAATTGATGACGGAAAAAACAACTTTTTGGGAGGGGAATGCAGGTTTGAAAAGACGGTGACATGTTGTAAGTCTATAGGGGATTTTTGCTTTATTGATGGATGTATGTTATTGAAAAGATGGTGACATCTGCCAAATGAGGGTGATCTGAAAGGTATGCTCCCTTACTGTACTCAACAGTGTTTTGATTTCTCTCCCAATGCACCTATACAGCTCGTTTGTGTACCACTTAAGAGAATACTACAGTGGTGGAGATATTTTGTTTTAAGAGTTTCATTCATGTCAACATTAACATGCAACATGCAAATGAATTGATTGTGCACCATTCACCTTTAGACTGACTAGAGCTAATGCAGGCCTGTATTTTAAAATGGCTAACGTCTGTGTAGAGTTGCGCTCTAGTCTTTGTGCGGTGCGTCACGACGCAACGCGCGAAGACGCCTGTTGAGAGCGAGCGAGTATACCGCGAGTGTCGGAGGTGGAAAGACGCTCGGGGCTCTCCCTCTAGCAATATTACTCATGTATAATAATAAAGTAACCTATCCCTTCAATACCCGTCTGCCTCCTTATTGCTGCACACGCAGGGAGCAACTTAACAGTGGCGATGAGGATGGGATTTCCCACACAGACACACGACGGGAAAATACAACGGAGGTACAGCAGAAAGATAAGGGGAACACACCACACGCTGGCCCATCCTGAAGGGGGACGACGTCCGGAGGTTGCTGGAAGGAGCAGGGAGAGCGCAGCAGAAGCGAAAAGGAGCGAGGAGCACGTACCGCATGGACCAGTGCCAGAAAGCGGTAGCCAAGAGGAGAAGCACAGAAAAGAGGTCGATAATACCCAACAGAGGCCCTGGCGGAACTAGAAGACCGCGGAGCAGGGGGAGCAGGAGAACCCCGACCGAATCTGACACAAGGTGGGAACGCAAGCGCGCCAGGCAGCCCAACAAACCAGGGAGCGGAACCGGAAGAGCAGGCCAGAATGAGCCCAGACCATGTGAACCCCAGATGAAATGGGAAGACTGGAGGGAATATTTCAAAAATTATCTCGAGGCCCTGGAAGATGAAAATGGGGAGGCCTTCCCCAGTGTGTGGAGGAGGAGGATACTCTTGCACAACCTGGGCCCGGAAGGGATAAGAGTATTCACAAACTTAGTGCCCACGACCAGACCACAGGCGGATACCGATGTCTTCAAGCATGCCTTAGAAGATCTGGACAACCACTACCGCCCAGCGGTGTGTGTCTCCATTGATCGTTACAACTTCCAACAAAGGAAGCAAGAAGCTGGAGAATCCATAGGCGACTATGTCGCAGCTTTGAGAAGGTTGGCGATAACGTGCAAGTACGGAGCCCTCCAGGATGAATTCATAAAAGATCAAATCGTTATGCACACGACCAATAAGACTGTACAAGATAAATTGTGGGCACACGGAGAAGCGACGCTGAAGGAGGTCATAGCGATGGTAAAGAAAGCAGAATTATCAAAACGATGTGCCGAAGCAGCGAAAAGGGAGACCGCCCAGAAGACCACGGTGAACAGAGTGGAAGATTCGGAACCTTCAGGAAGGTACAGAACGGCGCCAGGAGGAAGCAAAGGAGCAAACAGATGGGTGGGAAAACCCGGACAAACAGGAAAACAGGCAACGGAAAGCAAGACCACGTGCTACAGATGCGGAAGCCCGACACACTCAGCCCAAGATAAACGATGCCCAGCGTTCAGGGCGAAATGCATGTTCTGTGGCCTGATAGGTCACTATAAAAAGGTGTGTCGCAGGAAAGTCAAGAGACCTGTGGTGAAATACGTAGCGCAAGACCAACCAGAAGGAGAAGAGGATGAGCTGGAAGAAGATGACCTTGTGTTGTGCATAGAGGAGCAAGTGTTGGGAATAGACAACAAGCGTTCTCGTAAACCACAATGCGACATGCTAATAGGAGGAGTGAAGATCAAGGTTGTAATAGACTCAGGATCCCCGTACACTATAGTCCAAAGATCGGTATGGGATGAAGAGTTCGAGCCCAGCCTAGGACCCAGATTGGAACCACCAGACATAAGGCCGGTGACATACTTAAGCACACCCATCCCCATGGTAGGGTACAGGACTCTAACGTTTGAATTCAGAGGAAGGTCAGCGGAGTGCAAGCTGTACGTGGCAGAGAAGGGTCCATCAGTTTTGGGTTGTATCGATCAAGGTGACTTAGGGATAAAACTGGACCCGGGAGGAGACATTCAGGTGTTGATGACAGCCCCGTAGAGCTGGCCGGACCTGGAGAAAATAAAAAAAGGGACTTTCCAAAGGTGTTCGGAGGGAAGGTCGGCAAACTAGAAAAGTTCACACACAAAATTCTGCTCAAGGAGAATTCCATTCCAGTATCCCACAAGGTTAGGAACGTGCCCCTAGCAGTAAGGGAAGCAGTACAACAGGAATTGCGTAGACTGGAAGAACATGAAATAATCTAACCCATAGACAGTTCGGAGTGGCTGGCGCCCTTGGTTGTGGCAAGAAAACCAAATGGCAAAGTGCGTCTGTGCGTGGACCTCCGAGAACTTAATAAGTGCCTGATCATGGAGAAATTCCCCTTGCCTCGCATAGAAGAAATGCTGGCCAAAACGAGGGGAGTGAAGTGGTTCTCCACAATCGACCTCACATCCGCCTATCTCCAAATAGACCTGCACCCCACAAGCCGGAAACTCACATCTTTCATAACGCCCTTTGGGTGCTATCAATTTCGCAGGATGCCCTTCGGTCTTGCCTCGGCTGCAGCGGTGTTCCAAAAGTTAATGCACCGCCTATTCAAGGACATCGAGGGCATCCAATACTTTCAAGATGATATTTTAGTGATGGGTTGGACCGGGAAGACCATGACAGGAAATTGGACAAGGTGCTGGGTGTACTACAAGAAAGGGGCCTGACAGCAGAATCGGAGAAATGTCGGCTAGGAATGACATCAGTCACATACCTGGGACACGAAATAGGAGGACACAGAATAACGCCGAAAAGAGAGAATATAAAGCGATCTGTGAGGCCAGGGCGCCCGACAACAAAGAGGAGGTGAGATCCTTCCTGGGGATGGCCGAGTATTATAGTAAGTTTGTCCAGCACTTTGCCACCAAAACACATCACCTGAGGCAGCTGACAAGAGACAAGACAGTGTTCAAGTGGAATGAGGAAGCACAGAAAGAATTTGAAGAGTTGAAAAAGGACATAAGTCAAGCGGTACCATTACAAGGCTATGACGTCCTAGGGCGGACCATACTGACGACGGATGCCAGTGAGAAGGGATTGGGAGCAGTCCTAGCGCAGGAGAGGGCAGACGGAACTGTTGAGACCCTCAGCTTTGCATCCAGAACTCTATCACTCACAGAACAGAAATTTAGTGTGATTGAGAAGGAAATGCTAGCAGTGGTATGGGCCATGGGGAAGTTCCGACAATTCCTGTGGGACACGAGATTTCGACTGCAGACAGACCACAAACCACTGGTCAAAGTTCTAACCTCGAGTGGACATGCGACTGCCGCGCCACGCATAGCCAAGATGTCGTTGAAGCTACTGGAGCACCGGTATGACGTAGAGTATATACCGGGGACCCGCAACAAGGTGGCTGATTACCTCAGTAGGGCCTCAGCCATGGAAGAAGCCCCAAACCTCTCAGCCGAGGAAGAAGAGATGATAGCGACAATGGAGGATCCAGAAAGAGTGATCAGTAAGCAGGAATGGGTCCTAGCATATGACGAGGACGAAGAGATCCGTGAAGTCAAAGAACACATAATCAAAGGCTGGCCCGAAAAGAAGAGGCTGAAGGAGGAGCTCCGGAAATTTATGAAGTCCGCGAAGAACTGTCTGTGAGTGACTCGGGTATCTTTCTATACCGAGGAGACAAAGTGGTGCCTCCTACGAGACTGATTCCGTTCCTGTTGACACAGTTACATGAGGGGCATCTAGGCATTGTCAAAACAAAAATGAGAGTGAAGCAAATGTACTGGTGGCCTGGACTAGACATACAAGTGGAAAGGCATGTGAGAGACTGTGACCAGTGCCAAGGAGCTAATAAAATCCTGAAACCTCTAAGGCCAGCTTTGGGAAAATTTGACCAGCCACGCGACCCCTGGGAAGAGGTCTCGGTCGACATTTTAGGACCTGTTCTGGACAACCAAGGAGTGCCGAAATATGTATGTGTCCTGGTGGATAAATACTCAAAGTGGCCGGAAATTCACATCCAAGAAGAAATGGTCTCTGTAGGAAGGTAGATCCCTGACTATGGTTGCCCCCAACTTTTTGCCTGGTGTTTTGCTGGTTTTCTGACTTAGTTGACCTGGGGCCCTGCTATACAGGACCCCAGGCCCACTGCTCTCTCTGTAAAATGGATTCCATGTACCTTAGGTACATATCTAATCGGATACTGAGTCACCTTATCAGTCCCTGTAAAGTGTACCTTAGGTACCCAGGGCATAGGTGTACCCAGGGCCTACCAGGGGCTGCAGCATGTATTATGCCACCCCTGGCTGGCCATCCAAATCTGACACAACTGGCTGCACGACAGCTGGGGCAAGGTGGTGTAATCACCCTTTGCTTTAGATATAGTATACCTATATCTAACCCTAAAAAATGGACACACAGATCTCCTATCAGTCACTCCTATGGCAGGCCTTGACAATCCTGAAGGCAGAGTGCTTGGAATCGTGTGAGATAGTGCTCTGGCATGAGCTGAGCCTGTCTGCGGCTTTCGGGAACCATCCCTTAGCCGTTTCCATGATATCGCATACCATATACTCTTAAGTGCATTATAATCCTCGCGGTTATATGCCAACTTTGGTATCGCTTTATCAAAACATGTCGAGTAAGGTGTCATACGAATTTGAATACTAACCCCTCGCCAATTCTGGCGACGGGGTTAGCATTCCACCCTTCTAGAGGGACACGACATGTATGTAACCTGTAACCCCGGTTAAAGTCAGACATAGCCTCAGCTCCACAAGATGGATGCTGCCACCGAGACACAAGTCTGCCCTCCTGCTGCTGGGAGTCCTCCCAGCACAGGAGGCAAGGACAAAGGGTTTCCTGCCAGGGGCGGTGCCAGCACCGTCCCAGACAGGGTTTTGTGTATTCTAGGTAGGCAGGGCTTTAGAGGAAGGTGACTGCAAGTGGCACCCCGGTGCTCACTGTGCATAGGCCGGCTGAAACCAGTTCCAGGGGCGCTCCAGCCCCTGGCCTGGGGAAAGCCCGCCAAAGGAGAGGGGTGTAACCACCCCCCTCCTAGTCCCACCCATAGGGCAGGACTTAGTTGCGTGCCAGCCCCTTTTTACAGGATAAAGGTAGGAACTGGCCCCCTTCCAAATCAGATCATCTTTGGAATCAAGACACGACTTTCTACGAAAGGACATCAAGATTTCTTCTTCAAGATTCTCCCTTGTGACTAAGGAGTAGTCACCCTGCATCCGCAGGCACCATCTTAAGAACACTGCGGTCTGCTGCACGTCCTTCCTCCGGAATCTGACTGCCCAGCTCGACGAGAACCGGCTTCCCTGGCACCTCTGACCTCTACCCACCTCTACAGCTAAGCTGAGAACCGTGGGTGCGACGAGACCTCGAGGGACCGGCCATCTTCAAGACTGCACGACTTCTTTCCAGCACGACCGCCGAGGGATCCTCTGGTGAGTGCTTTGGGGTCCGAGAAGCCCCGACCCTGAGCAGCCCCAGCACCGAAGTTCAGCCTCCCAGCATCTCCACGATCTGCGTGGGGCCCTTCTGCTTTTTGCTGCTCACCGCGTTGTTTGGCTACTAGCCCGCTGGCTTGTGGCCTTCTTAACGACGCCCGACGACATCACTGTTGCTGGTCTGGTTGCTCCAGACTGGCCCTTGCTCCCTTCCAAGAGAGGAGCACCCGGGCCCTCCTGGTCCACTCCAGACGCCATTTTAGGTCCACCGCGTGGGCTTGAATTTGCCAAGACTTGTTGCCCCAATCTTGGGTCCAGCGACGTCAAGAGCATCATCCATCGTGGGACAGCTCGTACCTCCATCCTGGTCGCCGACAACGCCTCCTGGTCCGTGAGACTACAGAGCCCAGCGTCGCCCACTCACCTAGTCGAGGTGACTACCATCCGGTGCCCTCCTGGTGCCACCTGACTACTGGCTAGTAGTCACGAACTTGGTCCCCTCTGCTTTCAGGTGTCATCTATCTTCGATCCAGGCTTGGATCACCCGAACAATCTTCACTGGTCGCCTGCCAGCAACTCCTTTCCTTCAGGCTCCTGGTTCGTCAACGGAGAATCCCGACGTCTTTTCAGACCTATGCAGCTGCAGCCCCTGGGCTAGGTAACTTCGGCATTTCGGTGCCTCAGCATAGCCTCACTATCCAAGGGTCCAGATCCACTCTCGTTTTTGACCTACCTAGTCGGGTTCGCCCGAGAACACTAACTTTGTGAATACTAGCTTCCATAGGCTTTTTCCCGCCTTGCGCGTGAGAGTTCCCACTCTGCACGTGGCGCCCCTAGGCCTCCTGCTCCTAACCTGAGTGTTCAGTATTGTAGGCCTAGCGTTTCTAAAGCCTCTGAGAATCGTTACTTACCTGCTAGTAATTCGCATTCCACTTTTGTAGTATATGGTTTTTCGTGCCCCTAGGGCATTTGTGTAAATTGTGCGACTTGAAGTATTTTTACAAGAGTTTTGTTGTGTGCTTAGCTCCCTGTCTCATAAAGAGCCAGGGTAGTCTTGTTATAAATAAATACACTGTTTATTTTCATAACAACTTGTGTGGTGTCCTTTCACTGGGTGTTCAAGGGGTAATGTGATGGTAAAACAGCTGGCTTAACACGCCCTCTAGAGTCTTAGCCTTAGACTGCTCGTATCCATGCTACTAGGATAGCTGGTCTATAAGGTTGACTTACAACCAATCATCAATAAGGGTTGTTTGGACTGATATATAGTGATCACTAGAATAGTGAACACTGCACATCAGGCCAACTTCTCACATTGGTGAGCAGCGGTTGGGATTTGAGCTTGCTGTTGTTTTACCACACATATCCTAAGAATATCTTGTGAAAGATCACATAAGTACTAAGGTACATATAACTTAGCTTAGAATACTCTGAGTTCTACTGAACCAGCTGTTGTAGCTCCTAGGGCCTAGCACACCCTAAACTACAACTCTAGCAAGGGATCAGTAGGCAAACATATAGTGTAGGTAAGTGCACCACTTACACCTCACTAGAAAAGCATGTCTACCCAAGGAGAATCTACTGAGACTCCCCTTGTGGATATTGACCCTCCACAGGTCAAATCAAGATATGCAGCTCTCAGATTCCAGGAGATGAGACAAGTGTGTACCTCCAGGAAACTGAAACAGGGGTCTAACCCCACCATTCCCTTTCTGATAGGTCTCTTAGAGACATATGATGCGAGAAAGATTTCTCAGCTAGATGGGAATATGCCAGCCTTAGAGGGTACCACTGGGGATCCAGACCTCCACAACACTGTAAATGCAGTTGAGGAGGAGGATCCTGAGGAACTCTCTGGGGATGAGGCAGACAAAGGTCTTGAGGTAGTCAGAAGGCTAACTAGGGCCAACATAGACTTGCTTGGGCTAGGATCTGGGGGACCCCCAGTACTGACCCTAAGTAGGCCTAACCTTGGAGTTAGGAGAGATAGATCTCTTTCTAGGGACTCCAATAGATCTCTGCACTCTAATGCCTCTTCTCAGAGGAGAAGGAACTCTCCCCAGAGGAGATTGACTTCCCCTCAGAGAATAGAGCATGAAGCCAGAATGAGACAGGCTGCTCTGAGGATTGAAAGGGAAGAACTTGCCCTGGCCAAAGAAAAGCTTGCATTTGCTAGAGAGCAGCAGATGAGTGGGTTAGCTCCCACTGGTGGCAGCAATCTCCCAAGAGAAAAAGAGAAGGGTTTAGATACTAAACACCTGACAAAGATAGTGCCCCCCTTTAAACAAGGGGATGACATCCAGAAATGGATGGCTGCTTTGGAGAGGGCCTGCACTGTACAGTGCATCCCCCAAAGTCAGTGGGCAGCTATACTGTGGCTCTCCTTTGATGGCAAAGGTAGAGATAAGCTCCTCACTACTAGAGTTGAGGATGCTAATAATTACCAAGTCCTGAAAAATACACTGGTTGATGGGTTTGGCTTAACCACTGAGCAGTACAGGTTGCTGTTCAGGGATACCCAGAAAACTCAGTCTCAGGATTGGGCTGACTTTGTTGATTGTGCCACTAAGGCTTTGGAAGGCTGGCTACTGGGTAGCAAGGTTACTGACTTCACAGGATTGTATAATCTTATTATGAGAGAGCAAGTCTTAAATAATTGTCAGAACCAGTTATTACACCAGCACCTGGTAGACTCTGATCTGACCTCTCCACAAGAATTGGGTAAGAGGGCAGACAAATGGGTCAGAACCAGGATTAGGCCTAAGAACCAAGGTGGTGACCAGAAAAAGGAATCAACCAAGCCTCAAGAGAAGGGTGGGAATAAATCTGCAGATCAAACCACATCAGGGCCCCAAAAATCCTCTGAGGGGGGTGGGTCCCAGAATCCTTCCAATGCCCAGAAGAAACCTTATTGTTATCCCTGTAAACAGGTGGGTCATTTGAAAACTGACAGCAGTTGCCCAAAGAATACCAATAAGGAGAACATACCCCCAAGTACCATTCCCAAACCTCCTGTTACTACTAGTAGTAATCCCCCAGGTGGTGGGAGTGCCGCCAAGAATTTGGGTGCATTTACTTTGGGAGTTCCTGGGGACTCTGGCCTAACCAGGTCCCCAAACTTAGATACTCTTGTCTGTGAGACTGGCATGGGGTTTGCCAACTTCACAACTTGTCCCAACACTTTGGGCAAGTACAGACAGGAGCCCCTCATCAATGGTATAAAAGTTGAGGCCTATAGAGATACAGGGGCTAGCATCACTATGGTGACTGAGAGTCTAGTCCCCTCAAGGCAACTTTTACCTGGTGCCACATACCAGGTGACCAATATTGATGGAGTACAGAGAGATCATCCCATGGCAGTGGTCAATCTCAGCTGGGGAGGTGTCACTGGCCACAAGAGAGTGGCAGTGTCACCAAACTTGCCTGTAGATTGCCTACTGGGGAATGATTTAGAGCTCTCAGCCTGGGCTGAAGTAGAGCAAGAAACCCATTCTAAAATGGTAAACTTCCATGGTAAGGTTAGTGGGGCAGTGATAGCCACAGCCCCAGTCCAAGATGTCCTCCCTGAACAGGTCAGGAGGGCTGTGCCAGTCACAGCCCAATCTCAGACAACTTCCTTCCCAGAACAGGTTGTAAAGGCTGTGATGGTCACAGCCCACACCCAAACTGAGCCCCCTCCTGAAAAGGTTGGGAGAGTTGTGATGGCCACAGCTCAAACTCAGACAGATGATAGTGTTGTGAAGCCTGAAACTATGGATCACTCCACTCAGACAGAGAGCATTGAGGAGGAAGAGAAATCTCCCTCCCACCAGACTTTAGGAAAGGGTCAGCCTCCTCAGGGAACTGATCTGACCCCTTGTGAAGAAACTGCCACAGAGGTAGTCAGGCCTAGCCTGGCAGAACCCCTGATGTCAGTGGACCCTTCCAAGGTGGGACCCAGTCTGGAGCAGGTAACCTGCCCCTCTCTACCCTGCCTCAGTCAGCCCAGGGCTGTAGAGGTCAGGGAGGCCAGTGTTGGACCCCAAAGGGCCCCCTGTCCAAAAGAATCCCCCAATCAGCAGATTAAGGGCACTGAAGCTAGCAGTCCTAGCCAAGTGAAAATAAAACAAACTCCTGAGGGATCCCCCTTAAATTTAGTTAGGGACCTCCCACAGATGGACACTGCTGGGCACAGCCAGACCTGGGACCTAAGGGCCCCAAACCTGACCTGTCCCTCCAGTAAGCCAAACAGAGGGACCCAACCTCCAGCTGTAGGTAGCCAGAGGTTGACCCTGAGAGCCCAAAACAACTCAGTCTTGGAAAGAAAGGCCTCTATGGTGGAAAATGATTGGAGGAAGCTGAGCCCAAAATTAGTGGAGCCTCACTTCAGTACTCCATTTCAGCACCAGCCTTTTTCTTTGCCAAAACACACCACAGGTAGAGATTCCCTATGGTGGAGACCCTCAGATACCCTTAGGGTGAGGGATTGCTTAGTGGACCATGAGATAGGGGGTAACCATGCCAGTGCTGGTACTTCCTTATATGGCCACTCAGGCAATATAGGCTTACCTGGCAAGGATAGCCTTATCTCCTTTCGTTTGGGGGGGGGGGTTATGTAGGAAGGTAGATCCCTGACTATGGTTGCCCCCAACTTTTTGCCTGGTGTTTTGCTGGTTTTCTGACTTAGTTGACCTGGGGCCCTGCTATACAGGACCCCAGGCCCACTGCTCTCTCTGTAAAATGGATTCCATGTACCTTAGGTACATATCTAATCGGATACTGAGTCACCTTATCAGTCCCTGTAAAGTGTACCTTAGGTACCCAGGGCATAGGTGTACCCAGGGCCTACCAGGGGCTGCAGCATGTATTATGCCACCCCTGGCTGGCCATCCAAATCTGACACAACTGGCTGCACGACAGCTGGGGCAAGGTGGTGTAATCACCCTTTGCTTTAGATATAGTATACCTATATCTAACCCTAAAAAATGGACACACAGATCTCCTATCAGTCACTCCTATGGCAGGCCTTGACAATCCTGAAGGCAGAGTGCTTGGAATCGTGTGAGATAGTGCTCTGGCATGAGCTGAGCCTGTCTGCGGCTTTCGGGAACCATCCCTTAGCCGTTTCCATGATATCGCATACCATATACTCTTAAGTGCATTATAATCCTCGCGGTTATATGCCAACTTTGGTATCGCTTTATCAAAACATGTCGAGTAAGGTGTCATACGAATTGGAATACTAACCCCTCGCCAATTCTGGCGACGGTGTTAGCATTCCACCCTTCTAGAGGGACACGACATGTATGTAACCTGTAACCCCGGTTAAAGTCAGACATAGCCTCAGCTCCACAAGATGGATGCTGCCACCGAGACACAAGTCTGCCCTCCTGCTGCTGGGAGTCCTCCCAGCACAGGAGGCAAGGACAAAGGGTTTCCTGCCAGGGGCGGTGCCAGCACCGTCCCAGACAGGGTTTTGTGTATTCTAGGTAGGCAGGGCTTTAGAGGAAGGTGACTGCAAGTGGCACCCCGGTGCTCACTGTGCATAGGCCGGCTGAAACCAGTTCCAGGGGCACTCCAGCCCCTGGCCTGGGGAAAGCCCGCCAAAGGAGAGGGGTGTAACCACCCCCCTCCTAGTCCCACCCATAGGGCAGGACTTAGTCGCGTGCCAGCCCCTTTTTACAGGATAAAGGTAGGAACTGGCCCCCTTCCAAATCAGATCATCTTTGGAATCAAGACACGACTTTCTACGAAAGGACATCAAGATTTCTTCTTCAAGATTCTCCCTTGTGACTAAGGAGTAGTCACCCTGCATCCGCAGGCACCATCTTAAGAACACTGCGGTCTGCTGCAAGTCCTTCCTCCGGAATCTGACTGCCCAGCTCGACGAGAACCGGCTTCCCTGGCACCTCTGACCTCTACAGCTAAGCTGAGAACCGTGGGTGCGACGAGACCTCGAGGGACCGGCCATCTTCAAGACTGCACGACTTCTTTCCAGCACGACCGCCGAGGGATCCTCTGGTGAGTGCTTTGGGGTCCGAGAAGCCCCGACCCTGAGCAGCCCCAGCACCGAAGTTCAGCCTCCCAGCATCTCCACGATCTGCGTGGGGCCCTTCTGCTTTTTGCTGCTCACCGCGTTGTTTGGCTACTAGCCCGCTGGCTTGTGGCCTTCTTAACGACGCCCGACGACATCACTGTTGCTGGTCTGGTTGCTCCAGACTGGCCCTTGCTCCCTTCCAAGAGAGGAGCACCCCGGGCCCTCCTGGTCCACTCCAGACGCCATTTTAGGTCCACCGCGTGGGCTTGAATTTGCCAAGACTTGTTGCCCCAATCCTGGGTCCAGCGACGTCGAGAGCATCATCCATCGTGGGACAGCTCGTACCTCCATCCTGGTCGCCGACAACGCCTCCTGGTCCGTGAGACTACAGAGCCCAGCATCGCCCACTCACCTAGTCGAGGTGACTACCATCCGGTGCCCTCCTGGTGCCACCTGACTACTGGCTAGTAGTCACGAACTTGGTCCCCTCTGCTTTCAGGTGTCATCTATCTTCGATCCAGGCTTGGATCACCCGAACAATCTTCACTGGTCGCCTGCCAGCAACTCCTTTCCTTCAGGCTCCTGGTTCGTCAACGGAGAATCCCGACGTCTTTTCAGACCTATGCAGCTGCAGCCCCTGGGCTAGGTAACTTCGGCATTTCGGTGCCTCAGCATAGCCTCACTATCCAAGGGTCCAGATGCACTCTCGTTTTTGACCTACCTAGTCGGGTTCGCCCGAGAACACTAACTTTGTGAATACTAGCTTCCATAGGCTTTTTCCCGCCTTGCGCGTGAGAGTTCCCACTCTGCACGTGGCGCCCCTAGGCCTCCTGCTCCTAATCTGAGTGTTCAGTATTGTAGGCCTAGCGTTTCTAAAGCCTCTGAGAATCGTTACTTACCTGCTAGTAATTCGCATTCCACTTTTGTAGTATATGGTTTTTCGTGCCCCTAGGGCATTTGTGTAAATTGTGCGACTTGAAGTATTTTTACAAGAGTTTTGTTGTGTGCTTAGCTCCCTGTCTCATAAAGAGCCAGGGTAGTCTTGTTATAAATAAATACACTGTTTATTTTCATAACAACTTGTGTGGTGTCCTTTCACTGGGTGTTCAAGGGGTAATGTGATGGTAAAACAGCTGGCTTAACACGCCCTCTAGAGTCTTAGCCTTAGACTGCTCGTATCCATGCTACTAGGATAGCTGGTCTATAAGGTTGACTTACAACCAATCATCAATAAGGGTTGTTTGGACTGATATATAGTGATCACTAGAATAGTGAACACTGCACATCAGGCCAACTTCTCACATTGGTGAGCAGCGGTTGGGATTTGAGCTTGCTGTTGTTTTACCACACATATCCTAAGAATATCTTGTGAAAGATCACATAAGTACTAAGGTACATATAACTTAGCTTAGAATACTCTGAGTTCTACTGAACCAGCTGTTGTAGCTCCTAGGGCCTAGCACACCCTAAACTACAACTCTAGCAAGGGATCAGTAGGCAAACATATAGTGTAGGTAAGTGCACCACTTACACCTCACTAGAAAAGCATGTCTACCCAAGGAGAATCTACTGAGACTCCCCTTGTGGATATTGACCCTCCACAGGTCAAATCAAGATATGCAGCTCTCAGATTCCAGGAGATGAGACAAGTGTGTACCTCCAGGAAACTGAAACAGGGGTCTAACCCCACCATTCCCTTTCTGATAGGTCTCTTAGAGACATATGATGCGAGAAAGATTTCTCAGCTAGATGGGAATATGCCAGCCTTAGAGGGTACCACTGGGGATCCAGACCTCCACAACACTGTAAATGCAGTTGAGGAGGAGGATCCTGAGGAACTCTCTGGGGATGAGGCAGACAAAGGTCTTGAGGTAGTCAGAAGGCTAACTAGGGCCAACATAGACTTGCTTGGGCTAGGATCTGGGGGACCCCCAGTACTGACCCTAAGTAGGCCTAACCTTGGAGTTAGGAGAGATAGATCTCTTTCTAGGGACTCCAATAGATCTCTGCACTCTAATGCCTCTTCTCAGAGGAGAAGGAACTCTCCCCAGAGGAGATTGACTTCCCCTCAGAGAATAGAGCATGAAGCCAGAATGAGACAGGCTGCTCTGAGGATTGAAAGGGAAGAACTTGCCCTGGCCAAAGAAAAGCTTGCATTTGCTAGAGAGCAGCAGATGAGTGGGTTAGCTCCCACTGGTGGCAGCAATCTCCCAAGAGAAAAAGAGAAGGGTTTAGATACTAAACACCTGACAAAGATAGTGCCCCCCTTTAAACAAGGGGATGACATCCAGAAATGGATGGCTGCTTTGGAGAGGGCCTGCACTGTACAGTGCATCCCCCAAAGTCAGTGGGCAGCTATACTGTGGCTCTCCTTTGATGGCAAAGGTAGAGATAAGCTCCTCACTACTAGAGTTGAGGATGCTAATAATTACCAAGTCCTGAAAAATACACTGGTTGATGGGTTTGGCTTAATCACTGAGCAGTACAGGTTGCTGTTCAGGGATACCCAGAAAACTCAGTCTCAGGATTGGGCTGACTTTGTTGATTGTGCCACTAAGGCTTTGGAAGGCTGGCTACTGGGTAGCAAGGTTACTGACTTCACAGGATTGTATAATCTTATTATGAGAGAGCAAGTCTTAAATAATTGTCAGAACCAGTTATTACACCAGCACCTGGTAGACTCTGATCTGACCTCTCCACAAGAATTGGGTAAGAGGGCAGACAAATGGGTCAGAACCAGGATTAGGCCTAAGAACCAAGGTGGTGACCAGAAAAAGGAATCAACCAAGCCTCAAGAGAAGGGTGGGAATAAATCTGCAGATCAAACCACATCAGGGCCCCAAAAATCCTCTGAGGGGGGTGGGTCCCAGAATCCTTCCAATGCCCAGAAGAAACCTTATTGTTATGCCTGTAAACAGGTGGGTCATTTGAAAACTGACAGCAGTTGCCCAAAGAATACCAATAAGGAGAACATACCCCCAAGTAACATTCCCAAACCTCCTGTTACTACTAGTAGTAATCCCCCAGGTGGTGGGAGTGCCGCCAAGAATTTGGGTGCATTTACTTTGGGAGTTCCTGGGGACTCTGGCCTAACCAGGTCCCCAAACTTAGATACTCTTGTCTGTGAGACTGGCATGGGGTTTGCCAACTTCACAACTTGTCCCAACACTTTGGGCAAGTACAGACAGGAGCCCCTCATCAATGGTATAAAAGTTGAGGCCTATAGAGATACAGGGGCTAGCATCACTATGGTGACTGAGAGTCTAGTCCCCTCAAGGCAACTTTTACCTGGTGCCACATACCAGGTGACCAATATTGATGGAGTACAGAGAGATCATCCCATGGCAGTGGTCAATCTCAGCTGGGGAGGTGTCACTGGCCACAAGAGAGTGGCAGTGTCACCAAACTTGCCTGTAGATTGCCTACTGGGGAATGATTTAGAGCTCTCAGCCTGGGCTGAAGTAGAGCAAGAAACCCATTCTAAAATGGTAAACTTCCATGGTAAGGTTAGTGGGGCAGTGATAGCCACAGCCCCAGTCCAAGATGTCCTCCCTGAACAGGTCAGGAGGGCTGTGCCAGTCACAGCCCAATCTCAGACAACTTCCTTCCCAGAACAGGTTGTAAAGGCTGTGATGGTCACAGCCCACACCCAAACTGAGCCCCCTCCTGAAAAGGTTGGGAGAGTTGTGATGGCCACAGCTCAAACTCAGACAGATGATAGTGTTGTGAAGCCTGAAACTATGGATCACTCCACTCAGACAGAGAGCATTGAGGAGGAAGAGAAATCTCCCTCCCACCAGACTTTAGGAAAGGGTCAGCCTCCTCAGGGAACTGATCTGACCCCTTGTGAAGAAACTGCCACAGAGGTAGTCAGGCCTAGCCTGGCAGAACCCCTGATGTCAGTGGACCCTTCCAAGGTGGGACCCAGTCTGGAGCAGGTAACCTGCCCCTCTCTACCCTGCCTCAGTCAGCCCAGGGCTGTAGAGGTCAGGGAGGCCAGTGTTGGACCCCAAAGGGCCCCCTGTCCAAAAGAATCCCCCAATCAGCAGATTAAGGGCACTGAAGCTAGCAGTCCTAGCCAAGTGAAAATAAAACAAACTCCTGAGGGATCCCCCTTAAATTTAGTTAGGGACCTCCCACAGATGGACACTGCTGGGCACAGCCAGACCTGGGACCTAAGGGCCCCAAACCTGACCTGTCCCTCCAGTAAGCCAAACAGAGGGACCCAACCTCCAGCTGTAGGTAGCCAGAGGTTGACCCTGAGAGCCCAAAACAACTCAGTCTTGGAAAGAAAGGCCTCTATGGTGGAAAATGATTGGAGGAAGCTGAGCCCAAAATTAGTGGAGCCTCACTTCAGTACTCCATTTCAGCACCAGCCTTTTTCTTTGCCAAAACACACCACAGGTAGAGATTCCCTATGGTGGAGACCCTCAGATACCCTTAGGGTGAGGGATTGCTTAGTGGACCATGAGATAGGGGGTAACCATGCCAGTGCTGGTACTTCCTTATATGGCCACTCAGGCAATATAGGCTTACCTGGCAAGGATAGCCTTATCTCCTTTCGTTTGGGGGGGGGGGTTATGTAGGAAGGTAGATCCCTGACTATGGTTGCCCCCAACTTTTTGCCTGGTGTTTTGCTGGTTTTCTGACTTAGTTGACCTGGGGCCCTGCTATACAGGACCCCAGGCCCACTGCTCTCTCTGTAAAATGGATTCCATGTACCTTAGGTACATATCTAATCGGATACTGAGTCACCTTATCAGTCCCTGTAAAGTGTACCTTAGGTACCCAGGGCATAGGTGTACCCAGGGCCTACCAGGGGCTGCAGCATGTATTATGCCACCCCTGGCTGGCCATCCAAATCTGACACAACTGGCTGCACGACAGCTGGGGCAAGGTGGTGTAATCACCCTTTGCTTTAGATATAGTATACCTATATCTAACCCTAAAAAATGGACACACAGATCTCCTATCAGTCACTCCTATGGCAGGCCTTGACAATCCTGAAGGCAGAGTGCTTGGAATCGTGTGAGATAGTGCTCTGGCATGAGCTGAGCCTGTCTGCGGCTTTCGGGAACCATCCCTTAGCCGTTTCCATGATATCGCATACCATATACTCTTAAGTGCATTATAATCCTCGCGGTTATATGCCAACTTTGGTATCGCTTTATCAAAACATGTCGAGTAAGGTGTCATACGAATTGGAATACTAACCCCTCGCCAATTCTGGCGACGGGGTTAGCATTCCACCCTTCTAGAGGGACACGACATGTATGTAACCTGTAACCCCGGTTAAAGTCAGACATAGCCTCAGCTCCACAAGATGGATGCTGCCACCGAGACACAAGTCTGCCCTCCTGCTGCTGGGAGTCCTCCCAGCACAGGAGGCAAGGACAAAGGGTTTCCTGCCAGGGGCGGTGCCAGCACCGTCCCAGACAGGGTTTTGTGTATTCTAGGTAGGCAGGGCTTTAGAGGAAGGTGACTGCAAGTGGCAACCCGGTGCTCACTGTGCATAGGCCGGCTGAAACCAGTTCCAGGGGCACTCCAGCCCCTGGCCTGGGGAAAGCCCGCCAAAGGAGAGGGGTGTAACCACCCCCCTCCTAGTCCCACCCATAGGGCAGGACTTAGTCGCGTGCCAGCCCCTTTTTACAGGATAAAGGTAGGAACTGGCCCCCTTCCAAATCAGATCATCTTTGGAATCAAGACACGACTTTCTACGAAAGGACATCAAGATTTCTTCTTCAAGATTCTCCCTTGTGACTAAGGAGTAGTCACCCTGCATCCGCAGGCACCATCTTAAGAACACTGCGGTCTGCTGCAAGTCCTTCCTCCGGAATCTGACTGCCCAGCTCGACGAGAACCGGCTTCCCTGGCACCTCTGACCTCTACAGCTAAGCTGAGAACCGTGGGTGCGACGAGACCTCGAGGGACCGGCCATCTTCAAGACTGCACGACTTCTTTCCAGCACGACCGCCGAGGGATCCTCTGGTGAGTGCTTTGGGGTCCGAGAAGCCCCGACCCTGAGCAGCCCCAGCACCGAAGTTCAGCCTCCCAGCATCTCCACGATCTGCGTGGGGCCCTTCTGCTTTTTGCTGCTCACCGCGTTGTTTGGCTACTAGCCCGCTGGCTTGTGGCCTTCTTAACGACGCCCGACGACATCACTGTTGCTGGTCTGGTTGCTCCAGACTGGCCCTTGCTCCCTTCCAAGAGAGGAGCACCCCGGGCCCTCCTGGTCCACTCCAGACGCCATTTTAGGTCCACCGCGTGGGCTTGAATTTGCCAAGACTTGTTGCCCCAATCCTGGGTCCAGCGACGTCGAGAGCATCATCCATCGTGGGACAGCTCGTACCTCCATCCTGGTCGCCGACAACGCCTCCTGGTCCGTGAGACTACAGAGCCCAGCATCGCCCACTCACCTAGTCGAGGTGACTACCATCCGGTGCCCTCCTGGTGCCACCTGACTACTGGCTAGTAGTCACGAACTTGGTCCCCTCTGCTTTCAGGTGTCATCTATCTTCGATCCAGGCTTGGATCACCCGAACAATCTTCACTGGTCGCCTGCCAGCAACTCCTTTCCTTCAGGCTCCTGGTTCGTCAACGGAGAATCCCGACGTCTTTTCAGACCTATGCAGCTGCAGCCCCTGGGCTAGGTAACTTCGGCATTTCGGTGCCTCAGCATAGCCTCACTATCCAAGGGTCCAGATCCACTCTCGTTTTTGACCTACCTAGTCGGGTTCGCCCGAGAACACTAACTTTGTGAATACTAGCTTCCATAGGCTTTTTCCCGCCTTGCGCGTGAGAGTTCCCACTCTGCACGTGGCGCCCCTAGGCCTCCTGCTCCTAATCTGAGTGTTCAGTATTGTAGGCCTAGCGTTTCTAAAGCCTCTGAGAATCGTTACTTACCTGCTAGTAATTCGCATTCCACTTTTGTAGTATATGGTTTTTCGTGCCCCTAGGGCATTTGTGTAAATTGTGCGACTTGAAGTATTTTTACAAGAGTTTTGTTGTGTGCTTAGCTCCCTGTCTCATAAAGAGCCAGGGTAGTCTTGTTATAAATAAATACACTGTTTATTTTCATAACAACTTGTGTGGTGTCCTTTCACTGGGTGTTCAAGGGGTAATGTGATGGTAAAACAGCTGGCTTAACACGCCCTCTAGAGTCTTAGCCTTAGACTGCTCGTATCCATGCTACTAGGATAGCTGGTCTATAAGGTTGACTTACAACCAATCATCAATAAGGGTTGTTTGGACTGATATATAGTGATCACTAGAATAGTGAACACTGCACATCAGGCCAACTTCTCACAGTCTCCGAAACTGTGATAAAGTTCCTGACTTCGGTTTTCTTAAGAGAAGGGATCTCGAGAACAATCCTGAGCGACAATGGGCCGCAATTCACCTCTGAGAAATGTTACAGGTATGCGGAGAGGAATGGTATCAAAACCAAACACACTTCTGTATACGACCCTTCGAGCAACGGACAGGTGGAAAGATTCAATCGGGTCATCATGGAGTCCATCCAAGCTGCCATCATGAAAGGCAAGGATTGGGAAAAAGAAGTACCGAAAATGTTATGGGCCTACCGGATCACCCCCACCTCTACTGGGTACAGCCCATTCCAAATACTGAGAGGTAGACACGCCTTCACTAAAGACAATGTGGTCTGGAGAGAAAAGACCATCACCAGCAAATGGTCTCCAGCGGTAGTACAGCACAACCTAGAGAAAGCTCAGAAAGTGTATACCGAACACTATAATCGGAGAAGAAACGTGAAAGAGACAGCACTTGAAAGAGGGGAGTGGGTGAGAGTCAAACTGGCAGTCCTGAAAAGGAAAGGAGAAAGCAAGCACAGCCCGCCTCTGCAAGTGGAAGAAGTATACGACAGAGCGGCGTTACTCAGCGACGGGAATGTGTGGTCCCGAGACCGCATGGCTAAAATCAACAAGATCCTACAGTGGCCTGTGGAGGAAGAGAGAGACCTACAAGATCAAGGTCCAAGAGAAAGAGAAGGAAGCACAACTACAGGAAAAGAACGCCAGGCGGAAGAGGAATCGTACGAGGAAGGGGGGAGTCAAGAAATACCCGATGCAGAGGAAACGCAAAGTGAGAAGAGTGCGACACCAAAAAGAGAAGAGCAGAGTCAGCAGGGAGACTGGATGGTGAGCCCTGAAGAGAACTGCACCCGAGAAGCCTCCACGCCGGTAAGACTTACCCGAGCTGGCAGAGTGGTGGTCAGACCTCATCATTTCAGAGACTTTGAACTGGGGGGATGTTAAGCTCCTGGGAACTTAGTGGACTCCTTTGTGTGTATATAAAAAGGAGAGATATGTAGAGTTGCGCTCTAGTCTTTGTGCGTTGCGTCACGACGCAATGCGCAAAGACGCCTGTTGAGAGCGAGTGCGCATGCGCGAATATACCGCGAGTTTCGGAGGTGGAAAGACGCTCGGCGCTCTCCGTCTAGCAATATTACTCATGTATAATAATAAACTAACCTATCCCTTCAATACCCGTCTGCCTCCTTATTGCTGCACACGCAGGGAGCAACTTAACAGTCTGGTTGCTGTCTTGCTTCACATAATGTGTCTTTAGTTATTCCAAGAGAAGCTGTCGTCTAAGCGGTCTTCTTATGTACCATGTTGATGTGCCTTTGGGTTACAGTTTCGATGTGAAATGTTTTCTTGATACTTATATAGAATGTATTTATGAGCTGTTGCAAAGCACCTGCAGCGTCCAGCTTGGTCCAATGTATCTCATTATGTTGCCGATACATGTAAGTTTGAAGGACGTCTACAGAAGCTTCATTGTATTGTAGCGTGGGAAAATAATGAGCTTTGTTACCTACTTGTGCCTTAACTCTAATTGCTCCACTATATCGGAATTATATGTGGGTATATTGAATGTCAGAATTGTGAGATTTAAGCTAATGCTGGGTGGTTCACCAAGCCTTCAAGTGGTTTTCTGATGTTTTTTTATGCCTTTCAGAATCTCTCTTTCCTAACTTACTAGCAGAACTTTTTCTTGACTAAGTAGAGTACAATGCTCTCTTTATGAGAGAACTGATTGTGCTTAACTTTCATTTACAGACATCTTTGTAATAGTTTGTCTTTTGTTTTAGGACTTTTTAATTGTTTTGAACTATACATTTACTAACGCATTTATGTATTGATTACTGATTAATAACTAATGGGACAAATAGAATGGCTAACTTTGCTAATCCTTTAATAACCCTATATGGTGTGAATCTTAACCACGCTTTGTCTACCTTTCGGAACCTAATGTGCTTCACTTAATTGAAATGTATTGAATGTTGCTGTTTAGCCTCGGTTGCAAATGAAGTTTCACCAGAAAGGCTTGATAGGCCTTTCAATTAATACCAGAAATTGCGCGAAACAAAGCACTCCAAACGCTCAGGGAACTTTCCTCTATGTCAATATATGAGTACACACAGAAGATTCCAGGTGACTTGCACTGACACCAGTAATTATGGGAGTGAAAAAAGTGTTTAAAAAATGCCAATAAATATCAATATGTAGAAGTAAAAAAAGAGGAAGGGGTGTTAAATATGTGCAAAGTTTCCTGTCAGTCGAATAAAGAAACTTTGATTTGATGTGCAAAGTTGCTCTTTAGCTCACTTGGGTTGGGGGCAATTGCCTTCCCAAAGAAAGTTGAAGGAACGCTTATGTCTGTGTTTTTTTTCTGCGAGAGGAAGCTGCGTGGACAGTAGCCGCCCCTCCCGTCTGAAGGCCGGGCGCTCTCCTCTCCGCAAAGCCAGACTCCTTCCCGGCGAGTAGCGTGCGAGCCGGGGCGGCTTGGGCTCTTCCTGCGGCGAGGAAGCAGAGCTCCTCTTTCCTCTGGCCGTGCAGCCGCCACCGCCTCCCCTGGCCCCGGGGCTCCGCCTTCCTCCCGGCCCAGGCCGTCAGAGGGAGGCCCCGGCCGGGAGTGACATCAGCACTGGGAGGCCGGCTCCTCGGCGGTGCGGGTCCACCTTTCATTGTTAGCAGCCGTCCAGGAATGTTATGGTGAGAGCCCCGCAGTGCGGCCAGAAGGGGCCCGGGCCGCCGCGAGGGACTGCCGCCCAGAGAGGTGAGGAAACCGGCTGGCGCCCGGACGGCGCGGGTGTGTGTGGCTGTGGGGAGTTGTGTGTGGGTTTGTGCGCAGCGGGCACGCAGCCTGCTAACTGCAGCAAGTTCCACACCGGTCGGCCCGCCGCAGTGGAGTCAGGTGTCCTCGGCGGGCGCAGGACACACACCGGGCCGCCGCCAGGAATGCCAGGCACGGGCTTTGTGTGTCCTCCCAGCGCCCCCCGGGTGCCCTGCGAATCTGCAGCGTTTGTGTGCGTGTTACACGCAGAGACCGGGCGCACCAGTGGGGAAGGAACAGAGCGAGTCCGGGCAGGAAAAGGGTGTTTTTGAGCCGAACATGAGGAGTGTTGGAATGTGGGCTGCCTTTCCTCTCTGCGGCAGGCAGGATGTTGCAAGGCTGAGAGAAGCCCGGCCTGCGCAGAGTTCCTTCCATTGGTGAATTCCATTTGAAATCAAACCTCACAGAGAAGGAATGGTAAACTGTTCTTGAAACTATTAGTGGCACATTTTAAACCTCTTTAATTATTATTATTATTATTAATTTTTTTTTACACCTTCTGGTTGCAATTCTCTCATTTTGTATTTTGTACACATTAGTGGCGGGGGACTCGTTTTCCGAGTGATGGGGTGCTGAGCTAGCTTTTTTTAGTGCAGTTATACAGCTAGCAGTGGTTCCCCACAAGCACGGTGAGATTTGGGGCACTGCAGCACGCGTGCTTCCAGCTTGTGGTTAAAGACATTGCTTAGCTGACCTTGAGGTAGGGTTTGGCTTTTTTCTTAAATGTCTTGAAAGGATAATCGCATATTATTATTACGTCGGTGCATATGTTTGGGTGTTCGTTCAGCATTCCTGGCTTTGTATGCTTTTGTCTAATACTTGTTTGTCACAGCTCACCTGCTTGTCTTTTTGTTTTGGGATTAGCCCGGCCTGTCATGCGTTGAAATGTCACACTTTTGAACCCTCTGCTGGACAGAGGGAGTGCAGGAATGTGGTTGATGTCTGTCTGTAAGACTCAGAGAAGCCGTGTCTGGGCAGGGGTTTAGTTACACTGATGCAAATCCCTTTAACCTGAATCCGTTTTAAATGGGAAGCGTGACACGGCAGTTTGGGGAAATATAGTTGTAAAGCAGTTCAGTGCCCTAACAACAAGTGCCCTAACAACAAGCTGTCTTGTACATTTATTGCCACTATTAAGCCAACATATATTTTGCTTGCTTTCTTTCGTTAAGGCCCAAAAGTCGACAGGACAGACCTGTTTAACGTTTCGTACTAAAAGACTGCTTAAAGAGCCAAATAAATGAAGTGATGTAAGAAGCATTGGTAAAGCCTTTAGGTCTGGCCTTGGCAAGTTAATGCAATGGCATTTTTAATTCGTTTTTATTGTAAGCACATGCCACAAAAATAAAAAGGAAAAAAGAACATGTATGCCGCCACCGTATGTTTGCAGTACCATTTTTAAACGTAAATAGCATTCACTGATGAGGCCGTTTTACTAGTGATGTTTTACATTTTAAATTTGAGAAGGTGACAAAAATGGACTAATATCTGACCAAACTGAAACCACTGACAGCTACAGTGTTACAATGTCACTTAAACATTCTATAATACATTTTATAAAGGAGACAGAAAATAATTGCCATCTAACTGGGCACCCAATCTGTAGGCGAATTAAGTAGTAGGTATTTTAATATGAAAAGTAAACACAATTTAAAAAAACACACCTTGAATCAGCTTCACATCTGAAAAGAAATTAACTGTTTTTAGGCAGATATAAACAATGGTAACAGGCTTTGCGCAGTCACTCAATGAAGGGAGTCATGGGTTAGTGGGCCGAACCATTTCCTCATGCTATATGGTGTGGTGTGCGCAAGCAAGAAGTGAATGACGATTTAACAGACCAATGGACCAGACCTGCAGACCAAAAGCCCATGGTGTATGCATGGTATGTTGGATTAAAATAACAAATAAAAAAGGTAGTATGTCGAGAGAGCTTGTTGAACATCCAAACCTAAACGGAGGAGGACTTCTTCAAGTTCGAGACTGTGCTCCAAGCTGTGAGTCACACACCCAATGAGGGACGTGTCATGTCTGCTTTTTAGGACTCCTTCGTACTTGAATTCTTATGTTATTTGTGTGATCGGTTTACCTTTGCAGAATGCATGGTGTTATTAACCTGGGAGAAGCCTTACCTATGTAGAAGAGTGAAGGGAATTAAATGTATTTGAATTATTTAGTCATGTTAAATGATAAGCCAGCACCAATGTGGTAAAATGCCAGCAGGACCTGAATATTTTTAGTACATTTTAAAATGCACTCTTTCAACGGTGATACCTTTTTAATTGTCACATATTTCCCTTGTGCCAGTTTTCCCTTAATTTACTGGGGTCTCCGGAAACATGTTATTTGCAACTTTTAGAAACAACAGCTGTGCAGTATTTACCACTATATAAAACAAGGTAATAAAAAAGTCTTGCAAGGTTAAGAAACAAAATTGGAATTATATTTTGGATGCTTAGCTTTCAAGACTACCATTTTGCAAATGTTTACATTGTACACTTTTCAAACGACTACTTGAAATAACATTCTTCGTTTTCCTTTCTGTTTAAAAATAGTAAAATTAATGCTATGTAAGTATGTTGTATCGTGCGCTATCTTACTAGTATTTTGTATACTACATGTTCTGCCATTAGAATGGCTTTGTAGCACCCTCGACAGTCTCTCTTACTTTCCAGTATAGTTGCAAGGTTACCATGGCAGATATATGACTGATTCGTTTAGTGTTATTATACCTATTGTTTGCTGCTACTACTTTTAGGTGATCGTGCATTTTTCATTGGACTACAAGTATGTGATTTTTTTTTTGTTGAGGAGCAAAGGACTGCAAGACCTTATCAATACTTATAGATTCTTGGGGGCAAGTGCTGTTTGGTATGTATCTTGATGGTCCTATTTGGTAGGATTGGCTTTTTGTGAGAAAGTTTGATGGATCGGCGAGTGCTGTTGGATACTATGATGATCTGCATTAGGGAAGATGAGCTTTTTTGAATAATTTATATAGAGATGCAAACTGTAATGCAGTAGGGATAATGTGCATGTCTTATTCCGTTGTCACCCTTTCTGTCCAGCAACAGGTGATTCCACATTGGCATTATAAGTAAGTGAATATAAATTACCTCATGCATTTGTCATACTTGAATACCTTTAGTTCCAGTCATGAGGAGTGATGGAGTGTGGTTCTTACTCTCTACAGTATTCACCAAGTGGCATAAATATGAGCGAAACTTTACCCTGAGATAGGCCTTCAGTTACACAAATTATTTGTAGACTATTTTACATAGCTAACTTGACTGAATTGCTTTATCAAGTTGCAAAGTTACTTCCTACTTTACAAATGGTTGCATTTTTGTATGCAAAAAGACTCAATAGAGCTTTATCAGAATAATCATTTGCAACAAGCAGTTTTGTATCGGAGGCATTTGTTTAGAGCTTCCCGGTCTATTTCCAACCCCAACCCTTTAAAAAAAAGATATAGCTGGATTCCTATCCACTTCTGAGACCCACATAAAATTGAAGGCTTACCTCTGTCTCACTTTGAAATATTAAAGCTGATGTGTTGAGATGTAGACAAATTTGCACAGTTATTGCCTCAGACTAATTTATCTTATTGGGAGGTTATGTAGCGCTCTTCACCCAGGAGAGTTGCAAAACATTATTCAATGAATTTAAGTTGTGGATTCAATTTGCTCACAAATATTTCTTACATGGACTTTATTCTCAAATTAAAGGTTAAAAGGTCCCTTTGTCAACATAGAATGTTATATATTGTCCTGTTTTTTTTTGTTTGTTTTTTTTTGGCTTCAGAAATTATTTGTGTTGCTCTTTTCATATAGGATAGCTAGTTTTGGACAGACTTCGCCCTAGGGCGGATCTGTTTTCGTGCAATTAGCTGAGAAGAATGTTTCAGCTTCCTTGTTGCTAAGTGTTTGTTTTGTAGTAGCCAACACAGTTAATGGAGAAGGTAAAGTGTTGTGCTCAGTAAAGTGAAAATTGTTTTCTGAGTCATGCACGTAGCTAATAAAGCAACATTATATATATTTTTTTCTTTTTAAATTCCAAATGGGCAAGATTTGCCGTAAAGAAGTGGTCAGAATGTTTGAGAATAACTTTCTACATGGGTTTTGCCTAGCTGACAATTTATTTACTAGCAATGTGTGTTTTGAATGATGGTTAAGGACTTCACGATGGAACTAGAAATGCATTGGAGAAAAATGATTTCAAGATCATGCTTGTGTGAAATTGGTATTTTCTGTAAAACAGACAAAATAAATATTTGTATCTATTTATTCTCCAAGAACTGGAGACCTTTTTTGTAATTGCAGTTTTACTTTTATCATATAAACGAGTAACAGATCAAGGAAAAAGTAAGTGCCCATCTTTCCCAGGCTCCAGTTCCCAATCTCCCTACATCTTTTGCCTACAAATCTCAGTTTACCTACAGCCTCAGTCTATAACTTTGGGTTTGGACTCCTTAACCCAAAGACAAAGTAAAGAAAACATAGCCGTAAGAGTGACAGCTAGACCACAGAGTCAAACTAACATTGAACCAACAGCACATAATTACACCAGACTCTAAATCTGAGGGCAAAAAAGTAGGGCAACCAATTAAATCAGCACAATTCCTTTGCCTGACATGGACAGTCTAAAACCTCTCCCATGAGACTGTTGAAAAAATGATTGCAGTTCAAAATCAGGTAAACCTCCCATGTAGCAAATTCATGCACCCTACAATGCATATCTTAAAAGGAGCAAGGAGAGTATGAAACCACAGGGGCATTTATAGATTCTTTCAATGATATTCATGGATTCGTGCGTGCACTTGGAGAGTCTCAAATTCCATTCTCGTTACTAATGCTTAGA